>NC_090940.1:498864545-499489545 GCF_040938575.1 Ambystoma mexicanum | reverse complement strand
TTGACGAATGGGAGGAAACCACATAAAGGAATTCTTCAGTGCGGGCTCCATCCAGACCGATGGAAAGGGGTCCTGGCTTTGCTGTACCAGGGGGTGGGAGGGGCACATAGAACCAAGTGTGTTTTGTTTGTGAGTTCCAGTAAATTGACTTGCACAAGATGAATGAATGAATGAATGAATGAATGAATGAATGAATGAATGAATGAATGAATGAATGAATGCATATCTTTCCAAGAATAATTTTTAGGCATTTAAACTATGAATAATTTTATTTAAATTATCAAATCGGGTAATTCCTTCTTAGTAGCTACGCAGCGCATTTGCTATATTTCAAAGATTTTTGATAAGTGTTAAAGACAGTCGCAGATTAGAAGAGTGTGTTCACATTCTTAAACGTAGACAGCTATTTTTCATGTGTTTTTTCCCCGTTCATGCAACAACTTTCAGATATGGCAGAAGGTCTGTGAGCCGCCAAGACTAGTGATAAGTCCAAGTTCAATTTTAGCAGAGCACTTGACATCTAGAGCAAGACAGAGAGTTGAAGTCTAGCACAAGAAATTGCTATTTACTTTGGGGGCACTTTATAATGAAATATATGTGTATATTTATCTATGTTTATTTTTGAATCATACGGGATATCATGCAAAAAAACACAGTGCACTGCACATGTTTGTACATTTTTATAAATGTTTACCTTTTATGAAGCGCAAGAGGAAAGAAACAATTTAGTCTTGGGTGAATTATTATGTGTCCTGGTCTCTTGTGGTAAAACCCAGACAGCTGTATTGGAGATAAAATACCACATGGTGATACAATTATGATTTAGAGCGTACCAAGTCCGGTTTGGCCTTACTGTTTATGGTCCAGATATAAGAACAATATCAGGCAGTGTTGTGTATTTAGGGCTCACTAATATACCACAGAATACCCCAACAAGCTTCCCAAAAATACTGCAAAATACTCTTAACAATACTGCATATTCACTAAAATAATAAACAAATCACAATCTGAAATAGATCTGTTCGGAGAAAACATGTAATTAACTGTATGACAAAGTGACACATCTGGTGCAAAAACCGCAATGTGCTGCCATTTAAAAAAATATTATTATAGTTTGTAATACACATGTTTTTATTGTATTGCACAAGCTGTGATTTATTACATTAGGAGAAACCCAAACAAGAAAACAGAGGAGTGTACATTATTTTAAGTAGGATAGTCAAACGTAGTTTCAACATAGCCATAAGGCATGAACACCACTTTATCATTGTGTTTGCTTGTTAATTACCATGAATCAAGCATGCAATTAAAGTGAGAAATGACTATTAGTCCAGATTAGAGTTCATCCCTTGAAGCAATGTGCATGATATTTGAATACTATTCAAGTGGACTGTATCGCAAAGACTTTGATGTCCTATTTACAAAAGATAATCTACAAAGTGCATGATGTCCTTACGGCATGTATCTCTTTTAGTTCAGATGTCTTCAGACATTTGAAGGCTTTTGAAACACGCTGGACTGATAGCTGTAAGGCGATGCTTTGGAATCACTACTGGTAGTGTAGTGGGGCTGCACGGGCTTTTCAGAAAAAGATCTAACTGAAAGAGACAGTTTCGAGGCTGAACGGTACGGCTTGCACTTATGAGATCAGGGGGTTGGTGTAAAGTAAAATTAAATAATACGATTTATTAAATAACTATTAAGGAACACACTTGCATTACGGTAAGGATATTACTAACAATATAAACAACATACACAAATGTAGAGCATTTTCTGTTACTTGACTGTGAAATGTATGTGTCACTTAGTGGTTACTCATATGGTCCGAAGTCCCAGCAGAGCACTGAGCATGGTACCTGAGCATACCACAGTGAGGTCTGGAGTGTCTCTCAGCTGCAATCCAACATGGATGCCGCTGGTCTACACCTTTCAAGCTGCCTTTTCTCTGAAGCAAATCTCATTTCCTCCCATAACCAGTGGTCAGAGTATATGAAAAGAAATAGTGGAACTATGTTCCCTGCTGGTCTTCCCCGCTCCCCACAAATCCCATTGCCGTGCCCCCTCCCACGCAAAGTACAAACCCACAAAGTAATGCTCCTGCTGTTTAAGGGAACGTTTAGCCCAGTGCACAGAAGTGCAAGTTTCAACTACTTTTTAAACTTTTATTTTAAAACAAAAACATTCCGAAACAGTTTCTGTTAAAATAAAAGTATAGGAACAGTAAAACATAATAAAATAAAAGTAAGTAGAGGAGCACCGCTCCCACCCAGTTCGACCACTGCACATAACACGCAGGATGTGGCTTATGGTAATAAGTGGCATTTCCAGGCTGCACCCTTTGCCTCATCTTTCAACTTGCAGATCCTTGTTTTGTAATGTGTGGGGTACAAAGTAAATGATTTAAAAAGATAGAGAAAGAGAGCACAAAAGCGAGCGAGAGATATTTTGACCAAGGCAATGTAAGACAGTGAAAGATAACCTACCTGACAGAGGACAGCAGAAGGAGTGTTGGGTTGCAGGTTGTTTTTTTCCTTGCAAGAACTACTCCTTTCTTTCCTCGACTAACAGACACCTCTCTAAGATCTCCTACCACCTTACATGTCACCATAGTGCTAGCAATTAGAACATCAACGCTAATTGAGTCATGACTAAGCATTCCTCTTTATTCTTTTAACGCGACCCTGTATTGGTGATTAAACAGACCTAAAGTGCTGCACTCTATCTGATGTTGGGGGTCTTCTCTAAGGATTTCCTACTCATTCATCTCCTTGACAGAGCTTTAGAAAGCATATTGCGACACAGGAATAAGGCTTTCGATCTGCACCTGTCAACATCACTTTCTTCTTTGCTGTCCCTACCGACCACAGCTCCTGCTGCACTGTGATTGGCCGTTGCGTTCCACCTAAGGGCCAATCCTGACACCGGCAGGTGGACGCCGGCCCTCCTCCCCAAGGCCCGCCTTCTAAGGCCCTGTTTGTTTCCCTGGACCTCCATTACATCTATCCTTTACCAACTACGGACCTGCTTCTCCCCTTCCCATGGAGACTTCACCTCCAGCATGAAGCTGCGCCTGACTTGGAAGAGAAATGCTGCCTAAATGGACCCTGGCATGCTCCACATGGAGTCTCATGCACATGAGACTCACGAACATTCTAAATATGATTGTGCGCATTCCGCGCTCCTTCTGGCTCATTTCACCCAGTCTGGTGAGTGTGCGCCACATTATTTGCTTTGTTGCAGTGTTTGTAGTGCTCAGCTTCATTGGAGCCATGTGCTAGAATCCACCTTCCAAGATGGTGGTTACTTTCTTCATTGTCTGCTGTCCCTACCGACCACAGCTCCTGCTGCACTGTGATAGGCCTTTGTGTTCCACTTAAGGGCCAATCCCGACAACGGCAGGTGGACGCCGGCCCTCCTCCCCGAGGCCCGCCTTCTAAGGCCCTGTTTGTTTTCTTGGACCTCCATTCCATCTATCCTCTACCAACTACGGACCTGCTTCTCCCCTTCCCATGGAGACTTCACCTCCAGCATGAGGCTGCGCCTGACTTGGAAGAGAAATGCTGCCTAAATGGACCCTGGCATGCTCCACATGGAGTCTCATGCACACGAGACTCACAAACATTCTAAATATGATTGTACGCATTCCGCGCTCTTTTTGGCTCATTTCACCCAGCCTGGTGAGTGCTCACCACATTATTTGCTTTGTTGCAGTGTTTGTAGTGTTCAGCTTCATTGGAGCCATGTGCTAGAATCCACCTTCCAAGATGGTGGCTACTTTCTTCTTTGTCTGCTGTCCCTACTTACCACAGCTCCTGCTACACTGTGATTGGCCTTTGTGTTCCACTTAAGGGCCAATTCCGACACCGGCAGGTGGACGCCGGCCCTCCTCCCCAAGACCCGCCGTCTAAGGCACTGTTTGTTTCCCTGGACCTCCATTCCATCTATCCTCTACCAACTACGGACCTGCTTCTCCCCTTCCCATGGAGACTTCACCTCCAGCATGAGGCTCCGCCTGACTTGGAAGAGAAATGCTGCCTAAATGGACCCTGGCATGCTCCACATGGAGTCTTATGAACACGAGACTCACAAACATTGATTGGCCTTTGTGTTCCACTTAAGGGCCAATCCGGACGCCGGCAGGTGGATGCCGGCCCTCCTCCCCAAGACCCGCCTTCTAAGGCCCTGTTTGTTTCCCTGTTTGTTTAACGGTCAGTCCCCAGCTACCCCCGTGTGTGTGTGATTGCTCCCCTCACCCCCGTTCCTCCTCCGTGTGCATAACTGCTTCCCCCACCCCCTGTTCCTCCCCCGTGTTCATGATTGCTCACCCCACCCCCCGTTCCTCCCTGTATGCATGATTGCCCCATCCCAACCCCCTGTATGCATGCTAACCCTCCACACCTTTCCCAGTAAGTAGGTGTAGCTGCCCACAATACCCGAGGAAATCCGCAGCATGCCACTGCCCGCATTTTTTTAAAGTAAATAATAGCATTCTATTCTGTGTAAATCTCTGCCGTGCACACCTGCGTGCCGATCCTCCTCTGTACTATTATGTCAGGCACCACACACTTACCCTTGATGGCGACTTTACATATATGGGTCGCTGTTGACATGGAACCTATGGCTGACACCGTGTATATGTTCACTATCATGACCTCACAAATGCTTGTAGCTGCCTCCATACAAGACATGGCAGGCACCATGCTTTTGCCCACCTACCTTGACAATGAAAACTATATGATGCTACCATGTAAGATATGCTTGTACCATACAGTCTACCCATATAACCTTGTATTCCATGCTATGCACTTTTCTACCTTCACAAAGTAACATCTTTGTATGCCTTCATATGCACTTCTGTAACCAAGTCAGCCTTCTTAACAGCGCCACGATGCCCCAGGGCAGCTAGGTGCTTTACAAATGCAAATAAATAAACATCACAGTGTCAGATCACCCTCTCCCAGTTTCCCACAAATTACCCCCCTCCCACTTCTTACAGAGCCATGCAGAGAATGTCTACTAAAAGTGGCATGAGCGCACTATAACATACCACATTCATCATTAGCAAAGTTTCATTATCAATAGTATAACAGTGCCTTAACATGGGGAAAAAGAGATTATTACAAAATGACAAGCCCTACATGGTTTAACCAACTACCAACAGCAAACTTAACTTAAGAAGCCAAAGCACTATCCTGCAACAATGTTCAACAGTCTCACAGATATGTCACCCTGGTTGTACCGGGGACTTAAGAGTGAACAGAACATAATTAATATGTCTCAACTGGCCCAATCTTAGAAAAACGATTGGCTCAAAAGTGGCTTGAAAGTAAAGGTCAAGAGTTAGGGTAAAAAGTTGTAAGATGGCAAATTGTAGTTTTTCAGGTAAAGAAAGGTTCTGACTACCAGTCCACTTTGTCCACGGTACCCCAAACAGGACTTGCATGCCCATGCTTCATCTCATGTGGGAATGATGGCTAATAAGGTATACTTCATGTTATCTTATATTACGATAATGCTATTCACAATGCACACTCCTGCCATTTGAATGGTCTCTTTGTATCCAAAGATTGCCTATGGCGCACAGAGGATGCTTAGGAACCAACAGACAACCCTGCACCCTCAACTCTGAAGAATGAAAAAAGGCAACAAAGGTTCTCGGGGTACAAGTGAGCGCACTGTAGGATCTGTTGCAGGAGACTCACTAATCGCAGGAGAGAGGCTTCTTTAAAAAGGTCAGGTCAAACACCAGAAGGGACTCCTGGATGGTGTGTAGACTACGTGATTTATCTTCCCAGGATTCAGGAGTCTCCAAAGAAGCAGCACATGGGAGAAAGAGGCCCCCTTGCTAGTGTAAGCAGACTCCGGGCAGCAGGATGGTTGTTTTTTGACATGCAGAGAAGATGCTGGCAACTACATCCCCAAGGGTAGACTTTTTCCATGCACAGGGACAGTCCAGTCTTGGGAGGATGCAGGCCAACTTCAGACGCAGTGGGTATTCTGTGCTCCTAGAAGGTAGGTTAGAAAAGCAGGACTCCAGACTATTTGTGCCTACAACTCCAGGTGAGAGAGGCCCCTCTTCCAGCAGCTCTCTCCTGTCCACTGTGAAGCTTCACTACACAGTGGCTGGCTTTGCCAATATTGGTTGCTGAATCAGTCCTCTGTCATCCCTAACACGGCCACCAGCATTATCAGAATACATAAATAAGCAACAACAAGTCAATAACAACAAAAGGTATATGACATTACAATAAATTCCCATAGTATTCCACTTAAGGTGGGTTGTACAGTTTTACAAAAAGAGGTGTGAGAAAAAGGAGAGAAACTCTTCCTCTACACTAGGTAAGGATTGGCCACTAACCCCATGCAAAGTGAGATGAGCAGGTGAGCAAAAGAAAAAATAACCCACACCACAAAACAGTCAGGATGCAATCAACCAGCAACTATGCCTCGCCTTCCATTGAAATCAATGGGGAAGGAAGCAAAAGAGACATTTTTCCTAGCAAACCCCCCAACCCCCTTCCGGATCTCGTGGCCGGACAATCTAATCCAACCTCAATTGATATTCTTATTTCTGTCATGTACACATCAGCTTTGGAATGTTTGGAACCTGCCCTATGTTCAATGGGGAAGTTAAAGCTGTGAAGGCTTATCAGGCTACCTTTAGTTTAGAATTGTCACTATTCATGTTCATCACCCATTTGAGGGTCATGTGGTCTGACTGCATCTTGAATGTAAACCCTAACTGGTAGGGTCTGAATCGCCTCAACCACCATACTATAGCAAAATATTCTTTTTCCTCACGGTCCCACTTCAACTTCTTATCCCTTCAACAATGTTCACTGGTATCACAGATAGGTAACCCGAGTTATGCCGCTAACTTAAGACCGGTTTGAGTATGACAGGCCTGGCTTGACAGAATAAAAAAAAACCCAAACCACCTATTCAGAATCCACACCAGACAGCAGATATGCTGGCCTGCACGGTTATTGCATTCAATGTGATAAAGATGCAAAAAGACAAATCTTCCTAACAGTAGCATTAACAAACCGGGGCAGAACCACAAAGGAAAGTGTTTGTCTGTTGATATTGAGATGGGCTCCAATTGTGCCACTGACCACTGACTAATTGTGCAGGGGATTCCCTGCATCAAATGCATTCAGTATGGGTAAATGGGCCTTAATCTCGAAGGACTTGTACATCATTAGGCCCAAACTCACAGGAAGTACAAATTAACATGTTAAAGTGAAGACATGATTTTTTTTTTGGATTTTTTTTACTGAAAGTGGTCTCAAACTTTGGGTTAAGTGATTCACTTTCAGGCGTAAATTTAAAATAAAACAGTAAAATCTGTAGCTGCTGATTTCACCCACATCCCAAGTCTGATGTGCACGATGTTGGAATTGGATAACTTGCCACAGTAACAAGTAACTTGATATTTACGCCATTTAGAATTCTCAAAGTTTGTGTGTAGATGTGTACCACATTTCCGTTGTATATTCGCTGCTTCTCCATCAGTCATACCAATTTTGCTTAAACAAAATCAGCATAATTGGAGATATCCCCTACACCGATTGAGACAAAAATACACTTTCTTTTAACTGTGATTGGTCCCAAATGGCCAATGTCACTATTTTGTTAATCGGATCTGATTTATGCCAGCTCCAATTTTCGTGTTTTCCTAATGCAAATCGACTTGTGACTGGACAAAATGTTTTGTGAATTTGCCCCACTGTACCCAGTGTGTGAATGTAATTGTGTGAGTTGGCAGCACTGGTGTACCTCTTCATTCCTTCTCCACTGGTCATCCAATACTCTTGTTTCTGTGAAAGTTACAGTACTCATACATGCCTACTCAGAGGAACGTGGAAAGTGGATGTTTCCTCTAGAATATGTTACCACCAGTGAATCTTTGCTGTCATTAGAGAAAGTGGAGAGTGGGCAAGCGGGATGCGGACTATCTGGTGTGTATCGTGTGCATGTCGTATAAGTGCCAACATAGATGGAGAATCAGAATTGTTAATACTACATCCACTGTAAGGATAAAGAATTGTGAATGGGATTAAGGACTGAATGTGTATGTCTCAATAGATTGATGTTCTGCATTAAGAAATTTTAATTGTCTTCAAAGATTTGTAAAGAAGGGAGCATGCCCCAGAAACAATGTTAAGGTGTGGGAGGGCGTGCGTGAGATGAATCATCGCTCTAAGAAGATTAGTGGCAGAGTTGATGGTAGGCAACATTTTTTGGCCTTTTCCATATGTCCTTAGTAATAACATAATTTGTTTTGTCAATCAAACATACTGTGTTAGTGCATCATGTGGAAGGCTCTTGGGCACTGAGAGCTCAGTGGCTTTTTAGCACCATCCAGTGTGGTCCTTCCCCTGGAGATCCCCTTGTCTTTTGAGAATCATGTGAAAGGGTGCTAATACTTGCAAACCCTGTGTCTTTCATCACAGATAAGGTGGGTCCATACTCCTTGAGATATCATTGCTCTTTGGGGACCAGGTGGAGGACTCCAACTCCTTCAGATCCTTGTTCCATTCAACAACCAAATGGGGACAGCCTATCATCTTGGGGCAACAAATCAAGAGGCCTTATTCTTTGAGATATCTGGGCTTTTGGACATTATGTGGAAGGGCCCTTGTCTTTGAGATCCCCATGCCATTTGGTCCTGATGAGAAGGGTCCCAACTCCTTCAAATTCTAGTGCCTTTTAGGTCCCCTTTTAAGTGTTCACAGATAGGGTTCACAGATGAGTTGGGTGCATACTCCTTGGGTCACCAGTGCTTTTGGGGCAACACATGAAGGAGTCCTACTCCTGAAGATCGTTGTTCCTTTTGTCTACCATATAGGGATATATTATTCAGTTAGATCTGTTTACCTATTATGCCTATGAGGCAACACACTGAGGTGTCTTATTCATTGAGATCTATGTGCTTTTGGGCACTATGTGCATGTATCCTAGTCCTTGCGATCCCCATGCCATTTTCTCTAAATTCCTCCTTAAAT
Organism: Ambystoma mexicanum; assembly: GCF_040938575.1. Classification (NCBI taxonomy): domain Eukaryota; kingdom Metazoa; phylum Chordata; class Amphibia; order Caudata; family Ambystomatidae; genus Ambystoma; species Ambystoma mexicanum. The sequence goes on along the minus strand of NC_090940.1, from coordinate 499,480,537 downwards.
TCAAGTGCCTCTTGGGAACCATGTGGATGGTTCCCAATCCTTGAGATCCATTTTCAATGTGGGCATCATATGGGGACATCCTACTCCTTTAAATTGTCATGCTTCGTGGGTTGGCTACCTTGCGGAAAGGTCCTACTCCTTGATATCTGTATGCCCTTTGGGCCAGTGTGGAATAGTCCTAATTCTTGAGATAGCTGTGCTTTTTTAGCACAATGTGGAGGAATTCTTCTCCTTGATATCCTTGTGTATTTTGGACGCCATGTGCATAGGTCCTAGACTTTGAGATCTCAATACTGCTTGACCACAATGAGGAGGGCCCCGACTCCTTGAAATCCCAGTGACCTTTGGGTAACATGGGGTAACGTGAGGGTCCTACCCCTTAAGATCTTTTTGCCTTTTTGGGAACCATATGGAGACATCCTGACTGACATATATTTTGACCACTATTATGGTGGGGGTCTTACTCCTTGAGATGCCTGTGCCTTTTGGGCCCCATGTAAATCTGTTCTACTCCTTAAGATCCATGTGCCTTCATGGCCCCACATGGAGGGGTCCTAATCTTTGAGATATCATAAAGTGGGTTTTACATTCAAAGTTAATGAGATGGTTAGCTGATCGGTTGCAATTGGCAATACCAACATTTGTGGGGAAATTGGCAGCAATGTATAGAGCATGTTAAAAGGTTGATGCCTTGTTATACCTACGGCTGTCAATAATCATTTCTGAATGCAGAGTGAATGTCCTGAGCTAACCGGCCACAGCATGAGTCAATAAACAGATTGAATTTATGGAGGATATTTAAAGAGTGATATTCATTATCAAGAAGTCAACAAGCTAAACATTATAAGCATGCTTCAGGATGGCTAACGCTTGTATCCGTGGCCTATATCTAAGAATCCAGGCCATATGGGGGGGAGTTGCGAAGTAGCTACATTGCATTATTTCCCTCCCATATGCAGAGTTAAATATGGTTTACTTGCAAAGAGTTTTTATAGAGAACAGATAATCCACAGTGAAGACATGCCTGGTGATTCATATATTTAAAACTGTAGTCAGATGGCATCACCTGTGCACGATTGCGACCAAAGAAAGGAGAGTCAGGTGTCATTAAGCCAAGCGACCTCAACTGAGGTGTGATATAAGTGCCTTCACAATATATTAACATAAAGTCAGATCTTAATTAAGGTGCAAGTGTGTTTTTACTAGATTAAAATACTGTTTCAATTGATGTGGTAAAACAAAAGGTAACATTCAGTAGGAGTGCTCATGCTGGATACCAAGGCAGGCTATTTTGGGGCCGATTCATGAAACAAATGTGCGCCGAAATCCGTGACGCAAGCTGGCGCAAGCGTGAAAAAGCAAGCACACACATGCGATTCATGGAAGGCCCTGCGTGTGTTATACCTGGGTTATGCGCCAAATCTTCACCTGGCGCACACGGGCGCACACGTCACTGCAACATCCCGAACGCCATGCATGACGCACACAGCGAAAGCGCACAATGTGTAGCGCACACACCAAAAGGGGGCAGAACACGGGGCGGAATACGCGGAATGGGGAACAACGTGTGAAAATGAGGTTGTAACTGGGGAAGTACTGCTGGGAAATACACGGAACGCCCACACGCGCGTGTGGCGAAAGAATGGAATAGGGGAAACACGCGCACTCCAAAAGACACGCACAGGCCTAAACACGTCAGTCACACGAAGGCAAGCATCCCTGTGCAGTATAAAAGGACGCACAAGCAACAAACACGTATATACAGCTACGATGAATGTCCCATTCTGTGGCCCCTTAGGAAAAATGACGTGTCACGCAATGCGCATCCCAAAAAAGCAAGAAAAAGAGATACGCGACCGCTGTAGCCCACTGCAGTATGCTGTGGCAGCCGGGAACACAGAAAATCTTTACGTGATCAACATGCAGGCTAGTATGCCCAAAAAAAGGAGTACTCAACTAACAGGGACACCCGCAGTAGGAAAAATAGCGTGTGCGACTCACCGTCTGCCTTGCATGTAGAAGAAGAAAGCGTAGCCAAAACCCACACCAAAAGAAGAAGTACGCACTGTAGCCGCTGTGAAGTAATCGCGTGTGAACCCCAATGTCTGAGAAACACACTCTCCACTTTCCACGAAAAGCATGTACAGATCGATGGAAACCCACGTGGGACCTTCAACTCGTGCCGAGGGAAATGCCCGCGCACACATCACATCCCCTATGCGCTAAGGGACTTTTCTCAGAATTCACGCAAACGTACTGTTTTTCACGTGCCAAACCACTCCGTATCAAGCTGGCCACGGGACAACACACGGAAGACCTGCCCAGAAGGCCGAAATACTGCCCCCCAGAGCCCCGAGCAGCCTCCCACGAGCCATCTGCTGCTGCCTGCTTGCTGCCACCGTGCCCTGCCATTTGGTGCCTGCACATCTGCCATCTGCAGGGGTTCAGTTGCTGGGACCACCCCTGCTGGAACAGAAGACTCCCGACTGGTGTTCCATCACTCCACAGCCCAGCCCCAGGACCCAGTTGCCCTCCCACACCTGCCTCGGGTGTTGCCATGTCCGACACAACACCTTCCGGTACCAGTGGCAACCCTCCAGCAGAGAGGCCGAGGGCTACCAGCTTCAGTGAAAAGGAAGTTGGTATCCTGGTGGAGCAAGTTCTGGGGCATTATGATGCCCTCTTCACACCATTACGCGCTGACAAGGATGGACGGAAGAGGATCTAGAAGGACATAGTGGGTGCCATCAACGCAGAGGGGGTGGCACCCCATGACATCAAACACGTCCAGAAGCGCTGGGAGGACTACAAGTCCAGGACCCTCAAGAAGACTCAGCGCCTCTTGGAAGCAGCAGATGCAGTGAGGCGCCGGGTCCAACTTACCACTCAGCAGATGAGGGTACTGGAGCGCATTCACCCAGTGCTTCACCACCAGATCCTCAGGATGCAGGCCCATCTGGAGTCGAGCGGTAAGTGGCCATGCATTCACGTTTAAAACAGTGCATGTTGCAGTGTGCTGGTAGTTAGCTACTTGGCTGCATGTGTGACATGGGTCATGATTAGATGTGTGTGTTCAGGGACATAATGGTGCTGCATGTGAGTCCAGTCAGTCGTGACCCACATGGATGGTGTATGTGTCACAATGCATCATGCGGAGCAGAATGTGGAATGCACACATGTATGCATGTCTGTGTCTGTACTTTGACAAGTTTGGGGTGTGAGAGATGTGTGCTGCTGTCATGGACATGCATGATGTACATGTCCGTGTGTCTGAGTAGTGTGTGCGCCATGGATGCATGGCACATGTCCGTGACAATGTGTTGATTCACTAATACAGCCTAGTCATCCTTGTATCCACTGTGTCTGTGGGTATACAGGGCCAGATGCATGACCCTCTAGTGATGCATGTGCATGTGATCAGCATGTCCCATGATGCATGTGAGATTCAGCCCACCATTGGATTTTTCTACCGTGCCGTGGACATGGATGCAAATGTTATTTGCATGTGCCATGCCGGTTCCTGCATGTGTGTTGCCTGCACTAACTCGTGTGTTGTTGGGAGACATGATGGAAGTGACGTTTGACAGTGCCACTCATGTGCTATTGCTTTCTGTCTAGGGGACTATTGTACAGTACCCTGATGCTTGTGTTCAATGTCTTCCTCTACACAGCTGCGAGTGAAGAAGAGGGTGGAGATGGTGCTGTGGAGGAAAGTGGCAGGGATGCCTCCACCAGCCGGCGACGATGGCCCAGTCACCCTCCCAGGAAATTCCATCATCCGGGAGCGAGGGGAATGGTGCCGCATCTGCCACTTTGGCTGCAGTGCAAGGGGTGGGTGAGCCCCCACAGGGGCCTGCGACGGCAGAAGAGGGTGCGGAGCCTTCCAGGTTGGTGTTGTGTACAGAGGAGGAGGAGGCACTAAAGAGCCGCACAGGTCGCCGCGGAGGGGCCTGTGCATGTCAATGTCCCTGACACTGTGACTGCATCAACATGCACCAGCAGGGATTCCCCGTCCCAGGCCCGTCCACAGGTAGTGGGGAGGTCCACATCATCTGGCACTCCTCTACCTGCGGACAAGGGGACCCATGACCGGATTGAGACCGTCCTGATTGGTGTCGCGTTGCGCACATGTGACATTAGTGATGACGTGCGTGCTTCCTGGGGGGACCACGCACGTCATCACGAAGAGCTGTGTGCCAACGTGGCCCAGTTGGGAGGGACCGTGGTCGGGGGTTTCCTCCATGTGTCGGCCAGTCTTGCGGCCCTCTCCTCCTCTGTGCACACTATACACCAGTCGTCCTCCGGGCCGTCTTCCATCCCAGATGCCACCAGGGCCCCCTGTGGACCTTTCCCAACCAACGCAGCCAGCCTGGTGAAGATCCCATCCCTGCCGCAGTCGGAAGTCGGAGGTCCAGCAGGGGTGGCCACCCCACCAACTGGACCTCAGCGGATGGAGGATGTGCCGGCATCATCGGGCAGGGCACGTACACGACGGCGCCGGGGGATTCCATCAGCCCGGATGCCGTTGTGGTGGCAGAGGCAGTTGCGTCGGAGGCAGCAGCTGGCTCAGCGTGGGAGGCATCATGGCTCGGGGCGATCAACACCCCGGGGGCAGGCATCGGCCGAGGGGCAGGAGGACCCCAGACTGGGAGTGTCTTGCGTGTGGCAGCGGTTGGGCTGGCAAATAGATGCAGAGAGGCGGCGGGCGGGGAGGGCATGGCTCAGGATGGTCAGGGCAGAGAACTCCATGCACCGGGCTTTGAGGAGGGTGGAGGGCCTCGAGGAAACTCGCAGGGGGTTGAGGGATTCCATGGCTGCATCCCTGCAAGACCTCGAGGCCAGGGAACAGGCCCTCCTCCAGAACATCGTTGTTGTCACGGGCGCTACTATCGAGGGGCCAGGACTGGCCCAGCGCCCTCGGAAGAAGACCCGTCTTCCACTACTCCGGACCCAGCAGACCCCTACAGGGGCCCTTTGGACCGTGTCCTGGTGCCTTTGGCGCCGGGCTCATGAAGGGTTTCAGTCGCGCCGGGCTCATATTGATAAACAGTGTAATAATGCTTGGGTGGACTTACCTGAGGCAGACCATGCTGCATATTTACCCAGAACAAACCAGTCTGGTTGAAGTCCCCAGCGATCAGGGCTGGGAGGAACTATTCCCTCCATTCAGGAACTCTTTTCTTACCTGGGTGGAACCGGTGGAAGAACACACAATGGAAGCACTTCTCTGCTATTTAAACCACGCCCAATGGAAAACACGTGCTTCGCGTTATTCTGCAGCAGCAGCAGGACGCTCACCGAGTCGGCTCCTGCATTCCAGGTCCAGAGTCATCTTCAGCTTCCGCGCAGCAACCTGTGGATGAAGAAAGACACAGAACAATACTTACCAGATCCCGGAATCCAGTCACCGGCAAAACCTGCAAAGAATAAACATAAGGTTAGAAAAGTGCAACTCGCTCGCAGCCACGCCCGCTTACCTGATCCATCTGTGATTGCAACGGAGCTAACCGCGGCCTTCTCTTCGGCAGCTTCTCTGCACCTGAAAGGCAAAGGACATAATTAAAAAAGGGGTTCGGGTGAAGGCAGTCGCATTCATCTTAACTTACCAGTTTTTGCACGCGCAGTAGCGGCCGCATCAACCTCAGCATCCCGGCACCTGAAAAACAGGAAAAAGACATTATTTGAGGTGCCATTAAAAGCGGCCAACGATCATTATACTTACGTGCATCGGCACGTGCAGTGGCAACGGATATAAAGCCCGCAGCATCCCGGCACCTGAAAACTAGAAAAAGGACATTATTAGAGGTGCCATTAAAAGCGGCCAACGAACATTGCACTTACGTGCATCGGCACGTGCAGCGGCAACGGAAAACTACGCCCATAGCATCCCGAGGCCTGAAACAAAGGAAAAGGGACATTATTGAGGTGCCCATCTTTTAAAGCCTAAAGACTACAGTATACTTACAGACATCCGCTTGTGCAGTAACGTCGGCATCGCTCTTCGGCATCCCAGCACCAGTGCCACAACTAAGGCCGCAAAAGACTTGAGCCTCAACACTGAACTCATCCAGTGACGTAACTGGAATCCACGCACCCCTGCACCAGACGCAGGATGGAGAGCTCAGCATTTATACGCCTAAGGTGAGAGCTCGCCGAGACAAGTAGAAAGCTAGTCTGTGGGAGAAACTGGCGATTGGTGGGAGAAGGAATCCCATCAAACGGTGATTAACCCTTTTTCTTCCACCTGCAGAAAACTTACCCTGCAAGTCAGACATTCGATAAGAGGAAGCCCAGTCCTGAGAGTCGTCCGAGCTCTACGCTTCTCAATTGAAGAAACGATAGCAGCCCAGCCGGGATCAGCGCCTCCGTGGGAATCAGGTGAGCGTTACAGATGTGGAGTTCGATGATGGCCTGGCTCGGAACATCACTAAATGAGCCGTAGGACTTGCCCACCACCTTTGTAAATAGTTTTGTAGGTGTATGTTTCCTTTCTTTCTTATTTTTCTTTGGGGTGCATGGACTATGCCCTGTCTTTTTGTAAATAGTTGTTTATTAGGTAGGTTTTTTGAAAGGTTTCCTTTGAATTGTTGGGCTTATGGACCCTGGATTTTATATTTGTACATAGTTATGCACCAGATTGTACTGTATCATTTTTACCATGGAGGAATGGTTTGCTTTTTTTTGGACTTTGGATTTTGGTTCATGGACGGACGCTTTGCAGCCATTTTATTCTGGATTTCATTGATTTAAGCATTCATTTTTTTGCCTTTATTTTGGACATCCAGACTTTCATTTATTCTTTTTTTTCATGTGTGATTTCATTTCATTATTCCATTTTGTATATAATACATTTTTATTTTTTAATTCATTTGTGTGGTCTTCTCTCATTGGTTTTGTGCATGTCACAATGCGGGTTTTCTCAGTAATGTGTCGGCATTGTGTGGGTCTGATGGACATGTATTCATGGCCATATTGGTTGTTTAGGATCTGTCATGACATTTGTATTTCAATGTGGAGTGGATGGAATGCTTGGTTGGGTGTTTGGACTGGGGTGGCGTGCGGTGGCCATAGGTCTGAATAGTGATGACATGTTGGGTGGGGGACATGAGTCGGGGCCTGCTGGCAGGTGCCTGTCATTGGGGGTGTGGTGGGGGACATGAGTCGGGGCCTGCTGGCAGGCACCCGTCACTGGGGGTGGGCTGGGGGACATGAGTCGGGGCCTGCTGGCAGGTGCCCGTCAGTGGGGGTGGGGTGGGGACGTGTGTCGGGGCTCCCAAGTGCATGGTGTCATTTGGCCTTCCTGCAGGTCATATTCTGTGGTGATGGGCTGCCTGTGGGGCATGGGGAGTTTGGGAGGGGCAAACCCGGGAAGGCCCACACTGCCAAATCGCGTGTAAAACTCCACGCGGACCCCCGGAATACACATACCCCGCTCGCGCCAGGCCAATCGCGTGTAGAAATCCATGTGCACCCCTGGAATACACGTACCCCACTTGCGCCAGCGATATCGCGTGTGGAAATCCAAGTGCACCCCCGGAACACACACATGCATCCCATCCACCCGCCCCATGGCCTGCAGGCAGCCCATCCATTCCTGGGCATGCCCCGCAGGCAGCCCACACCACAGGGGTACTTTCTTCACACGATTTCGCTGGCAGGAGCGTGGTATGTGTATTCCGAGGGGTGCGTGTAGAGTTATACATGTGATTGGCCTGGCGCGAGCGGGGTACGTGTATTCCAAGGGGTGCGCATGGATTTCTTCACGTGATTGGCCTGGCGCGAGTGGGGTACATGTATTCTGAGGGGTGGGCGTGGATTTCTGCACGGGTTTGGCCTGACACGAGCGCGGTACGTGTATTCCAGGGGTGCGCGTGGAGTTTTACACACAATTTCGTGGTCGGGGGGCTCTATGCTGGTGCACTGGCCTTTGCGCAATGTATTGGATTTGTGCAATGTTTTTGGCGCACAAGGCAGGGTTGGGGGCATAACTGGCACTGCTGCAGGGTCGCTGTGCCACCCTGCACCGCGGCTGATTATGCATGTTAGTATCCATGAATACGCTGTGCGCTAAAATGGATTTTGGCGCACACAGCTGGTGCAGGCTGCTGGACACGCACTGTGTGCGCCAGCTGCGTGCGCCACTTGTGTGCTAAATTCTATGAATTACCCCCTTTATGTTTACAGGACTCTGTTATCACGAATATGCCATGTAGCCCATATATAGAAAAGCATTTTTTTTTTTTTTATTTTTTATTGGTTTATACAAACCTTTAAAATGCATCCAGTTTGTCAGAACCCAATAGCCAATACAAAGCAAGACAATGCAAAACAAAGCAAAACATAGGCATGAGATAAAGTTCCGTCCTTTTGACAGGGATCAAGCCTTTGGTACCAAAGGAGCCTTATCGGGGAGTGCCCAATGTCTGAAGGTTAAGCAATGTTAAGCACTACCCTGAAGTCCCTGTACTTCGGCATCAGATAACTCAAGGCTCCTTTCAATCTCATGCAGAAACAAGGTCAACACCCTTGTCAGTTTTGTATTGGAGCCCATAAACATCATATGCCACCATTCTTCAGCACTCCTCAGTGAGTATTCATTTAACATTTGGCCAAGGTGTTTAGTTCTTAGGGATCTGTGGAAAGGGCAGAATAGGACAAGATGTTTAAGTGTTTCAATGCAGGCTTTACAGAACCTGCATACTGTGTCTGACTTGTCCTTTCCAGCCCAGTTCTTTGTTCGTTCTTTTGTTCTAAACAGATTTAGGCGAAATCTCATGAAGGTGGCCCTCATCCTGTTGTCTGGGAATAAGACCACGTAATTTTGCAGTTTGTTAAGCGCTCTTGCTTCGCTAGGGGCATCTCTCATTGTTTTCGAAGACCTTCGGTCTGTGCTGGTTTGAATCCAGTCTAATTCCCAGATCTTTTTCTTTACCAAAAGTGGATTGTCCTGCAGCATTTTGGTATTTGTCTCATATATGGTCAGGAGCTCTTCACATTTTTTTGACCATATGGCTAACAGGCAGTCTGGGTTCGCGTTTCCAGGTTTGCTCAATATTTTATATTGTGGAGCGCCGTCTGGCAGTGTCATTTTCCTAAATAGAGTCAGGGCGTTCCACGCAATCCGAGCATCAATGGATATCAAGCCTAGCTCATATCGTAAGCACACTGTTGAAGTGCTGTTTGGTAGATGTAAGGTTTTCACCCAGAAAATGTGTTCTAGAGTGGACCAGAGTTCCGCTGGACACCCAAAAGCATTTTCGGCTCTGAAAATGAGAGCTGGGACAACCTTCTGTTGATAAAAGGTTATCACTGGCTTGAGCGAGAACTTCCCATATCTTATGTTTAGGATCAGGGCTTGGGAAGCAAAGTTTTGGCATTTTGTTTTCGCAGTCTCCACCCAGGGGCTATCGTTTAAGTTTGTGTAAATTTGCATGTCGAGATATTTTGTGCTTTCCACCGTGGTTAATTTTTCTTTTCCTAGATGCCAACTAAATTTATTGTTTTTCCGATGGCGGCCCATTTGCAGGTTTTGCAGCGTCAGAATTTCACTTTTTGTGTTATTGATATACAGACTGTTGTTTTCCACATAGCGTTCTACTGCATTCATTTTACGCTGAAGGCCGATTGGAGTGGTGTCTAGCAAAATTAGGTCGTCAGCGTACAACATCCAGCTCAGGGCAGAGCCATGTATTTTGGGGGAAAAGGATCGAGGCTCATCAATTGCGATGCCGATGTCCGAGAGGAACAGATTAAATATGATTGCCGCCAGGGGGCAGCCCTGTTTAACTCCACAAAAGGTATTAAGTTCCTCTGTAAGAGTTCCACGTTGGTCAAGGCACACTCTGATGGTGGTTGCAGTGTGGATTTCTTTAATGGTGGCTAATAAGCTCTCCGGACAGCCCCAGTTTGTCATCTTGGTCCACAGAAGTTCTCGGTCGATGGAATCGAAAGCATGGGAAAGGTCTACCAGGGCTAAGTAGACCTTTTTGCCAGAAAAAGCATTTTTTGTGGTTGTTCCAGCCTCACGGGAGAACAGCAGCCACAACAACCAGGTATGTATGGACATTAAAAGAGGAATTCTGCATTTTCCTTTGAGACATTGAGGGAAAAATGGTATATGATATGATATGATATGGCATTTATAACGCACCCAAACACAAGTGTTTCAAGGCGCGATGAGGCAAAGGAAGGGGAACAGAGGGAAGACAGAGACAACGATCTTACTAGGGCAGGTGTCATTGAGATTGCGCAAGTGCAGGGGAAGGCGGAATGGGAAAGGTGCAAGGGGTATAATGTTAATTCATCCTTTCCAGTCCTTTTTTCGATGGGTTTTTCCAGATGATATATTTTGGAAAAAATTCATTGAAAAATATATTGGGGTGGATAAGGGTACATAAGGAGTGGGGTAGGCAGTGAATAGTGTAAAATAAATAGAGGGAGAGGATTTGGGGCAAACCCCCCCAGTAATAAAAACATGCATTTCTCACTTCATTTTTTCAAGGAAAGAAAGTCGGGAAAAACACATAATAAAATAAAGAACCGGAAAATGTCACACCAGTTAATGTCACAAGCCCTTAAATGAAATATTTTCTGTACTGCAGATGCTACAACCCTTGAGTGTATCTTTTAAGGAAGTGTAGTCTCTTTTCCTGATGCTGACAGGTGCATGCAGAAGTGGCATATTTTTTGGGAAATATAGTTCTGCTCTGCTCCATGAATGCGACTGCAAAACATAGGTCTTCCATGACTTGGGCATGCCTGGTATTATGCCAGCAAGATGGATCATCATTCAGGCTAGTGAGAGCTGCTCCTTAGCTCCCTCCATTTCTCTGACTTCTGCATCCTGGAGCCATAAGTAGCCTGGGCGCTGAATGTAGCATTAAAGAAATCACAAGCACATCAGCTTAAATATTCATATGAACGTAACCTCTATAGTTTGATCAGTGTCATTAAGCATACCTGTAATTGGCTGTCATGCCTTGACAATTTGTTTGATGGGTAGTGGATTGATTTATATCAGCAAAAGGCCTATTCAAAGACCTTGTAACAAAAACATATGATTTAAACGTGGAGAAGAGACGACTGCCAAAATGTCCATTAATGGATGAAAAAATGATCAAAAACATGTTGTACAAAATTGCTTGTTATGACCAGCCCACATTGTCCCTTCTTCTGTAGAAGAGGGCATTTAACCGGATATACTGTGGGCAACCTTCAGAGGGCAACATTCAAGGCACAATTTTCTGTAGAATTGTCAGATATGGGCAAGGTGATCACAACATGCTCTGTATCGGTACAGACCAAAGTGGAGGGTAATTGCTGAGATCACTGTCAGCAGAATTACTTTCCGGCAGGGATCAAGTCCTAAAAAAACTGGGGGACTCATTAACATACCAATTGAATGTTGTGTCACTTGAAATTAGAATATCAAGGTGCCCTCTGAAAATAAGTGGAGGGACTCCTGAATAAAGTGTGGGGACTCCGTCCACCCGCTTCTACCCTTGACTTGAGCCCTGCTTTAAGAAGTTTCTTACACAGGACGACCTAATGCTGTACTTAGTGCTTGCAACATTTGAGCTCTACTCTTCAGTTCTCTTCTGCTGTATTCGTTGCTCCATACTCCTCCTGCATCTCTATTCAGTTCAACGCTGTAGTACTTGACCTCCACCAGCTAGTGTAGCTGCCCTTCCACCTACCGACTCTGAATTATCTTGTATCAACATTCTGCCATCCAGTCTGCCGGCCTCTCTATCATCTCATTGCCCCAAATCCACTGTGGAGATTAGTTCGCCGGCTGGGGTTTTTCTCCACCTCTACTTGGGACACTTTCAAGGGATTTCTGAATTAGGTGGTACTCTTTTCAACTTTCAGAAGAGCCACTAGAAAAGCCAGGCCAGATATCATAAAGGGACAGAAGCTCAAGAGGCTTAAAGTTCTGCACCTTTCCACATTTTAACAAAGAGGAAAATAATCAAATGGTGAGATGCTGGTAAGATCATTTCCATCATGTCTCCTTCAGTAATTGAACATGCCAAGAAATCAAACACTAAATTAGAACAAGAAATAGCAATTGAAAAAATTATGACATGCAGAGACCTGAATCCACCAATGTTATGTTATGTCCTGTTATGTTATGTTTTGTAATGGTTATTTGTTCAGCGCATGGTCACCCAAGGGTATCATGGTGCTGATAACAATGGCTCCATTCTAAACAAATCACTGATCATCCAAGAAGTTCTGTAGAAATGGGAGGTATTAAATAAACACAGGTTATGCACCTCTTGTTCCTCGTACAACATGCCAACACGGGTGTCATCGCAAGAATCTATGCCTAGCCATACCTCTTAGAAAGGTCTGACCTATAGAGTACAAATAGGAAAGGTGAAATGGCACCTAGCTCTTCAAGAAACATGTTGATTGAAACACAACCTGTCAAATGGATTTTTTTGATCAATTAAGATATTACAGAAAAGGATACAAAAAACAGATAACCAAACAAGTCACCTTCAGAAGCAAGAGATGTAAAAATAAACAGGGCAAACAGTCAATCCAGGATGAGAAAGAACAAATGGGATGATTATGAGACCGCATGGTGGGTCTTACCTAATAAGGCTATAAAAGCCACATGGTGAATACATTTCTAACAAGATATTTGGACCATATTCAAGAAAGATAGCTTCAAAGAGGACCTCCAATTGCTCTAAACATTCCCTACTATATTACTAATGCATTCAATGTTAAAGCTAGCACCTATTAGTAAGGCCTAGTAACACACTTTTTATCTTTAGATGGCAATGCTTAATTTACGGCATTGAAGCTTATAGCCATTAATCAATGTACATCACTTGGTTCGCAATCATAGTGGAGTTAAATATAATGACCAGATTGCAACAAGGTTTAGCAAATCAATCCCACATCCATATATTTATCATACAAGTCATTAAAATGCAGCGGTGTTGTCCAAATGTCTTATATATTACAAAGCACGAGATATACAGCAACAGCCCCTATTATCAAAAGTGTAGTAATGGGGGGTCATGCAGCTAATTAAATCAACAAATTTACATGCAGATTTGTAGGGTTGTGTTGATCACACTTTTACCACAGATTTCCTTTCCGTGGGACATAACAACAATAAGACACAAATGATCCTAGCACAAACATTTCCTACAAATACTTTCCTTTGTTTTCCTATTTTTGGCTGCAATTGTGTGATTGTACGGCTGATCAAATTTCAAGTGCATTCATTATTATTTTTTGTTGTACATTCTTGTGTCTATTGTTTACTTATGTCAATGTGATGTTTAATCAATGTGTGACTATATGTTTATATTCTTCAAATCCCTTTCATTTGTAGAGAATCACTTTGCCCCCTGAAGAAGCATGTGCAGAGTGAAACATGTGTCAACAAATTATACCACTACCTGTAATACAAATCACCCCGTGTTTCATTCTTGTCCACAAAAAGAAATAGTAATTTGGTGAACTTTGCCATTACCAATGTGGCAAGATGTTCAATAAGAAAACATAAATTGCCAAAGTATGAAAAATGCATAGCCTGACCTATAAGTTTCAGATGAACAGAGTAGACCAATAGACCAGCACCGAGTTTTAATTGACCAGATTTGAGCGTATCTGTGTGCTTCTTTCGTGGATAATCCCCAGCAGCATGTGTGACCTATCACACCAGAATTCCTCAAAGCAAGGAAAGGTGCTGACTGCACAATCACTGTTCCTCGTATTTTATTAAAATAGCAAGTTGAAAAACGTGTTATTAATGTAGTCCCTTTCGAAGTAGACCAAGCAGAGGAGACAGACTCAGGGATATTGACTTTCTAGCAGAGAAAGAACACAGTGGGAGGTCGTTGTATTCCAATTTGTGCCGGGGAAGCTAAAATTCTAAGTTCATCCCAAAAAATGTGCTTCAAGTATTCTAACCACCATTTATAGTTCTATACGAATCTTTGCTCAAGGCTACAGAAAATAACACTGGACAAAGTTTTACCAAAGTGAGATGGCACTTGGCTGAATGTTATGTCCTTTCATGGTTTCTTGAAAATCCATAAAGCACACGGATTTCAGGGGGTGAGGGCATGACTCCGACATGGGTGGGACTAAGCCTGATTTGCATGTGGTCATTCCCCTTTTGTAATGACTTGGCACGCTAAGAATGATGGTCTGGAGTGTTGCCCGGAGCAATGCCAGAGGTTAGGATTAATTCCAAAGCTATCACCTCTTATGTGTTGCGTAAAAAAAACAAATACCATATGGCATTGCAGTAATCTTAACTGAGCCCCAGGGCATACCCAAAGCGGTACATGCGCACAGTGCCACAAGGAATGTCCTGCACTGAGGTAGGGTCACTATGTTCAAGGCACGGCTATGTCAAGTATTAAGGGCCTGATTCGTTGATTTTTTAGCATGGTGCAAAGTAAATTTGCACTGACAACAAACACCCTGATTCACAGAGCGGTGCAAAATATATTTTTGCAGTGCAAAGTTACCTTGCACCAATTCTGCACTATGCAAAAATACACTTTGCACCGCTCTGTGAATAAGGATGTTTTTTGGCAGTGCAAAACGACTTTGCAATGTGCTAAAAATTCTAGGAATAAAGCCCTAATTGACTGCTGGCACTGATGCCAGTGGTACCGGTCACTGACATAATGTCAACCATGAATGAAATATTATCATGTGCTATGAACGGCATTATCAGTCAAAAGTCTATCACATTACAAAATGTAAACAATTAACATATGATATGCAAAATGTTTTCTACTTAAAACTCAAAGTGGCTATTTAGTTTTTAAGAAGGTGAAAAAGGAATTACTTATGATCAAGATTAAACCTCTGCCTCACCATATAGTATCACTGGTAAAAACTTTGATGTACCCGCAAATCAACCTAATTTTAACTCTGTTTAAGTAAGGTGAGCGGGTGAAAAATGTCAACACTGAACATCCACACCTCACTCCCATCCGATCCTGAAATAACTCTTTTAGGTGTGGCATTAGGCAGCGGCAGGACCGTGTGGAGTAACCACAATCCATAGAAAAAAACAAAAAAAGGCCTGTGCTTCTCTCAAATTAATATTATTTCCCCCAAAAAACGAACCATATCTGATTTTTTATTTTTTGGGTGCCAATTGTTTTATACATTTCTCCATCTGCTGGGTTGCCCACTTGTTGGACTCACAGCCTAGCAGGTTGCTCCCCTGCAGCCCAAATCACCTTCCTAAAATAGTATCCAAAGTCATTAATAAAAAATAAAAGCGTTCATAGTGGTTTTCAGATTTTTCCTCATGACCATAAGTAATCGACCAAACCAAAATGCCACCCCCTTACTGCCATACAAGACATCTTACATTGCAGAAACAGAGTTAGTATCCATACATTTAAGTGATTGTGTTTATGATATCAGAGAAAATGTTCTTTTTAAGGACCAAATTAGCATTCGTAAATCAAGCCGGTAAGATTGCTCACTGGGGCTCATCATGAGGTTGGCGGTAACCCACCAGTAGCTGCCAACTCTGTAACACTGAATCAAGCACCTGACTTCCTGGTGCCACCAGGACATTACAAGTCCCGGCGGCACGGAAGTCAGGAGTTGGATATATAAGTCCCTATTCCCATGCAGTCCCAAGGGATTGGGGACTCAGAAGCACAGACACCGTTCTTAATGGTGCCAATGCTTCCGTGACAACTCTGCCTACCAGGGCCGATGCGTCCGGCAGGTTTAGATCTGCCTGTTGCAGCGGCAGGCAGAATTGCAGTGTGGCAGTCCGGCACCCTTGTTTCCGGACTGCCATACTTGTAATGAGGCCCGCTGTGTTTAAGCACTTGCTACTGCGATATATGTGTGATCTACAGAAAGCAGTTTCGAATCATGGCAAGGTCGATTCAGCCGGTCATCCTTCTGAGCTCAGTAAAAAGAGTACCAATTTTGACTGGGTAATAAAAATGTCCTATGTAAAGTGCTGTGGATAAAAGCACTATATAAATAACAAGTTATTATTATTACATCATTTCATATGATAGGAATTGAGCTGCCTCTGCTTTTTGTATTTGTTATATGCCTACAGATTTAAGTCGCTGCACGTCCTTCACGTTCACCGATGAATATATAGGAACGTCACCACACATAATTGAAACCATCTCTTGCTCAATTAACAAACATGCATTATAAATGCACGTCTCCCCTGCATGTGCTATTCAGCAAAAGAATGTACTTTGCAGTGGATATATACACACACAGATACATTAACAGCTAAAATCTGATGCATGGGAAATATTTGTCACGTGATTTCAGGCTAGTGAAGTAAGCCCCTTGGTTGAGAAAAAGGTAGCCCTGAATTACACACCGTGGCGTTAATTGATCAGCTGTAATTTGCTCTGGGGTGGGGGTACTTTTAATTGGAACCTGCTCATAGCATTTATCCTGCACTTCTAAGAATAATAATCTGTCAGTGATTACTCTGCATATAACCCTCTTTATTATGCCACATTAAAATGTACACTTACATTTCCGAGAATTGTTATTTTTAATGTTTTCTACATCAACTAACACTATTAGCAAAAGAAAATAATTATCAGCAAACATGACCCATTCCTAGCTCCTGTTGGCTGCGTATGCTTTTACTGTTCTGAAGCTTGAATTTCTTTTAGGCAGAGTTTGGTTTTGTCCCTCTAGCTCTTCCTTCAATGACTGTCAATCAATCAGATGTATTTTCTATGCTACTACACAATGGTATCACATGCAATAAATCTGACATCATTTTTTATTTTTGTTTACATTGGGCAGCTAGGTGCTAGTTACAGACATGGTACAGTTGACAGGTACATACAGTATTAGTTAATTGAGCGAGTGTGTCTTGAGCCTTTTTCTGAACAGAGGATAGGGGGGTTCAGATCGAGGGGAAAGAGGTAGGTTGTGCCAAAGGCTGGCTGCCTACACTGGGAAGCTAGAACCGCAGGCACCTTTGCATCTGAATCTTGGCATGACGAGGCAAGGGCTGTGGGTGGATGGCAGTGGTCTGTAGGGTGTGCAAGGGATGAGTTTCTGAACTAGGAATGTAGACACATTGTTAGGCCTCGATAGGTGACTGAGAGGATTTTGAATTTAATTATTTTTTGAGCCAGTCGACAGAGCTTTTACATGATCAAGGAGACCCAGCAAAAGCACAAGTAAAAACATATCAATTAAAAACAAAATTAATAAAACAAATTCAAAGTAATACAAGCAGCAACATTCTAAAATTGTACCAGAGTATTCAATCAAAGCCAACTTTCCACATGTATCAATTTTATAAAATTATAATCTCCATTTCCTCAACCCCTACACTATCACATAAAAGTGTACCACATTGTATCCAATGTTTCTTCTTAGTTCCCAAATGGTCTTTAAAAATTGATAGATTCTCTGTAGCGATGCTTCACATTGTGTTTGAAAACAGAAGACAAGGGCATTTCTTACTGTACTTATGTTATTGTTTTTTTAAATACTGGGACAATATTTTTTTTTTCTCGCTCACATAAATGCTGGGCAGAAAAAATATGATTTATGTCTTAACAAATGGTTTGACCCAATTTACATGTATTTGTGTGTCCAAACAGCCATGCACCCAAGGATAGGATTCCCAGGTGGAAATTCAAATAAAGCAGTCTAGCCTTGCTGTCCTTGATCACTGATCTGTATGATTCCTGTCCAAAATAATTCTCACTCTCTACATATCGACATGGCAAACTTAGACACAGAACTAATGAACATTTTCATAAATGAAATCATTCAAATGGATATTGAAATTGGAAAAGATAATGGGTAAGAGAGACAATGTCATACTAAATAGAGGAGCAGTTATCAAACTATTTCATCATATCCCATCACTTTGTAAGCTATACTCATCTGACATGAAAATTGTGGATCCAAGTCATTACCATCAGAAAGCGGTTTCTCACCTCTACATCAACTCCTCAAAAGTGAACAACCTACTCAGAGATGCTACAGAAGATCTACTTAGATTGGGCTACGACCTAACGGAGTCGTCTAGAAAGATCAGAGTACCTTCATTAAAGGATCAGGAAAACTACCTGAATGCGCGAAAAAGAGATAGCAGGGAAAAACCCTCTCTTGAAAGGTACCGAAAGCCGTCTAACAACCACGCCAATCACTTGCCTGACAGGTCCACTAACAGCATTAAAGATAGCTGGAATCCAATGGAAATCGAGGTCACACCAGAGTGCGGGACACTTAAAAATTGATGCCCACAAAAGAAAATCCTAAATCTCCCCCAAGGGGGAGAACCCCCACAGTAGGCAGTGATTACACCATTATTAAAATTATAATTACAAACATTATCCTGCTACCACCCCAGGACCGTATCTTAAAGGTGGACCATAGGTGTCAGACAGGAAGTGCTACCATCTAAAATTGCTGCCCTGAAGTACAGTAGGGAAACAGGTCATGGCAATGACAGATCTAAATAATGAATTAAAGTGCTAATGCTTTACCTTCATGAAGCCAAATTTAGATCATGGCCTGGTGTCGAGGTACAGAATTTTGAGAGGCACCAAGAAATGGCCAGAAAGCCATATTTGAAGCAAGATTTCTTAGAACTAACCTTAAAGCAGGCAGCGAGAGGCTACTGTTCAAAGTGACAGGAACTTCTGCCACTGAGATTACGGGATACAATTTTTCTAAAAGCAAGGACAACAACGGCGCTGGAGTCTGCATCTAATCTGGGGGGCAATCACATGTATTATCAGATGTTTGCAGTCCCGTGTGTGCCAAAAACGAAACTTTAAATAATACAATATCTTCAACTAGTCTTGCCCGGTGGAGTCGAATTAATGACATGATGAGCAAAATGAGTTGTGGGTCCCACAGGTGTCTTGTACCCCAAAGTTGTGGTCCAAGAAAATCTCAGAGCAACATAGGCACTGTGGGCATCTATATTGCCAAGGAGAATGGGAAAACAGTAGGAATACACTGTAATAAATAGACTGTCACAGCATATTTTGTACCCCAGATTGGTAGCCCGAGCGAAGTCTCAGAACGATATAGACAATGCAGGCATCGATGTAGCCAGAAATGCAGAAAGTCTATACTATAATATATAGACTAACTCATACTACTCAAAGATATATACTCCAACTATGGAAGAAGGGGGTTGAAAAGAAAAAAGAGAGAGTGCAAGTCGAGGACTCATGTGACTGTTTCTGTCTCACAATACATGCGTTGTACGCGTGTACAAGGCGGCACATGACTGCCCCGATGAGATAGAATGATACAATCAGTTACGTCAGTCCACTGATATGCAAGGACATCCCAATCTTACTGTCTACCAACGCGGCTCCCTCGCGTGTGTCTACTACCCGTGTTATATTGTAACCATGTGTTTACTTCCCACGTTATATTATGCAACGAGTACAAAGCCCAACATAATTGCTTACCATTCGGCACTAAATTGTGCTGCTCGAAGAAATCACCCGGCTGCCAGGTAAAAGCAGTCCGGAATCTTGCATCAGATGTAGGGGCGTGTCTGACCATTGTCAGCACTCAGGTTCTCAAAACAAGCTAGCACGGCGTCTCTTTGGAATTAATTGCGACCAGTCTCACCACGTAACCACCTGACTCCACGCTAATCCACCTGACCAACTGCGTGGACTGGTGTATTAGCCATTTTTCAAATAGGCGCTTTGCAACAAACATTTTTGTATGGAATCACGTGACTACTTGGGCACTAATCCAGCTCCGTTGTGAGCCGCTTCCCTGAACTTTACAACACCAGTCAAACGCAGTTGGTCAGGTGGATTAGTGTGGAGTCAGTTGGTTATGTGGCGAGACCGGTCGCTATCAATTCCAAAGAGACACTGTGCTAGCGTCTTTTGAGAACCTGAGTGCTGACAACGGTCAGACATGCCCCTACATCTGATGCAAGATTCCAGACTGCTTTTACCTGGCAGCCAGTTGATTTCCTTGAGCAGCACTATTTAGTGCCGAACGGTAAGCAATTATTTTGGGCTTTGTACTGGTTGCATAATATAACGTGGGAAGTAGACACATGGTTACAATATAAAACGGGTAGTAGACACACGCGAGGGAGCCGTGTTGGTAGACAGTAAGATTGGGATGTTCTTGCATATCAGTGGACTGGAGTAACTGATTATATCATTCTATCTCCTCGGGGCAGTCATGTGCCGCCTTGTACATGCGTACAACGCATGTATTGTGAGACAGACACAGTCACATGAGTCCTCGACTTGCACTCTCTCTTTTTTCTTTTCAACTCTCTTCTTCCATAGTTGGAGGATATGTCTTTCAGTAGTATGAGTTACTCCATACATTATAGTATAGACTTTCTGCATTTCTGGCTACATTGATACCTGCACTGTGTATATCATTCTGAGACTTCGCTCGGGCTACCAATCTGGGGTACAAGATATGCTGTTACAGTCTATTTATGACAGTGTATTCTTACTGTTTTCCCATTCTCCTTGGCAATATAGATGGCCGCAGTTCCTATGTCGCTCTGAGACCTTTCTTGGACCACAAGTTTGGGGTACAAGACACCTGTGCACCCACAACTTATTTTGCTCATCATGTCATTAATTTGACACCACGGGTAAGACTAGTTGAAGATATTGTATTATTTAAAGTTTCGTTTTTGGCACACACGGGACTGCAAACATCTGATAATACATGTGATGGCCCCCCAGATTAGATCCAGACTCCAGCCCCGTTGTTGTCCTTGCTTTTAGAAAAATTGGATCCCGTAATCTCAGTGGCAGAAGTTACTGTCACTTTGAACAGTAGCCTCTTGCTGCCTGCTTTAAGGTTAGTTCTAAGAAATCTTGCTTCAAATGTGGCTTTCTGGCAATTTTTTGGTGCCTCTCAAAATTCTGTACCTCTACACAAGGCCATGATCTAAATTAGGGCCTCATCGCCTGGTAATACTGTGGTTACCCTGGGCTGGGGTGGCTTCATGAAGGTAAAGCATTTGCACTTTAATTCATTATTTAGATCTTTGATTGCCATGACCTGTTTCCCTACTGCACTTCAGGGCACCAATTTTAGATGGTAGCACTGCCTGTCTGACACCTATGGTCCACCTTTAAGATACTGTCCTGGGGTGGTAGCAGGATAATGTTTGTAATTATAATTTTAATAATGGTGTAACCACTGCCTACTGTGGGGGTTCTCCACTTTGGGGGAGGTCCCATGTAATGTTCAATGTTGTTATCTGAAAGGCAGGGTCTCATGAGTTTTATGTCTCCCTCTCTTTTAGAGTGTATATTTGTCTCCTGATGAAGACGTTACTTAAATGAGGTAAATACGTCGAAACCGGTTGAAAAATTTGGGATGAGGTCATTTTGGATACTTATCTGACCCACCCCAAGATTAGATCACCTAGGCCACCTATTACCCTGGGCTGGGGTGGCTTCATGAATGTAAAGCATTTGCACTTTAATTCATTATTTAGATATTTGATTGCCATGACCTATTTCCCTACTGCACTTCAGGGCACCAATTTTAGATGGTAGCACTTCCTGTCTGACACCTATGGTCCACGTTTAAGATACTGTCCTGGGGTGGTAGCAGGATAATGTTTGTATTTATAATTTTAATAATGGTGTAATCACTGCATACTCTGGGGGTTCTCCACTTTGGGGGAGGTCCCACGTAATGTTCAATGTTGTTATCTGAAAGTCAGGGTCTCATGAGTTTTATGTCTCTCTCTCTTTCAGAGTGTATATTTGTCTCCTGATGAAGACGTTATTTAAATGATGTAAATACGTCGAAACCGGTTGAGAAATTTGGGATGAGGTCGTTTTGGATACTTACCTGACCCACCCGAAGATTAGATCACCTGTGCAATTATTGTGGTCACGTACATTGATTGCACATTTTTAATAAAATCAAAATTAAAAATTGTTTGCTATGACTTTTCATAGGTTTTATCATACATATATTGTCGTTTCGTGTTAGTGTATGGATGCATGATCGTTGCGTGTCGATGAATGAGTAAACGATTGAATGGTATTTGGATGAATTGTTCTTAAGTTGTATACTCTTAATTCTCCTGCTATGTAAATAATATTTGCAGTGCTGATTAAATCATGATTAAACTTGTATGTTAAAATAATGTATCAGGTATAATAAATTCCTTTTGATACTTTGTCTTAAAAAATTGTATCCTGTCAACCGCCCATAAACACGACAAAACTTCACACAATTCTGACGGCAAAGGTCTATTCAAAAACTGTGAGGCAGAAGATTGCTGGGGTGAAATCGTCAAACATACTCCATCTGAAGAACAACGAATTAGAGCATTTAATTCCTTCAACAGATTCAACCCCAACAAATTTTCTCCACAGTTCGTTGTCAGAAGAAATGGACAGTGATTTATAAATGGCCCCAGTGAAATCGGTACCAGCAAAGAAACCAGACTAACCACTGGTGTGCCAGAAAACCCTACAGAAACATTATTCTACCCCGACAGTGGGATATCTGGAACCCGTGAATGATCAATGGAACACTTCTGTGCTCCTGTATCTATCAAAAATAGATGCTTCCTATTCCCCACCATCATTTCAATGAAGGGACCTGTCTGATTGACGACAATAGGCGTTGGTTCCAGACCCTGCTTCGGTCTGTCCTAACGAAACAATATATCATTGAAGATATGATATGGCATTTGTAACGCGCCTATACACAAGTGTTTCAAGATTTTCAGAAAGATAGGCAGTTGAAGGGTTATCCAAAATATTTCTGCTATCTATAATAGGCTGCTTATTATCTTGCGAGAATGATTGTGGATTTTGAGTGAACTGGCTTCTACCAGGACCCCCTACCCCAGAGCGGCCTCTGGATCGTCTACCCATGACACCATATGTGCTATTCGACTTCTGCTGAAGGATCGGGCAGTGTGTTCTCCAATGACCCTCTTGTCTGCAATAAGCACATTGGTTCGCATGTACAGGACCCAACTGTGCATTACTTTGTCGAACAAATTGACCTTGAAACTGTGTATTCCCACCTCTAGTCCCTCTAACTATCTGAATCACAACCTTAGGAACAAATGTCAGTGGAACCTCTCTCATAGGCAACTGAGAAGTAGGCAACTCCGAAGGTTTGTTGAGCAATAAAGCCAGCTCGAACGCTAAAGTGGTAGGAAGCAGTATCGGGTGCAAAGGCTCTCTTATAAATAATCATCAATTCTGTGGGACAGCAAATCTTTTTCTTTATACACTCCTCCTCCAGGTATTCTTCCATTACCTGGAACCCTTTCCTCACCATTTCTGGAGTATACTGACTATACGTATCATATACTTTTATGGGAGATCTCGTCACATCCGAGATACACCTAAGCGCATCTCTCGTGCAAATTCACATCTCTTCACTCATTTATTTACAAGGAGGAAGGAACCCTTTCTGTACATACAAAGCGTCCATTCTATCACCATGTATTTCATCATTCTGTAACTGTTCTAACTCCCTTTTTTAACTCAAAAACCCTCTCGACATGCTCATATACTTTCTCCACAGAATCCCTTTGGTAAGCTAAAACATCCAAATCCCTCAACCCTTGTGGGACATTTACATCCATCAAATTATTCCTCATTACAGCCAAATGTATTCCTATCCCCTCAAATAAAGACATTCTGCTTGGGAATACTTGCTAGATTAAGAAGCATAGCTAAAACAGTTGATTTTTCACTTTTCTCTATACATTGCTTAACCCATGCATACAATTCTCTCTTCTTATCTTTAGAAACTGTACTTCGAGTCACTACTTTTGATTCAGCACTCGCCCATTCATCAGCTACAAGCGGAGCAGAACCGCTTGGAAAAGAGAGAGTAGACAGATCCTGTGAAGCAGGTAGTGGAGATACTACCGCTGGTAACAAAGGCAGAATTACTGGAATAGTAACAATCGGTAAAGGTGGAGGTACAAGTGGAGGAACAACAATGGGAAGAGGAGCCATAACTGGCGGTGGAGGAGCAACGGGAAGAACAGGAATTGCTATGGGAGGAGGTGCGACAATGGGAAGAGGTAAAACAACAGGAATAGGTACATAAGGAGGTGGTGCAGTGGCACCAGACCTATGTTCATTTAAGAGTTTATTAATTAGTTCATCTGAGACATGAAAATCTTTAGACGGATATATTTTCTGTACACCAAGTTCAAAAGCCCTATTCATGTTTCTAACAGACTCTGACTGTTTTTGTTAATCATATAATAATGTTTTTTTCTGAATTTGACATATAACGACATGCATGCTTCTTTTTACTTTAAAGTTGCTGCATGGCTTCTCTTTTCCAATTCTGAATTACATGAAATGCTGTATGTCTAGCTTTTTTCTTTAACAATCTAGTTTCTAAATACTCTATTCGGGAAATCTCAAAAACACCATTGACTGGCCACTGAAATTTGGAAGCATGTCTAGTTTGTCTGTGCCAAATATCATTGAATACTATACTACCAAATGCCGTTCTTACAGTACATAGACATGCCGGCGACCCCTCCTGTGGCGCTGGTCGGCCAAATATCAAAGATTTTCTGTCTCTGTGGAATAACGGCCTGGAACAGGCAGACAATTTCTCAGGCATGTCAGATAACTGGTGTTACCTGGTGTCGTTTGTGCTCATGAGGACAAATCTGTAACCAAATATCAGTATACTTACGAATTAGGGCACTACTCACCAGATTACAAAGGACTAAGGAGGTCCGATCGGATTACAAAGGACAAAGGACCCTCGTGGTTGGTGATTTTGACAAAACTGACCGCCTCAATATATGGACCCTCATCAAGATGCTGTCTCGGACCGCATGCTCACCATCAAGGGATCGGATTGTGCAGTACTGTTGAGGTATCGCATCTCATCTAAGAGGGGCCCCCTTTTTCTCACCATCCGATCCCGGTCCGATAGCCACATCTTTCCTTCAAGAGGTGGCATCAATCTTGAGAGTCCCTATTCGGGCGCCAACTGAAAGAACAAAGAAATATTGAGGCTGAGTACCACAAATGAAATACAGCAAGCACAGGCTGAAAAGATACAAGAATCTGTTATTATTGTACAGTTTACAAAGAAACAGATAGCTATCTGGCCCCAACACTTTGCAGTGTGTACCAGCTGACACAGTAAGGAGAGTGAGGTACTGGACATTTGAATACTAGCATTTTTATACATTTCCTACGATATTGTCCAGCCTCTCTTCATGTTAATAATTTGTGGTCTAGAGTTTGTGCCTAGTTCACATAACAGATATTACAATATTACACGAAGGATTATAGGAATGTACTTTTCCATGACAATACAATGGTGGTATAGGTTCTCGGATCTGCGGTAAGCCTTGTTTCAAGAATCTTTCACAATGTAGTTCAGCTAAAACATACGATTGTTGTTTACTCTTCATTGTTTCAGTGTTTATACAAGGATGAGGCATGTGAGCGCAGACAACACTCGAATAGCAGTTCATATGAAGCACAAGGTTTCTTTGCTTTGCTTAAAAAGTCGGCTCCCAGACAACCTAAACATGAACAGAACTCAAAGGTCAATCAGCTCGACTGCAAGACAAAAACACAGACCACCATTTTAGAATATGGAACACAAGTGAAAATCAAAACGGTGGATAAATCTTAAAATGGCAGCAAAGTTACAACTCAAAAATCAGAACTTTGCAACGCGGTTTTCCATGTAACGGGAAGGGGCTTAGGCCAATATTAAATATATAGAGGCACTATATAATTACGGTTTAACAAGATGGATGAATCACTTTGGAAAATTCTGCAGGCATTCTATCTAGACTATGGGCTTTATTCTTACTGTGTGTTAACAGGGCCAGCTCCAGTTCGTGAATGATAATCGCTATTATAGGTAGAACTTTATTCTCTCTTTAAATTGGCTTGTAAACTGGAACAATAGCTCAGCAGGTGGAGTGCCTGTTGCTGTGATCTGTGTTTGATCTGCAGGTCTCATGTAGAAATCCATGCAAGGTCGAATCAGCCTTTCTTCATTTCTTTGGAGGTCGATCAGATGAGTAACAATTTAGATACAGTAATAATAATATATGTAAATATGCTCTATGTAAAGCACTTTGGATAACAAGTTATTGTTATTATCTTCCAATCAAGGTTCTTTACATAGCATCAAGAAATAAGATTCCCACATTTCAATAGTAATATATTTATATAGATTTGTTCAATCTTGTCCTATACCATTTTCCACGATGTTTCAAAAGGCATACACTTCTTCATTTTCACAAGAAATCTGTTTTAATCAGCCCACCTGTTGTTAACTTTCTGTTTTTGTTGCTTATGATCTGGAGCTTTTAGTCTTTCCTTAACTTGCTGATTTTCATGCAGTTTCTTTTGAGATCTGACTTCAGGGCAGAAACGAGTTTGGATTCATGCAGTCTGCATTCATGATCGTACAAACTGTTCAGAACAAGGTTTTCATTCCTTCCTACAATACAACGAAATGCAAAAAACAGATATAATATCCCACTTAATGACTTCCAGAATTTATTTGGTGAAATACTAGTGTCGATTTTGAGATATGCTTCTAAGATGGGAAGTATATCCCTGTACATTGTGGGTACGTTATTGCTAGAGATTACATTTACCCATTTTACGCTTCTGCTAGATGCAGCCAGTTGAACATTACTGACATTAATCACAACCAAAGATTTGGTCTTGTGTTGTTTTAGGGTGACATAAAATTGGTCATGATCACTTTCCAACCTTGGCTCAACTTGAAAATGGAGCCAACTTTCCACATTTATCATTATGTAGTCAATATAAGATTCAAATCTGGATGTTCTAAATGTAGGTTTCACTGGCCGGTATCCCAAAGAATGACCATTACATGCCTTGAATCAACTAGTAAGAATGTTCTGGATCAGTTTTTCTGAATGTTTGGTTGGTGGCAATGCTGGTTTACATAATATTTTGGGGGTATACCAGATTTCCCAAATGTCCTCATATAAAATGTTAATTGACCCACTTATTCAAGTTAACAATTGAAGCCTCCATTAAGATTATGTGCACTATCTTGGTGTTTGTGCTATTCTTTATATCTTGTGAAGCATTCAACAATTCAGTTAGGACTTCACAGTCTTTGTCATAGAGCCTTAATATCAATATTAACAATACAAAATATATTATTATAATTGTAGACCAATTTTGAAAATGTGAAAATCATATTTGCCAGTATCAGTAGCCTAGAACAAGCCCATGGAATCATGCGGCACACAAACCATCAGACAACCACTCTGTCTATCTTTATTTCCCTTTCTGGCAGGTACACAGAAAATCAAATAACCCTGTTTGAAAATGTTTGTTAAAAGACCAAGATTCTTGCAAACAAACAATTGCAAAACAGCTACCACATGTTTGCAAATCAAGGTCATTAGTTTTAGAAACCAACCCTGAAATATTCAATGATACAATACTGAGTTTCAGATTTCTTGGTAATAAGCCACTCAGCTCCAGTTCTAGTTCACATTCCTACTGGAAGTTGAAGTCGCATGACTTGGACGAGACGGGAACCGGGATCATGTCTAGTTGGATAAAGTGTCTATAGCTTTATGAAAGGTAGATATAGCAGTATATTCGATTCCTGATTGTTTATTTTAGACAGACCAATCAAGACCTGTGCAAAATTACTATTTGCTATAGTAAGCTCTCCTGTGGCCAACATCTGACAATAACGTTTTCGATACCTATTATCATCACAGGTATCTTCTCTTATCACTGATCTACATCCTCTCACATAGCTGATACAGTAGATACATGTGTTTATCATTGATCATTCCTTAGTCTAGGTGTGCCAGTAAAAAGTGATTTTCTATGGTCCATTCGACTATCCATATTTACCAGGTAGATTCATGACATATGCCCATATATAATTCCTACCAGGAGGCTGGGCACCTGGGCAGCATTTTGGTATAGCGAGGTTACTGCACTGCTTATAGATTCAACCTATAGCAACCTATGTGATTTAGGGAGTTACTTAAATTCCTCCATCAACAACCTATTGCCAACATCTACGGTTTTATTACAGATTTTCCCATCTGTGTACTCAGGGGCACTGCCTTATATAACATTATTAGTTGCCAAAGATGGTAATATTAAAGTACTTAAATTGCTTGGCAGATAATCTATCTGGCTTTTAATGATTCGAAAGATCAGATAGAATCCTAGCAATTAATAGTCCAATAGTCTTTAAATTCAGGATGAGTTCTCTTCATCCTAAACATGCTGATTCAAAAGTAGTTTTGTCCCTAATATCTCCAGCGCATTGACACTCTCAGGGACAGGAACAGCCTTGTATGTTTTTCTTTCCTTTTGTTCCGCTTTAATTCAATATTATAATATAAAAGCAACATGCAATTCTAATACATCAATATTAAAACCATACATACAACATAACATTATATTCATATTCAAGTGCATCAGATATTAAAAACAAAGTGCACACATCATAAATTAATATTCTTAATTAAAATCACAAAATTGAAGAACTCGTTTTATACTGTAGTAAATTCAATAACACCAATTTGGGTATAAAATTCCCCCACAAGATATTATCAGTATCTGATTGTACAAACCGTATAATGCACAAGGCAAATTAAATATGTTTACCTTCAATCGTTAATTGACACTTTTCTTATGCGTCAGATTGTCATTCCATCCACGCGCTAGCTGAAATGTCACAGTAATCAATTTATAAATGCAAAGCATATAAATGCATAAGAACCTTAAGATTGTCTATGGCAACGAAGCATGAAAATACACACTATTTTGTACATGATACGAGCCATATTCACAGAGAAATAGCATCAAGATGTTTTATATGAGCTCACTAGCTGCACGAGGTTCGCTGCCTAATGCGCCAGTCATAAAGTAAATATTTTGCTATTGAATAAACTGACAGTCCATCCCTAGAATTGAAGCGTAGAGCCAATGCTTCTACCATGCTTCTTACATGTATTACCCTAAACAATGACCTAAGAATTATTTTTCTCAATGGTAGGTATTTTTTGGCAGATGAATGAGAAATGGACTGCATTTTCGACAGCACCTGGGCAGAAGGGACAATCAGCATATACGCACGCGCTCCATCTGTTGCGTACACTTACCAACGGTAAAATCCCTATCTGAAATGTACATATAGTATGCATTCAACCTTCGGATTAACACACTGTATATGATCCATATCCTAGCTCTAGTTTATTGGCCCAATATCTAGACAACAGAGTCATTTCCCAGCCTCAGACAAGATTATCTGTTCCAATTTAAGATCATTGATCTTCCTGACTGCAGCTTTAGACCCAGAGGACACTAGACAGATTGAACCAAAGGATCCTAAATCCCAAGGAATCTGATTATTGCTTAATGTGAGCAAACCAGGGTAGTGCCTTCCCTCCATTTTGAGATCGTAGGTCCATTACGGGTGCCTGAATTTACCCTGCTCTCAGCCTTATCCAGTAATAGACAAGGCACAACCGACAGCACCACTCTATACACTGCATGCCTGTTTCCAAGTGCACAGGCAAGTTGGGCGAACTATACAGGAGGGCAAGAATATTCTGAAGATTTGTTTTCCAAGATCACCAACTTAGAGCAGCCAGTGTCACATCTTGCCCAAAAAGTGGCTGCCTACCTGGCCTGAGCCTTTTAGGCTTCAATGGAGACACACACTGCCCCTGCCCCATGCTCATTGGAGAATCTCGTCAGTGCTCCACTGTATCTGGCCAATGTGAGTCCTGCCTTAGCCACTTGAGCATCCCAGCAGCGGCGGTTTCAACCCTAAATCATCACAATGTCCCACCTGCTCAATAGGTCCTTCACTCAGTTGCAAGCGTAGCATCTCCCTCATCCTTCTGCGGACATGGAACACCAAAGATTTTGCCACATTGACTGAAAGGCCTTTCAAATTACAAACATCTATGCATTTATTCGAGCCAGCATAAGGGAGAGGTGGACTTCATTTTCTGCAAACATTAGTACCAGAATTGTCTTCCTTCGCTAATGAGGGGGCATCCACCTGGAGCGACAGCCATTTTTAAGTGACCCCATTAATGAATAAGCAAAATGATCTGGGAGCCAGAACACAGCCCTTGTAAACTCCTGTTTATACGCTAAAGGGCTTGGTGGTACTGCCATCCATGCACCATCTCACAGAGTTTTTTTTTTTCTTCCGGAATGGAGACACTGGATAGCATTCAAAACAGAGGATGGTAGACCTAGACTTTCAAATATGCTCCAGAGTCGCACCCTTGTAACAACATCGCAGGTTATACGCAAATCATTGAATAGAGCGAATAGAAAATGTTCCTAAGCAAAACATATCCGTTTAATCGACAGTACTGATGCCACTGCAAAAATCGGTCTGTAGATGATTCATGGCCTCCTTTTCCAGCACCCATGCCTCAATAGGCGCCAATACTATTCGGCCTATAGATTTCCTTCTACATCTAGTAGGTAAACGGTTGATAAAGATCAGGAGAAGCCCTTGATCCTTTTTTTAAAATCAGCACAATTTCAGCACTGGTCCAGGAGAGCGCGGTTATGGAATGGCTAAAAGCCATGTTGAACAATGTCGTTAGGTATGGGATCCAGATTTCTGCTTCTGATACATAGAAATGTGCACGGACCTTACCAGGACCCAGCACCCTGCCTGGCTTTTGGCTTTTGAGTGCATGCCCAACCTCTTCTTGTGTGAGAACCAACGGTAAGGGGTTCTGAGTTAATGTGCACCGACCAGGATAATAAACATCACTATTGAGAATCTCAAAGTCTCTTGTTTCTCAATATAATTTAGAGAAATGCTCTACCGATGGGCTTTGCTAATGCAGCAGTGAAGGCTATTACCTGTCCTGCACTCATCAGGGTCAAGAATTCCCTAGAGTCACCAATGTTGATTGCAATAAGCATTGAGGACCACAATCCTGTTACCCGGTCTGCTTATTTTTCCTTTTTTGTAGTATACATTACATATTTCTAGCTTCACGAATGACCAACATACCATCGTCCTTGTCCCTGACTTGGCGTGTAAGTGCCTTCTTAGAACAATGGCATTCATTGTCAAACCATAGCGCCCTGCCCTGTGCTTGACATTGTGGGGTATAGAGAAATAATCCCCAAGAGTTTGAATTGTACATTGGTGGAGAGACACTATTTGCTCTGCATTCCTCAAGTTTGCATGACATTTTTTTTCCAGCAAAGGCAAAATACTATTATATACCGCGGGCAGGATTACTTCAAAGTTTAACCAGCCTCATTTATTTGAGCACCTGTTATATACAATGGTACACTATAAGCTTGCGTAACTGGGCTTGAGACCTTAAGAAAGTTTGCATCACCACCAAGACTTGGGGATGATGATTGCAATCGGGCTAAGCCCCAAGAGGGAAGTCCCTAAGTAAGGGCCAGGCTTCTATGTTAAACAAAGTATAATCAGTTCAGCTCTTATTGACACCATTATCAAAGGTTGTCTCAGCTGTGGAATCCCCTATTGACCGACCATTGCAGGCCCTTAGGCTGACCCCTGTTAGTAGAATAGTTACCTCTTCTGCATTTTTGTAGCCTCGCTTTGATTTACAAGCGTTAAGTTGGCCTATGACCCGCGCACGCGCACACCCACGCGCAGACACACACACACACACACACAATCAAGAGGTCAGAATATTTATTGGAGTACCCATCAACTAAAGTTATAACAATATGTGGCATTTGGATCTCCAAACATTGATCCTCCACTGTAAAAGAGAAAACGGCCCATTCCCCTTTCCTAGAGTTATGATTGTATAGGTTTATAAGAAGGAGTTCAGATCCATCAAGGTGCTTCACTTGGATCTCCAAAAATCATTGGAGCCATGCTTTAGAGTGTTTGCAGCGACAAAGATTGTTGTGCTAACCCATTTTAGAAGAGCCCCACTTGGGCATTCACCCTTCCCTTGAATAGCAGAGATCGAAAAAGAAACATATCCTTGTAAATGGGGAGCAGTGGTTGCCTAGGTTCCCTGGAGATTAATCACCTCAAAGGATTGAACAAAGTCGGTCCAGTTAGTATCAGATAGATACATATTGACCCCGCTATGTTACAGATCATCAACACGCTTCCCAGTGTCCCTCTGGGAGTTCTTGCCATCGGTTCCCATCTGACAATAGGATGTCACTAACGCAGTTCTCCCCCCAATGTTCGAGGTTCCGTTATTAGGCTTGGGTGCAGCAGCTGTCAATCAACTTCTTCAGTAGAGGAACACAGATCAATGGGATTATGATGGAAGGTCACTACACATTCCCCACTGTGCTGTTCGATTTTCTCATGTGGGTCTTCTGCAAAACAGAAGAGAGTCCTCCAGACAAATCAAACATCAATGGCGCAAACCTATTGTTTAGTAAAATGGGTTCAGCTATTTTAATCTGATGGTCAAAAAATTAACATTTACAGGGTTTGTGTGTGGATCTGAGCCAATAGTTCTGAGTAAGTTCACAATTGGTTTGGCCGAGTGACCCATTGCTACCATCTCAATTTGGAGTACTTCAATTGGTCCTTTTTGGCGATATCGTACGTGGATCTCTGCTGTCACCATACAGGACTACCATCCAGTTTGATTAAGTCCTCTACTTAATCCATCCTATGGTCGGGTTCATTGATAATCTGATCATCTGGGAGAGTACAAGTTGCCCTGAAAGGGGCTGACAGATTTAATGAGTCACAAATTGTATCACTTGACACAGTATCATGCTCTCTTCTTGTTGAGGACACAGTAGAATTCCAGATGGGTAAAGGAGAAGGTAATGTTCACGAAGGGTACATTTTAGTTGAGATTGCTTACAACAAATACCCTTTGCTGGTGCTGTTCCATGTTCAACCTTCTTGATATCTTTAGAGGTTTTTGAGGTTACAGTATTCCTGGTTATTTTAAGGAGATTGATGAGGTCAATCCTTCAGCTCCCACGTAATTCCCCTTAAGATCATAACCATTGTCTTTGGCTGAATCCTGCAGCAAGGTTTCAGTTTCAATAATTAATTATGACCCTCAGTGAAAGGCGCCATAATAGTGGTAGCATTTTTTGCAAGTGTGTGAGATAGTTTAGTAATCTCCAACTGCTTCCCCATGGTGACAGCAAGTGTCCTAGATCATATATGTTGTATAATGTTAGTATACACAAGAGGTCACTAAGATATACAAATATCAGGCGTGATAGACATTTAAAACTGAAGATAAAGGAAGAAAAGCTCTCCTCGAGCCTACATGTACAGCACTAGAGATAAACATCTACCACTTGCTTCTTGTTGTTCATCCATCATGCATTTGAGCTACAATCTGCATGTAGTCACTGTAAGGTTCTTATCATTCTAATCGTATAAGGGACAGAAATATGTAGCCCCAAAACAAAGTTCACTCCACCTTGCAGCCACACAGCCCCGACAGTGTGATTTGGGGTGAATTGGTTTGGGTGCTAGGTCCTTTTACTCCTTCTCTGAAGACAGGAAGAAGTGATGGGGGGCAGCGCGTCCGATTCAGCTTCCAGCACCCCTCCAGTAACACAAGGCAACCTCACGCTGACATGGTGACACCGATGGTTTGCTCTGCTAGGTCATTTCACTCATCCTACAAACATGGGCAGAAGTGAGTAGAGCCAATGCGGCCAAGTCCAGCGATCAGAGAAACTTTAGGAACACAGCCCCAGCAGCATGACTTAATTGACTCACTAATAGTTTATTAGGTGATTGTTACTGGCTAGCCCTTTCCCCCAGCCTTATCTCTATCACCCTACCTTCTCACCCACAACCATCCATTTTGGGATTCTTTCAAAAGTTTAAAAACTCGCTAGCAATTTTTCCTCAAACTCTAATGAATGTGTATTTTCCTCCTAGGTATTGTTTCTACATAACAATGTTACTATTCAGTCCAAGGATTTGCCCCAGTAAAATGGCCAGCCTTCATAGCTTGACCTGCCACACACATGCTAACAGGATAATTTCAATCATAGGACGTGTTGTGTTGTCCTTTAAAGAATCATTATTACAATGAAATAAAACCGCCCTATCCGTATAAGTGGAAATCAAGATTGTTTCATTCTGGAAACAAAAATGAAGAAATTTCACTTAAAGAGATTAGACAAATATGTGTTACACCAGCATACTGTCTGCCTGACCAGCCATAAAGGTTAATACAGCCTTGTCAGGTGGTCTTGGGGTCATAGGTTTACCAGGTCACTATTTGTATTTATTGTTTGCTTGCTAGGCGCTTAAACAGCAAATAAATTTGTTTCAAAGCGCCCACAGGGCAACAGGGATGGTGCATGGGATTGCTGTACAATTAAAACATACAAGAAATACAGTGGGGGAAGGGACAACGAACCTACTATGCTTTGTGAGTATTCTGAACGTGCAGCAAAGAAGAGGGCAGTGGGGTAGGTGCTGGTGTGTTCATGCTCGAGGGTGAGCCACAGATGAAGTGCAAGGTGTGGTAAGCGCTGTGCGGCCAGGAGCCACGCTGGGTGGAAAAGTGCAAGTCTCCAGTGCAGAGGTTGTGCAGATGCAAGTGCTGAGGGTAGACAAAAGCTGGGGAAATTGGGTTTGAGTGGTCAGCGGCCGAGAGGATGCATAAAGGTCCAAGACGCAGGTCATAGCAACTGTGAGATTAGCAGAGGAGGGAAGAAGGGAAGGAGCAGGAAAAGAGAAAGGTCTTGAGGTGCTTTCAGAAGTTAAGAAGGTCCTGCTCAAGACGCAGAGGGAGGGGAGGCTGTTCCATGGGAGGGATCCAGCTGAGGAAAGCAAACAACCTCCTGCTCTCTGTTTAGCAAAATGCTTTACACTTGGAGAGTTGTTGCCAGAGGAAATTTGAGATCTACAAGGAGAGTATTTTATAAGAGAGAGTTGCAAATAGTGTGGTCTCAGGCCCAAGCTAGCCTTGTGGATGATGCAGAGGGATATGAATTTGATCCGTGCAGCAACCGACTAGCCATAGTTCTTTGTGCCTCTTGCTCTAGCTAGTGTAGGTTCTTGGATCGCCACTCCTGGCATGTAGTTATTCTCAATGGAGTCTCTTTTCTCAAGCTGGTCTATGGACTTGGACTTCAGTTCTCAGAATGCAATCATGTCACAATCCATGTCTCTGCCAGGAGGTTCTGGGAACTTGGCTTCAGTTCCCAATATTCAATCATGGTATATTCAGTATCCTTCTCACAGGGGAGTGGAAAAGAGGAATCCAGTTCCCATTATGGAATCTCAATCGTGGTATATTCTGTATCCTTCTCACAGGGGAGTGGAAAAGAGGAATCCAGTTCCCATTATGGAATCTCAATCGTGGTATATTCTGTATCCTTCTCACAGGGGAGTGGAAAAGAGGAATTCACTTCCCATTATGGAATCTCAATCGTGGTATATTCAGTATCCTTCTCACAGGGGAGTGGAAAAGAGGACTTCACTTCCCATTATGGAATCTCAATCGTGGTATATTCAGTATCCTTCTCACAGGGGAGTGGAAAAGAGGAATTCAGTTCCCATTATGGAATCTCAATCGTGGTATATTCAGTATCCTTCTCACAGGGGAGTGGAAAAGAGGAATTCAGTTCCCATTATGGAATCTCAATCGTGGTATATTCAGTATCCTTCTCACATGGGAGTGGAAAAGAGGAATTCAGTTCCCATTATGGAATCTCAATCGTGGTATATTCAGTATCCTTCTCACAGGGGAGTGGAAAAGAGGAATTCAGTTCCCATTATGGAATCTCAATCGTGGTATATTCAGTATCCTTCTCACAGGGGAGTGGAAAAGAGGAATTCAGTTCCCATTATGGAATCTCAATCGTGGTATATTCAGTATCCTTCTCACATGGGAGTGGAAAAGAGGAATTCAGTTCCCATTATGGAATCATTCTTCCCTTTAAAGTTCTCCACAACCTCTCCCCAGAGATTTTGAGCCTCATTATAAGTGTGATGGTCTGGAAAAACATGCTGGACAAAATGCTGGTAATTCTGGCTCCAGCATTTTTTCCGAATCAGCGCACTTCACGTTTGCCAGTGGGGGCCACGGATCTCCAGACAGGCCTAACCTTCTGTTTCTGAAGGATCTGGGACTGTGGACTTCAATTCCTTCAATCCAATGTTTCTCTTTTTAACTGAGTCTCCAAACAGCCTCATCCCCATATGGATCTTGACAGTGTAGGTTTAAATTCCCACAATGGAATACGTTTCCACTTAAACTGTCAGGCATTCACATTCCACCTCTAACTGGCTCTCGGTGGAACAGCTGCTCTTGGCCGCCTGGTCTCAGTCTACTCCTCTTGCCTATTTGTTCATCTCACAGGCACTCTACTTTGCCTCACTGGTCTCTTTTTGCTTTTTCATTCTCCTGCAGTGCACTGGGTTGTACGATAATTATACGATCACAGCCGAGAAAGGAAGACTGGTTTTGTTGTGACTGTTTCATGGGCTTTGAGGACACTACGCCAGAGTACTTAGGAGCCCATCAATTCTAACTGAAAAATTGAAATGCACAATTAATCAAAACAATATCTGTATATTTTTTTTTAATGGAAAATAAAAATAGCATGCTTCAAAGTGTATACATGACTTTGTATCTTACAGTTCAACATGGATTTTGCCAGTTTCTATCACATTAGGGCTAACTGAATCAATCAACTTTCTGAGGTTGATATACTGAGAAAGCCATGGTCTACTTATTAAAATGTAATCCAAAACACCTGGTTATTGATCCTATTTTGTGAGCCGAGCTGTTCTGAGCATTGTCAATGGTCTGGGCAATGTTTTTGTGATGAAATGACTATTGCCTGATGGGAGAGAGCGGTGGTGCCTAAATCTTATTCTTCACCCAAACTACTGCCAGTGCAAAAGGACCCAGCCATAAAGGGGAAAATGGCACCCAAACGAACTGTATATCTACGTTGCCACTTAAGGTCGAATTGGCAGCGCGTAAGCTCTACTCTCTTCGATATCTGAATCAATTTCGGAAGCACACAAAACAACAATAACACAGCGGTACCAACATAAATTGAGTGTACATACAAGGTTCCTATGACATATAGTTACTTTACTTAAAAACTGATAAGTGGTCAAAAGCAGTGAACAATTCCACCTCTATAAATCAAATACAGGTATGAAAGCAAACGTGTATACATGTGTTAATGACTCTGGGATTTAATTTCAGGAGGGAGAAAAAACATAATTGCAAAAGTTCAAAATTATTATTTTTTGTAATGTCTTTTATGGTAGGCAATTGGGTAATAACTATATCTAGGACCACATGTATTGAGGCCAGAGTATGAAATCCAAGGAAGTCTTTCCTTGGGGCCTCTAGTCCATTCAGATATCCCCTTAGTCTCTTGCAGTGCCTTGACAGCACTGAGTCAGTCTTCTTGCCACTTTAGCAATTGCTTGAGGCGTGATTCAAAGCGGCAAGCTGTTCA
Source organism: Ambystoma mexicanum (assembly GCF_040938575.1). Classification (NCBI taxonomy): domain Eukaryota; kingdom Metazoa; phylum Chordata; class Amphibia; order Caudata; family Ambystomatidae; genus Ambystoma; species Ambystoma mexicanum. The sequence continues at coordinate 499,443,086 of NC_090940.1, read as the reverse complement.
ACAGGTTTCGAGCACTGTTGTGCGTTGCCCTGTACACGGGCAACTTGGGGTGCTAGATGGTGTCTGTTAGGTGGCCGGGGTCTCCGGCCCCCACCTTGTGAGAATGCCTCGTCGTGCAGAGCAGCCCAATGGGCCCATTGTGCTCGAGGCAGGGAGTGGCTGCAATAACCAACCCGACACAAGGCCTGATGTGCAACTGCTGAGCGGAAGCCCCCTCGGCACCCTTATTGGTGCGAGTCACATGCACACGCATGTGACCCTAAACATGTGACTCAGCACAAGCCCTGTGGCTCATTTCTGACATCACAACAGTGGCCAGGCACATGTAGCAGTGGTACTGTTTAATCGATCGATGGTGACTCTAATTTGAAGAAGCAGCAATTTGGTTGTGATATATTGATGCAGCGAGTCTGTCTCAAATGCATAGAATCAGCAGCAAGTGGGGTCTACCTTGTGGTTTGACTGGATTCTCTGTGTGGCTTCACGCAGCGAAGCGGATTATAGGTGATGCAAGAAGACCGGTTGTCTCAGCTTGATTGCACATCAACCAAAAAAGTGATGGGTGGAAGGTTTTGAATAAATCTGAACCACTGGCATTGTTCTGGGCAAGCTTCCACACCACAGTTCTTTAGCCTGTCTGCCATTGAAAAAGGGGTCCAACCATATGCCCAGACGTATGTCACGTGCCTGCTCAGTCTAGAGACCCAAGCTACTCCTCACTGATGAGGACTAACAAGGCTGAAGTTTTATTCTAAACCTTCCACCCCTCACCCTTTTGTTTTGATTCACATCAGAAATCCCTAATTTAACAAAAAATACCATGCAACTGACAAGATGTGTGTTTAGATGGCAAAGTAGTTGAAGAGAGATGAACATGTTGGAAGGTGGGTTGCAAAAATCTATCACATTTGGGAGTCTGAACCAGCAAAGAGAGAGAGCATGTCATGTTGTCGTCTTGTGCTGGACAGGGACTCTCTTGTGAAAGCCCATGGAGGAGCATGAACACAATGCATGCGCTTAAGTGACCATGTATCTCGTTGTATCTTTCCCCACCAGAATACAGTGCACAAAGGTTATTGAGCGAAGGGATTTAAAAACTGCTCAGTAAAAGGAAATTAAGTCTGAAACATGTCCACAGACAACCCCGGACTAGCCATATCATGTAAGCCCTACAGAGAAAACAACGTGTTATGAATTCTGGTCCTTAGCCACAATCCTGTTTAAATCTTCTCAGCAGTCACACATCCCTTGCAGAGTCCTGAGAGTCTGACGCTCACATTAGTACTTCTTGTAAACAAAGAGACTGGGACCATGCTGCTTCATTAATACTGATTATACCTTTGATAAATTAGCAGCAATTATCTTTGCTGAAAATTGGCAGATTGCCAAAACATCTGGTCAAAACGGGTCAGGACTAGCCCCTTTCTCTCCTCGCCGGAACAGTTGGGGCGTGACGCAGTTCTGCGCTTTGGCGCTCTCGGGGGAGTGCGCCTCTACCTAATGCACTGGCTACATTGCATGCTTCAGTACCACCACACCTGTTTTCAGACTCAGAACTGCCACTCAAAGCCAATCCAGCAGAGCATGGAAATTGGGAACAGTAGGGGAGGCCTCGATGCAATGATACAGTAAAAGCTAGCATCTTAAATGGGAGCAGGAGATAGGGGATGCACAGTGTGGAAGGTACACACTGAGAAAGAAGGATAGGGGTCCAGGGGAAACGTGCATGATTAACAGCAGGAACAAGTATTTAAACAGAAACGCGCCTACAATGTGCACAGTAAACACATTCGAACACGCCTGTCTTTATATATGCATTCGAGTGTATAGATATACAGAATGGAAAATAGCTCAGGGGCAACGCCTTTGTCTTGGAAGGGAGACAACGTTCGAATCCCAGTCCCGGTATTAAGCGCCTCATAAAAGATACATTAATTACATTATAAGCATAACAATAACATACGGTTAATTTTGGAGTGAGAGTGGGAGAAAGTGAACTTAAGTAAAGGACAAAATGAGGGCAAGGGAAATGTTTTTTTATTATTATTTGGCAAAGCCTGAAAGGCATTTTGTTTGGAAAAAATTAAGTGACATTTGAGTTTAAGTGCATCACAAATGGGAAGTAAATTGTGGAGAATGATTTATAAAAGGTGTAAAAAACAGTTCGGACTAAATCAATCAAGTGTCTACTTTGTTGGACATATTTCTGGTATCTGAAATTAGTGTTCTTCCTCACAGTCACAAGCCTACTGCATAGAGGGCACCAGTGCCCAAGGACTGGTTTTAGAGAGTACAAGTCACCTTACTTTTTCTTCTTTCTATATTAGCCTGCATTAAGGATACCAACACCTTATTGGTCCGCCACGGTCATATGATTACTTGTGATTTGCGGAAATACGATGACATGCCCTCCTTTGTTTATGCATACTTTCTCAGATGACCTATGTTTACTAAAGTAAATGTTTTTGTTGCGTTCTCCGGAGGCCCAGCACGAAGGGGCTGGCTCCGGTCCAGGAGGCCGCGTGGGCTGGAGCGCGGCCTAGGCAGGAGCGCTGAAAGGACACACACACACACGCTGGTTTCGCTTTGCCCGGAACTGCCTCCCACTCGAGGGGGCGGGGCTTTTATTCAGCTGCCCTACGTCACCGCGCTGCGGGACGTAGGGCGGATATAACATTCCTCCTTTATTTCAAAATAACCTAACAAAACAAACATAAGCAACATGCTCAACTATAAACTCCTGCCACTGCTGTTGGCTTAGCATACATAGTCATTCAGCCTCGTAGGCGGTCTCGTGGTCTTTTTCAGACTGTACCGCTTCGCGTGGGGGCTGTCCCCGCTCGGTTCGTAAGTCTGCTCACCTTCGCTGCATGTGTCCTCACTGCTGGGCAGTCTCGGCGATTGCCAGCTGCAATCCCCTGTGTGTTCCTCCTCGGGGTCTTGCGCCGGCACGTCACTGCTTTGTTGCTCGTTGTCGTCGTGAGGCCCCTCGCAGTCCGTCCAGAGGTGCTGGGGCACGGGCTTGAACCAGGAGGCGTTCCTTGTCACTTCCCGACCTCCCCGTGTGACAGTTATCATGGTCCCACGCCGGTTGCTGATAGTCCATGGCAGTTCCTCATACCTGGTGTCTAACTTGGATTTCGTGGGATTTCGCAACATGATGACTTGGTCGCCCACTCTGTGGTTTGAGGGCCTTGCTCTTCTCTTGGCGCTCATGTGAGCATTGGCACGTGTTCTCCTCGTTTCCACGCGTGCATGGTCGACGTCGTCAGGGGTTCTGCTTGGATTATGGGGGATCGACGAGTTGATGATAGTTCCGAACATAAGGTCAGCAGGTGGTATGCCCGTGGTACTGTGGGGGGTGACCCGATAGTTCCTTAGGAACCGGAATCGGTCGACCCTCCACGGGCTGGCGTTTGCCTTTGATACTCGGAGTACTTTGTTGATGGTCCTCATGAATCGCTCGACGTCCCCATTCGCTTGTGGCCACCTTGGCATGATGTGATGATATTTGATGCCCAGTTCCTGTAGGTACGACCTGAATTCCTCCCCTGTGAATGGGGGTCCATTGTCACTCTTAATGGTCGTGGGCAGGCCATGGGTGGCAAACATCTTTTCTATTGCCGGGATGACCACTTCCGTGGCGGTGGACTCCACTATCTCGACCTCTGGATAGCGTGAGTGGTCATCGATTGCCACCAGTAGATGTAGACCCTCTCTGATTTTGCAAAAGTCAATGCTGATGGCTTCCCATCGTGCCCGGCCACGCTCGGCCGATAGGATCGGTTCTGGGTCTGGTGGTCCACTTGTTATTTGGCAGGGTAGACATGTGTTCACTAGGTCCTCAACACGATCGTCGATGTGAGGGAACCATACCCTGTGTCTGATCCGTGCCTTTGTTCTTGCAAGCCCTTGGTGTCCTTCATGCGCTTGAGCCACTATGCTGTCCTGCAGCCTCGGGGGTATGATGATGCGGTCGCCTCTTAGCAGGAGCCCTCCCTCCGTGATTGAGAGGTCTTGCCGAACCGTGAACATGCCTGCTAGGAACTCCTTGGCCCTCTCGGTTCTGTTGCGTGTGTGCGACATGAAGTCTTTCCAGTTCCCTGACATGGTGGCATCTTTTACCAGATCGCAACAGGGGTCATTCTGGGTTTCTGTTGCAATGTCCTCAATGTTTATTGCTTTGGGCCTCATGGTGTGGACTACTTGACAAATGTGCTCCTCCGTTTCTTCGGCGACTAGCACTTCCTGCTGGGTGGCTGGTCGTGGGTGTCTCGACAGGAAGTCCGCGGGGTTGCCACTGCCCGGTTGGTAGACAAGTTCGAAATCATATTGCTGGAGGTGTAGTAACCACTTGGTGATTCTGGCTGGTGGGTGTGCCGATGACTCAATGAAGATTGGTAGTAGGGGCTTGTGGTCGGTGATCGCCGTGAACTTACGCCCGTATAGGTACATGTGGAAGTGTCGACACCCCCATAGAACGGCGATTGCCTCCTTTTCTATGTGGGAGTACCTTTGTTCCGTTGCTGTGAGCGCCCTGGATGCATATGCAATAGACCTTTTAGTGCCCTCCTTCGTGACCTGCATCAGGATTGCTCCAAGTCCGACAGGGCTGGCGTCCACAAATAGTTCGGTCGGGAGGTCCGTGTCGTAGTAGGCCATCTTTGTATCAGTTGACAGGGAGTCTTTTATGCTCTCAAATGCTTGCTGGCATTCGGGCCCCCAGTCCCACTTGGTGCTGGCCTTTGTTAGTTCCCGCAGCGGTTCGGATAGGGTTGCTAAGTTCCGAATGAATCTGCCACAGTAGGTGGCCATCCCCAGGAAACTGCGCACCTCGGTGGGAGTCGTGGGGGGGCTGGCAGCTTGTATGTCCGCCACCTTCTGGGGATCCGGTGATATGCCGGTGCGGTCGAACCTGTATCCAAAAAAAGTTATTTCCGGTTTTAGGAATTCGCACTTCTCTCGATGGATTGTGAGTCCGGCGCTTTCCAGCCTGCCCAGTAGTGTCTTGAGTCTCATGATGTGTTCTTTGGTGTCCGGTGCATGTATTAGGATGTCATCGCTCACGTTCAATACTCCTGGTATGCCTCTGATGACCTCCTGGATGGTCTGTTGAAAAACCTCCGCGGCCGAGGATATGCCGAAACTCAGGCGCTTGTACCTCCTCAGACCTAGGTTGGTTGAGAACGTGGTGATATAGCGCGACTCTCTGTGTAGCTTCAGCTGGTGGTACCCCGCCTTTAGGTCTACCTTCGAGAACACACACGATCCAGTGAGGTCAGTGATGATTTCATCAATTGTAGGCGTTATGTGTCGCTCTCTTTTGATGGATGCATTGGGCAGGCGCATGTCAATGCAGATCCGAACTTTTCCTGGCTGTTTGGGCTTCCGGGTGACCACCATCGGGGAAACCCACGGTGTTGGTCCCGTGACTTCTTCAATAATGCCAGCGGCTTCGAGTGACCTTAGCTCCTTCTCAACTTGTTCCCTCATGTGGAAGGGTGTCCTTCGGTGTCTTACCGCGCGTGGTTGGACTGATTGATCAATATGTAGTTTGATGGTCTTTCCTTTGAGACAGCCTATCCCCCTCTGTAGCTTGGGGTGTTGCCTGAGGAAGTTCTCAACCTCGGATGTGTCGTCAACGTGGCATATGAATTTGACCACGCCCAGGTCTTCAGCCGCATCTCCGCTCAGCAGGCTTTCAATTCCCGCCTTGACAACATAGATCTTCGACCATAATTTCTGTTCGCCATGCCCAAGAGTGGTGTGGAACCTCCCGATGACTGGTAGAGGTTTCCGACTGCCGTAGGCAAATAGCCGAGTGTCTGTGGATTTTAGCTCGGGTCGTGGTGCGAGGGTTTGGAAAACGGTGGTTGGCATGACGTTTACCGAGGCCCCCGTGTCAATGGTCATTTGTATGTCCGGGCCTTGTATGTTGACTATACATTTTCGTCGCCTGGCGGTTCTTTTCGACGGTGCTGGCCCTTGGTTTAGTGTCGATACTAAGTAGACCTTTCGGCCCTTTCCTTCGTTCTCAGTGCCTGCTGTTTGTCGTAGGGCTGAGAGGTCATCCCCTTCTTCTTCCGTCGAGGAGCTGACTACCGCTACCCTCCTCGCGCTGGCTTGTTTCTTTTTTTTCGATGACCCTTTTTCCTGGGGTTCTTGTGGAGGCTGTAGCGGCGTGTTCACAGATCTGCACACTTTCGCGTAGTGATCCTTCCTGCCGCATGCTCCGCACGTGGTGCCTTGCGCCGGGCAGTTTCGCCTTCCGTGCCTTTGACCGCCACACCATCCACATTCGGTTGGTCCTGGTGCTCGAGGCTGCCCCCTGTTCTGGGTGTAGCCGCTGCCACTTTCGCTCCTCGTTGATTGTCTGTCCGAGATTTGAGCGACCATCGCTGTGGAAAATGACGGCTGGAGTTTTTGTAGGGTCACTTCCATGTTGGCGGCCCTGGAGTGGGCAAGCTCCCTCTGTCGACCCAGTTCCAGGATGCGTTGTAGAGGGATGCCCTTTTCACTGAGCACGAGACGCCTCAGCTTCTCCGAGTGGATTCCATTTATGATTTGCCTCCTGATCTCCTTTTCAGTGTTCGTAAACTCACACGACATGGCCAGCTTCCTCAGGCTCGTGTGGTAGGCGTCGAGAGTCTCATCGGTGGCCTGGATGGTTGTGCAAAAGATAAAGGTTTCATAGTCCTTCGCACTCTGGTATGCATCTTGGCCGTCATCCACATCCAAAGAGTTAAAGATGCGCAGCACCTCCTCGCCCACACTGAGGAGTAGATGAGCTTTCATTTTTCTGGATGACGTGACGTCCTTACATTCCATGGCCATCTCAAACTTCTGTAGCCATAGCTGCCATCTGGGCCCACTGGACGATGGGTCTGTGAATGGGTCGAATGGTTGGATCAACGTCGACGAACTCCCCTGCGTGCGGGGCGGTGGTGACGCCATGGACAGGTTTGCCGCCATCCTGGACGGTGTGGAGGGTCCAGGGGTCGATGACCCAGTCGCCATGGTGTGGCGTGCGCTTGATCACCGATTCACTGCCTTCTGGGTTCGTGCGCGCCCTGTGTTAGGGCAGTGTCCTACCGGCACTTGTACTCCGATGGATTGACGCTTCGTGGCCTGTGTGCCATGCAGGAGACATTTTGCAGGTGGTGACCGGGATGACACGAGAAGAGCAGAGAAAAAAAAAAATTTCACCCCCTGAGGATGAGGTGTGGGAGGGGAATGAAAAAAAAAATTTTTTTTTTTTTTTGTTTTTGGGGGTGGGGGTCACGTGAATGTGGGGGCCCCCACCGGGGGTCCAAAAATTCACACGGAGCGTCCGTGTGGCTTCCGCGTGGACGGTCGTGGTGGAGCGCATGGATGCTCGCTCACCTCGTCGCCATTGTTGCGTTCTCCGGAGGCCCAGCACGAAGGGGCTGGCTACGGTCCAGAAGGCCGCGTGGGCTGGAGCGCGGCCTAGGCAGGAGCGCTGAAAGGACACACACACACACGCTGGTTTCGCTTTGCCCGGAACTGCCTCCCACTCGAGGGGGCGGGGCTTTTATTCAGCTGCCCTACGTCACCGCGCTGCGGGACGTAGGGCGGATATAACAGTTTTGAGCTCTGAAATCCGATAACTGTGCAGTGATGTCTTAATTGATCGCAGATATTTATTATATTATATTCGTCTGACAGATGAGGAGGAAGTGGCCACCCGCATGACACTTTTCAGGCATGTTTTGGTTCATGTCCGGTTTAGCACAGCAGTAGTGGCACATGTGTGGTGGTGGGCTGCAGAAGAGTACAGTAAAGGAATTTAATGCCACCAGAGAGTCCGGTAAGGAGAAAGGCAGCGGGTGAGATGCTGATAGGAGGGGGTGCAGTGATCGAAGTGAGCGCAAACGGTCGAGCACGGTGTTCCACTGCTTTTATTTTTATCTGTTTACCAATCCTATACTTTTCACAATTCTATATAGAGGATTTGCCCAGTCGTGTCCCTGTGCAAATGTAAAGTTGTAATAGAAGGAGTCACTAGTCACTTAGAGTATTGCAGTGCCCCGGCTGCAACACCACGTCAGATGTTGAAATGGGCTTCTGCCTACCCTCTCCCCTGGCGAGATCACAGATCCACACATTTTTTTGGTACACCTCTACCACTAGTGGGGTGGAGGTGGAATAGGATTTGAAGGATCTCCCCCACTTGAAGAAGTTATTAGGGGATGGCTGCCGGCCTTCAGGGGATCTCCAATCCTTGACAGTGCAAGATGTGGGGGCAGTGCAAGGACTGGCAAGTCAGCGGGCGGTGTGGAGAAAGAGGCACTAGAAAGTTACCTCTGGGTTATTGTGTGCACAATAAATAAATAAATAAACAAACAAAGGGGAGTGTGGCAAAAGTGACATGTGTGAAATGTCATGAAACCCTAACTCCAACATATGTGCGAGTAGCGCTACAAACCACATTTTTAAATACTGAAAACAGGACGGCATTAAAAGAGTACACACACACAATAATACAAACAGCATTCCCAGCTCATGGAGGGTAAAAACAAGCAGTGAAATTGAGTCCAACTGTGGTGGAGGTTAGAATTTAATAGGAAAGATCACAGAAATGTGTTGAAAAAGGAAATATTCAGTGCTAGTCTATGAGGAGAGTGTTTCAGAATTTTAGAGCAAGCGAGAGAATGCGTGATTGAATGTGATGAATTTTCAAATTTTAGGGATGGTGATGTGTCAAATCAATTACTTATTTTATTCCAGCAGCTTTTTTGTGTTTAGTTTGTCTTGGTTGGTTTAGGCATTTGGACTTGAAAGTTGTGGAGTACATCTTGTGATGATGAACAGCTTCCTGTTTGTCTTGGCAGGGATCTGCAACCTGTGGCTTTACAGATGTGTTGGACTACATATCCCATTAGCACTGGCCAATATAGTCTATGGTACGGCCGGGAGGATACTAAGGGGCAACATACTTGTCTTGGAAACAAGACACTGCCGAGCAGGAGGCGTCCAATACCCTGTCCTGCGCTTTGAGGCTAGAGTATGGCATGAAGCTCATCATTAAAAAACAATGTTGCATCATTTTTTAAGATTTCATGGAAGTTATAATCCCAAACATCTGGAGAGGCACAGGTTTCAGACCTCGGTCCTATACAAAAAGATGGTGTAAAAGAGCACAACATTTAGAGCATTCAATACCATGATCGTATTTACATTTGTTGAGGTCCTTTCAAAAGCAATGGGTCTACAATAGCAAGGCCTCATGGATTTGCAGACTTAATTTCACTTGTTAAAGTGGTCTTTCGTTAATGAGATTGTTCTGTAGAGGAGCAGTTACATGCCTCTGCAGGAAATCCCACCCCCTACCTCCTATATGATGGAAGCCTGAGATTGTGGCATGTTTGACACCAACCGTTGTTGCAATACCGCAGCGGATATTCGAAAGAAGCTAACCACTGTGAAAACCCTACCAAATGTATCCCCAAAGAGAAGGCAATCTGAGGGAGGAACTCCTTTAAGGAATATGAAAAGGAGCGAAGAGAGAAGCTAGCGATGTCACATGAAACATGTGTGATGCCCAAATAATACTGGTTGAAACGAATGTATGGATCTTACAAGAAACTAATGACGAAGTTAAGAATTGAGTAAACTTTCATATGCGATAAGAAGGTTTCACGTGTGTGAAGTGCTGCAGAACATCAACCGTTCAATAATTGTACAGATGCTCTAACGCAAGTATACTAAGTCATCATAGAATCTGGCTGTAAGTAGTGATTAGACTGCAGGCAAAGCCACCATTGTGTAGGAGCTGGACATTAGTGTCATAAATTTAGTAAGCCTGGACACATTGAAAGGAAAGGCCAAGAATGGTGTAGCAGCAGGAATAAGCTGAGATTGTGGTAGTGCATGGCAGGCTGTCTGGCCTGGTATCAAAACTGAAGCAGCCAAGGTCGGTTATCTATTCTTGAAAGAAGTGAATGTGCAAAGGATGAATCATCCCTTGTTAAGGTGCAAGGATAGAACACCGAGAGTGCCAATTTTGTATTCATTTAAGACATTTAAATGCTGCAAAATGCACCAAATTGTGATCTCCTTTCACATGAGCCAAGGATGGAAATAGAGTTTACCTTGGAGTCCTAGAACAACGGTAGTGAGAGCCTACACATCCATATATTCCCAGAGACAACGATACTTTGTAAGGCCGAATTCAAAGACAAGCTTCATGGCAGAAGGCATGGGCGATGAGAGATGTTGGGCTAATTGAGTGGGGAGGTAAAGTCAAGTCCACCTGCTGGCACATGGATCTGGGCTTACATGTTGCTAAGTGAACTAAATATTCCAGACATGGCATGAGCATGCCAGCCAATTGTAGAGGGCCGTATAATTAAGGGCCTTATAGGTTGTAGACCAATGACAAACTGTTCACCAAATAGTGTTGAAGATGACATGTTTTTGGAGGTAGTCCTAAATTGTCCACCTGACAGTGGGCAGCCTATCACAATCCTAGTCCCTATGCAATGCATACTTAGATGTTCCCCTCAAGCCTATCACAGCCTTTGATAGATTTTTATTATTTGCCACGTAGTATGATGTCACCTCTCATGTATTTTTTGCCAATACAGATGTTTTTATGGTAAAATCGTCGAGAGCTGAGCGAATGTCTGTTGATGTCCATTGTCACCTCCCGGTTTTAGATAATTGTTAATAAAACAGCAACCTTTGCCATTTTCCTGAGTTGGTTTGATTATTTGTACTCAGAATTGCTCTGCGATTCCATCCATTGCATGCATGTTACAAAATAACCATAAGTTCAGTTCTGCTAGCATAAAAACTTATCATGATAATGACATTAAAATGTTGACATTGGGTATGTAAATCCTTCCACAAAAGTGTCCCTCAGTTGCATTACTGTGTCTAAAGGACTTCTGCTGTGCAGGGATATAAGGATGAATCATCATTCAAGCACCTGCTTAGATCTCACACTTCTACGAATCAACATTGATCCCATAGAGGTAAAACAGGCACAGTCAAGAGATATACCTTCTTCGCCTTTTGTGGTAATGTGGGTCGAGGGAAGGCTACATTCTTAGAAGTGCTGTGAATGTGATTCAGCAGTGACCCAAACAGTAAACTATACCAATCCAAAAGGAATGTACAATTAAGGTTTGATTAGAATATATATAATTTAATTATACACACTGATGTGCAATTAATCTCTAATACTTTCACACACACAAATAATGCAAATGTGATTCTCACACAAGATGCTCTCGGGGGTACACACTCATTCCCTGTATCGCCCAATCTCAGCTGTCATATTAACTCTCTTCAACTGATTGACATTGACATATATTTTCTGCCAGCTCAAATCTGTGATCTCTCCTCCCAAAAATATTATTTCAACATGTGTATTGCACAAGCTGCTCTCAGGGAATCCCTTTTCCTCCTGATCGGAAGTCTCTCGGTCGAAGTGTCACTAGATGGCACATTTCTCATTTGCTCTCTTCAAGAGATGGACATCGACTGGCATCTCATATCTGCCTTCATCTTTGCTACATTCCACCACAAAATCGCACAAATGTGAAACTCACACAAGCTGCCAAAAGGGATTCTATACTTCTTCGAATTGTCATCCGATGGCACTTGTCCCATTCACTCACTTCAAGAGTGACTGGTATATCCCGCTTCACTCAATCTCTGCTACTTTCTCAAACAGATTCACACAAGCATAAGTCTCACATAAGCTGTCCTCAGGGATTCTCTGCTTCTCATGCTGGGCAGTTTCCCCAGTACTGATAGTCTGAAGGACAGATCAGTTTCCCCATAACAAAATGAGCGCAAGGACAGTAGACTGAAGTTAAAAGCTTTACTTCCCTGTAAAAAGTCAAGACAGGTTAAAAAATGAAAGCAAAACTTTTGGAAGTCAATAGACATATGGAAGGAACGTTGCCAAAAATAGAACTTTTTCCTAACATGACCTAATGGTTGGTGTTTGATTTCAAGCGATGCACACTGGCTGACATCTCCTGCCTCCATCAACCTCTTCTGAGTCTGCTGAGCAGCTTTAATGGATTGTGTGCACCTCGGGCTCCAACTCCAACTCCCAATGTCAACCATGGCCTTTGCCTTGCATGCACATTTCAATGGACATCAATTAATTAGTATCTTCTGTCTCCCTGAATCTCGGCTACCTTTACATGGGGAGATATAGGGCAGTGGATGTGGCCAGCGAAATGTGCACAAGATCACAGAATGAGTTATACGTATCAAACAGCATGCACTCAGGAACCAAGAAACAGGCACGCTTATCCTAGGATGTGCAAGTGGAAGCTGATACAAACATGAACAAGAAAGAGGGGTAAGCACTTAGACGCTCATTATGATTAAAAAGAAAGTTATCAAGTTCCTCACCCACAATTGCTGTTACAGGTACTGCCAGTGTTAAGCTCACATAGAGGACAAGCAATGAGAACATAACAATTCTCAATAAAAGACAAACACTAATAAAAGATAATACTCTCCCTAGACCACCACAAACTCTCAAACTTCCCAACTGCTATTGGTTCAGCCTTGCACATCCACACTGAATGCACACTTCCCCTTGACCCCTGTCCTACTGTAGCTTACTAGAGTGAGGGAGAGGTAATTATCCCAAGGGGTAAGGACACCTCCCGAGGTCTATAAGGTAATAAGCACAAAGTGGTAATAGCAATATGGGTTTTGGAGTTGTGGGGGTGAGGTAAAACATATTATTTTAGCTATGAGCAAAATAAATACACAAAAACGTGTTATTCAAATAAAGTGGCAAATCAAAGTGTCCTAAATTAGCAAAGGGTCATTATCGCAAACAATAATGACCTCTGCCAAGGCCCATGAGTCTATTAGCACAACATAGAATAGCAAAATAGGTTTCGGAGTTCTCGTGGTTAAGTAAAAAACATTTTTTAACAATGAATGAAGGAAATACACAAAACATGTTAGTAAAATAGATGTTGTTTTATTATTTAATATTTAAATAACCTTGTTGTCTTTATAGGCTTAGCATGGTAATTGGAAACTGGAATAAACTATAATTCATTATGCATTATGTGTGTGGTAAAAGTGAATAGATTCACTATTTGAAAGTGAATGTTTTATCGTTCACAATGGTGTGTTAAATTAGAGTGTCTGGTTCAAAGCAATCTTATGGGAAATTGCATAGCTGTTTCTTTATTGCAGCAAGACACTTTCTGTTGTTTCCCAGTCAACTTCTGAAGACAAAATACTTGGAATGCAGTCAATACAATTAGTTATTGACTCGATTCCAAATATTCTGATTGGCTGAGTGGCAGTCAATGACACCTCCATGTGCTAATTTAATTTTAAGAACGTTGCACGTTCTCATTCTGATGAGAACACTTGCGAGAATGTTTGCATCAGTAAAACAAAAATGGTTGCTTTTCATTTCTGCAATGCACCATGAGAGGTATATAAAGGATTTGGTGCCGGGGTCACCCTGCCGGATGGATTTTCTGCAAACCAACAAGAGGCACATCTGCCTCGCATTGTGATAGCTGCTATTTAAATATAGTCATTATATTTCATTTGCAGATATTGATTTGTGGATTTATATTCTTATATATCACATATAACAAGAATATTTATTTTCTAACCGGTTGGCGGTAGTGACCCTCTAGTATGGTTAAATTGGCTTTGCCATAGGGAGTTTTGTGACATTTAAATTTGGCGCTTTTCAACGAATCCGCACAAAACTTTGCACAGAAAGATAGACCCCATTGTGAAATTATTTGCCCAGTTTGATGTGGTTTCATTAAGAGGGGGTCCCAAAACTTGCAAAATCTGGATAGATTTGAATGTGAAAAGAATGTTGCCCATGGTTACAGCCCAAATAGCTGGATTGCATTTGCACCAAACTTGTGTGAGGAGTGTCAGCCTGGTCTTGAAAGCGTGCTTTTGCAAATTTGGTGTTAATCTGTTCAGCACATTTTTTTTAAATTCCAAAAAAGTAGGAAAAGAAATTACTGATTTCTCGGTTCGGTCTGCAGACTCTCTTCCTCATTCGGTGTCTGCAGACAACTCTGGAACAATCAGAGAGTCGGGTGACATCTGCGGACATTATAGGAGGGCGCTGATTGATAAATTGAGACACGTGTGGTGCGTCAAAACATTTCAAAAGGATGTTGTGTTGGATTTAAGGCAGTCCACAAACCTTGCAGTGAAAAAATATTCTAAAACACAACATTACACTTTTTTTTCTCAAATTAACCAATCTCTGGGGGTGATGAGGAGGTGGTAAGGATGGGTGGATTATGTCTAGAAAAGGGTAAAAGATGTATGTTTTTCTTTTCAGATGTCCGCAAACAACTCAGATGGCGTTCATGTACAGGACAAATGTTTGAGGCAGTTGAAGCATATGTTTATATTACAGGGTTTGCAGTAGCAACCCTGTATTTATGCTTTAATAGGCTTTCCCATATGAAGAACACTTTTTAGACTTTTTATGTTTGTCACCATTTAACGAATCTGAACGAAACTTTGCACATAAAACATATAGACCAGACTCTGAATTGTTTTGGAAGGTTTGGTCCGCTTTCGTCAAGGAGGGCAAAGTTGTAGATGGGTCCCAAACTTTTCAAAATCCAGATATATTTGGATGGGAAAAAGAATGTTATCACAGCTACAACACGAACCTCTGGATGTCTTTGCACCAAAATTACACGAGGAGCGGCGGCTTGGTACTGAAAGCATGTTTTTGCAAATTTGGTGTTAATCCACCAAGTGATTTATTTTGTCACAGGTGGCAAAATATAGTTACTAAAATAGTGGTATAACTTAGGTGCCTGAGGCATGGCGACCAGAGCTCGTCTCTGGTGTTAAAGTGGGCACTGGGCCTGGCCTGTGGCAATGCCCAGCTCAATATCTACACTGAGATGCATAGTGGGGCCTGCAACCTGACTGCAGCCCATGCTTCGGGGATTGTGGCCACTGACCATGGCCGTGACTCATGAACGGTGGCCCACGGTCCCATTATGTGGGTTTAGGGGCTACTGGGCCTGGCTTCATGCCATGAGTAATGTTTACTGTCGGTTGATTTGTGCGGCAAGCAACATGGCTGAGTCACGTAACCCACAGAGTGAGCCAGTGGCCATGGCTGCAAGTCATGAACACTGGCCCACAGTGCCACAATTGGGCTATAGTGGCCAGTGGCCGGTCTACAAGTCAGACCCAATCTCTTTTGTGGGTTGCTTTACGGGACTGCAAAATCTCTGAAACCCATACTCCATGGGCCATGGCCACCAGCCATGGACAGTGGCGTGCAATCCCATTATGGGATAGTGGGAGCTGCTGCTGGCTAGGCCCAGTGGCTATTGTGGGTGAGCTCTGCAAAATAAATGTTTAATATATGTATTTATTTTTCAAATTTGTTTTTATTATTTTTGCAAAGAAGAACAAATACAACTTACTTGGTATTAGCATTAGGTCAGAATCATTTAACCAATGTAAAACAACAAGAATCATGTCCGTGAACATAATGCCACACCCATTTACTTAACTTGTTATCCCCCCCCCCCCCAAGACAGGTTATTAGTATGAATAAACCTTGTTGACATATATGCAAGTTTACATCATGTGGGGACGTGTTTCTGATGTTTGGCATTCGTTACTGGTTGTCTCTATTAACTGGACAGGATTTGTCTGGACATTCAGGGTGGGCGTTAGAATGCTGTTTCTGAGTGTTACTGGTTTTGTATTTGTCCTTTTCCAGTGTGGTTCGTTCCTGGGTTGGGGCTGTGCAGGTTGGAGAAGGCACTCCAGAGCACTTCATGTTGGGTTAATCTCTCATGGAGAGCCGCCATGATTTTTTCCATCGTATATAAGTTTGTGGCTACTCCGATCCACTCTTTTTTTTGAAGGGATTTGTGGTGCCTTCCACTTGATCACAACTGTGTTCACCATGCACTCCAATTGATGATGTTTGTGTATTTGGATAAATGTTAAACAGCACAATAGTGCTTTTAGGATGATTTAAGGTGCAGGGGAGATAACAATCAACCCTGGCTTATGGGTTGTAAAATATACAAAAACAAATTAAGTTCCTAATAGAGGAACTCCCGTCTCCTGCACACTTTCACTAGCTCAAATAGAGCCCAATTATTAATATGACTTAGATACACCGAATATGTGTGTACATACTTTGCAATACTTATTATTTAATTTAAAGCACAAAAAAACATTATTTTAGTATTCAATGAAGAACTTCCACACATAAATAGTAGGTATTTCCAGTTTATTTAATTTTCAATAATTGATAGTTGGCCCAACGCATTTCGAGAAGTTCATCTCTTCTTCATGGGAATATTGAACAAAATGTATCACATTTAAAGGGAAATTTCAACAAAACATGTAATTATCTATATGATAATATATAGTCACAGTCAATCATAATTCAATATATTGTATTCATATACATTCTCATCAGGAAAGAACCCAATGTACTGCTGGCTTAGGTAAATAACATTAAAGTAAACATATTCACTCAGTTATTCAACTATAAAGTTGTTCGGTCTATTCTATCCTAGACAATCAGGTGTGTCCAACAATCAATATGCCAAATTCAAAGTTTCAAGTAGTAAATATTCTATATATTTTTTTAAAAAAAGGCATTCAAGGGTCTGACCGCCAAATGGCGGTGTAATAGAGGCATACAAGTAGGAGATATCATTGTCATTGTCGGTAGTTGACAAGAGAAAGAGTGGTTCATTCATAAATAGAAGGCTATTAATCAATGATTGTTCATGTTCAGAGATATGAGGTGGGTTGTATCTTTACAAGTTTACAAGAGAATATTAGTCTTAAAAGGTTTTTGTGCTTACCCTTTTGGTAAGGAAAGTAGTCACCGTTAAGGTAGGATTGCAACAATCTCAACCCGGAGGATCCGGCAGAACACGAGATGCTGTGACTTCTCAGTCATATGGGTCATACTCTAATGTTTAAAATGTGTAGAAAAAGGCGTTAGAACCCGATCCTTTAGTTTAAGGAAGCAAGGTAGTGCAGAGGAGGATCTCCTTACCTTTTCAGTCTGGCAAGAAAGGAGAAATGGCGTGTCCGTTCCCGTGCTCGTAGTAAGAGTACCGGGTGGCACACTGAAGTAATGGCGCTTGACTATGACATCACCGCGTAGTGGTGTCAGGTGACGTCACTTTTGTAAAAAAAATATTGGGAAGAGTAGTGTATGTTAGTGGCGTTTGCAACAAAACATACGAAGGTAAAAAATGTATTAAGAATGTATCGAAGTGATCAAGTTCTGAAAGGTAGGTAAGACGTCAGAGCGGACGGACGTCTTGGGATAGAAAGATCCCTTAGAAACATAGGAGCAGAGTTGGAATATTTCTCGAGTGGTAATAGGTTTCATGGGTGTTCCTAAGAGTAGGTCTCAAATGGCATTACAGTAAGGTAGATGTCAAACAACAGTAAAAAACACACTCGTGGTTCTGGGAAATGTGGTTGTGTAGGTACCAATGTTTCACCTGTACAAAAGTTTAGAAAAAACATACTTAGTTCCCCGTTAAGCTCTTACTTTCTTTCAGCCTTGTCACTCCCGCCTGTTGGTGAGATGTTTTTGATTTTCGTTGTCCGGGAGATGCCACCGAGTTTCATTCTCAGGTCAACTTTCGAACAGCATCACCAACCTGATTCCAGTGGTTCAATGTTCCATTTCAGCGGATGTATTCATCCTCCTGAACTTTCGTGCACCCGGGATCTTCCTTCGTCTTGGTCTTTTGATGTTCCATTCTCCATCTTTGTTTCTTTCACTATCAGGGGCTGATCCTCCCTCATGACCTCTGATCATGTCTGCTATGCACCTGGCAATGTCCTTTTCGGTTTTCAGTTGGATGTGCATCCCCTCCCATTCGAAAATCAGGGAGAAGGGGTATCCCCACTGATACCTTACTGACTTGTCTTTTAGGAATTTAGTGAGTGGGAGGCATTTTTTTCCTTATGGCCAGGGTGAGAGAAGAGAGTTCTTGGTAGATGGATATATTTGCACCCTCCAGGGGGATTTGTGTACCTTGCCCAACCTTGTCCAGAACTCGAGCCTTGTCTGCATAATTGTGAAATTTGGCGAGTATCGTTCTTGGGCCACCCGCTGATCTGCCTGCACGATGGATGCAGTCGCGTTTTGGCTCATCAATTGAGTCGTTCTCAAGAGTATTTTAATCAGTGCATGTAATGTCTCTTTAGCTCCAGGTCTGCTTCCCCTTCTCGTTTAGGAACCCCAAAAACGCATATATTATTGCATCGCTCACGATTCTCGAGATCGTCGACTTTCAGGCGGAACTCTTCTTCTCGCAATTCTATTTCTGCTATCCTGAGGTCCATTTGAGCGGACAGTGTGGTCTGGTTATGCTCCACTTCCTCCAATCTCTCTTCCATTTTGTCAATCCTGTCAGTTATTTTGTCTATCTTCCCGCCGATGTCCGCTCTTATGCTGTTAATTTCGGACAGTAAGTCGGCTACATCGGCCTTGGTAGCTGCCACCTCTGGGCCTGAGGAGGATAACTGTGTGATTGCTGTGGGAGGAATTGGAAGCGTGCCAGCTTTTCTTTGATGTTCATGTGCACAGTTTCATTTGCATGGTACTGAGCTTCCGCTTACTTTTTCTTGGTTTTCGCTGTTTGAGGTGTGTGCTGGAATGGTGTCAGCACCTCCTCTACTGAGGAGCTTCTAAGGTGCGAGGTTTCACTTCTGCACGGTTATGATAGGATGCCTTGAGACTGATTCCAGGATTGGGGCACAATGACCAGGAGGTTGCAGTAATCTATGTGGTATGCACGCCAAGGAGAAAGGGGGGAACTATATCATTCTGTTTCACTGGGTAATATTCCTTCAGTATGCTCCACAGCTGTCCAGGGCGGGGAACTCTGTGTATCACCTGCTGCCTCGCCCAGATTGGGCCCCTGTACCATAGGGGCAATATGGCGTTGTTGGGTCACCGTGGTTGTGGTACCCCAGTCTGTGCGGGCTCTTATCTCCTCACTGGTGTCTCTGCATGGACGTTTGCTTTTTCATTAGAAACTTGTAGCCGTTGGAAATAGTTGGCGTTTTGGGCAGAGATCATTTGATGTTTGTGTTTCTCTCCGTAATGCAGACCCGATCCGTTCCGCTTGCTTCTTGTGCCTTGGGAGTGTGTATTGTAGTGTGCTCCATAATGAGGTGTGCAGGTGCGCACTCAGCTGGGGTCCCCTCCTTTCTCGTTCTGTTCTAAGAGGCATGTTATTCCCTCAGGGTGTCAAATACTCAGTTGGTCTATGACATTTATTGTTGAAAGATCACTCGCGCGGTGCAGGAATAGCCAGTAGGTTTTGTGTTCAATCAGTGGTCACTCACCGTATTTTGGGTAGCTGCGCTTCGAGTCTTCGTTGGGGTGATAGTAGCATGTAGAGTGTCCTGTGAGGTTCCCCGGTTCCTGTATAAGATCCAAGGTTGCCAGTGCTGTCCGTGAGGTCCGGTGGTGACTGGAGGTGAGTGGCGTCTTTCTGAAGTCTGTAGGTTCTGGTCCTTCCTGGGTTGGGAGGTCTCTTTCCGCGTCAGCTGGAGGGGTCAGCTGCATTTGTGTGCTCCGCTCCTTCTGTAACAATCAAAACTTAATGGGGGGAAGAGAGATAAACACTCTCCCCGAACCACTGAAGCCGAATGAATTCGACCCTCCAACAGTGGTTGGCAAAGGCACCTGATAAATATATATATATAGAACAGGTCACCATGTGGCAGCCAATGGGGGGAAGAGGGGTTAGGAAGAGGTTGTGGATAGGGTGGATAGGGTGGGGGAAATAGGAACACTGGAAAAAGGTTAAGGAACTCCTAAGTTGGATGGGAAAAGGGGAAGCACAGGGAAAAAACCCAATCCTGTCTAAACATATAACAAACACGAATTCCCTTCTTGTAAATGTACAAATAATGTAACACATGTAATTCAGATTCAAGCGTACACCATACCTCCTGTTCTCTAACCTAAACCTGAGAAGCACACCTTAATACATGTGCTAAACCATGGTTACACACAGGAAGAACATATAGCAAGCAACATAATGGAAACAAACAAATGGGAGTCTTCCCAACATGATGAGACAATTACACATGGCCCCTTGGGCGGGCGTAAGCAACACACAATAAACATAAAAAGGTGCATAAACTAGTTTTCAGCACTAGTCGAGATTGAATTAATGCCCACGTGCTGTATTAGGACACCGATTCCTTGGCCGTGCGATATGTTTTTTTTTCCCTGCACGAAGTTGCATGGTTCTGCTTTAAAGAGTTTATACTGGTAAAGGTTGCAAAAACATTCCAGCATATATAGTAAATACACAGGCCCTCTCTCGGACCGTCAAAGACTCCCTGAAATTCATACAATACACCAAACTTCCCCAAGTACTTATCTTAAGTCTGTGAACCCCGCGGCACTTCCCAGACGAAGAGCGAACTGCAGTAAGTCAGTCCGACCGCATTGTAGCCTCTCCGCTCCACAGGATACTTGCTACCATCAGGAAATCACTGAGCCGTGATCCAGATAACACTCCTCGGTCCACCCGATGCCAACTGCTCCATAAACTAAATAAGCCACACCTGCCGCACGCCATTGCCTGCTAATAAACTGCTCACAATCAAAGACAGCTGGCAACGCACGCATGCCCAGAACTACCAGGCACTCTAAGGATGCTGGGAAATGTAGTTTCAGGTCCTTCCAGCACTCCCTGGTATCAGTAGGCATATTTTAGCACTTCACATCTGTTCCAGCCCTTATTCCTGACACCTCCAGTGCTTCCCGGCAGCGCGCCACCTCGGCTGCAACCAGTTTCGCGGTGACCGCTGGATGCCATTGGTGTAATGCAAAGTCCAGGGGTTCCGGGGGCTCACCGTCGGAGTTCCGAGATTCACACTCCTCCTCTGTTCGACTACCCAAGGAGGGCTCTCTCTTAGTCCTTTATTCGTTTGGGAGTTGCCGATGGCATCTGCGAGGCAGTGACTTGTACAGTGCTGCAGGATGGACCCTCAGTTTGACTGTCTTCTGGGTCTCACATGCACCAATTCTAGTTTCGTGTTTGGTCTGCCAGAGCTCGAGAAGCCGTCATGTTTCAA
Organism: Ambystoma mexicanum; assembly: GCF_040938575.1. NCBI lineage: Eukaryota > Metazoa > Chordata > Amphibia > Caudata > Ambystomatidae > Ambystoma > Ambystoma mexicanum. The sequence continues at coordinate 499,421,963 of NC_090940.1, read as the reverse complement.
CTGTCCTTTTATAGGGAGATCCTCACAGATTTTCAACAGGATTTTTTCTGCTTGTGTGGGACACTCCTCTAGCTGTGACCTGCTTTCTGTCCATGGGGGGGTCCAGGAGCGGGGGCTCAGTCCACTTCGCGGACCATGGGGGCAGAGCTTACACAGAGAGAGCGTTCATCCGTGTGCCACCTGGTGGCCGTATGTTTAATATATTTTAAAGAGGAATTTTTAATAACGTACATGCTAGAACATTATGAAACATCTTCACTTAAAATTCCCTGAAAACATGTTTTTTAAAGGTGCATAATGGTTAGGTTGCTCTGACCAATTCCAATTTACATCGGTTGGTGGGACTGGTGATATATAGCGGAAGACCATGCCCCTTGGAGACAATGGAGAGTGTCCCCAATGCCATTTTGGGGGTATAGTGGACAATGGACCACACTGCAGGTAAAACCCAGTGAATATTTAGAGAGTGGTTTTGTGTGGCAGGGGTCATGGTTTGAACCTCATGCCCTATGTAATTCAACCATGACTTGCATCCCCAACAGTTGCTGCTCAAAGTGAAACACTGTGTATGCACAGTAAAATATAAGTTTGTTAAAGGAGCATTATAGTTCTTTCATACATGTTAAAAGTGGAATTATTAATAACTTACATATAATGCTAGAACATCAGGAAACATCTTCAGTTATAAAAAACATTTACATTCAGTGAAATAAGTTTATTAAAGGGACATTATAGTTATGTTGCTCCAATAGAAACCTTTGAATTTCCGTGAAAAAACATTGTTAAAGGGAGGGACGTAATGGTTAAATGTTTCTGTTAGTGCAAGTTAACAATAACATCTCTTTGACAAAGTTATTTCATTGAATTTCAAAGGTTTTTATTTTATTTATTCAATGAACTATTCACACTTTGTTATATTCCATATTATTATCAAAATAGTCTATATTTATAATATCTAAAATGCAATCAAATAAAACACATTGCATTATGTATACATCAGATTCATTTAATTATTCATAAAACCAAAGTTAATCATCGCTTATTAATCGCAGGTAGCCTCTCTAAAATAATCTGCCACATCCCGAAAAGTGCTGTATTTAGTACAAAGCAGTTCCCAGTTATACAGCGGGTCCAGAACGACGACGACTTGATCCAATCCAGGTTGTGTAAAAATGTGCATAAATAAGTCAAATATAATACCCTGAGAGTTTGACATCTTGTCACCATATGTCTACTTGTTTCTATCATGTCGGCATGTTTACACAGCCTGCAGGTTCTTTCTTCAGGGGGAAGATCCATCCGAGGTTCCAAAACCCTGAGTGTGGGCATCTAATTCAGGCGCATCAATAACACCAACTCTACTCACACACTGAACTTGGTGGTGGTCTCCACGACCATTCCTCTGTATCCCTAGCATCCAGAGGCAAGGAAACTGCTCTTCTGATCACCTGCGATGGACTGCTCGTAACTCTGAACTCCAACTACCCAGCTGTCCTCATCCTTCTCGATCTTTCCTCTGCATATGACACGGTCAACCATTCCATCCTCCTACAAAGACTCCACGATACCCTTGGTATCTCGGAGCGGATTCAATCATCTCAGGATGCCCATTCACATTGATAGGGATCCATGGCTGCCCTTCTCCCAAGTGTATTTCTGAAATTGTTGAAATGTGTTTTACCTGATTTAACTCTGGAGCAATATTTGGTTTGCATTTTTCTTCATTTAGATAAAAATGCAATGTGTTTTCATCTATTTCTCTTTTGCCAGTTTTTCTTAGGGTCAAAATAAATCTCTTTTTCCCCTCTCATTTCATCCTGACACATGAGAATGACAGTAATACTAGGCACACAGCCATTCTGAAGATGTACTTCCACTGCACTTTCTGATTTAGCAACGGTGTGGCATTCTTTTACACTGTTGCTTTGGGTCATCATCTTCTTAGGTCTCAATGGCTTTTTAGCTAAGGACCACAATACCCCATTTACACCATCAATGAGGGGCAATAATCTCCTCAGGCAATTTGTTCTTAAGAGTAAGGGTATTTCATTAATGGGTGTCAACAACACTTCCTGTTCTGATGCTTCCATATCTTTATGTTAACCTCAGTGACACCTTCAATAGGTTTTCTTCCCCATTAAAATTGTGCACAGGGCCTTCACTTTGCATCACTTTTACATGTTTTTGTGGGGATTTCCTTCATTGATAATTTTCACCATTCATATGACATTTTTGTTGCTCGGGCACCTGTGTCAATCATTGCAAATGCATTACATTTTTCTTCAATAGTGATAGGATCATAGTACCTATACTCAACCTCATCTAGTACGCATATAAAAAATGTGAATTTTTACTAATTTCAGGACTTAATATTCTTAGCTCTTTTCTACTTTTTGCTAGCCAAATGGGCTTGTGAAATTACATTGTACCCTCCTTTATGCCCACTTCATTTTGAATTTCTTTGTCTATTCTCCTGGGTTCAGAACCCATTTGGAGTGTAGCCACTGATTGTGCCTCTGACTTGGGACCACTAGTGTTCACACCCCAATTTCTCATTGTGCCTTTACCACTGTCTGGGTTCTCTCTACTTACTTCCACTTTGCAACCTATTGGCTGTGTATTTTCACAAGTGTCACCTGAAAATGTGTCCGTTTCTGGTGTGTAACACTTATCTGCATTTTGTACAGAGCCTGCCATGTCGGTCCCTTTGAGCATCCATGGCTCAAAATACTCCTCAGATGACTAACCTGCACCCATCTGTTGGGCAATTGTTTTGTCTGTGTGCATATCAACAGTATTTTTATTTTCAAGCAAGGATAATCTATCTTTTGATCCTAATTCTTCATTTTGTGTTTCATTTTCACATTGGGTGTTCTTTTTAAAGTTGCTTCTCTGTTCTTTGGGTTATTCTTGTTCATTTTCCCTTTTTTGCTGTTCATCTTCACAACTCTGAATGGTCTGATTCAACTCCAAATTGAACCACACTCCCTTTTTGTGTGTGTTATAATTCCCTGTCTCACTTTCATTCATTTGTTTTCTTGTTTTTAAATTGGCGAGCAATTCAGTATCTTTATTCAAAGGCGATTCATGGGAATCTGTGTTTTCATCAGGGCAGAGGTGATTAGCTAGTCACATGTTGTCGCTACACACAATATCACTCCTTTGACTGTCTACACCGTCACATGGCTGTTACTTTGAACTGCACATCATGTTCCTATCTGTTCAGACAACATTTTGACCTGGGCCTCTAAGCATTGAAACCTGTCCATGCCTCTGAATTCCTCTCTTTGTTCTCTGGGCTGGTAATGATTAAATTCACCCTGATTAGGCTGGTTCTGATATCTTTCAGGAGATTGATTTATATTTCTATTACATCTGAATTCATGTGACACAGGAGGTGGAGAACATGGTGTTTCCGTCTTTTGACCATTGTCAACCTGGGATGGGGACTAATTATATTGGCGAGGACATTGCTTTCCTGGGCCATTATGCATCCTCTGCACCCTAAACTCCCACAAGCAATCACCCCAGCTTCTGTCTACTCTCAGCACTTGCTGTGGCACTCCCTCCGCCTTGGAGGCTTGCACTTATACCCAACACGGCTCCAGGCCAGTGTAGCACTTACCTCATCATGCACTTCATCTGTTGCTCACTCCCGAGCACAGACACTCCAGCACCTACCCCCTCTGCCCTCTTCCTTGCTGCACTTGCACTTTCTGAATCACTCCCTTGTTCCCTCCCTTGCCATGTGGGTTCTTTGAAACAGTGTGTACTTGTATAAGCACCTAATAAGCGAACAATAAATAAATACATAAATAAATAAGGAGTCTAAATCACTTTAATTCAGGTGATGGGGTCAGAATTAAATTATTTGAGGAGTCAAATACTTTACTGGCAGCTCTCTATATGTTTTTAGTGTTTTGAGTGTGTGTAAATGTTCTTAAGTGTTATACCAATCCCAATCCTTAAGTTTCTTCTAAAACCCTTTTCTTAATAGATGAGGCTCAGTGCCCCAATTTGGTTCCCAACCAAGTCTTTGAAAAAGCCTCAAGTTTAGTTCTTTCAATTCTGTTAGAGCAGTGACCTTGTTCACCACCATATTGCTCCCAAGGAGTGTAAGCAATGGGCATAGAGGTTCCTTCTCAGCTTTAATGTACAAGATGCCACCCCACATCCAGAATATATTCCCATCAGCGACGTAAGACCCAGCTCTTTAGTCTAGTTAATTATAATTTGCTTTTTGTGTATATTACTATTTTTATCAGTCCAAATGATTCTGTTCTTACCAGTATTTATTTCATTATCCGCAATCTTTGCATGTCTTATTCTTTCCCCATCTAATTTCAATTGTAGAATAATTGCAGAATGATTGCTATATTCTTTCCAAAGCACGTTCAGACATTCAGCATTACGGGATTCCGCCTGTCAATCAAGATGCAGTCAAGCATGGACTTTTTTTGTTTTGGCCAACACACCATGTACTATTCCCAGGAATGTCCCTCTGCCGTCTACTATTCATCATTATAGGTCTCCAATCTTTAATGAATTGTAACCACAGCCTACCCTGCACATTCAAAATACTATGTACCATTGTAAATTTTGCTTGAATATTGTCAATTTCACTTATGTATTTGATCGTCCATTTAGCTGTTGTCCATTTGCCAATCTACCAATAATTCAGCTAAGGTGTCATGAATAGCCCTAGTCAATGTGGTGGTTCATAAACATTTATCAACAACATTTTCGCATTTACTCCCTTTTCCTTAGACACAAACCTCAACAACCATTATATTGGCCCCATTCTAAGTAACTTTAACTTTATTCCCCAGTAGGTCAATTGCAATTCCTATCATCATTGCTCCCATTGGTCTCCCCAGCAAATATTTTTTTGCCATTTCTTGATATAATTGTAGCCGTCCATATATATCGAAGTTGTTAACCAATTTCTTGCATGCAAAATATTTCACCACCCTTGCAGAAACTGTGGGATCTAGTGTGGCTAATAAAATGTGTATGCCCTTCGGTGTTCCATGTTGTTATCTTTAAGGTTCAAGGTCTCTTTGAAGGATGTACTGTGTACTGGAAGAAAACCGGTCAGCCATTCCCAATAGTTGCCTATTCGTCCTACGGTCCTGTGGTAAACTCTTTAACCACAGTACGCCCATGTTTCGTAGCTGTTATCTTCAAACCACCACTGCCTTTTAAGTCTATTTGTCACAGCTATTAATGCTGCGTTTCATGTGGCCCTTCATTTGCTGTCTTCATGAACAGGCCACCAGTTCATTTAGGGAATGTCTTGCCAGTTTCCCCTTTTCACATCACATCTAGGTTGTAACCAATCTTCAGTAAATTATACAGGTGTGCCCTCACCAACTCAGTGGTCTTGCTGGCATAGTAGTGAAGCATAGTAGAAGAAGCTTTCTCATTCTCAACCTGTTCCACATAATCAATGTCGGCAAAGATCTGCACGCGTAACTGGGGAATCATATTAAACAACTTTAGTAAGTGTGAACGATTGATCTGTGAATCATCAGAAGATAATAACCTCATTATAGTAAATATTTTCCTATCAAGTACCTTTGAATTGGCGTATTCGGGATCATCATCTTTAACTGTGCCTTTTTTTAACACGCTGTAAGGCTTTCTAGCACAAGGATTTTCATTTGACACCGTCGGTTCATTCCCTGGGATCAAGCATCTATCCATTATTTGCAATTGATGCCCCTCTTGGATAGTGTCGTCCATTATAGATCCATCCTCATTTGCATCGGCATCATCTTGTGGTTTAAGCACTCAATTTATGAGTACACCATCCTTTTAACACTCTTGTTTCTGCTGCCTTTAGCCTTTTTCCTTGATTTTTTTGTTATCTGGGATTTATATTTTCCTACCTCCCCTTATGTGTGCTCTTTTTCAAATTGATGACATTTATTTTTTTAATCTGTTACCTTTCCTTTGTGTCAGGTTTGTACCATTGTCATTGTGACAAATCAACTTCTGGGGCACTAGTGGTCATGGGATAAGTATCGGTTTCCAAACCATCAATCAACCCCACACCTCTAATACACCAGAAGGGATGCAAACAGATTGGAATACAAGTGAATTAGATAAGACCTCCTTGTCCAATTTTGGTAACGTGGATGGAATGGCAGGATTATCTCTGCAAGGTCATGGATCGTTGGTTAGTTGCAACACAGAGAAAATACAATTATTACCCAATGATAAAAGGGACTGTCCAGTTAAGGTTGTATACACATATCTACTTTAATATTACTACAACAGACAGTTCTAGCACACTACAAAATACAACCCACCCTGTAAAGGAACACAGAGGACAGACAGTTTTAAGAAGGAAAGGGATGCACTCTGGATACTGACAGGAGGGTAGTTGGTAAAGTAATCAGTCTTACAGTTCAAGAATATTCAGTTCCTGTACCAAGGGGGCAAAGGGTCATAATTGTCTCTAGGGGCCTTTGGAGAAGGAACCCGGGGGCAGAATGGCAAAGTAGCTGTGCTGAAGAAGTTCCCGGTGCTCGACAGCATCAAGGCAGTTCCAGGATGCTCTGCAGCCCTTGAGACAGAGTTAGTGGTGGGAGACAGCTGCGGGTAAGAGAGCGACAGGCAGTTCGGCAAGCGATGCTGGATGGACGTCTGCAGGCTGTCCGGCACAGCGGCTCGGTGCCAAGAATCACTGTCTCTGTGCTGGTTGGGGGATTGGGAATACTAGTCGAGGTGACTCGGACAGCTCTTGTGACGGCAGCGTGACAACAGTAAGCTGTGCAGCCAGATGCGGTTTGAGGACTCGATTGTCTCGAATGTTTCCTTAAAAGATGGATGCTTGTGTGGCACTTCTCCTAGCTTCTCCGCAGGGCTTGTGTCCTTTTAAGGCGGACGTCCAAAAGCTCATGAGCATGATTGCAGGCAACAGCCTTGTCCTTCGCCCAGAGACTCTCCTGCACTTCCCACATAGGAAACTTTCTGGCAGAACCTAGAAGGGCACGCTGTGATCTGGCTGGGTACCATTTCTGGAGCTGTTGGACAGGTCCTCTGAGTCTGGTATCTCCCTCTGTTCCATGCGAGAAGTTTAGGGGAGGGATCTCGCTTCCCCCTTGGAACTATTGGTCTTCCTACACTGGCACAAGATGTAAGGTAGACTGTAGCTTCAGCTTAGGTCCAAATGAGTCCCTCTTCTTACTCCTTTCAAAGTCGTCAGATGATCTGCTAATTTAGGGGTTCAGCCCTCTTTTAAAACCAAATGGGCCCCAGTGATTGGTGCAGGCAAAGCCTACCTTAATGAACCAATCCTGGACGGAATGGCCTCACACAGTCCTCAGAGTTTGGCCTCCCATCATTCATTTCATTTATCAAAAAATCAAAAAGCCCAGGTGAGCGCACTCTCCCCTTGTGGATAGTGGAATTCGTCACAGTCATCATCATGTTCACTGTAATTACTTTTAGATAAGTCATCTACCTCCAAATCCTTTCCCATTGGAGGGCTTTGGGAAGTGTCTCTCACTACTAACCCAGATGTGTCTCTTATTTCATTCTGATAATCTGTCCTGAATAGTTTTCTTCAGCAGCGACTACCTTTGGCTTGCCATGTATTTTGCCAATCCTTAATATCTTGTCGATTTGCATCCAAATGTCTTCATAGATATTATGTCGAAGTTGTAATAGTATTTTGATAGCAAACTGTAAAATACCTATCTCCATGTTACATGAAGTTCTACTGCTGTCGTTTCCGTCGTCCACTCTACTCTCATATCAATTGGGAAAAATGTCAAGGGTGTTGGGCAGGCGGTTGCTGAGAGGTATCATTGTTGTGGCCACGGGTTCTACTTCCGAGTGTTACTCACTATGCGTTGTGGTTTTTTTCGATCTCGGTTTCAACCAGTAACATAGATTAGAAAGTGAATTGTTGTTGTCAATTGCTATGAACTTAGATCTGTCAGCGACATCTAGAAATGGCATATCAGCTTATCTTCCAAGCAGGCCGTTTACCCTGGGCGCGAAGTAGTCTGTGATTTTCCCGGGACTATTAGCCTCCAGTTTTTGACTATCACTCTTATCCTTCTGTCCGCCTCCCACAACACATCTTCCTCAAGGCCCTTCCCAGCTTTCCTATTGTGAAGGTTATAAGTGCCTTTCTTTTGCTTTAATCAAGTCGGCATATTTTAAAGCAAAATATTTCCTGTTAGGTTCAAACAGGGCACACTTAAGATGCTCCTCCAAGTTGTAGTGCTGGAGTGAAGACTTTCCCACAGAGACACAGACCCGCTTGACTGCAAAAACTTGGGGCCTAATTCACAAAAGCATTTTATAATGGCAAAATCCCATTGGAAAATGCTCTGTGAATCAGGATCTGAATGTCACACTTGCTGTCACATGTACTCTTTGAGCAGGCCTGCAGTACTTGTGGAAATCAGACACTGATGTAGATTGTCGATTTCACAGGCCAAAGTCATCGATACTGGTAAAACGAGCTCTGTCTAAAACGACCTCGGACTTCCAAACTGCAAACACTTAATGTCACATTTGCTGTTGGAGAAACTTAAACATAACACCTCTTTAACATGGTATACACATAGTTTCCACCGGTGCACTCTGGTTCCATTTCAGCCTCTTACAGTCCCACTGGTGTGCTTCTCCAAGCTCTTTTGTGCCTCTTGCACTCATTGAGGAGGCAGTCAAATCAGGTGATGCTGGTTAATCCAAGTTTGCAGCCTGAAGTTATTCTGGTTACTGTAGTCCATAAATGCAGCTAGGAACCAAATCTCTCTCCTATTATATAATGTAAGATACATAGTGGGGGCAGCGAGAAACCAATAGTGTGGCTGTCTTCAGTATGACATGTGTTCCACCTGCACTAACTGCTAGCTGCAAACTGATGCTACCTCCCTCATGATGTGATGAGCACAAAAAACGTTTGGAGGAGACTGCCAGTGTCTGAGAGGTATGTTGAGTAGGTAACCAGAGTGCCCCCTCCTCCTGTACTGTTATATATATTCACTGAAAAAGCTTTACTTAAGGGACAGTTAAGGTCATAAGGTTTAACACAACAAAAACTTTGAAATTCAGCGGATGTGGGAAGTGATGATCATTTTAACTCACCGTCCCCCGGTGGATGACCCAGAGGATATCATGATGTGTTATTTATATAGTGCTTACGCCTAAGTGCTTTACATAGAACCAATATACACACAATATCACCCAACCAGAGTTGTTACTCATTTATCAACCTCGGAAGGAACAAAGGCTGACTTGGCCTTGCCGGGATTTGGACCTGCTGATCACATACTGATCGCAGCAGCGAACGCTCAACCCAGTAAACTATCTTGCCAGCCTCCAATTTTGTATGTCATTGTGAATCTTATCTGTTATATATGTGTTCATGGGTTTTGCAATAGGGGGAATGTGGATTTAAGATCATCATCACTTCCCACATCCGCTGAATTGTTACGTTAAATCAGAATGCCTTAACTGTCCCTTAACTAAAAATGTTCAGTGAATTTCAAGGGTTTCATTGTAAAACAGTTTATTGAAGGGCTACTAACCATGGCCTTCGGCCGGGGCCACTGTACATGTTGCATCAATAGGATTATTTAGGGCCCACTAGCTATTGCCGTCTGCCCGGTCCAAGGAGCACAGTTTATGGCTGTGCCTACTGTATATTTGAAAACACTAGTTTCTTTCATGCCCACTAGTCATGGCTTTTGGCCATGGCCGCTGCACATGTTGCACCAATATGATATGATATGATATGACATTTATAACGCACCTATACACAGGTGTTTCAAGGCGCGACGAGGCAAGGGATGGGGAACAGAGGGAAGACAGACAACGATCTTACTAGGCCAGGTGTCATTCAGATCATGCAAGTGCAAGGGAAGGGGAAAGGAAAAGTGCAGGGGGAAGGGGAAAGTGCAGTACATGGGATAATAAAATAATAACAACATAAATAAATAAAGAACGGCCAGCTGGTGGCAAGTGCAGGGTGAGCGCAGACATAAGTGCTGGTTTGGGGACTAAAGGGATACAGAAAACAGTCCCCAGGTGCAGGGGTTGCCAGGAAGGCTGCGCAAGCGTGCAACTGGCAGGGCCTGGGACCGAGATCAGATGGATAGACAGGTAACCTGTGCAGTCTCAGTATCAGCCAGGACTTCAGCAGGGGAGAGGGGGAAAGAAAGCAGAAACAAAGTGGAAGGTTTTTAGGTGCTTCCGGAAACGGAGATGGTTCTCGTCAAGTTTCAGGGAGGTAGGGAGGCTGTTCTAGAGGGAGGCCCCAGCTGAAGAGAGAGACCTACCGCCAACTCGTTGCTTGGAAAAGCGACTGACCCTGAGGGAGTTGGAGGCAGATGAGCGAAGAGCTCGAGAGGGAAGATATTTAGGAAGAGAGAGTTGAAGGTATTGAGGCACCAGGCCCCAGAAGGTCTTGTGACGATGCAGAGGGTTTTGAACTTACTCCTCGCAGCCACTGGGAGCCAGTGCAGAGATTTTAGTCCTGGAGAGATACCATCCATGGGCTTGAGGCCAAGGACAAGTCTCGCAGTCCTGTTCTGGATGAGTTGCAGAGGGCGTAGAATAGAAGCAGGGAGATTTAGAAAGAGGCTGTTGCACCTATAGCTTTCTTTGGGGCTCATTAGCCATGTTCTTCAGCCATGGTCACTGTGCATGTTGCAAAATAGGTTTCTTTGGGGTCCGCTAGCCTGGGCCTTTGGCCGTTGCACCTTAACATGTTGCATTTGCACCAATAGGTTCCTTTGTGCTCACTATTTATAACATTTATTTTCTCATTCTTTTCGATTCCATTTGGGAATCCCCCGATATTCTCTGGATAATGGCAATGAACTACCCATGTTTGCAGTTATCACCCCAGTATTACTGCTATAATGTGAAAATGCTCAGAAAAAAAAGCACTCACCAAGTGCCCCCTCCTTTTTCCATGTTCTCTCCACTCCATGACATTGAATTTTACCTCCCTGGCCCTCTCCAATTACCCCTTTCACTTCTTTGTTTGTGTGACACATTTTCTTTTTCCGAGCGGGTCTTGCATTATTACCTTGGTAATCTTGCGAGTTTCCCCCGGTATTGCCCCGATAATCCAAACATGTTTGAACTGTAACTGGCTCCCAGACCACCCCAACTCTCCACCAGTCTCGCATGGTATCCTATTTCCCCTTACCCACATCTAGCCTGATGCAATTTCATTCTTCTTCCTCCGCCAAATAGCTTTTTTTGCACTTTTTGTTTTCCCATTCCCCATTTATTACTGCAGTAATCGCTTACATCGAGCAAGAAAAATGTTTGGTTTTTCATTTCTGAAAAGCCTCTATGCTGCAAAGCACCAGGGGAGATTGTGATATATTTTTGGGGGAAGGGGCCAATCCCTTCCATGTCAAATAATAAAAAAACTACTGAAGGGAATAACCCCAAACCTGTCCCAGAAATTAAGTCAACGCTTCGTGGCCAAGTTGTTTCTTATGTGGTCCAATTCCCTCCAGTGTTTTTTTTGCTCTCCGACTTGATAAAATGTGGAGTTTTTCTATATGAGAAAATGAATGGGACTAGCCTGGAAACAGAATATTGTTTGCTTTCTTAATAACGTTTTCATTTTTTAAAGTATCTTTCCCATAGGTTCCAGTCTGGGAGGTCTGTGACAAACTTTGTGTTTGGAAAATATCAGCCAAATCCGTCATGCAAATCAAAGGTTTTCACAATAAATCAATGCTTTACAGAAAAAAGGTGATACAAGTTATAGGCAGTGATAAGTGAGTTACAGAATCAAATGTATACATAACAGTATGTAAGTTACTATTCTAAGAACAAGTAGTATGCATTTTACCAACAAGTAGGACACAGCAATGACAAAAGGGAGACATTCTGAGGGTGAGTATGCGCATATTATAGTAAGGGTCGGATGAGGTCTTGCTCAGTGAGCCAGGCCCTGACCTTATTATCAAAGAGAGAAAAGGTAGGTACTTCTCTTATAGAGAAGGAAGTGCATTCATTTTTTTTGCAGCGAGAACTGGGAAACTAGCTCCACCAGCTTGTTGTTGGTTAAATCGTGGGATAGCAGTGCAGTCTGTTTGCACTGCTCTGCTGGGTCGCAGAGGTGAGTGGCATGTGAATGTGTGGCAAAGATATCTGGGTGCTTGTTTATTAAGGCATTTGTGAGTGAGTGAGAGTGATTTAAGGTCTATTCTTTGTTTGATATTAAGCCATTTGATATTCTGTCTAATTGCAGTAATGTGCTGTTTTCTTGGATATTGCAAGCCGAGCGGATACTATTATTTTGCATGACTTGCATTTTGTTAATATTTTGTTGGGAAGTTCCTAAGTAGAGTGCATTGCAGTAATCGAGTTTGGAAAGTACTAGTGCTCTCGCTACTGTGATACAGTTAGGAGTGGTCAGATATGGTTGCTGTGATAAGCTTGCACCTATATGCTGTGGATGATGGTAAGGCATTAGTTTGTCTTGTCAGTGATAGTGCTGAATCAATGTGGATTCCTAATGTGTTGATGTCATTTGCTACTTTGATGATGTTATTGTCAATGTTGAAGGATTTTAAAAGGGGGCCTAGTTTGTTCAATTTTGTGGGGGAACCAAGAAGGAGTAACTCAGTTTTGTCGTCGTTTAGGCATAAACCGTTCTTGGCCATCCAAATTTGAAAAGTGCTGTAGATATCATTGAGTGTTTTACTGTCTGCAAAATAATCACCAGTGATGGGGATGAGCATCTGAGTGTCGTCTGCGTAATTGGTATATGTGACACCCAGATAGTCAACTATATGAAATAGAGGTTTGGTGAATACATTGTAGAGAGTACAGGACACACATGATCCCTGGGGGACTCCACAGGTTACTGGAGTAGGTGCTGAAGATGCCGAAGGTGCAAAGACCCTCATGGATCTATTGCTCAGGATTATCATTAGCTTGGTCTGAGAAGTGTGCAGCAGATGACAGATGTTGACATAGCATTTCATAGTTTACTAAATCAAATGCCGCTGATAAGTCGAGTAGTAATAATAAGGCAGATGTACCTTTATCTATTGAGTCTTTAAGTCAATAAGCGCTGTTTCAGTCCCATGCCTAGGTCTGAAACCTGATTGTCTAAGACCTAATAGATTGACCTAATAGATTGTTTGTTTCCAAATAGTGCTGGATCTAGCGGTATGCTGCCCGATCCATAATTTTTAGAAGAAATGGTACAGTTTTAATGGGTCTTTAGTTCGACGGGTTGGTGGAGTCTAGAGATGGCTTTTTTAATAATGGAAGTACCCAGGCATCTTTTAGATTGGTGGGTACGCTGCTAGAGTTAAAGGATGCATTAATGAATGAGGTAATGAGGTAATAGTGCGCTACCACAGCACTATAAGTATAGGGCAACAGATGCTGCACTTTAGTTAATGTGAGTGACTTGATCCATAGGAAATGCAAGCATTCTATTGCTAATAGTTTTTGACTTGCAAGACGGATTTGGCTGATAATATTTTTTTTGTGTTTCATTTTTAGACCCTTCTGTGATGTCATGTATGTGCTCATATCATGGGCTTTGTAATGGGAGGACACTGAGTTAAGATGCTCATTTCTCCCCACACCCGCTAAAGTTATACTCAAGATTTACCCTACCTACATTTCAGATCTAGTCTCATTTACTGGCTAAAGGAACATGACGTTTGACCTTACTTCACCTGCAACTTGCAACTTCCTATACTTTATTGTATATATGTGACCTCACTGCTTTTGTTATATACATGTGTCTCACATTTATTCTTTGTATTCATTGTATTTATTGTATAATACCTATCTACCTGCCTGTTGTTCATGTATACAGCATTGTAACAGAGCTGTACGTATTATTCATGTCCTCTATGTAACATAAGCTTAACAACCCTCTTTATGCCTTCGCGCCCTAATACCTTTGGGTCTGGTGCGCAATATAAATAATAAAACAAACAAACAAACATCAAGATTTTCCACTGATTTTCAAGGGTTTTGTTATGCTACACTGTCTGAAGGGCCCACAGCCATGTCCTACTGTGCATGTTGCACAAGTGATTTTAAGAGGCAAGACCACTGGTCATGGTCAATTGCCACAGCCTACCGGTGATATCCATATCCCTTCATGATTTGTTTGTTTGTTGAATAACTTTTCCAACTTTTAACAAGTGCTTCCCAAAATGTTGAACTTGTATGGGTACAGGTTATGTTTTTGGAGGGAAAATATCATCCAAATAAATCAAGTGAGTTAAATGTGATTTGCATAAGTATTTTAGGAAAAGTCTCCGTGCACAGGGCTCACCTTTTCGCCATCATATAAAAAATGTATATATAAATATATGTAAATTACAAATCTGCATACTGGATGGCTGTGCGCACTTTAGGTACAAAGATGTATATGGTGGTTGTGCATTCCCACAGCGGTACGCCAACCACTATCCATATTTAAGTACTCCAAAAGCAATTAGAGTCGCACGCACAACACAGTGAAAATGAGCACCCAACACAGCATAAATTAGTCCATTAAAAATGATTTTGTTGTGGATAAAATATCAAAATCCAGGGAGGATAAGCAATGCATTTAGCACCCATACCGGGTGCTTGATCACATACATATATATATATATATCACTATCAAAATACACATATATATATATATCACTATCAAAAACATTGTAAAAGGGATGTTATGGTTCAGTTGCACTATCAAAAACCTATGAAATTCAATGGCAAAACATTGTTACAGGGACGTCATGGTTACAGGTAAAACTGAAACCCCCCGAAATTTTCAATATATGGTAAGCTAAGCAACCATAACTTGCGCCACCAGTGTGCACTGTAAGGACTAACACCTATGATATCAAAGATGCCATCACAAATCTCATTGATGACATCACTGAGGACATCACATGTGTGGCTGCCCCTTTTTTGTTCACTGACATAATTAGACCAGGTGCTTTTCTTCTCTACCAGTCAGGAAGTAACAAATCAAATGTTTTTTTTTGGTTTTTTTCGGTTTTACCTGTAACCATAATGTCCCTGTAATAACGTTTTTTCATTGAATTTCTTAGGTTTTTGCTAGTGCAACTTAACCATAACATCGCTTTGACAATGTTTTTGTTAGTGAATTTCATAGGTTTTTAGTAGGGCACTGTAACTAGTACGTTGCTGTAGCATAGTTTTTGCTGTAAAGAAGATAGCTGTTTGGTACTACAATGGAACCATAATGTCCTGTTAACAATGGTTTGTTACTGATTCCTTGACTGCCCTCATGATAAACATGTGGAAAGGCCAGATTGTGTGGTGTATTTATCCATCTGCGCTAACCCTTCCTTTTCCGAATAATGTCAGTGGCCCTCATTACGACCCTGGCGGAGAGGGGTTTACGCCAGCGTAATGCATGGCGTACCTCTCCGCCAGATTACGACTTTCCGTAGCGCCATGGTGATTTTTACGCCCGGATTTTCCGGGCGGAAAAATCCATGGCACTACGGGACCTCTTGTTAATTACGCCACCGTAATCTACGGTGGCGTAATTAACGCCTTCCCCACTCCCATTATACCCTATGGGGCAAAAATGGGAATGGGGAAGGGTAAATGGGGATTGGGGACTAACCGCCCCGCCAAGGTCGGAATGGGGCGGTAAGTCCGCCAACCCCCATGGCGGAGTTGGCAGCTCTGCGCCATGGTCCATGGTGCAAATTGCACCATGGATCTCCACAAGGGTCGTAATGAGGGCCAGTGTATTTTAGCAATTACAGATGTACATGGTAAATGTTGGTGAGTGTTTCTGTATTTTCTCTTTTTGTGTTAACATTGCATGGTGAATCTGTGCCGCACAGTACTGGCCAAGATGACTACGGCAATATGGACATTTCCTAGGGAGACTGCATCTGGTCGGCGTATGTGCAAGCAGACTGCAAGTATCATAGGACTCCATTAGTGTCTGCATCTTCTAATGCACTTTTAAGTAGTTGTGGAAGCGCACGTGTATCCGTTCCACACCTGTACCCATGCATAGGTCATCCACTGTGTGCTGGTAACACTTCCCCTGTCACCACCCTACAGTTTCATACAGTAGGCTACCACATTTCAAATACTACTGCTGACTACGTGGGTGGCTCTGCAAACCTACCAATGCATGGCTAAAGCACGCCTGACTGTATGTCGCCCACTGGTAAACAAGGAACAGTATCTTGCAGTGTAACATGGGCATGGTAAATGTCGCATGAATTTGATTGATGTGCTGCTTGCCTTTCCATGAATCGTGAAACAGACACATTGTTTCTGCACTGAGCACTGTGACGGAAAGTGTCAAGAGGTCACCTGTGAGTCGTACAGTTGAAGAAGACATGTAACTGCAGGTGGGGCAGTTTGTAGTCAGTCTGCAAAATGGCAAAGTTGGTGCAGCTTGCTCATGCACATACAAGTGCATGAAAAGGCAAGTAAGCAAACAGTACAATATGCAGAGCACAAACAATGTTAGTGGTGCTTAAAAAAGTACTGTACCTGCATGGGTCACACAGAATAAATGCCTTCCTTCTCCACGTAACAAAGCTGTGTTTCGCATTGTTGCAATCATTCTTGCATTCCAGAATGTATGCATCCCCGTGAATGCTACCGCTAAGAGTAATGGCATAGCATGAAGTGTTTGTACTGCATGTGACGACTACTAAAATGAAAGCACAAGGGACAAGTGGGCAATGTGTTAGGAAAGATTTCGTAATTGTAGGGAATTTTCCTTCCATGTGGCAACCCCTAAGCTTTTTGCTATTGTTTTTAACCTTGTTATTGACTTTGCCAGAGAAGTGCAGCCTTCTGCCGCACTCCTCTGGGCTTTCGCTCCTTTTCTTACGGGGAAACTGACATGCCCTTAAGACAGTCAGTACCGGGGAACGCTGTTTCCCGTAGTTTCTTTTATCATGTTGCGGCTTTAGTGCAACATGACACAAGAGGGCACTGTAAGCTAAGTTACAGCTCTCTTGGGTCTCTAGCCTTCTACAGGCCCTAGATACTCTTTTAGGATGGTATTTTGATCGGTGCAAGTCATTCAGGGACTGGAATGGTGGCAGCGATCGTTTTGTTTATTTTGAGCTCCTTTTGGCGTTCTGAGCGCGTTTTTCGCACTGAACCCAAAATGGTGGCCTGGCTCTCAAAATGGCCAGACCACGAGGCTCCTTTGTCCTGTCCACTGACCGTCTTGCTCCCTTCACCTTCCCCAGGTCGGGCGACCCGGGGCCTTTCTTATTTGGGCATGTACTTTCCCGCGAAACGTGGTTGCTTTCGCGGGCTTCTACATGTCTTTTGTGTGCCTCCAGTGTGTGGGCTGGGATGTCTGGTCCCAATACACATCCTGGGTGCCAGAGAGTCTAGGGTGGTGTGAATGCCTGGGACCACCGTGGTCCGTGATTGGTCCACGTATGGTATGTGTGTTGATGAGCGGATCTCCCATTGGCTCCCCTCCGTTTTGGCGCGAAGGGAACCGTGGATAAGAGGGAGCTGGAAACACCACTGCCATGTCGATCTCCTGAGTTCTCACGAACGAAGGAATACAGGAGCCAAGTATCCTGCAACCAAGAGGCTGGACCGAGGAATCGCTGGTGACCCGCTGAAGGAATCCTCCTTTGCACTGCTGTCGTCCTGTGAAACCCTTTCCTCCTTGGATCGAACCAGAAGGCCTGTACTGGTGCTTCGACCTTTGGAATAGCAGGAACAGCTATTCCCGGCGACTTCATCATCTCCTGCCAAGTAAGCCTTCGGAAGTGTCTCTGGGCCATCCAGTTGACTGACCAGCTTACAAGGGAGTCATGCTCTGTAACTGCCGCCAGGTTGTGTTGTATTTCGAGTCCTTGTCACTCTCCCACGCTTCGTACACTTGGCGTTCCCAAGTCTGAAGGGAGGAGTGTACGTTTGGCTTGAATACACACGGCCGCTCCGTTGTCCTGCTGCGGCAACAAAACTGTGCTGGTTTCGTCGATTGGGACGTCTTTTTGCTCTACACGACTACGAGGCGTTCCCTGCTCTTCTGAACCTGCCAGCTGCTGAAACTAGTGTGGAGAAGCCTGGGTCTGCTTGCTTCGGGGACCGGTGAGTAGTTTAGCTAGGATCTGGTCGCCCTCCTGCAGTATCCCATTGCTTTTCCCTGCTGTGTAAAAACAGCCCCCTTTTGGCCGTACTCGCGCTCTGCTTCTGCCCACTGTGGAGGCTGCGCTTGAGTTGCGGAACCTGTTCTCCTTCTGCTGTGCACTAACCCGAACTGCCTGACTTCCTACGAAGAGCTTCCCCTTTTGCACGTTGGCACCGGCGTGGCAGGTACTTTGAGCACAAGGCTCCACTCTTCGCAGGGCTCGGACTTCCATCTAGTTAGGTGCCTCTGGAGGCGAACTGAGTCTAAAGCGTTATCGCACTGCCTGTTTTCCTTTCCTTTCAGGTGGACTACATATTTCGTGCTTTAAACGCTTGCGACTGTGTATTTGTATATATATTGTGTTGATATGGTATGTGTTGGTTTAATATTGTGATATTGTGATTTTCTCGCTACGGTCGTTGTTTTAAAGGCCTTAAAATAAATGTGTTTATATTTTTGATATAACAACTGTTTGGAGTAGTTTGTAAGCGCTCTTGCTTTGTGTGCTCATTGCGGGCTTTCAGTCACCCTCACCCCTCTTGAGACCTAGTCTTGACCGCCGCGATCGCTACCTTGATTGGTCTGGCTTGTCCAGAGTTACCCTGTTCCAAGTAATTGGGTTGGCCTTCTGAACTTCTGCGCCACCAGGACAGAGTTCAGAAATCCGTCTTAACACAATGTACCGCCCTTCCAACAATTACATAGGATAAATGCATGTACAGCATTTTCCACATCTGCTGTGGGAAACAAAAGGGGCACTCCTGTAGGGCAGCAGTGCTCTAAAATATCCCTGTATACCATATGGCACACTACAGACTCATAACCGGCAAAGGACATTGTATTGTGCATGTACTGCAACATGCTACTCTACAGAGGGAAGGTACTTGTAAGTAAGTGGAAAGGGTCCCTCCGGGAGCATGACAATGACTGGCGCCTATGTAGGTGAGGGCCACCCAATAATTCTTTCTCTGGGCACGTCCCCTATGGTATCCATGGAGGTGATGCCCCTTCTGTACCGGTTCTTTCATACTGTTCCTTCAGTGGGGTGTTTCAGAAGACCATAAGAAATGGAAATGAACTGGGAAAAGAAATAAAGGAAAATAACAAAAGCACCTTTTCCAGATGAACAATGGAATTGCCAATGCACGGATGCAGGGCGGGAGGCGTGGCACTGTGTAAAACACTGTAGTTCAATTGGTTGGAAAGGGAGTCACTGTATAAGGTGGCTTCTTTAGGTGTTGCAGTGCATTTTGAACACTTTCAGCGTGCAACACTTACTACAAATATTTTTCACTACTTTCAAGAAGGGCACCAAGGCAATCTGGATGGGGTGTGCAGAAATCGGGATGGCATGCATAGTAAGATGAACGTTATAGCTTGGGAAAAGTGTTTGTGCTGTGAAACGCCATAATCCTATGTGTGAAGTACGCCATTTTCACATGTCGTACCAATACACAAATACACTTCTTCACAATTTACTGTGCTTTCTCCATTTGCGAACCAAATAGAAAATGACTCAGCCACATCAATGTCTGCATAATACTATAGAAAGTTATGCAAGAGATCGGATACAATTGCATGACCTGGGCAAGTGCCTCCTTTATCGCAAAGGGCAGTGAAACCTGTGTAACATGCAGTACAATTTTCCATCCACAATCAACAACAATAGTATCGGCATTGATTGCGTGTCACCAAAGTGTCACACTGACAAACCAAAATCAGTCACTTCATTGTAGGTACTCCATAGCACTACACATCCACATGATAGATTCCAAAATGAGGAGGCACTGCACAGCGTTTTCCATTCACTTTCAGTTACTGTATTTCGAGGTCCCCTAAAACCTGCACGCTGTGGCTCATGAAACACATAGCCATAACCGCACCCTCTTCATGTCTGTTGACAAATACACTGTGTACTATACTCTGTGCGTACACACCACACCCAGAAAACATATTAACCAATCCCTTAGGGTCAACAGGCCTATTTCTATGGGCGTCATCTGCAAGAACGGCATATCTAACACGTGCCACCTTGCAAGTGTCACAATATTTGTGGACTTTTTTGTGCTGGGCGTGAAAGGGAGTGGGGGAATAACTTTCAACCTGGGTAGGGGACGTCGCTAGTTATGGCGGCACTTAAAGTAACCTTTGTGTTTTTTCTTTTTTTTTAATAAAAGTGCTCCCATACAAACACCTTTTTTTGCAGTTTGTATAAGTAAGTTTGTGTTTTCAACGTCAGCTCACATTTTTACATTAGGGTCTCCACTGCAGCCTGTAGATTTTGAAAGAAAATGTCATTGCCACTGGTCGATAAAGACATGCCATTTCCTTTGAACAGGTGTATATAGAAAGAACAAATGTTGTCATTCTCACAGGAGAACATCCCAGCAGCACTCAAGAAGTCACACATGCTTTTGTTGATGAAACTCCTTCTGACGTCTCGCTGGCGACAGGAATCATTGGAATAGTTCCACACTATTCTCGGGGTATACATGAGAAAAGCACCTTGGCATTGGGAAAAATGTGCTGCACTGATTTCATCATCTTCTTCAGTTGGCGGTACACACGGGAACAGGGCATGGAACCCAAAAAGAAGGCTCCAAAGTGCATGGCCACAACATGTACAGGTCGAGAAGTGGCCATGTGTTGACATTCTACAAGTCCTCCGCTGGAACAGCATGCTTCTTGTCAAGGGTTTTGACCCATGTTGAATCCTTAGACTGGGTAGATGTGGGGATGAGCTGTCGCTGCCCACATTCATGCCAGAATCCATGAGAACTGCGCAGTTGGCACAAGACCACTCCAAAGATACAACCTTCTTGTGGGGGGTTCCACATCAAAACAATGTTAAGCAAGGGTCCTATACTATCAAGCAAAAGACCACTCTATTGAAATGCAGTAATTCAAGACAGATTCCAAAAATGGATGCAATACCGGTACTCACCACTATCAGAAAGCCGGCGTTTTAAAACCACCAGACCTTTGTGTAAAACTGAACAGAGGAACCCAAACCAGGCCAAGGAAAGACTTGCTAAGAGGTGGATACAATGTAAAACTATATTCTGAAATGACTTGAAGGAAGTCATTATTTAATGTATATGTAAAAAGTGTAAGTTTGATTTAAACTGGGAACTAAAGTGACATTTAGCTGAATTCTGCCTGACAACTACCCCCGACAGGAGAAACCTGCTCAGCCACTCTTCCCAGGCCTAGCTGCATCCTGCTTCCCCACCAAAAGGAGTTGACACCTTTCTGATTAGATTAGGGGAGGGGCACCTGCAGGAGGTTGCACAAAGCCTTGTCCTAGACTCAGGCAAATGTTATATTGGGGGGGCCATAACGTGGCTTCCTCTTGGGAGAAGTGGGAGGAGAAGTGCCTCTGGGAGCCACCCGAGCTGGAGGCAGGGACAGGCAGAAGCTTCCCCCGTGTGCTTTGGAACCTAAACCACACCCATCTGGGCCAGAGCATAATTTTAAAAAGATAGAAAACGCATAGTGCGGACTTGTCAGAATTATATAAGTAATATCATTATTCTTGTGATTTTTCTGTGCACGTTTTAAGAGGTGTTAGGACCCTGTGGTGTATGCTGGGGCCTTGCTTGCGGAAAATTGGGTCTTACTCCAAATGTCTGCACGTTAAAAATCTGACACTTCATCAATTAATGTCCATACTCCTTGCGCACATGTGTGTAAATTTTGGTAAATGTCCGATATTGGTAAACCAGTCAAAAAGCGCAAAATGTTGTCATTTTTGAATGCAAGCCCCCAGGAAGATCAGAGGCGGACAAGCATGGACCATAAGGAATATATAATGTGTACATGTAATTTCAACAAATTGTGTATCTGGGAAAGATGTATTTGAATCAAATATAGATTTGTGGGCAAACTGACCAGGGGAGGATCCTCTGACCCATAAACAGACCTCATCATGATGACAATCCATTTCCTTCCCCCAATCATGGGAGAGGGGAGAATTCGGCCAATGACAAGTAGAGAGGGGTAGGCTCAGTGATGCCACGCACACACCCACTTCAAAAACACATAAAAAGAGACTGCTGGGACAGGTAGAGGGATTCAATTCCATTTGCTGCGGAGCGTGCTGACCGACGACTTCACATCCAGAGATCCAACATTGAGACTTCCAGGCTAAACAGAGACTACAGAACTTTGAACCAAGAAGGCCCACTGCAAGCAAAATTATTCTCAGCAGGCCTTCAGAATCCAGCAAACCTAACCAAACTATTCAACAGCCGGGCGAGCTGTTTGAATTCTTTGCCAAGAACTTGTGGCGGAACCGCAGACCAGACCCAAACCGTTGTGAGCAGAACCAGAGATCTGGATCGCTGTGAGCAGAACCGGTGCCTGATTGATCCGCCGAGCACAGAGAACCGCCGCTGGACGTGTTGACCAGATCCGTGACGAGGCCCATTCATTTCAAAATTAGGAGTGAGTATCCGCCAGAACTGTGCAGAACCCAATCTCTTAGTTAAAATAATCTAATCCAAACTATTTTGACCTAATTAGAACAGCCTCCTAGAAATCGTGTCATCTGTCATTTGTAAAGCTGCACAACTGTCACCTGTCAATTCTGCAGCTGCAGGTTGTCACCTGTCATTTTGAGTTTTACTTTAAATCCGAAAATCTACCTTTATTAAATTGTTTGTATCTCCGGAACGTGGTTTAACTTTCAGTTTAAAGCTGTGATTCTAGGCTTTCCAACGAACCTAGAACCGACTTCCTACTCCCTATACTTTTTCCGCAATCGCGATTTACGCACTCGCGAAATTTACTGCGATTTGCGATTTTGGCTCAATTTCTCCACTTGTCAAAATAGCAGCTCCATTACTTCCTTTGTTAAAATCCGTTTGCAACCGGGTAATAACTCATAGAGCATTGCTAAAGTGAGCCTGAACTAATACCAAAAAGCATCTCTCACTCACCCTGAATCTCTAGAGGGAATTAAAATCAGTTAGCACATTTTCCCATCCGTTGCCATCCCATTTAAAAGCATTTTGGGCCTGTGTTTCAAACTTCTACCTGTTTCCTATAAGCTTGCTGGGGGGGAACTGAATTTCGTATTGTATTTGATTGCATTCCTGAGAACTGTGTGCTCCTCTTTCCATCTCCTTCCATTTCTTACATTGCATAGGGGGGGGGTGAATTACCAGAGAAAAAGTGATTACATTGTTGTTGGTTGAAATCATATCAAGTTTATTTGCTGTACTGCATTTTATTCCACCTTGCATTTCCTTGAAACCATAAAGCATGTTCAGCTACCTCATCCTCTATACTACTCCTAAGTAATCAAGGGTACCACTGTAACATTACCCATTGTGGATCCACATCATATGTCTCAGTGTACTATCAGATATTAATTTATTATAAAGTGTCATATATATGTATTGTTGAATTGTCCAAATAAACCTTTTAATTTGCAAAACAAACCTACTTCTTGGCTCAGTGGGGTCAGGGGGATTCTAAGAGAGGGGTGTTATATAAGGATTGTCATCCAGAGTACATGAACTGGACCTAAAAATATATCAATAAGGGTTTCCCTCAGCATCCCAGACTAGGCATTGACTTAGCTGTAGTGTTGAAGTGAAGCCGCTTAACAAAGTGGGGGCTTGTCCGGGATTCTGGGTTAGATCTATCACTTGTGCAGATTAATACAGTGTGCTAACTGACAGGAGACATACATCCGGTCGGATCAACACGCTGTGTTACGCTGTAAAGCACTCCTCAAAGGAAAGCTCTAAGGAAACGGTCTGTTTTGCAAAAATAAAATACAAACTTCTGTAAGTCAGGAAGGAACTCAAATTCCAGAATGACGACACTGGTAGACATCAAAATAGCCAGAGAGCACTTCTTACATAAGCTATTTGTGAGAGGTGAGTGGACTCATCAGGACCAAACAGTCTGGTTGCAGGCAATCGCGCAACAGGTCACTGAAACAGGGTCAGATACATGGAGAGATCAGGGTCCCCTACATGTGGCCCTGAGTGAACTATATATGGCCCCTAAAGCCAAAGATGAACATAATAAGATTGCCAGGATAGCGGCATATTTGTACCTATATATGGGAGCCATGCAGGACAAATGTGCTGAAGGCCAAGATTTGGCAAATAGGCAACAGTTGGCGTTAGAGAAGGCCCAATCTGATCTGGACTCTTCTGAGCAGAGGCTGCTCAGGAGCCAGGAGTCAGAAAAGGACAGCAAACAGTACATCACTAAAATAAAGGAGGATATGGATGTGCTGCAACAGGAAAAGGAGGACCAGGATACCAGATTTCTGGCCTTGCAGAAGGAGTACCAAGAAGGATTGGACTCCCTACTGCAGAGCCAGAAAAAGCTGGAGCAACAGTTAGACTTCAATAGGGCATATGCTGAGCAGGTAGTCACCCTGCAAAGCCACCTAGATAGGGAGAAGGCAGAGAGCAATAAGCTGATTTTGAAAGACCTTGAGCCTAGGCAGAGTTTGACCAGGAGCGCCAGAAAGCTGGTGCCTTCCAAAGGCAAAATGACGACCTGGCGGCACAGATGCAGGCTCTTAGTCAGGAAAGGGATACCTTAGGCCAGGAAGTCTGCCACTTAAAAAGGAAAATGGAAGAAAATCACCTGGCCCTCCAGGGACTGGGTGACCTCCAAAAAGAACACCAGAACTTGTTAGAGCACACCAGGAGGGTGGAGGATGCTGTGGCAAGAAAGGAGCAGGCCAATAGGGACACAACTCAGGAGGTAACCCTCCTGAAGCAAAGACTGGCCCAGCATTCCAGGACCAATCAGGAGGCATAGAGAGAGAATGAGGCTCTCTGCCAGCACAATGATAGGCTCCAGCAACAGGTAGCCATGAAGGCGAGACTGATAGAGTCTAGTAAGGCCTTAACTGAGGAACTGAAAGTGCAGGCTCTTGCATTGCAAAAGGGAGCAGGGGCTGATAGAGACGGAGTTCACTGGGAAAGGGAAACGCCTGAGCATAACCTCAGGAGCCCTAGTGCCAGAGGCCTTCACCTCTACCAGTCCATGGACTCTGCCACCCGCATGCTCCCTGGTGCACATGAGCACGGGGCCACAGGGATGGCAGATTACTATCCAGCTAAAAGTATGGGGCTCATAGGCCAGTACCACCCAGGAATGGAGGGGCGGGCATCCGGGTATGTGCACCCAAGCACAGTGCAATTTAGTGGCGAACCCCAGGAGAGTAGGCCCATTAAGGGCATCCTGAAAACCTCTGCCCAGTTAGGTCAGTGGGCGGGGGGGTACCCATCAAATCCTGGCAGCAAGGAGGGATCAGAAGACTCCTCTGAGCATTACAGGACACAGGAGACCAGGTCCCAACATTCTGCCAGCCATTCCCAGGCTCGCAGAATCTGGGAAAACCTGGAAGATCAGACGGGCACCTCTGGGAGCAGTGCTTCTGAGTCAGAGGATGAATGGACCAGGGTTACCCGAACCAAAAAGGCCAATAAGGCAAAAAGGGCCTTGCTTAAGGACCCATTGAAACAAATAAAGGCAATAAGGAGTGTCATCACGCCTTATCATAAGAACGCCAAGTATTCTGTTTGGGAACACTTGGAGCTCTATGAACAAATGATGGAGACTTTCCATTTGAAGGACAGCAGTAGCTGCATCCAGTACATCAAATGGACCTTCTCACCAGAATACTCCAATTTCTTTGCAGGGCTGGAGGACCAAAACCATTCAAGATGGTCCGCATATAGGGCGGCCATCTTGAAACATTTTTCTGTGCACAGAAATCCTCAAGAGGCTCGCAAGGCAGCCTACAATTTGCAATGTGGGGAGGATCAGGCCCCACAAGAGTTTGTGCAAGAATTAAAGCGTGCTTTTGCGCAGACCACCAGAAGGGTGCGCACGGATAGAAGAGAATTTATCAATACGTTTTTCCATGCCTTACCCAAATACATAATGACCCAGCTCGTGAGAGATTTTCATGAGAAAAGATCTTTAGACTGGGTCATTGAACAGGCTACTCGGATCTATGAGGTGCAGAAGCCCATCGAAAATAAAACTAATGCGCAGAAAAACACCAAAACCAACAGCACCCCTGCTGCTGCCAAGGGGGCAGAGGTAAAGGTCACCCCCGTTTTGGATTTGGAGATGGGGGGGCCTAAAAACCTACCTGCACCTAATAATGCCAAGCCCAGAAGGCCCTCGAGCCAGTCACAGACAGGGAGTCGAGGAGGTAGTCCCACAAATAGGGTCCCTCGCTCCCCTGATTATGTAAGTCCCCGCTACAAGGGAAACCGACCCATCCTGGGTTATGTGTGGACTCCTGCAGCCCAATGGGGGGGGATCCAGCCAAGCACCTGACCCAGGGAATTTCCCTGCTAACGTCCCCCAGGAGGGCAGATATTCACCAAATCCTGGGCAGAACTTTTTCCCAAGGTATCCACCCAATTTCCAACCCCAAAACCATCCATCCTTCTTTCCCCAATTCCCTGAGCCCAGACCACCTAATCCGGGAGAGGGGAGGCCAAGGGTGGAGGGCTACCCGAATCTTCCCAACCCAGGGTATTACCAGAGAAGGGATAGCTACCCTTCCCAGGATCAGCCCAGGGGAGAAAACAGAACCCCGTATCAACCTGAGCGGGTTTCACAACTTGAGCGCCAGGTCCAAAATATGGCACGAGATCTGGGTCATATACTGAGGGCTCAACAGAACCCTCAGATGAGCATGCCACGGCAGAATGCCCCAAACTCTGGACCTGGTGCTCCAGAACAATGACGGGGACAGCACCCCGATAACCCACCGGTTCCCAGGGAGGAGGCACAAAGGGAAGGGGGGTGTAAAGCCTTGGAGGAAGCTTCCTTCCCAACTTGTAAACAGCCCCTGGAAAACCAGGAACCGGAAACAAAATCTCCTGCCCCTGAAAGCCTTCCTCCCAAGGAGCAGAGTGGGGGTAGGAGAAACAAAGGACCCAAACAGACCCACTTTGTGGAGGAGGTACAGGTCTTCCAATTTGAGGGAGAGGGATCCTCAGAAGATCCTGGGAAAAGGATTTTCTCCTTCAGAGATGGGGGAACTCCTCCCAAGGAAAAATGGGTCCCAAGGGATTCCAATCCAGACTGGGGAGATATGGAGACTGAGCTACCGCCGCCCATCATCTTATCCCAGAACCCACAATACCGAAATCCCCTGGTTCAAACCCATCCTGGTGACTGCCTCCAAAAAGGGGGGCGGCCCAGAACCGGAACCAGGGGAACCCACAATGGCTCTGATCTCCAGTTGCCAACTTTTTCTTTCAGATTCCCCAGGCTCTTCACAGAATTCTGCCCAAATCTCTTCGCTAGCAATGTCCAAAACCAGAAAGTTAGCCCACCAGTTGTCCAAAAATGTGCATTATCTGTGCCCCCTTGAGGAAAAGGAGGGAAGATATTATGCCCGGTACAAGTACAGGGGCAGGGTACAATTTTGGCACTGGTGGACACTGGATCCCAAGCTACCCTTCTGTCCAACAGGGCCTTTGATGAAATAAATGCAGGAAGGGGGGAGAATTATCGTATTCCTCTCACCTCTCTTCCTGGACAACTGCAGAACTTTGACGGGAAGGAAATTCCTGTCGAAGGGACTGCAGACTTGGACATTAAAATTGGGCGACACAAGGTGAAACACCTGGTCATAGTTGTGACTCCAGAGGGCACCCCTTGTTTACTAGGGAACGACCTCCTGAGAAGGTTGTCACCCCTAATAGATTGTGTAAACAAGGTCCTCTGGACCCAGACTAGCCGACCAATAAAATTAAAACGGAATGTCAACCATGTTAGTTTAAATGGCACCTGCCACATGGTTGAACAAAAATCTGACCAAGTAGATTTTCACTTCCAGAACAACCAGATTCCAGACGTGACAGTAATAGCAGTAGGACAACAGACTGGTGATGGGGGGCCCTCTCTAGTTCTGAAAATCAACCTTCCTTCCAGTTTAAGGTGGTATTCCACACTGGAAGGAAATACTCTGAAATTCTTTACCAATCCACAACCACACATTCCCACCCCAATAGTTCAGAAAGATGTGAAATCAGCTCAGAGCCTGGCTGATATTCAGCAAATTGGAGATCAGTTGTTCATCCCTGTTCAGTTAAATGAGGGGGAAGGACTCTGTTCTCGCCCGAGTGTGTGTAAACAACGGTAAGAGCTTCATCAGCGAAGCCATGTTTCGCCAACTCCCAAAAGATCCAGCCATTCCCACATTCAAACTGATAGACAAATGGGAAATGGACCTGGAAGCACCTAATTCCAAACATCTCCTGCCAAGCAGGTGTATGCTCAAAATCTCTATTGGCAACAAGAGCATAGTCCGTAATTGTTGGGTCGTGCGAGACGTCACTGCCGCCTTTTACTTAGGCAGTGACATTCTCAATCGCTTTGCCATTAGTTTGGACCTAACAAGCTTGGTCCCGATTAGCGGATAATCCCATGGGCTTTGATGATCCAGAAAAAACATTTAGGTCAGCTCAATTGCTACCTTATGCAGTTGAAATTCAGATTAAAGAGGAAGTCACCATCCCAGAAAGGACCCAACAATTCTCCCTGGAAGTGAAAGTTAAAAGAGGACAAAAATTGAAAAACCCTGATGCTCACATACATCTAAATGCTTCTCTCCAACAGCAAGGGTTGGGGGTAAACCCAACTCCATTAGTCAACCTAAAACATGACACCATTCCAATAGAGGTGGATAATAGCGACTTAAAGAGTAATACTCTAGCCGCAGGCACCATTATTGGAATGGCGGTTGATGACCGACATTTTTCCATTGATTTAGGGAATGAACTGTTAGGACGGATCCCCAAGGACTGTTTTGACAGTGACAGCGATGACAATACAACACCAGACAGGATCTTCACCCGGCATGGAGGGAACTTCCTGGTGTACACTTCTTGCCCTCATGGTAAGGAAGATGTGACTTGTGACATCAGGAGGGATGAGGTGATTTTCCAGGTCCATGAGGGCTGCCTTACCCACCTGAAGCCTCCAGTCCAAATCAGCACTCTGACCAGGGACTTCTCCACCCAGCTGGAGGAGGTCGCTGAGATAGCCAAACCAGAAGTCTTTCCAGGCTTCAGGCAGATGGTGGAAGAGAGGATCAACCTAGCTGATGCCTGCGTGACTCTGGAACAGAAGCAAAAGTTGAAACAGGTTTTCTTGGATTTCCAAGATCTCTTTGCGGTAGACTCATATGACTGTGGTCGCACCGACATCCACACAACAACAATTCCCACGGACCCTGGAATGGCTCCAGTGTTTGTGAAGCAATATCGCTTGCCTCTCGCATCCATGGAGTCCCTTACTGAAATAATTAAGAACCTTGAGTCCCGGGGAATAATCCATCCAGTACACAGCACCTGCAATAATCCGGTGCTGGGAATATTGAAGCCAAACGGCCAGTGGAGACTCTGCGCTGACCTTAGGGAGCTCAACAAACAGGTCCATACTTCCGGATGGCCTCTGCCCTACATTGACCAAGGGCTGGCCCAGATTCAGAGGTCACAGGTATTTACAGCAATAGACCTGACCAATGGATACTGGACAGTGCCTGCCAGTAGGGAGGACCAATACAAACTGGCTTTTGCCTTTGGGGGCCAGCAGTACACATGGACCAGGACTCCCTTCAGATACCTCAACTCCGGCAATGAATTCAACATTTTCCTACATAAGGCCATGCCCGACCTGGGTGCGAGGGGTAACCTGGCTTATGTAGATGATGTCCTCATCAAAAGTTCATCTGTGGAGGAACACATAGCGGAGATCCGTTATGTTCTGACACAGTTGAGGGCCGCCTGAGCAAAACTTTCCTTTCAGAAAGCACAGTGGTGTAGAACCCGTGTTAATTTCTTAGGGCATGAGATTACTCCCCAGGGTCTCTGTCCCCAGGAAAAGAAAGTGGAAGCACTTCAGAAACTGAAAGACCCCACCACTCTGCGGGAACTAAGGAGCCTCCTTGGACTGACTAATTACAGCAGAAAGTTCATTGAGGGCTACACAGAGATCACCAGAACCCTGATTCATCTCCTGAAGGGGGGGGGTCAACTGGCAATGGGGTCCAGAACAATCCGAGGCAGTAAGACAACTCAAAAGAAGCCTCTCACAAGCGCCTTGCCTAGCTTACCCTGTCAGAAACAAGGAATTCTTCCTGGAGACAGGGTTCTCTAATACATGCTTGACGGCAGTATTATACCAAAAGCATGACAAGGTCAATAAAGTAATCTCCTATGCGAGCAAAACTTTATCCTCTGTGGAGGAAAAATTCAACGATTGTGAGAAGGCACTCCTGGCAACGGTGTGGGCATTGAAGAATTACTGCCCGTTTATCCAGGGGGAACACATCATAGTGGAGACTCCACACCAGCCTCTGCAATATCTCCAGAGTGACAGAATCCGGGCCGGAAATGTGAGTAATTCCCGAATTACTTCCTGGATTCTGTCAATGCAAGGCTTTCCTGTGGAGGTCAGATATGGCCAAAACAAGAAGAGTCCCCTCGCGCAAGGTCTGGCTGACTTGCATGATTGTGCCAGAGAAAACTGTCTCGAGGACGGAAGTCTAAAAATCAAGGACAACATGGAGGCATACCTCAATTCCCCACACAAAGTCTTTGAAGAAGACAAGTGTGAGGGAGTGCCCACTGTCTATGTGGATGGATGCTCTTACCATGTTGACAACAACGGGGAGAAAGAACTGGTGGCCGGCGTAGGGAACGCATGGGTGAATGAGTTCCCAGAACCCTCTGCTGGATACAAAATTGGTCCCCGAAGTAGTCAGGTGGCAGAGTTGATGGCTGTGCATCAGGCCATCCTCACTGCCGTCCAACATCAACTCCACGAACTAGTCATAATCACAGATTCAGATTATATACGGAACAGGTTCGTGGAGCCCCTGGCTAATTGGAAAACCAGAGGCATGTTATGTGCTAATAACAAACCCTTGAAACATGGGAAGTTAATCCAAAACATTGATGATCTGGTCACCTCGAATGGGATGACCATCTACTAGAAAAGGTCAAGGGTCATTCCAAAGTAGAGGGACCAGACAAAACTGGAAATGACTTAGCTGATCAGCTGGCTAAAACCGGGGCCATCCAAGGGGATCTAATAGAGATAGAGCCCCTGTTGGGGGAAATCCAGGTCACTGCTATCACTAGGTCCCAGACAAATGCTCACAATGATCTTTCAACTGCCCAATGGAGTAAGGAGACCCCTGATGCCGATTTAATCACAGCTCAGAAGGGGGATCCAATAATTGGTAAGTTTTACCAACACCTTGAGGACCCTGAGAACTTTCCCTGACGGATACCAATTACATTGGGAAAGAGTACATAAGAGTGTTGATGAAATGTCCAAAAAGGTTCCGAATCCAAGACGGTTTGTTGGTAAGGAAATCCCAAGCTGGCCATGATCAGTTGGTGGTCCCTACCTCTTTCCAAAGCCTGATGTTAAGTCACGCCCATGATGCGGCCACTGCCGGTCATAGGGGGTTTCACACAACACTGGAAATCTTAAGAGAGGTTGCATACTGGCCACACATGGGGCAGGACCTCGACCAATACTTGAAGGGGTGTCTTGTGTGTGCACAATTTCAGCCATCATCCCTCACACCGTGCGCCTCTCCAAAAGAGGGGGATGACACTGCCATGGTCAGATTTGCAAATCGACTTTGTAGGCCCCGTGATTCGCTCGTCTAGAGGAAACAAGTACATATTGACCGTTACATGCTTGTTTACCAAGTGGGTGGAATGTCTCCCAACCCCAAACTGCAAGGCAGAAACAGCAGCTGCCCTGATGATTAACCACATCTTTTCCCGTTATGGTCTACCTCAAAGGATTGAGTCAGACAGAGGTAGCCACTTCACCAGTGAAGTAATGACAAAGATTTGGGAGATACTGGGGGTCAAAAGGAAGCTACACATTGCTTACAGGCCAGCTTCTTCTGGAACAGTAGAGAGATACAACCGAACCATTGTGAGCATCTTAAAAAGGTTTGTGGCAGATTCTGGGCCAAGTTGGGATATCCGACTACCTCTGGTCCTAATGGTCATCAGACCTACCCCTTCATCTGCAACTAAAATGTCACCATTTGAGTTGATGACCGGACGCAAGATGGTGCTTCCCCAGCATCTGCTCTACAGGACCCAAGAGCAGACACTGATAAATCACTCAACAACTCATGAGTATGTTGAGAATTTAAGGAAACACCTTCAGCATGCTTTTACCTATGCTCAGCGGAATCTAGAAAGATCAGCTGATAGCATGAAAACCCACTACGACCTGAAGACCACCAGGAAGGAATATACTGTGGGGGACCGGGTCTATCTATACAATTTCCAAAGGAACCAGGCCAAACAGCGAAAAATGTTGCCTACATGGAAGGGACCGTTTGAAATTATAGACAAAATCTCCCCTGTGGCCTACAAGATCCGCATCCCCAAAGGCGGTTTGGCAGAGGGGGAAGACAAGTGGGTCCATATAAATCAGTTAAAGTGTTGCCATCCTAGGCACACTCTGCAACAACTGGAGGAGTCCTCTGCAATACCAGAGGGGGCCGCTCCAGAGTAAGTCAGTTCAAACTCTAAAATATTCCACATATCAAAAATATAGTAACGTAATGCAAATGTTCGCTGTTATATATTGTTTTTAAAATCCGACTGCAAAATGCATTCGGATGTATAAAATGTACATGTTCGCCACACCATTAATTGTGGTGGAAAAATGTCTAGGAATGTGTATTGCCGCTTTTGCTTTATCATCCTAGGAGAGAGGAAACCATGGAGACTGACCAAGGAGGACGATCGGGGACCGGGAGCAGAGACCCGAGGGGCCCGGGGTACCGCCCAATATTCCCATCAGGACCGGCGAGGAGAACCGATCGATCCAACTGGGTGGAGGAAAAGATGCTGAACTGTGCCATCTAAGAATTGGAAGAAGATAATGCGGACATACCAGCACAGGGCTCAAAACATCCTTGGCACCCGACTTCCCCTCGACTCGAATCAAAGCACAGTCGGGCGGGGGGTTTTGTCAAGGGTTTTAACCCATGTTGAATCCTTGGACTGAGTAGATGTGGGGATGAGCTGTCGCCGCCCACATTCATGCCAGAATCCAGGAGAACTGTGCAGTTGGCACAAGACCACTCCAAAGATACAACCTTCTTGTGGGGGGTTCCACATCACCACTCTCCTGTAAGGATGCCATCAAAACAATGTTAAGCAAGGGTCCTATACTATCAAGCAAAAGACCACTCTATTGAAATGCAGTAATTCAAGACAGATCCAGATCCCAAAAATGGGTGCAATACCGGTACTCACCACTATCAAAAAGCCGGCGTTTTAAAACCACCAGACTTTTGTGTAATTATATAAGTAATATCATTATTCTTGTGATTTTTCTGTGCACGTTTTAAGAGGTGTTAGGACCCTGTGGTGTATGCTGGGGGGGGTTGCTAGCGGAAAATAGGGTCTTACTCCAAATGTCTGCATGTTAAAAATCTGACACTTCATCAATTAATGTCCATACTCCTTGCGCACATGTGTGTAAATTTTGGTAAATGTCCGATATTGGTAAACCAGTCAAAAAGCGCAAAATGTTGTCATTTTTTAATGCAAGCCCCCAGGAAGATCAGAGGCGGACAAGCATGGACCATAAGGAATATATAATGTGTACATGTAATTTCAACAAATTGTGTATCTGGGAAAGATGTATTTGAATCAAATATAGATTTGTGGGCAAACTGACCAGGGGAGGATCCTCTGACCCATAAACAGACCTCATCATGATGACAATCCATTTCCTTCCCCCAATCATGGGAGAGGGGAGAATTGGGCCAATGACAAGTAGAGAGGGGCAGGCTCAGTTATGCCACACACACACCCACTTCCAAAACACATAAAAAGAGACTGCTGGGACAGGTAGAGGGATTCAATTCCCTTTGCTACGGAGCGTGCTGACCAACGACTTCACATCCAGAGATCCAACACTGAGACTTCCAAGCTAAACAGAGACTACAGAACTTTGAACCAAGAAGGCCCACTGCAAGCAAAAGTATTCTCAGCAGGCCTTCAGAATCCAGCAAACCTAACCAAACTATTCAACAGCCGGGAGAGCTGTTTGAATTCTTTGCCAAGAACTTGTGCTGGAACCGCAGACCAGACCCAGACCGCTGTGAGCAGAACCAGAGATCCGGATCGCTGTGAGCAGAACCGGTGCCTGATTGACCCGCTGAGCAGAGAGAACTGCCGCTGGACGTGTTGACCAGATCCGTGACGAGGCCCATTCATTTCAAAATTACGAGTGAGTATCCGCCAGAACTGTGCAGAACCCAATCTCTTAGTTAAAATAATCTAATCCAAACTATTTTAACCTAATTAGAACAGCCTCCTAGAAATCATGTCATCTGTCATTTGTAAAGCTGCACAACTGTCACCTGTCAATTCTGCAGCTGCAAGCTGTCACCTGTCATTTTGAGTTTTACTTTAAATCCGAAAATCTACCTTTATTAAATTGTCTGTATCTCTGGAACCGTTTGTCCTAGGAATGTGGTTTAACTTTCATTTTAAAGCTGTGATTCTAGGCTTTCCCGCGGCGAACCTAGAACCGACTTCCAACTCCCTATATTTTTTCCGCAATCGCGATTTACGCACTTGCGAAATTTACCGCGTTTTGCGATTTTGGCTCAATTTCTCCACTTGTCACAATAGCTGTGATTCTAGGCTTTCCCGCGGCGAACCTAGAACCGACTTCCAACTCCCTATATTTTTTCCGCAATCGCGATTTACGCACTCGCGAAATTTACCGCGATTTGCGATTTTGGCTCAATTTCTCCACTTGTCACAATAGCAGCTCCATTCCTTCCTTTGTTAAAATTTGTTTGCAACCGGGTAATAACTCATAGAGCATTGCTAAAGTGAGCCTGAACTAATACCAACAAGCATCTCC
This sequence comes from Ambystoma mexicanum, assembly GCF_040938575.1. Lineage (NCBI taxonomy): Eukaryota > Metazoa > Chordata > Amphibia > Caudata > Ambystomatidae > Ambystoma > Ambystoma mexicanum. Next base: position 499,386,895 of record NC_090940.1, on the reverse strand, counting down.
CACTCACCCTGAATCTCTAGAGAGAATTAAAATCAATAAGCACATTTTCCCATCCGTTGCCATCCCATTTAAAAGCATTTTGGGCCTGTGTTTCAAACTTCTACATGTTTCCTCTAAGCTTGCTGGGGGGGAACTGAATTTCGTATTGTATTTGATTGCATTCCTGAGAACTGTGTGCTCCTCTTTCCATCTCCTTCCATTTCTTACATTGCATAGGGGGGGGGCGGGGGTGAATTGCCAGAGAAAAAGTGATTACATTGTTGTTGGTTGAAATCATATCAAGTTTATTTGCTGTACTGCATTTTATTCCACCTTGCATTTCCTTGAAACCATAAAGCATTTTCAGCTACTTCATCCTTTATACTACTCCTAAGTAATCAAGTGTACCACTGTAACATTACCCATTGTGGATCCACATCATATGTCTCAGTGTACTATCAGATATTAATTTATTATAAGGTGTGATATATATATATTGTTGAATTGTCCAAATAAACCTTTTAATTTGCAAAACAAACCTACTTCTTGGCTCAGTGGGGTCAGGGGGATTCTAAGAGAGGGGTGTTATATAAGGGTTGTCATCCAGAGTAGATGAAATGGACCTAAAAATATATCAATAAGGGTTTCCCTCAGCATCCCAGACTAGGCATTGACTTAGCTGTAGTGTTGAAGTGAAGCTGCTTAACATTCTACACTGCGACACAAAGCCTCCACTCCCTCCAAACCGAAATTGCCAAAAAAGCCTTCTTGGGTGGCATACACAACCAGATCTTCCACAAAGGCATCAGCCACGAGAAAAACTGCATCCTGCCATGTTTCCCAGCAGGACTACACAAATTAATGGAACAAATAATTGCCGCCCTTTCCTGTGACGTACACCCTGAGCATCTAATTGGTCAAAGGCCATATTCCCAATTCCATTGGCCACCATGGTGAGCAGCTCAAAATGTTGTATGTGTCATTCACAAATTGCTGCGAGGGCCACACCCTGTTGTAGCAGGAGGACTCCTTCTCCCTATTGGTGCTCTTTCCTGTGACGTACACCCTGAGCGACTGACCAAAGGACATAGTCCCATTTCCATTGGCCAGCATGGTGAGAAGCACAGAATGTGGCACGTGCCTTTCTCCAAGTACAGCGATGGCTGCGCCCCAGTAAAGCAGGAGGAGTCCTTCTTCCTATTGGTGCACTTTCCTGTGACTCACACCCTGAGCACAACCTGATAGGACAATTGTTGCAGTCCCATTTCCATAGGCCTGCATGGTGAGAAGGGCCGAATGTGGCAAGCGCGGGTCCCCAAGTACTTAGAGGGCCAGGCCCGAGTGAAGAAGTAGTCCCTCTTCCTATTGCCGCACACACTAAGCATCTTATTGGACAATCCCTACAGTTCCATTTCAGTGGCCGCCACCTTCAAAATCCCCAGATGTGGCTTTTGTTTTGCGTGCAGGCGTGGGGGAATATCTTGCAACCGGGGTAGCAGGAGTTCATGGTAAGGGGCGGCTCTTAAAAGAGCCTTTTTGTTTTTTTGTTTTTTAGATGCTTCTACAGAAACACCTTTTTTTTGTTTTTTATTAGCTTTTGTGTTTTCTTGTTCTCGTATTAGTACACTAAACTCTTCACCGCATCCTGTAGACAGGCAAACAAAACTGCATTGCCAATGGGTAGCAACAAAATACCATTTTCCTGGAAAAACTCAGAATTTCCACAACTAATGAGGTCATTGTTGCAGAAGAACATTCCATGAGCGGACAAAAAAGTATACATGCTTCTGTTGATGAGACACCTACGCCCTTTCATTCACATACTATTGTCTTACCCACTTCCACTCAGAAAGTATTGTGTCACTGCCAACTTAAGCACAACATGTTTACAACATTTCCCATACTGCAAGCATTGTGCACACAGCACACTATCCAAGCACATATAAGCTGCCCTTCAACCATACCCTCTACCATACTGACAGTATGCAAACACTGCACCCAGTGCCCACACTCCATGACTTTTCACTGCAGCATCTCCAACCACAGCACACCGCCATGGAGCTATGCAGCAACAAATTGCAACAGTTACCATAATGTGCAAAAAAAACACTCCCTCCTTTCAATCACATACTATCGGCATACTATCGGCATACTCACTTCCATTCACAATGTATTGTGCCATTGCCAACCTGCCCAATTTTTGTTTGCAACAGTGGCCTATGACGGCTAAAATGTGCTCCACAACCATTCCTTATATGTCACCACCCTCTCTAACTGATGCACAGTTAAACAAAGCATTACAAGGCCTTCAAGGCCTAGGCTCTTGAGTGCATGGCCTACAACCTTAAGCCATGCACCCAATATTCTAGGCCTTGAACACACCCACAGCAACGTAATGCCACCATGCTTGTCACCATGTTACCAACTACGGCAATCCACATACACCCCACTGTCACCAGCACCCCTAAGCTAGCAGTGCACTGCCATGGAGCTATGCAGCAACAAATTGCAACAGTTACCATAATGTACAAACAAAATGCTCTCTCCTGCACCCCGGTGCACTTTCAATCAAATACTATGGGTGTATCCACTTCCATTCACAAAGTATTTTGCCACTGCCAACCTACCCACATTCTGTTTCCAACAATGGCCTATGACGTATAAAATGTGCTCCAGAACCATTCCTTACATGTCGCCACCCTCTAACTGATGCAGAGTCAAACATGAATTACTGCCCTGGGTGTCCTCAAGTCCTAGGCTCTTGAGTGCATGGCCTACAGCCTACGGCCTTCGGCCATTCACCCAATATTCTAGGCCTTGAACACACCCACAGCAACGTAATGCCACCATGCATGTCACCATGTCACCAACTACGGCAATCCACATACACCCCACTGCCACCAGCACCCCTAACCTAGCAGTGCACTGCCATGGAGCTATGCAGCAACAAATTGCAACAGTTACCATAATGTACAAACAAAACACTCTCTCCTGCAGCCCTGTGCACTTTCAATCACATACTATGGGTGTATCCACTTCCATTCACAAAGTATTTTGCCACTGCCAACCTACCCACATTCTGTTTCCAACAATGGCCTATGACGTATAAAATGTGCTCCACAACCATTCCTTACATGTCGCCACCCTCTAACTGATGCAGAGTCAAACATGAATTACGGCCCTGGGTTTCCTCAAGTCCTAGTCTCTTGAGTGCATGGCCTACAGCCTACGGCCTTCGGCCATTCACCCAATAGTGTAGGTCTTGAACACAACCACAGCAATGTAATGCCACCATGTATGTCACCATGTCACCAACTACGACAATCCACATACACACCACTGCTACTAGCACTCCTATCCAACCTGTCCACTGCCACGCAGCTAGGCAGCAACAAATTGCAACAGTTACCATAATGTACTGAACGCACCCACAGCAATGTAATGCCACCATGCATGTCACCATGTCACCAACTATGCCAATCCACATACACACCACAGCACTCCTACCCTAGCAGCGCACCACCATGTAGCTATGCAACAACAAATCGCCACAGTTACCATAATGTACAAAGAAAACATTCTCTCCTGCAGCCCTGTGCACTTTCAAACACATAATATGGGCGTACCCACTTCCATACACAAAGTATTGTGTCATTGCCAACCTACCCACATTCTGTTTGCAACACTGGCCTATGACGTTTGAAATGTGCTACACAACCATTCCTTACATGTCACCACCCTATAAATTATGCAGAGTCAAACATGCATTACTGCCGTTGGTGACATCAAGTCATAGGCTCTTGAGTGCACGGCCTACGGCCTATAACCATGCACCCAAAAGTCTAGGCCTTGAACATACTGACAGCAACATAATGCCACCATGCATGTCACCATGTCACCAACTACGACAAACCACATACACACCACTGCCACCAGCACCCCTACCCAACCTGCTCACTGACATGGAGGTATTCAGCAACAACAGTTACCATAACAAATTGCAACAGTTAACATAATGTACAAACAAAAAAACTCTCTCCTGCACCCTTGTGCATTTTCATTCAAATACTATGGGCATACCCACTTCCATTCACAAAGTACTTTGTCACTGCCAACCTACCCACATTCTGTTCACAACACCGGTCACTACTGCAACCAATCTGCACACACCACACTATGCAAGCACCACCCTTTACTGGATGCAGAGTCAAACATGCATTTCTGCTGTGGATATGTTGAAGCCCTATGCTCTTGAGTACATGCCCTACAGCTTACGGCCTACGACCGTCGGCCATGCACCCAATACTATTATCCCTCCACAGACCCACTGCAACTTCATTCACCCATGCATGCCCCCATGTGCCCAACTACTGCATTCCATCCGCAGCACACAGACACCCGCAAACCCACCTATACTATGTCATGTGCAATTCACGCCCCTTCTGTAATTGACCTGCCATCACTCACCATGAAAAGAGGTTGCTGCAAACAGGTCGAAGCAGAAGCTATGGGGCCGTAACGCCAGCTGCCTCCAATCACCACACAAACTACTCTTCTGTCTAAGTACCCTGCATATCGGCGCAATACGTGCGAATACCGCAGGTACTCCTCCATCTTCTTTCACCTACATACATATGTCACATGAACCACTTCTCACTCTCCACCCGTTCTCTCCCTTATTGCCACCAACACATTGCGTATGGTACATTTTCCAGACCCTTCCGCTGCCGCACTGTCCTCCAATACACCATGGCAGCTTAACCAAAAAATGTTGACGCACATCACGCTTCCCTTCAGACAACCACCGGCCGTGTCCAAACTTCTCCGGCAGCATGCCGTACCGCGAGCCAATGACACTTCTGTCCGCGGAGCGAATTGCAACTGTTACCAAAATGTACTGAACACACCCACAGCAACGTAATGTCACCATGCATGTCACCATGTCACCAACTACGTCAATCCACATACACATCACTGCCACCAACACTCCTAGCAGTGCACTGCCATGGAGCCCTGCAGCAACACATTGCAACAGTTTTACCATAATGTACAAAGAAAAGACTCTGCTGTACCCCTGTGCATTTTCATTCACATACTATGGGTGTGCCCACTTCCATTCACAAAGTACTGTGTCACTGCCAACCTACCCACATTCTGTTCACAACACTGGCCCTACTGCAACCAATCTGCACACACCACACTATGAAAGCACCACCCTCTACTGGATGCAGAGTAAAAACTGCATTCCTGCTGTGGGTATTTTGAAGCTCTACGCTCTTGCGTACATGCCCTACAGCCTAAGGCCTATGACCTTCGGCCATGCACCCAATAGTATAATCCTTTCACAGACCCACCGCAACTTCATTCACCCATGCACCATGTGCCCAACTACTGCATTCCATCCGCAACGCACAGCCAGCCGCGCTCCCACCCACACTATGTCATGTGCAATTCACTCCCCTTCTGCAATTGACCTGCCATCACTCACCATGAAAAGAGGTTGCTGCAAACAGGTCAAAGCAGAAGCTATGGGGACGGCCCCATAGCTTCTGCTTTGACCCGCCAGCTGTCTCCAATCACCACACAAAGTACTCTCCTGTCTAAGTACCCCACAAATTGGGGTAATACGTGTGAATACTGCAGGCACTCTTCCATCTTCTTTCACCTACATACATATGTCACATGAACCACTTCTCACTCCACCACACGTTCCCTCCCTTATTGCCACCAACACATTACATACGGTACATTTTCCAGACCTTTCCGCTGCTGCACTGTCCTCCAATACACCATGGTGGCTTAACCAAAAAATGTTGACGCACATCACGCTTCCTTTCAGCAAACCACCGGCTGTGTCCAAACTTCTCCAACAGCACGCCGAACTGCAAGCCAATGACACTTCTGTCCGTGGAGCGAATTGCAACAGTTACCATAATGTACTGAACACACCTACAGCAACGTAATGTCACCATGCATATCACCATGTCACCAACTACACAAATCCACATACACACCTCTGGCACCAGCACCCCTACACTAGCAGTACACTGCCATGGAGCCATGCAGCAACAAATTGCAGCAGTTACCATAATGTACAAAGAAAACACTATCTCCTGCACCCCTGTGCAATACGCACAAATACTGCAGCCGCTCCTCCGTCTTCTTTCACCTATGTACATATATCACATGAAACACTTCACACTCCCCCACCCGTTCCCTCCATTATTGCTGCCAACACATTGCGTACGGTACATTTTCCAGATCCTTCCACCATTGCACTGTCCTCCAATACACCATGGTGGTGATACCCAAAAATGTTGAAGCACAACACGCTTCCCTCCAGCCAGCCACCGGCCACGTCCAAACTTCTCCGACAGCACGCCGTACCGGGAGCCAATGAAACTTCTGTCCACGGAGCGAGCTGGGAAATGGGACCGCAGAGCAGACCCATATATCACTAATTTTTTGGGTCGTTCATTTCAGTTCTTTGTAATAAATGTACTGGTTCTATTTACACCAAACACACACAATCACGCTTTCTGGCCCAAGCCCATGCTCCTGCCGCAAATGTGCTGAAAATCTGTCTAGCCGTTCGGCCTGTAGCTGTGTGCAAAGGTTTTCCCCACTCAGTCTATAGAGAAAAACAATGTTTGGGACCCACCTTATAACTTTGCCCCCCCCCGCACGAAACCTCACCTATGCACCCAAGAGCCTAGGCCTTCACCATAGCCACCACAACCTAATGCAGCCATGTAGTTTTAAGTCTGCATCTCTCCGAGGTTGGTGACCTTTAAAGAATGGTTGTGGAGGACATTTTTAGATGTGGTAGAACAGTAAAAGTGAGCTGATATGCGTACATTACCATACGGTGTAGGTTATTGCACGTGTTGCACATTAGGGAGCTACATGTGACCATTTGCGTTTGCTATAGTTTGCCCTTTATAACACCCTTCCTATGTTACGTTTGTGCATTGTGGTACGTGGCGTTCATGACTCTATTATATAGTGGTGGTTGTGGGCAAGGCCTACACTCTTGGGTGCATGGTCAAAGGCCGTAGGCCATGCACCCAAGAGCCTAGGCCTTGAGGATAGCCACCACACCATAATGCAGCCATGCAGCCTTAACTCTTCATTTCTACAATGGTGGTGACCTGTAAAGAAAGGTTGTGGAGGACATTTTAGGCTTGGTAGAAAACCAGAAGTGAGGTGATATGCTTTCATTACCATATGGTGATGTACGCATATGTTGCAAATGTACGGAGCCACATGTGAGCATTTGCGTTTGCTATCGTTTGCCCCTTATAACACCCTTGCTGTAGGAAGTGCTTTAAGATATTGCACCATGAAAGGAAGTCCTCAGCATCACACATTTAAAACATGGACAATATACACAAACACCCACATACCGTTCACCACACCCATTGCAACATCATGCAGCCATGCATGCAAACATGTGGCCAGGGTGAATGTTGGCAGGCTCAATTGCAGATGGGGAGTGCATTGCACATGACATGAGCATTTAAACATAGGGTGCACTACGGTGTGTTGTGTGTGGTGAGGCCGTAGCATCTTGGATGCATGGCTGTAACCTTTGCACCGACAAATATGTGGCCCACTTTCAGGAAGGTTTGACATTGTTGCATTCTGTGTATGGTTTGTGAACATTGCATACATTGTTGGTTCCATTGGTGTGGTGATTGTTAGCACATCCTATAGTTTTTAGTCCATGGCTGGAGCTTATGGCGTGAGCATTCCTGCAGTGTGTCCACTGTGTGTTGTGTTGAAATACTGTGTGTAGAGAAGTAGATAGGGTTTACCTCGATATTTTATGTGCTTGGGTAGTGTGCATTGCGCAGATTACTGACTGCTGTACTGCACTTTGAAGTATTGGTTCTTTGCACTTAGTGGAGTGCTGGCAGGAAAATAAATATTGCTACCACTACTTAGTGGTGATGGGTGCCGATCCAGTTGAATCTGGATGCTGAAAGCGTGGATAGTTTTGGAGAACTTTAACTGGAGGTGCTTTCAAATCACACGAGATTTGTACACTGAGTGTATAATGGTACATATGGAGTGCAGTACAGAAATGATAGTGTTCGGTGCAGAGGTCTTGGATGTGATTGCTGAATACCTGTGTGACTATTTGATAGTACCTAATGAGGGAGTGCTGCAAAAACAATAGTGGAAAGGACTGTCCCTGCTTTACTCGCTGGAGTGGGGAAAGCGCATGTGCCACATTCTGCCCTTCTCTGCATGGTGGGCATGGAAATGGAACTGTGTGGATTATCCTATAAGGTGTCGAAGGTGTGCTTAACAGGAAGGGGCACTACTATTTTTTCCCAATACTCTGTGTAGTGAGGTTGGCAGAGATGGAGAGATGCAGAGTGCTGATCATGGGTGATACCTTTGTGCAAGATCTGCACAGGAATTCTGTGCAAAGAGGCATTGCTGCTAATTTTGAGTTGGAACGATTGGAGGCTTTCTGGGGCACTCTCTATGAGTGCAGTTTTGGCGGTTTGGTTGACCTTTGCAGATGTATGGCCTCTGTCGGTACTGTTGATGTTGTGGTGCATTATGGAGCTGAACATTTGGGCTACTTGTTATGTGGATGTTGGCTCCATCACCTAAAGAAGTTGATGAAAGCATTGTTGCCAATTTTTCCCACTGCCAAGGTGGTTTTCTCAAGTATACCACCAAGAGGAGCACTGAACCATGTCAGTGTATTTGTCCCAAGCCAGAGGTAGGAAGGTGTCTTATAAACAGAAGCATGTGTCACTTTATGTGCACAGCTGGCATGTTCTCCACCGACTTTGACATCATTAATGAGCAAAATTTGCACTGGTTCCATGCAAATGGCATTTCTTTGAAAGCCATGGGTAATGCTGTGGTGTTGTACACTGTGCAAGAAGCGTTGAAGAGAATCCTGTAAAAATGTAAGGAGGAAAAGAAAACAGAAACTGAGATAAAGAGCAAAAACAAAGAAGGTTCTGTGGAAGCATGTAAAAAAAAGGCTCTTTTCAGAGCCACCACTCCAGACAAAATCCCCTGGCGATGTAGATGAATCTGGATGCAGAAGTCTTGGATCATTCCACAGAACATTCCACTGGAGGTGCTTGTGAATCACCCGAAACTTGTACTCTGAATGCTTAACGGTACATATGGAGTGCTGAATAGAAATGATAGTGTTGGGTGCAGAGGTCTTGTCTGTGATTGGTGGTTGCGTGTGTGACTATTTAACAGTACCCAATGAGGTATTGCTGGAAAAAAATAGTGGAAAAGGGAAGAAAGACTGCTCCTGCTTTACTGGAGCGTGGCCCTCACAGTACTTGGGGAAGCCAACGTGCCACAGTCTGCGCTTCTCACCATGCTGGACAATGAAAATGGGACTGTGGGGATTATCCAATCAGGTACTGAGGGTGTGATTCACAGGAAAGGGAGGTAATACTATTTTTCATTACTCTGCGTAGTGAGGTGGACTGACATGGAGAAAGAGCATTGTGTTGATTTTGGGTGATGCCTTTGTGGTAGATCTCCACAAGTATGCACAGGAAAGAAACTTTGATGGCGATTTAATTTTGGAAGTAGTGAACACATTGTGGTGCGCTGTCCATGTCTGCAGTTTCGGCATTTTGCTTCAACTTTGCAGACAAGTGGCCAGTTTCACTACTGTTCACGTTGTCGACGTGCATTATGGCGGCATGCATTTGGGTTACTTGGCTTGTTCATGTTTGTTGCATTGTTGATGAAAGCAGTGAAGAGGCTTTTTCCCCCTGCCCAGGTGGTTTTCTCAGCCATACCACCAAGAAGATTATGGGATTATCCTAATATATGTTGTTCCCAGCCAGAGGCTGGAAGGGGTCTCATCAACAGAAGCATGTGTGATTTTTTTGTCCGCTCGTGGGATGTTCTTATGCAACAATGACATCATTAATTCTCGAAATTCAGAGTTTTTCCATGCAAATGGCATTTCTTTGTCCAGCATTGGTGATGCTCTTGTGTTTGCCCATCTACAGTTGGTGTTGAAAAGTTTACTGTAAGAATGTAAGGAGAAGAAAACAGAGAACCCTATAAAAACCGAAAATAAAGGTGTTTCTCTAGACTCATCTAAAAAAAGAAAAAAAGGCTCTTTTTAGGGCCACCACTGAAGACGAAATTCCCTAACCTGGTTGCAATTTATTCCCCCACGCCTGCACACAGCACAAAAGCCACATCCAGGGCTTTTGAGTATGGTGGTCATGGAAATGGGACTGTGGAGGCTAAGGGATTGTGCAATGACATATCTGGGTGTAGTGTCTATGTCTTCTTCATCTCAGTTCCCATGGGATTCAAGGACATGTAGTTCACTTTAGTGAAACTAGGTTATTTCCACTTCTAGTATACCGTTAAAGGAAGATTCAATTCCCTAAGTCATTTGAACAGAGGGACTGTATGCTTTAACGTTATTAGATGAAGAATGTCTAGAGAAAGCAACATTTCCGGTATTCCTTGGAGTGTACCTTTGGTATTAAGGAGGGCATTTGTTTTTAGGAATACAAAATATTTGTTCTTTTGATATAATATGTTGTGGCATAACAACCTTAGAATTTACCATCTTGGTTTTACCATGAGGTTTAGAAACATTAAATGACAATAAGCCATACCCTCTTCTGGCATAGTGGTCCCTTTCAGAGGACAAATACTGTGTGACATCCCACATAATCTTTTCACTACCCTGTGCCCTGTCTCCACCCACAGGTCCTCCCGCAGTACACCCCCCCAGGGTTGGGATCAGGAAGCATCTGCCCTCCCCTGGCCACCTGGGAGGAAACTTTCAGCAGGGTTTTACTGAGGGACCCAAATGAATTCTTCACATATGACATATGGCAGCCATAATAGGACCAAAAATTGACTACATAAGCAAGACAAAGGACAGAAACACCCGGACGACTCATAAATACGACCATGACCCTAAACTATAACCACCCACGACAGACCTAATCACGGCAGATAGCAAGGGAACAGGAAACCATGTACCATTAGCACCACCCCAGAGGGTGAGAAACAGAATAACAACCCACGCTACACAATGGCCACCAAGATATAGCGGGAAGTACAATGCGTCATCACACAGTAACCACAACTAAACAGCAGCCCAAGGAAGTCACCCCACGGAAACCAAAAAAAGAAAAAGGTTTAAGATAGTCATGGCAGGAGGAAACTAATGACTGAATACACAGGCTGACCTAGACAGATAAACTAGGACCCCCCATCAACAGCACTCCGACCCTGAACCATTCAAGGCCTCAACCGACCATGGTCACATTAGACAACAAGACAATAGATAGTACCAACCCAGTTGCACACCTGAGGAAAAGGTTCAGACACACCTATCGCTCCATGGTAGGAGATGGTAGGCACTCCATACAATGCTCACTACGATAAAGCTGGATCAGCGCAGCACCACCTCAGCAAGATGGAACATAAGGAACCAGCAACAACCCCACCCACAAAGATACAGCCGAATGGAACCAGAAGTACCTGACAACAAACCTGGCACCAGGATACAGACCCTACTAACACAAACCTCGCCTTTCTGCATACTTAAGCCACACAAAGTCACACAACCATTTCTCTCCCAGCAATCTGCATGCACTTTACCACACCACAGCAAAAACACATAAACAGCACCAACAGCACACAAGGTCTCGCCCGATCCGATCCTTGAAGTAAAGCCCAGCACTCGGTGGATACCGAGCTGAAGCTGCCAACAGCACACCACCTCTACCTCTCTCCTACTCCCCTCCTCCCGACTAACCTTACCCGCCCTCCTCCTGTTTACAGATCCACCAGAGCTCCTGGGGACCAATTCCGTTGGTGATGGTGCACTATATAAATACCTTTAACATAACATAACATAACTTATGCCTGCTTGTACTACCATTGTAGTCCCTGCACCACGAGGTGAGGCTTTACCGGACTGTGTTTTTCCGATTTACTCTTATGCTGTTACTATTTGCATGGTCCTACTCACTGTGGACTCTGTGACCACACTTTTACTGTAACTAGAGCCTAGATGCCTCCAGTCTTTTTGCACTGCTATAAATGAAAATAAACAAAAATAAATAAAAGAAATCAAGCATTGACGATAGCAGACTTTATGTTGAACAGAACACTGATTGTTTGGCCATTACAGAGCCTTGGTCGAGTGATGATACCACTCATGCAGCCTCTATTGCTGCTCCAAAAGGATATTGTTTATTAAGAACTGACCGGCCTCTGTCTAGAGGAGGTGGCGTTGTTATCATTTTTCATAATACTTTAAAGATTCCCCTCTCACAAACATTGCTTATTGATAATTGTGAAGTATTACTAACCAAACTCAATTGGAATCTACCAGATCTAGTAGCATCTGCATACTATGTAGACCTACTGTAACCCCTGATTTTGAGGAACACATCTTATCTGCCCTTAATGAAAATATGAAATCCCATTCCTACCTTTATGTATTACAGGATTTCAATGATTGGCTTAATAACAGAGCTGATTCCACTCTAAGTTCAATAGTGGATGCATTAGAAACCATGGGGCTTCAACAACACATCACAACCGCCACACATATGGGTGGAAACTGTCTAGAGTGGGTACTATCTTACAATATTGATATTGACAATCCTCTTATTGCCCACTGTCCTTAGTCAGACCACCACGCTGTATCTTTTGATGTAATCACTCCAAGAGCCCTCGCCATTGTTATTTCCAATCCGCACAATTTGAAAAAGGTGCAGAATTTAAGAAAGCTAATATCATCGTCATGGCTCCTTTAGTAGCTCCTGTGCTTTCAAAAATAACCACCAGTTTCAATGTTAATACTACCACCAACCAGATCCAACAAGCACTGGATTATGCAATGGATATACTTGCACCCATTGAATCGAAAAGCATTAAATACGAACCCTGTAAAAATGTATGGTTTAATGACTATAATTGAACTCACGCAAACAAAAAGACAGGCAGAAAGATCATTGCGAAATATCACAAATTATCGTCCATGGTCCTTTTGGTCCTCCTGGTGCTTGTTTCCACAATTGCTTCATATTGTTTCCCTCTCCAAGATGGCACCGCCAGCCCCTGCAGAAAACGGCCTTTCTTGCTCTAGTTGTTTGTTTCAGTCCTCTTGGAACACTTCCGGTTTCCACAAATCATATACCAGCATCCGACCTTGTTGCCTCGCGTCTCAACGCTAGGTAATTACCCTGCTCAGCACTTTCCTACTTGTTAGCCCGCGTTCCCCGTCTCCTGTGGCTTGCTTTCTCCTCCCCCTTATCATTGCTACACTGTTCATTCTTCCTGCCTTCTCCTTTGTACGTACCGGTCTTCACATTTCTTTGTTGCTGCTCAGATTGCTGCAGACTCTGGATACTGGGATTGTTCTGGTTTATTTCCCTTTGTTGAAGGGTTTTTCCTGCTCCTTTTCGGCAGTTTGCTCTGGGGGCTTGCTGGCCTGGATATCCCACTAAACAGGCAGGGTGGCTACCAGAGAGGCTCGACCTTATATCCGAGACGCTCGCTCTCTTTGGACGGACCGGCACAGTAAGTCTCCAGCGCTCTGCTGTGCAGGAAACCTCAGTTGAGCTCAACTGCTGACACAGAAGGACTCTGGCACAGTATCTCTGCATGCTTACAAATCCTCAGTAAGGGTTATAAGCAATATATCTTCACTGAAAAGCAGCACATATATAATCAAGGAACTATAGAGGCTAAATTACACTCCAAGGAGCTTTTTGCTATTCTCAAAGAGTTTGAAGGCAAGAATGTTTCAAAAGGTACGCCCTCTATCACAGATACCTGGTGGCAAGCAGTTCAAGAGGAATTTATGAATAAAGTTGTGAAGCACAAACAAGTAATAGATTCACACAGAACTTTGCTTAATGCTGCCAGTGTGCAATCTCCTGAATTTATTGCTAATGTGAGGGCTGCAGTAAACATCCCACACTTCTCCTTTCGTCAGGATTTGGTAGAGGAGATGTGTACTGTTAACATTGACCTTAAACCCTCATCTTGTATTAGCAACATCTGCCCAGCACAAACATTTAAAGACTGTGTTGATCTTCTGCTTCTTTCCATCACGCAAATGGTCAACACATCTTTTCAGGAGGCATGTGCGCTGGAGTCTCTCAAAAAAGCATGGATCACTCCTCTGCTTAAAAGGAGCAATTGGATCAGGGGATGGCCAGTAATTATAAGCCCATCGTTAACATGCCATTCCTTATGATAGTTCTATATAGAGTTGCCTATATACAATTGCAGGAATATATTGAAACACACAATATCCTGGGGTATCAGCAATCAGGCTTCAGAGCCCATCATGACACTGAGTCGGCTTTACATGATCTTAAAGCAAACATCACTAAAATTATTGACCATGCACTCCTACTCGTAGAGGATTCGGCGACCTTCAATATCGTTGACCATTCTGGTCAGGTTGAGTAACACATTTTTGGGAAAATTCAGCCACTGGGCTTAACTCTTTTTAGAGTCCCAGGTTAGTGGGAGTGACAGTGGTAGATTCACAGGCTTACCCCATCATGTTGCAGTGTGGCATCCCTCAGGGATCTTGTCTCTCTCCAACACTCTTCAACATTTATATAAGGCCCCCTTTTTAACCATCTGGATAACATTGGTGTAGCAGACACCAACTACGCTGATGATTCACAAATCCTTCTTAAATTATCGGGAATACTTGCTGTACAAAGCTATAAATGAGATCTACTAGACTGTGCAGCATGGGATGGCTAACAACTCGCTTGCCTTGAATGATGGCAAGACAGAGCTTCTCATTGTGGACTTCGGTCCTAGGCTTAAAAAACGTCCACCTAGCTATTCTCATTTTATAATTGCAGGGTGTAACATCCAGGCTGCCCGTATGTTATGATCCTGGGGATTTACTTTGACGCACAGATTACCTTTGCTAAACATGCAGTCTCTGTCAAGTCATCTTGCACATATATAAACAAACTGTCTCATCAAATCAGCCCATTTTGTAACTATGGAAAATGGGGCAGTTTTAGCCACGGCCTTGATCAACTGGCCTGCATTATTGTAATAGTCTTCTCAAAGGTACATCAAAATGCAATATAGAGAAGCTACAAAATGGTGCAGCGAGGTCGATTCATGGCCTAAAGCGAAGAGAACACGTCTCCTCCCTGTGGCAGTCCCCTCTTTGGCTTCCGGTACAACTATGTTACATCATAAAGGGTTATCTCTTAACACACACATGTATCACTGGTTCAGCCCCTAGATATTTGAAGGATTGGATAGATACTAAGACTGCTGTGAGAGTTGCTCGCTCTAATGAGGGCATCTGTCTCGCTCAATCATGCTTCAAACTCACAAGATTTGGTGCTACAAAATTTGATGTTCGGGCACTCAAAGCGTGGAGTGAGCTCTCTGGTGCCTTGCACAACCTTCCGTTCCTCTTGAAGTTTAAAAGGGGAGCCAAAGACCTTTCTTTTTAATGCAGGGATTGACTAATTGCCACTTCTTCTTCCTCATGTCTGTTTCGTCTTGTTTTCTGTAAAGCGCTCTGAGGCCTTTGGGTGAGTAGCGCCCTATAAGAATTGAAATAAATAAATAATCTTGGCCAGTGCTCAGAAGCTGACTTCCGGCAGGGCGAACACTATAAAAAGTAAATAAAATGCATTGAAATGCTCTCCTCTGAGCATCATCCGCTTTGACCTTCACTTCTTTCTCAGATTTGTTGTTCACTTAATTTTTGCTGGGGGAGTTTGGTCGAGCAATTGTTAATTCTGGAAATCCAACACATCTGCCAAATAATTTTATAAAATAACTGGGCCCAATTAGCATTTCGTAACTTTAGAAGCTGCTTGTTTGAGCCTGTGGTGAATCACTTTGCAGCATTCATGTGTTTTAATGTATATTGGGTGGCATTTTATACAATGGCCCATCAACATGATTAAAGCTGCATTCAACGAGTTATTTGTGTGCGTGTTTATTTTATATAATCTAATCAATGTTCCTCAAATCAGGCGTGGGCAAACTGCAAATGTTGGCCTACACATCCCATCATCCCTAGTCAGTGTGGCGTTGCTCGCAGTGACAGGCTTACGCGGCGGCGTGACGTAGCACGCCGCCGCCTAATGTATAAATAAAGGGGTGTTCCCGGCCGCGAGCAGAGCGACCGGGAAGCCTGAAAGGCTGTGTCAGTGTCTCCTTTCGGGGCTGGGGCTTACGGGAACACAGCGGGGGGGGCTCAGGAGCGCCCCCCAACAGTGGCGATGAGCGAGTGCGGATGCCCGGGCCCGGCGGTGCAGGCTTCCGAATTTTTTTCTGCATACACGGAGCGCCTGGATGCTCCGTGTTACGCCGTGGCTGCGACTCGTACACGCGGCCGACGGCCATTTTGTGTGACAGGCCGCGGATGTTCTCCGAGCTCCGGTTGAAAAGGGGAAGTGAATCCGGGCCTAATTTTTGGCAATTCTGCTTGCAGGCAGCTTGATCTGCACACCCATGTTTGGATTGTGGATTTTTATGTAGTTTTGGTGTAACTACGTCGTGTGAAAGCCAGGAGAAGGGTTAATATGGCTGGACCTGCTTAGCCTACTCAATGCTCATGGCTCAATTTTTGGAACTACCAAGATATTGGTGGATGCCAGTGGATGGAGACTGCAATCTTCTTCATCCCTTTCATCATCAAGTCGCTGTGGCTTCTTCTTCGTCCTCTTCATCATCGGGGAAGGCTGGGATTGGGAGCCATTCACACCTGTATGCTGTGGTAGTGGTCTTGGGAGCTGGTGCCCGTCCCAGGTGTGTACTTAGTTTAGTTTAGTTTAGTTTAGTTTGTTTATTTATAAAGCGCATCCGAACCCTCAGGTAACTGGGCGCATAATCATGTGTACAGCAGGGTTACATATAGTTGCACGAACATCATATAACAACAGACAGAGCGTACATTAGTCCAGGCTCTGAGTGCTTACATACAAGAGTCGAATATACCAAGAAAAGAAAAGTATATACAGAGAATATGGGGTGAGGAATAAAACTTACAGTGGCTAATGCGGACCGGGTTACAGGTTGGTCCTGACTATACTGTATGTAGAATAAACATTACTACAGGTGGAGAGTGGTGGCTAGCAGGTCATGACGGTGAGAATCTGGGTGTTTAGGCTAATAGCCATGATTTTACCATGGTTCTGAATGGCCAGAATGCGGCTTCCGATCTAATTGTAGTGGGGAGGGTGTTCCAATATTGTGCTGCGAGCACTGGAAAACTGGAGCCCCCTGCTGATTTTAGGTTATAATTCGGGATTTTTAGTTGGTGTAGGTAAGGTGTTCTGGTGGGTCTAATGGGGCAGTGTCTAGAAAATTTGACAGAAAGGTACCGTGGGGAAGTGTGTGATAGGCACTTGTGGGTGATGACCAGTGTTCTTAGCTTAATTCTGTCACGGATCGGGAGCCAGTGGACTTCTTTTCTAGCCGTAGATATGTGCGCCTTGCGCGGGAGGTTGAGGGCACATCTTAGTGCATTATTTTGCAGGATCTGGAGTCTATTCAAATTTTTAGTGGTAGTGCCTAAGTAGAGTGTGTTGCAATAGTCTAGTTTAGACAATATCAGTGCTCTAGATAGGGTGAGGCAGCTAGAGGTGGAGAGAAAAGGCCTGCAGGCATTGATCAATTTATTGGTGTATGAGGTAGCTGCGATGGTAGAGTTTATTTGTTTCTTTAGTAATAGGGTACAGTCGAGGTATACACCTAGCGTTTTAACCTCTTTTGAGACTTTTATGATGTTGCCATCAATAGTAAAGGAATGGTACCTTTGGTCCAGTTTATTGAGGCGCGCCTGGGAGCCTACGATAAGCAATTCTGTCTTATCGTTGTTAAGGCAAAGGCTGTGTGTGGCCATCCAGGCTTGGATTTCTAAGTAGATATTGTTAAGCTTTGCAACATCTTCCTCATAGCTACCAGTGAGCGTGATGAGGACCTGGGTGTCGTCAGCATAATTAGTGTAACTGACACCCAAATCGTCAAGACGGTCAAATAGGAGCTTCGTGAAGATGTTGTAAAGTGTGGGAGAAATGCAGGAGCCTTGTGGCACTCCACATGTGATTGGGATAGGGTCCGCAGCCGCAGTGGGGGAGAAGACTCTAGTTGTCCTGTCAGACAGAAATGACTGGATCCACTTAGTGGCATTCTGGGAGAATGCAGCAGCCGAGGAGAGGTGATGAGTGAGGATCTGGTGGTCAACCAGATCAAAGGCAGCAGAGAGATCCAACAAGAGCAAAATGGCCAGTTTGCCCTTGTCTTTGGTGTCATCCATTTGGATTTTTAGATCCAAGAGGGCAGTTTCAGTCCCGTGCCTTGGTCTGAATCCGGATTGTCGCAGGCCTAGGAGGTTGTTATCTTCCAAATGTTGTTGTATTTGGAGATAGGCTACCCTGTCCAAGATTTTGAGAAGAAATGGGACTGTGGTGATGGGCCTGTAATTTGTAGGAATGTTGGGATCTAGGTTAGGTTTTTTGAGCAGGGGTAGGACCCACGCTTCTTTAAGGTTATTGGGGACCACTGAGTTTTTGAAGGAGGAGTTGATCAGAGAGGTGATGAGAGGGGCTAACTCATTAGCACCATCTTTGATGACGGATGCTGGGCAAATGTCACCTTTGCAGTTGGATGGTTTGAGGCTGGCGATTATCTTGATTACTTCCTCTTCTGTGACTGGTGAGAAGTGGAAAGATGGGCAGATAGGGGTGGTGTGGTTAATTTTGCTGCTGGGGTTCTGTTTAGAGGCAAGGTAAGCTTTTTTTGCTTCTATCTTAGTTTGTAGGAGGGCAATTTTTTTAGCAAGGGCGTGCTGGATATTGTTACACCAGGCCTTGTCTTTGATGCAGTCCTCTGTAGGGGGCAGTGGTGATTCAAGTTCTCTTAGTATAGAGAAAGGTTCTTTGGTGCCAGATTTGGCATTTTGTATTCTCAAATTGTAGGTCTCTTTCTTAGCATTTAAGATGGCGGATTTATAAGTGGAGGCAGCTGAAGCGAATTTGTCTTTAGTGGAGAGAGAAGGGGCTTTTCTCCAGCTGGTTTCTGCAGTTCTTTTAATATTGCGGAGAGATTTTAATTCTGCTGAGAACCATTTGTTGGAATGGGCAATAGGTTTGGCTTTTCGTTGTTTGAGAGGAGCTATTTGGTTAAGGGCTAGTTCTAAAGTCTTGTTATATAGGTCTACTATGGCTGCCGGGTTATTTTTTTGCGTGGGTAGATTAGCTTTACTGATAGGCACGAGAAGAGGTGTGAGGTTCTCTATAGTGATGTTGCGGTTGTTTCTGGAGATTATTTGAGGTAGCTTTGTGAGTTGTGTGATAGATGGTAGGGATCTGGGTAAGGAGAAGGTAATGAGATGATGGTCAGTCCAAGCACAGGGTGTGATGTCGGTCAGTGAAAGGTTGCAATTAGCATCTGCAACCAATCCAGGGATCTTCCTTTCGTGTGTGTAGGTTGGTTGATGTGTTGGGTGAAGTCTAGATGAGCAATCGTGTCATTTAGGGAAGTGGCTTGGTTGTCATTAGGGTCGTTGAGTCCCAGGTTGAAATCTCCCAGAATGATGATTTGGGATTTCGGTTTCAAATTGGTAGTGAGTAGGAGAGAGATATCCCCTTCAAAGGTAGAAGGGGGTCCTGGGGGTCTGTATATAATATGGAGCAAGATGGTTTGTGTGTCAGATAATGGGAGTTTGACAGATAGTAGTTCGGCAGAGGGTAGGGTAGCGCTGGTTACTTCTCTGATGTTAAGGGTGGATTTTGCAATAATTGCTATTCCTCCGCCTATTCCACATTTCCTGTCAGCTCGGATGATGTTGTAGTTGTCTGGAGTGGCTAGCGCTATTGTGGGACCGGCTGCTGGGTGTAGCCATGACTCCGTGATGGCGATAAAGTCTAGGTGGTTAGTGGAGATAATGTCTGCGACATCAGTCGCGTGGGCAACCAATGAGCGAGCGTTGATGAGGGCTCCCTTGATAGAAGTCTGTGGAGGGTTAGTTTTCGTGTGTGGTGGCGAGTGCGGTATAGTAGGGTTGTGACTGGGTGGGAGTTCAGAAGGTGAGGTAAGCTGCTTGGGGTTCGTAGTCTGAGTGGTGTGCATTCTAGTTAATTTTGTGACAAGATTCGTCCGATAGCTGAATCTATCGTTTCTAGTTATGGTCAGTGGGGCTGCGTTCAGGTATGTGGTAGAGGGTATAACAAGGCGAGAGCCTAGTCTTGTGTTTCTAAGGGGTGTGGGACAGGGTATGCATGGTGAAGGTGGGCGGGCAAATCTGTTTATCCATTCTAATGGCTACAGGTAAGGCACAACACAGGTCAAATGGGGTCTATTAGCGACCATAGGGTACAACACAGGTCAATGAGGTCTATTAGCGACCATAGGGTACAACACAGGTCAAATGGGGTCTATTAGCGACCATAGGGTACAACACAGGTCAATGAGGTCTATTAGCGACCATAGGGTACAACACAGGTCAATGAGGTCTATTAGCGACCATAGGGTACAACACAGGTCAATGAGGTCTATTAGCGACCATAGGGTACAACACAGGTCAATGAGGTCTATTAGCGACCATAAGCACAACACAGGTCAAATGCGGTCTATTAGCGACCATAGGGCACAACACAGGTCAAATGAGGTCTATTAGCAACCTTAGGGCACAACACAGGTCAAATGCGGTCTATTAGCGACCATAGGGCACAACACAGGTCAAATGAGGTCTATTAGTGACCATAGGGCACAACACAGGTCAATGAGGTCTATTAGCGACCATAGGGCACAACACAGGTCAAATGCGGTCTATTAGCGACCATAGGGCACAACACAGGTCAAATGAGGTCTATTAGTGACCATAGGGCACAACACAAATCAACTGCAGCACATGATGCAGTGTGGCAGCAACTAGGTCCAGAGTAGTGCATCGTGCGTTAGGTAGCGCCTGGGATTGGGTGACAGTTTACTCACATGGCCGACTGGATATGCAGATGCATGGTTGTGATGGAATACCGCTGGCGCCTCATCGGTGAATGCAGGATTTAACGGATGCCCTGGGCAGTTATATGGTTGTGGACAGAATGTTCAGGTGGTGTTCAAGAAGGATCTCGTGAGGGGCAGGGTCTCTGGCCCAAGCTCAGAATGCTCTGAACAGGCGCAGGAACAGGCCTTTGTGTGGCCTTCGTGTGCGCCACCGTCGGATCCGCCTGCCGGTGGGAAATTCGATTCAAATGCGAGGCTCAGCCTCGTTTTCGCGCCGCGAAGCGCCCGGCATGCTGGTGTCAGGCAGGGCGAAGAGACAAGGTCAGGCAGGCCTTGTAATTTGCCTCGGATGATGCCGCACAGCTAACAGCTGTAAACCTGGATTCTGTGAAGAGGAAGGGGCTCCTGCCCTCTTCCCTTGGCGAGGGGGACGGGAATGAGGGTCCAGGGCGCAGGAACAGGCCTTTGTGTGGCCTTCGTGTGCGCCGCCGTCGGATCCGCCTGCCGGCGGGAAATTCGATTCAAATGCGACTTGACATCAGATGTGACTGTTGAAGGCACTCATACTGTGGGTGGTGAAGCGTGGCTGAGTTGTGGCCCCCAGGGTAACTGGTGGGGGTGCCTGTGCGCTCAGACCTATGAGTGACTCTGGAGACTCGGATGACGGGGCAGGGGCTGCGCCAACTCCTCAACTGCTTGGGCAGCCTCCAGTGAGTCCAATGCAACAGCCGCCACCGGCTCCACAGTTGCCCCTGCCAGGACCTCAAGCAGTGCTGCCAGCTGCCCAACCTGGAATGCCCATCATGGCTCAGGCGAGAGCTCCTACGGCCCACGCTGCTCTGCAGCCCATTCCCGAGTTTGATGCATCAGGGCCACCGTCGAGCATGGGCCCCCGGTGGAGAAGGTGGGTGAGTCGCCTGGACATGTATTTCAGAGCCTCTCAGGTGACGGATGATGACAGCAGAGTGGCCACCATGCTGTATTCCGCAGGACCTGTGGTCCAGGAGATATTTGAATCCCTCACACCTGCTAATGCCTCCTATGATGCGGCTAAGGCGGCGCTCCTTGCACATTTCCTCCCCCTTGCTAATGTGGACTATGAGAGATTTGTCATGCTGTCGGCCAAACAGAAGGACGATGAGACACTGGACACCTTCTATGGCAGTTTGCGCCGCCTCTCCCTTGGATGTGCATGGACGGACGCAGAAGACATGATGCGCACGATGCTTATCCAGGCATGCTCATCCGGCAAACTCAGAAGGCAGGTCCTCAGAGAGCCAGGCATCACTCTGCCCCGCATACTGGAGCTCGGCCGGTGCCATGAGGTGGCAGAGGCTCGGGCCAACAAGATGGAGGCAGGGTCCCGGTCAGCGCGATCGGAGGAGGTGTGTGCTGTGTGGCGAGGCGGCAGAGGCATGAGACGACCTGGTGGAGGACCCCGTGACAGGGCAGGCAGAGCCGCGGAGTCGTGCCAGAAGTGCGGATACGACCTCCCTCACCCAACAGAGTGTCCGGCGGTTGGAAAAACCTGTGGTAGATGTGGATTGGCCGACCACTTTTCGAGGGTATGCCGTGCAGCCCTGCCCGTGATGGTGCCGAGAGGCCAGCCAAGGACGTGGACTCCACGCCAGAACCCGCCGCCAAATGTGGCCCAGGTGGATCAGGGAGAGGTGGATCCCCAGGTGGAGGGTGCCGAGGAGGAGGACGAGGAGAACATCTTCTTCGTCTCGAGTGTGGAGGTTCTGAAAAGGAAGAGCCGGAGACAGCCCAGATGTGTGGTGGAGGTCAACCACTCCCCAGTCCCGGTGCTCGTGGATATGGGGGCCTCTGTGAATGTAATGGCCAGAGGACATTATGACAAGCTTGATCCCCTCCCGGGTCTGGACGCACCGAAAACTTGCATCTTTGCGTTTGGAGGGCTGGAACCGATACCACTGGATGGTGCCTTTGTAGCCCGTGTGGAGCATGGCGGCGCACAGATTAAGGCTCGCTTCTATGTTACCCCGGTGAGTGACAACACCCTGCGCAGCTGTGCGGCCGCCGAGGCCCTGGGGATCGTCAGCTTCGCCTATTCAGTATACTTGGAAGACATCAATGATCTCCTGGACAAGTACGCAGCACTCTTCAGTGGGATCGGGAAGATGACCGGCGAACCGGTTAGGCTTCACATTGATGAGTCGGTCCAACCGATCGCCCTGAAACATCGCAGGGTACCGTTTCATCTGAGAGAGCAAGTGGACAAGGAGTTGGACAGTTTGGTAAACCTAGACATTATCGAAAAGGTGGAGGGCCCGACCCCCTGGGTGTCTCCGATTGTGGTGGCCAGAAAGCCGAAGCAGCCTGATTCGGTCCGCATCTGTGTCGACATGAGGCTCCCCAACAAGGCAATAAAGAGGGAGCGGCATCTCACCCCCACGATCGACGACATAATTGCGGAAGTGCAGGGGGCGAGGTTCTTCTCGAAACTGGACCTCCGAGCTGGTTACCACCAGGTCGTTCTTCACCCGGAGTCCAGGTACATAACGACGTTTACCACCCAACGGGGGTTGTACCGGTACAAAAGGTTGAGTTTTGGAGTGTCATCTGCAGCGGAGGTGTTCCAGAATATCATCAGGGGCGCCCTGGTAGATCTCGAGGGCGTCCTCAACATCAGCGATGACATCCTGGTGTTTGCTAAAACGGAAGTTGCTCACATGAGGAGGCTGGGCAAGACACTGGAACGACTCCAATCTCTGGGCCTTACCCTGCATAAGGAAAAATGCGAGTTCATGCGTACTTCCATCGAATTCTTCGGGTTCGTGTTTAAGGAAGGAGGGGTATCGCCTGATCCAAGAAAGGTCCAGGACATCAAGTCGGCACAGCCCCCAGAGTCAGTGTCAGATGTGAGGAGTTTTCTGGGGATGGTGACCTACTGTGGACGTTTCATCCAAAACCTTGCCTCCAGGTCGGAACCACTCCGGGCACTGACAAAGAAGGAGTCAGCGTGGCACTGGGGCCCACTTGAGCAGGCCGCTTTCGAGGACATTAAAGCAGCCCTCACAACGGAAGACACCTTGGCGTTCTTTGACCCAGCCCTGGAGTCGGAGATCGTTGTTGACGCCAGTCCTTTTGGCCTGGGGGCCGTGCTGACTCAGGTGGACAGCAACGGGGGAGTTCGACCAGTGGCATATGCCTGTAAAGCACTATCAGAGACTGAGCAGAGGTACTCCCAGATCGAGCGGGAGGCCCTGGCGGTGCTGTGGGGCTGCAGACATTTTCGACTCTATGTCCTGGGTCGTCCGGTGACAGTGGTAACTGATCACAAGCCGTTGCTCCCGATTCTGGTGGGGTCTTCGTCAAAGCCGCCGGCAAGGATTGAGAGATGGATGCTTGCCCTCCTTGAATATTCTGTCACCCTGGTGTACCGGCCTGGGGCCAATAATGCGGCAGACTACCTGTCCCGCCACCCGGGGGTGCGCGGGGGAGAGGGGCACGATGCCTGTGAGGAGGAGGCTGATAGCCATGTGCAGATGGTGGTGGAGGCGGCCACACCAAACGCGATGCCGCTGGCAGAGCTGGAGGCCGCGGCGGCCCAGGATGAGTGCTTTCAAGTATTAAGGCACTCGATGCAACACGGCTCCTGGAAGTCCGTCCTTGAGGCGGTGGCAGGGCGGACACATGAGGCCAAAACAACGCTTGAGCAGCTGTGGAAGGTCAAAGATGAGTTGTCGTTTTCGGAGTCGGGCCTTCTGCTCCGCGGTGACCGGATTGTCGTCCCCCTGTCAAAAGTGAGGGAGGTAATCACGCTGGCACACCATGGACACCAAGGCGCGGCCAAGACCAAGGCGCGACTCCGGCTGAAGGTCTGGTTTCCCGAACTAGAAAGGAAGGTTGATGACTTTGTAGCGGCATGCATGTGGTGCCAGGCAGCCTCTCCTCTGCAACGGGAGCCCGAAATAGAAGTGATGCCTCGAGGTACCCGGCCCTGGGAGGTCGTCCACGTGGATTTTGGATCGACGTCGGTGGGCACCCAAATCCTGGCCATTGTCGACGAATACTCTAGATATCCAGAGGTGGAGTTCGTCGAATCTGTGGCGTTTGAGCATGTGGTGGTGGCGGTGGAGAAGATCTTTGCAGCCCACGGGTTTCCCCACACCCTGTGCTCAGACAATGGGGCTCCTTTTCAAAGTGAGCCGTTCTCCGAGCTAATGGAGAGCTGCGGGGTGCAGCACAGGAAGGTGTCCCCGCTGTGGCCCCGAGCCACTGGCGACGCAGAGAGACTCATGCGGACTCTTAATAAGACATTCCGGATCGCCCAGGGACAGGGTCAACCCCTCCAACGGGCCCTGTACCAATTCCTGCGGGTGTATCGAACCACCCCGCATGTTTCAACTGGAGTGGCTCCCGCGGAAGCGCTGTTCAAAAGATGTCCCCGAGGTCTGCTCCCTGAGGTTAGGGAGAAGGAACCGGGAGTGATTGACGATCAGCGGGTTGCGACGGAGAGGAGAATAAGGATTGACCAGGAAAACCTACGACGGGGTCTCCGGCCTCAACGGCTGGAGCCGGGAGACAAAGTTCTGGTCCGCAACCGACACCCCACGGGAAGCTCTCGCTCCCCTACGAACCCGAGCCCTTGGATGTGGTGGCTGTCAAGGGGTCCATGGTGACGGCCTCGGATGGGCGGTCTGCCGTCACCCGGAATGTGAGTTTTTTCAATAAACTGGGTGATCCACGGATTGACACTCCACCGGAACCTGACCCACCAGAGGACCCCGGCGCCGGAGACTTCCGGGATGAGGTCCCGGACTCCCCAATCCGGGGAGCCGCAGCTGAGGGACACCACGGGCTGGAGGTAGGCATGAGGTACCCCCAGAGGGCTGGGCGAGGGAAACCTGCTTACCTCA
Source organism: Ambystoma mexicanum (assembly GCF_040938575.1). NCBI lineage: Eukaryota > Metazoa > Chordata > Amphibia > Caudata > Ambystomatidae > Ambystoma > Ambystoma mexicanum. Next base: position 499,361,030 of record NC_090940.1, on the reverse strand, counting down.
ACGAGTATGTTCTTGGACACTTAGCGTGTAAATTGTGAAGCAGGGTTCCGGGTGGTTGAAAATAAAGGGGCGTTGGGTGTGCAGTGGAGTTTTATAGCATAGTTGTGTGTCGAAACATAATGATCATTAAAAGGACTGTTTTGTGGTTCCTCCCGAAAAAGGAGAAGTGTGGCGTTGCCCGCAGTGACGGGCTTACGCGGCGGCGTGACGTAGCACGCCGCCGCCTAATGTATAAATAAAGGGGCGTTCCCGGCCGCGAGCAGAGCGACCGGGAAGCTCGAACCAAAAGGCTGTGTCAGTGTCTCCTTTCGGGGCTGGGGCTTACGGGAACGCAGCGGGGGGGGGTCACGACCGCCCCCCAACAGTCAGTATAGCCAATGGTGACGGGTCATGGGAGTGGTAGTACAAAACATCTAAGTATATATCACAGCCCATAGTTTCAGCCGAAATTCATACTGTTTCTAAGGATATTTTAGGTCAACTAACTTAGAGAAGCATCAGCTTGAGGTAAACTGTCCTCTGAAACAAGGTGCGTCGTGGACAACCGATGAGCAATATTCCACGAACGCGTTCCCCTCGGTTTATAAGAAAGCGAAAATGACAGAATGCACCTGCAATTAATCTTAATATTGAAAACATCCCTCGAGGATGCTTAAATGCCAGGAGAGAGGCAACCTGAATATATCACAAGTGAAGCAAACCCTTCAAGAGGCGGCTAATAAGCGCAGGCTTACGGGCCTTCTGACAGCCGTGATTCCTGCTCACCTAATCGTTTGAGCAGGCCCCTCTCTGTGTCTGAAGGCCACGTTGTCAGTGGCTAAAAAGAGATTAGTCTTTCCTCGAACGTTCTGCTGTAATTATAAGCTTATAGCCAGCTACATTTAAGACGCCGAGATGATCTTTTTGGGGGACAAAGCTGTCTTGATCATTTTAATCTCTGGTCAAGGACATGTTTGACATTAACATTTATGAATGACATGATGCAAGACACGGACATATAGAGAACCTTTAGCATTTAACTGTCACATCTGAAAGCGCGCCCTCACTTGGAGTCATGCAACAGCGCCACCATGTCAATTCACCTGGAATTGTACATTCGGAATTCGGAATAGTAATTCTGATTTTTAAAGGGCCAGTGAAGATGTATGCAATCACTGAACATTGGTTCTGGTGACAAGTGCAGTTGGTGATATCAACATTCCTATGTGATTTCTAACAACATGAATCGAGGTCATTTAGGGTTAAATATTCAATGTTATAAGCGCGATATCTGGCTGTCCTATCAATTAAAACAACGTTCCGCCGAAAATGATGTCCTGATTGCAGGTAGAAGAGAGATCATAGAGTTAAGCGATTACCTTAGATATCCATTTACGGCAATACACAGTTGATTCTCAGTAGTGCTTTGAAGTGATAGAAATCTGACATGAAGCACTGTCTACAAATGACATTTTGGTATAAAAGTATCTGTTACCCGATTTTCTAAATACCTAAAAGGTCCATTGCTTCAGTCAAGTTTGCTAGCCGGGCTTCACTTGGAGAGATGAACTATGTATGCTTTAATTGTTCCGGGCAGTTTCAGTATTCACTTCTACCTCCTCTCTGGGTCCTCTTTTTCTATCACGGTGCATTTTTTTAATTACTTTTTTTTTCAAGAAGGGAAGGATTCTACCTGCATAAGCAACCTCGCTCCACCTGACTGAATTCCTTTCTGTCCGGCCAGTCCCTCGCTCTGTCCACTCTTTTTGCTTGCTTCATGTGGGTTCCCTGGTGTACCTATATGTGCTAGCTATGGCTCATCTGTGCCATTGTGCTCGACCAATCAGCTATGTCTGTCCCTCTGTACCATTGTGCTCGCCCAATCAGCTATGTCTGTCCCTCTGTGCCATTGTGCTCGCCCAATCAGCTATGTCTGTCCCTCTGTGCCAGTGTGCTCGCCCAATCAGCTATATCTGTCCCTCTGTGCCAGTGTGCTCGCCCAATCAGCAATGTCTTGTTATGGTCCTAGAGAGAAGAGACTGGGCCCTAGAGTTGGAACACTCATGCGCTAAGCTCTGGTAATTTTGTGTTGCTAAAGATATTGATGCAAGGTCACAGCGTTTTGTTGAGGTGAAGCCCACACCTCTTTGTATGGCTAGGAAAAGGGGTCCTGGCTACCTTGCAATTTTAAATTTTTGGAAAAGCAGATTCTCCACGCTCTTTGCGGTTTAAACAGTGCAGGTTTATTTAACAGTTCAGAGTGGACTAATAGTCCTGGTAGTGGTCAGCCGACACGTGTTTCGACCTTGTGGGTCTTTATGAAGGCTAGAGGTTAATTGGCGGGTCTGGCCCCGGGTGTGGTGTCCGTTTGTGGTCTGTGCAGGTCCTGTGTGTTCACAGCTGGTTCCTGAGTGGGCAGGAGAGGGGAGGGGGGACAAGTGCAGGGAGGGTTTCCAAGTGCACCCAGTCAGTCAGAAACTGGGTGCAGTAGCAATGAGGCAAGTGCAGGCCCTGAGGATGGCGAGGGTGCCAGGGACATGTGAGACTCTGAGGTACACCTGACAGCCATTCAGCAAGCTGTGTGGAAAAGGAGGGAGAGAGGCTAGCAGAGTAAAGGGAGAGAGAGAAGGAGGAGAAGAGGAATTTCTTAAGGAGTTTCTGGAACTTAAGGAGTTCAGGCTCAAGACGGAGGGTGGCAGGGAGGTTATTCCAGAGGGAGGCCACTGCTGAGGACACAGATCTCTCTCCAAATCTCTGCTTGGAGAATCAGCTCACATGCAGAAGGTTGGAGGTAGATGAGCAGAGGGATCGGGAAGGATAGTATTTAGTTAGGCATGGTTGCAGATAGGAAGGTCCCAGGCCCTAGAAAGCCTTGTGGACAATGCAGAGGGTGTTGAACTTGATCCTTGCAGCCACAGGGAGCCAGTGGAGGAATTTCGGCACCAGAGAGATGCAGTCCCTGGGCTTGAGGCCAAGGATAAATCTTGCGGTTCTGTTTTGGATGAGTTGCAGAGGGTGAAAAGCAATGGCAGGGAGGGTGAGAAAGAGGTTCTTACAGTAGTCCATCCATTAGAGAACCCGGGCTCTGGAGACAGTGAGCCACTGAGGGAAGGTGGGAAAAGGAGAGAACCTCTAAGGAGGTGCAGCTGGTAGTTGGACTTTTTAGAGATGTTCGAAATGTGAATAGAGAAGGAGAGAGTGGAGTCGAAGATGATCCCAAGGTTTTTTGGGTGGAGTCGGTGCAGGGCCAAGGGAGGCCGGGCAGTGAGAGAGTGGGAAAATGGGAGCAGGAATCCCAATGTGAACAATCTCAGTCTTACTGGCATTGAGGCAGAGGTTGTTTGCAGCACACAATTACTGAATTTCGGACAGTCAGATATGAGCGAGGTAGAGGAAGTGGCTGAGGGTAGCCAGAAGGAGAGTTGTGTGTCATCCGCATAACTCTGGAAGTTAGAGATGAAAGTGGCAATTACACGTGCCAGGGCAGCCATGTAGATATTGTTATGTTATGTTATGTTTTGTTAGCTAAATTTGTTAAGTGCACGTACGCCCAAGGGCATTATGGCGCTAGTAGTGTGAACCAGAAAAGAATGACCAGAATCTAAAAAAAGGAAGTTTACAGTGCCTGCCGAAAAGTAAAATGATCAGCAGTCTCACATAGGGCCATAGGCAGGTCATTCCAAGCTTTTGCGGCCGCCACCGAAAAGGCAGGCCCCCTCATGTGTGACCGCCTAATCCGAGAGACTGCAATACGGAGGGCCGACTGGGAACAGAGACAGTGACTGGGAACGTAGCGCACAATTTTGTCCTTAAGGTATTCCACCCCCAGGGCATAAAATGGCCGATGCACAATGCACATGGACTTGAACAAATTCTGGTTTCCAACAGGAAGCCAGTGTAGCTGTCTCAACATCAGAGACATATGGGCTCCGAAGGGGGAGTCAGAAGATGGAACGGGGCGCAGCATTTTGTAAAAGCTGTTGCCGATGACTGAAACAGCAGGGCTGTGCTAAACAGAGAGATCTACATTAGTCCAACACACTCAAAACAAGCACCGCCACCGGCAAGGCCTGATACTTTATGGGAATGAAAGGGAGACTCTCCGAAGAATGCAGAGCTTAAAATGGCCGGCCCTACAAACATCCGCAACCTGCTCGTCCATGGCAAGAGAATATAAGATTTTAACCCCCAAATTCCTGACAAAAGACACTGGCCTGGGAAGGGGGCCAAGAGATGGGGGCCAAAACTCTGCAGTCCAAAAAAGGAGGGGAGAAGTAGTACTGACAACCAACATCCTGGTCTTGCTGCTGTTTAATTTTAACCAATTAGTGGTGATCCAGGCCCCCGCCTCCTCCAGACATTGCCTGAGCCGACTTGCAGCGTCAGATTGGGACAAATCTAGGTGGACCAAAATTTGAGTATCGTCTGCATAGGAATAATAGCAAAAGTGATGGGACTGGATAAGAAGCAAAGAGGCTTAATATAAATGTTGAACAAAATAGGTGATTGGGCAGATTCCTGTGGGACACCACAGAAGAGTGAAACAGGACTGAAAAAAAACAGAGGCAGAGAGACCGACTGGGAATGATCGGCCAGGAAGGCCATGAACCAGTTGAGCACCTGTCAGATAGGCCGGCCGCAGAAAGACCGGAGATCAGGGTGAGATGGTCAACTGTGTCAAACGCAGCCAACAGATCTAATAATAGAACTGCTCCGACACCTCCCTGACCCACCAAGCGAGCCAGGTCATCCAAAATCAAGTTCAGAACTGATTCAGTGCCCCTACTAGGTGGAACCCAGACTGAAACAGGTCAAAGTAACGAGAGGATTCAAGAAAAGTAGACAGCAGAAGAACCAGGGGGATAGGTTAGAACCCTGGGGAACACCACAGGTTGAAATAGTGGTAGTAGGGAGAAAGGCCCCAAGTTCCACCTGTGATGGGCGGTCAGAAAGGAAGCAGGTTAACCACCCCACTGCCTGACCTATGATTCGCAGGGTGTCATGTGGATGTGTGATCCGGATGTTGTGGTTTACTGTGTTAAAGGCAGAGGAAAGGTCAAGAAGAATAATGACAGAGGGAGTGTTAGTGTAAAGATTTGAGAGCAGGTCTTCATGGGTGTTCAGAAGAGCAGTTTCTGTGCCTCTGTGTGCTCTAAAGCCAGACTGATGGTCTTGGGGGCAACCATCAGATTCTGAGTGGAGGGTGAGCTGAGAGATAGCCAGCTTCTCCATGAGTTTGGCTAGGAAAGGGGTGATAGAGATGGGGTAGTAGTTTGCCAGAATGGAGGGGTCAGCAGAGGGTTTCTTAAGCAGAGGGTGCACAAGGGAGTGCTTAAGAGCAGTTGGGAAAACTCCAGTGGCAAAAGAGAGATTGCAGAAATCAGTTAAAGGCTGGAGCGAGAGAGTCAATGTTGTCCCTAATGGTTTTGGTGGGGCAGGGGTCCACCTATTTGGATGAGGCCTTCATAGACCGTACGTGTCTGGTTACCCAATCAGGTGTGATGGGAGTGTGAGAAGAGAGGAGAAGTGGTGGAGTGCCCAAGGGATGCTCCACAGGTGTTGATGTGGTGTGGAAGTGAGAGAGTAAAGGATGTCTGGGTTTTTATGGTGAAGTGTACTTTCAGGGCCGAGCAAAGGTCCTGGGTGGGTGTGACAGAAGAAGAGGCTGCTGTAGGATTGGCCAGCTACTTATAGACTTTGAAAAGATTGCCAGTGTTGTTTGATGGGGCAGAGATGCAGGCTTCAATAAATACTCTTTTCTTGGTGTGGATGCAGAGTCGATAATGCCTTTGATGGAGGCAGCAGGCCAGTTTGTCAGAGGGTCCGCCTTATGAATTCCAATTCCACTCAGCTGCCCTACTCTTGCGTTTCAGGGCAGCCAGATCAGAGTCGTACCAACAGTTGCACTTTTTGGAAGGCTTCAGTCGGACTCTCATGACAGGGGTAAGTGTATCGAGGGTGTTAGAGATAGAGAGATTGAAGTTAACGAGGGCTGTGTCAGGGTGGGAATCAGCCGGAGAAGTAGGAGGCAGAGAGAAAGGCAGCAGTTTCACTCTGACTGGTGACTCTTGAATCCGAGTTACCACGCTGGGTGTGCCAATGCAGGAGGAGAGGAGAGCTTCAAGTGTGAAGAGAGAAGAGAGTGGTCCATCCAAAAGAGAGAGGTAGTGAGAGGAATAGAGAGAGGGATGTCGGAAGAGATGAGAGTGTCCAAAGTGTGGACCGCTGTGTGCGTGAAGCCAGAGGGTAAGATGGAGAGGGATAGAGAATCGCATAGGTTCTGGAAAGGTCATGAGTCGTCAGGAGAGTCCAGATGTATGTTGATGTCACTCAGCCACAGGAGTTAAGAAGAGGAGAGTGGAGAGGAGGACAGGTCAGTCCATTCCAAGAGGAAGAGAGTGTACTGTCCTTGTGGCCGATAGAAGGTGGCCATAAGAAGAGAAGATTTAGGAGACTGTGAGAGCCTGCAGACTAGGCACTCGAAGGATGAGTAGGCCTGAGTGGGGATGATGGACACAGATATGGATTCTGGGAAGATCAACGCCACTCCCCCTCCTGACCCCTTGGGCCTAGGCACAGAGAGGATCTTGTATCCTTCAGGGAGGAGTGTGTCAAAACTCATGACAGAGCTGTCCTTGAATCATGTCTCCATGAAGGCAAGCAGAACTGGGTCCATTCATTCAAGGAGATTGCAGATGTCAGACGAGTGTTTGACAGCAGAGCGAGAGTTAAGCGTGGCAATATGGAACGGCGTGCCATCTTTGAAGGTCTTCTGTGGGAGGGCGCAGGGGATGTAGTCCCACCTCCCCCAGCCCCCCGAGGGTGGCAAGGGAGCCAGGGAGGTAGTGGAGGATGGTGGAGGAGCCAAGGCCGACAAGGGAGCCAGGACAGAGAGGTAAGGCAAGGGTTCCTGTGCAGAGGAGGAGGAAGGCACAGTGGGCAAGGGAGCATGTGCAAAGAATAAGAAAGGTACAGTAGGCAAGGAAGCCTGTGCAGAGGAGGAGGAAGGCACATGCTACCAAGAGCAACACTATACTACACTGTGCTGCATCCAAGTTGATTATCATGCAAAAAAAGTAATATCTTTGTACATAGTCTCACAAGTAGACACATTGATACATTGATGAGCTTAATTAAAATAAAATAATATATTTAATAGAAATGGATGACAGTTTCTTTACAAAAGGAAACTAGTAATCCAGTAATACAATCACTAATTTTAGGATACGAACCAGAGAGAAGCTTATATTTGTAAAGTTGGACAAAAGGAACAGCCGTGGGAGGAGAATTAGAACATCCCCTGCCACCATGCACATGGACTAGTGTGAAAACCAACATGCCTGGCAACCAACCTCAAAATGCTGTAAGAAACATTGGCTATTTTCTATTCACCTTGGATGGAGGCATTGAGTTCTTCCATTGATATATTGAAATCCTAGATAATCATTTATTGAGAGATTACATTGATGCTGTGGGAAAACAATATCCATTTTCTTAACTTAAGAATTTAGAGTGAAATGATGCAGGTGACATCCTTTTCCAAAGTTAATGTTCTTCTAAAACACTAATAGAAAGCATTGCCTATGGTGAATTACATTACTGCAGTACCTTCTCTACTTTCCACACACACCTTACAATAACTGAAATTCTTTACCATGCACTAAAAAAGATTTCCACAGTGTACTAAGAAAAAAGTTATTGTAGCTTCATCAAACAAAACCCAAGCCACTCGACAAAGGCGTTTCCAAACCCTAGTCCATAAGTTAATGGAATGAGAGTACCTGGACAGTCTAATTTGCCACACATATTACCCAGTGTATTCACGAATACAGGCATCAGACCGAGACAGTTACAGACTCCCCAAACAAAAATCATTCCAATGCCAGCTCTCCCATAGTCTGTTCTCCAGACATGTTCTACATCATCGCCCACATTTATGAAACAACCCACTCCCAAAGCCTGTGCGAAGATGAGTACTCCAAGAAAGATGAATCACATAGCTGCACTGTTGCCAAGGTCTATCCACAACTTGAGACCCAAACCTAGGAACATGAAATTTGGAACGTACATTGTTTTCATGATGTAGGTACCCACTTAGGAAGGATTTTTGGAAATTCTGTCTCTAATGGAGTAAAACGGGGTGGGAGTAATTTCTTTATGAGGATACCTGTATCTCAAAAACTGAAGTTGTTACAGACATGAAACTTTATATTTAGATTCTTCTTCAAAAATAGAGAAACACGTGTTTAACCATTTCCCAAAAATGGAGGTGGAAAAAGGGGTTGCATTTTATTTTAAGCATACCCATTTCTCACAAATCGAACATGTTAGAAAAGTAAACATTCACATTTTAAATCTTCATTATAAAGTAATTTTCCGAATTGCTTCTTAAAATTGGTAATGGAGAGTAGCCTGTATCTGAGAGCAAAATTGTCATCCCTTCCATCCTAGGCACCATCATCAATTCCCTAGCAGACCTCACATCCAAAATGTACTGGCATAAAAAATCTAATGGAGAAATCTATGGAATGGTTAAGAAAGCATGACATTTTAACGCCAACTAACATCATGGCATCCGTAATTAATAAGAAACTTATTAATTCTTTTGGAGGAGTCCAAATGGACAACAAATCTGTAAACACAGTGGTTCAAAGTGATGATGGAGTCCACAAACCTGTTGAGTTCTTGAACACTTTAAATCCTCCCGAACACAAACTTCTTCTCAAAGTGGGAGCACCTATGATATTATTGCAGAACCTCAACCCACCTAAACTATGTCATTGCTCAGAATTGCGAGTGAAACTCTAGTCATTTCCTGCCATTTTCACAAAAAGCATAATCATCATGAACATTTATTTTATTACCAATATTCATACATTTTCCCTCCACCCGTTCACCAACTCTCATATTTGGAACCTTTTAAGATGAGCCAGAAAACATCTTAGATGACCATTACAGTTCCCGGAGTCGCATGTGGATTCATTTTATATCTCCACAATCGCCTGGAAAGAAACATTAAAAATAACACATACATGTAGTCAGTATTACTTATGGTTTCTGAGGAAAAGGCCTAAATGATAATAGTCATTTTAAATTAATTGTGAATCTTTATGTGGAATAAATGGCCAATCGCCTGCCTTCATGCCACATGGTCTCACTGGGTCAACACGTAACCAGAGTTAATATTCTCTTTGTGTTTGCAGCTTGCTCTTTGAAGTTGGTTGCCTCCATGTTCACACTTTTTGGTCCTGCTCCAGCCAAGGGGAACTTGTCCTGCAGTAACTGCCTTCAGAGCCAGCCAGTCTGGGCCAACACCGGTTTTCCACGCCTTTAGCAGGACACTTTATTGCAGTTAGTAATTAGATGGAAGATGTAACATCCAGACTAGCAGTGGGGAATTTCATTGTGAAGTTTGCCTACATCCAGGAAAAACGGCTTGCCTTGGGCTGACATTTTTCCATGAAAACAAAGTGACTTTTCAAATGTCACTGATATTTTGTATGTGAAACATTATATAAATTACTCTTCGTCAACACGCACCATGGGGGTAATTCATAGAATTTAGCGCAGAACTGGTGCACGCGGCTGGCGCACAGAGGGAGCGTGCGCCAAATCCCATTTTGACGCACAGCATATTCATGGATACTAACATCCATAATCAGCCGTGGCGCAGAGTGGTGCAGCGCCAGTTACACCCCCAACCCCGCCCTGCATGCCAAAAACATTGCACAAATCCTGTACTTGGCACAAAGACCAGTGGACCAGCATACAGCCCCCAACCATGAAAACGTGCTAAAAACACCACACAGCCCTCACACGCCAGCGAAATCACGCGGAAGACCCCCGCGCACCCCTCGGAATACGCACACCCCACGCGTTCCAGCAAAATCACATGGAAAATTCCCTGCGCACCCCTCAGAATATGCGCACCCCACTCGCACCAGCGAAATCGCGTGGAAAACTCCCTGCGCACCACTCGGAATATGCGCACCCCGCTCGCGTTAGCAAAATCACGTGTTAAAATCCCTGCGCACCGCCCAGAATATGCGTACCCCACTCGTGCCAGCGAAATCACGTGTTAAACTCCCCACGCACCCCTTGGAATACACGTACCCCGCTCGCGCCAGCAAAATCGCGTGGAAAACTCCCCACGCACCCTTCAGATTATGCCTACCCCACTTGCGCAAGCGAAATGGCCTCCTTCAACTCCCTGCGAGTTGCCTCGCGGCACGCAGCCTGCCTCAACACTCGGCGCATAGAGATCTCTGCCCTGACCATTGTGAGCCGTGCCCTCTCCACCCGCCGCCGCACCGCCTCTATCTGCCGGCCCACCCGCTACCACACGGAAGACACTCCCAATCCTGGGTCCTCCTGCCCAATGGCCGATGCCTTCCTGTGCCTGTGATGTTGATGGCCCCGAGCCATGATCGCTCCCACCCTGAGCCTGTTGCTGCCGTGCCCGTGCCCTGCCTGTTGATGCCTGCACTTCCTCCTCTTGCTGGGGTCCAGTTGTTGGCGTGGCCACACCTGCTGGACCTCTGACTCCCGACTGTGGCAGGGATGTGTCCTCTACCCGCCCGGCTTCTGGCTCAGGGGCAGCTTCACAGGGGGCCCAGGTGATACTTGGGCTGGAAGATGGCACGGAGGACGAATGGCGCATGGGGGCTCAGTTGAGGAGGGGGTCGCAAGAAGTTCCAGCACACAGATGAACCCAGTGCCGACGACCTGTCCTAGTAGGTTGATGCGGCCAAAGAGGATTTAGAAATGAACAGCATTGTCCAGACGAGAACCCTGCGCGTCATCCCAAGTACCACGTTGGAGCAACGCCATCCCAGATAGGACAGGCTCAATACAGTCATGGATTGCAATGTCCGCAGGGAGAGGAAGGCCAGTTGTTGTATGCAAATCCCCTCCCTGACGGACGCATCCCTGCTGGTGCTGGATGATGCAGTCACAAGATTGGGGACAGGATATACACAGGCACCACCGCAGTGGCCTGTGCTGCCTCCTGTCCCTGCCCCTGGACTGTACCACTAGCACCATGGAATCCCCCCTCCAGGCCCTGTGTGTGGGCCTTCCACGCCTTCCTCCTCAACCAAACCCCCCACCAACCTGGCCAACCCTACTGCAGTCTCTACCACTCATGTTGCCTCCCAGGCTCTTTGCAATACCCTTGCCTCTCACTTCATTTAAAAAACCCAGGACTACCTGTCCACCCTCTCCACCCACACTCCTCCTCTTCCCTCTCCATCTGTGCTTGCTGACCCTCCTTTAGCCACCCTCCCACCATCCTTCTCATCCTTTCCTCTTTTCACCCCTGACAAGGTTGCTAGACAATTCCGATCTATGAAAGCCTCTTCAAAACAGGTTCATCCCTGTTCCTCTAAAACCATCAAGGACCTCATTGACACCCTCGGTCCGGCCCTTGCTTATTTTTGCAACCACCCCTTTGCCTCTGGATCTTTCCCCTCCCTTCTGAGCACTCCTTTGTGCATCCTCTTCTCAAGAAACCCAGAGCTGATCCTTCTTGTCCAGCTAACTATCGCCCAATTTCCATTACTCCCTTTCTTGGCAAACTCCTGGAAAAGTTGTCCATCTCTCAGCTTAACCTTCATTCCAATTCTGTTGGCTGTCTCCATGACCACAAGTCTGGCTTCAGAGCTGCCAGAAGCATGGAAACTGCTCTCCTAAACATCCCTGAAGATCTGCTCACCAACCTTGACTCTAACATTCCCTCTGTCCTCATCCTCCTCGATCTCTCTTCTGCCTTCGACACGGTCAACCATACCATCCTGCTCATAGTCTCAGTGAAAACGTGGGTATCACTGATCAGGCTCTGGCCTGGCTGACCTCTTTCCTCTGAGATCGACCCTCCCAGGTCCAACTTGGGTCCTTCCTTTAATCTATCTTCCTCTCTACCTGTGGTGTTCCCCAGGGGTCTAACCTCTCGCCCTGGCTTTTCAATCAATACCTGGCAACTCTCGCCCACTGCATTGCCATTTTCTGCTCAAATTTCCAGTGCTACGCTGACGACACTCAACTCATTTTCCAGCTGCCATCTGCCACCTCCTCTCCCTCTCTCATCTCTGATTGCCTAACTGCCATTCAAGATTAGTGTGCCGCCAGTGATCTTTGCCTGAATGCCAGCAAGACGGAGATCCTCCTCATCGGCACACCTTCACCATCCTTTCCCCTCACTCGCTGACCGGCCTCCCTTGGTCCTCCTCCTACCCCCACCTGCGAGGCTAAGAACCTCGGGATCATCTTTGACTCCACCCTTTCCTTCTCAGCCCACATCTCTGAGGTCTCTAAAAAGTCACATTTCCGACTGCACCTCCTCAGAGGTACTCTGCCTTTCCTCTCCTTCCCCCAGAAGCTCATGGTATCTCAAGCTCTGGGTCTCTCTAGCTTGGACTATTGTAACAGCCTCTTTCTAAATCTACCTGCCTCTACTCTCCGCCCTGTGCAACTAATCCAGAACAGGACTGCAAGACTTGTCCTTGGCCTCAAGCCCTGGGATCGTATCTCTCCAGCTCTGAAAACTCTTCACTGGCTCCCAGTGGATGCAAGGATTAAATTCAAAACCCTCTGCATTATCCACAAGCCTTTCTGGGGCCCGGACCCAAAATACCGTCAGCTATCCCTCCGCAAATACCTCCCCTCTCGAGCTCTTCGCTCCTCTACCTCCAACTCACTCAGGGTCAGTCGTTTTTCTAAGAAACGAGCTGGGGGTGGATCTCTGTCTTCGGCTGGGGCCTCCCTCTGGAACAGCCTCCCTGCTACTCTAAACTTAAGGAGAACCGTCTCCGGTCCCGGAAACACCTCAAGAGCTTCCTCTTTTCTTCTGCCTTCGCTCCCCCTCTCCCCTGCTGATCTGTTCTCTCTTGGCACCGTGCACCTGGCCACCTTCTGTCTTTTGGGCCCAAGTACCCGATCATCCTGTCACCCTCCCGCACAGCCTCCAGGCCACCCCTTGCACTGGAGTCTGTATCTGTACCCATACAGCCCCCCCTTTTTCATCCTGCACTTATCGGACCTACCCTGTCTGCTGCCTTAAACCTAGCACTTGCAAATTGCTGGCTGCATTACCACTGTTTGTTGCCTTTATTATTTATTTATTGTTATTTGTCTGTTTCTCCTCTGTTTCGCACTTTCCACCTCTCCCCCCTTCCATGCACTTTTCCCCTCCCTCCTCTCCCATGCACTTGTGCGTTCTCAATGTCACTGGGCCTAGTAAGATTGCTGTTTTGTTCTCCCCTGTTCCCCTCCCTTGCCTTGTCGTGCTCTGAAACACTTGTGTACGAGCGCAATAGAAATAAAATATCAATCAATCAATCAATCTTCCTCCATAGGCCCCTGTGGGGGCTCAGCTGCCCCTACTGCTGCCGAGGAGTCCACCTCCAAACGCCGCCTCTTGGACCTTCCCTCGGCAGCTGCGGTCATGGACACTGCACCGCACTCCTCACGCCCCGAAGAGATGGCTACTCAGGAGGGGAGCTGGGCCTTGCGTCTCCGGCTGCCGTTGGGATCCCTGCTGCTCTGCTCCACAGCACCGTCTCCGCCCTCTTCATCAGTTGACGCTGCAGACAGGTAGAGACAGAACACAGGCATCAGGGCACTGTACGATGGTCGCATACACACATGACAGTTGCACATGAGTGTCAGTGTCAAACTTCACAGATGGCATCACACTCCCCGACACACATATCATTTGAACCCACACACATGCACAAATTAACAGGAATGGTGCAGCAGGCAGCAGCATCCATACACAAACAACAGCATGAACATCCGAAGGTCAGCATGATGTCACAAGCAACATGGGGAGTGCCAAACACATGCACACACGCCACCAGACAGACATGCATCTATACATCTCCACCACCTGTCACAGTGCAATCACCAACAACTATGTCACATCTGTCAATCGGTTCCTTAAATGTCTGTGTCACATGCATCCATGGTGTATCACAGTCGCACACTTGTCAAACACACACACACGCACATGTACACCGTGCATGTACATGAAGGTGGAACCAGCATTCATGTGTCTGACCCCAACCATGGCATAGTACATACACAGAAATGCTAACACGTGTGCGTCTCCACATGCATTTGTGCATCATGCTTTGTAACACATACACCATTGATGTGCATCACACATGACTGGACTCACATGCAGCAGGCTCATGTCCCTGTACATACACATCCATAGATGGGCCTTTCCAGACATATGTCCAAGCTGCACACTCCTGGCACACCTCAACATGCACTGCGTCCATTCAGTACACATGGACACTTACCACTTTACTCCGGACGGGTCTGCCTCTCGAGGACCTGGCAGTGAAGCAGGACCCTCATCTGGTCATTAGTAAGGTGGGCCCGGCACCCCACTGCATCCACTGCATCCAAGAGGCGCCGGGCCTTCCTGAGGGTCCTGGACCTGAAGTCCTCCCAGCGCTTATGGACATGTGGTAGGTCGCGGGTTGCCACCCCCTCTGCGTTGATGGCAACCACGATGTCCATTCAGATCCTCCTCCGTCCATCCTTGTCGGCGCGTGTTCTTCTGAAGAGGGCATCATAATGCACTAGGACTTGTTCCACCAGGATGCCAACCTCTCCTGCTGTGAAGCTGGCAGCCCTCTTCCTCTTTGGCTGTGGGTTGCCAGTGCTCTCAGATGGTGTTTCCCCCGTCATGGCAACCCCCGAGGCAGGTGTGGGTGGGCAACTGGGTCCTAGTGCTGGTCTGTGGAGCGATGGAACTGCAGTCAGGAGTCTTCTGTTCCAGCAGGGGTGGTCACAGCAACTGCACCCCTGCAGATGGCTGATGTGCAGGCACCAAAGAGCAGGGCCCGTGGCCAGAAGGCAGGTAGGCAGAAGCAGATGTCTCTTGGGAGTCAGCTCAGGAATCTGGGGGGCAGGACAATGGCCTTATGGGCAGGAGTGTGGTCGTCCATGTGTTGTTGCATGGCCAGCTTGATCTGGAGTGATTTTGCATGTGAAAAAACAGCACGTCCGCATGTAATTCAAGGAAAGGCCCTTAGCGCATAAGTGCGTATGTGACGTAACAAGCGCAGGCGTTTCCCCTGGCATGGGTGCATACTGATTCAGCATGTGAAAAAACAGCACGCCTGCATGTTAAGGTGTGTAATTCGAGGAAAGGGCCTAAGCGCATAAGTGACATGACGCACGCAGGAGTTACCTTCAGCGCGGGTTAAAGGTGAGCAGGGCCAGCAGTTCACTGTACGTGCTTTTCGTGGAGACCAATGCGTGTGTTGCTACTTCTGGTTGTTTCACGCGCCATCACTACTTCACAGCGGATCAAGGACGTATCTCTTCTTTTGGCGGGGGTATTGGCTATGCATGTTTTTCATTACCACGCTAGTCAGACGGTGAGTCGTGCACGCTATTTTTCACACTGCGGGTCCCCTTTGTGTATTGCGTATGCGGTTTCGAGGTCATAGTAGCCTGCATGTCAGACGCGCACGTGTTTTTCATGTCCCTGGGTGCCACCACGTACTGTGGGAGGGTAATTCCACACACGTGGGCTTCTGGTGTTTGAGTGCACGGTTTTACTGCAGTTTTGGGGTGCCTGAACATTGCGTGACCTGTCACTTTATCACCGGGGTCCCATACAGCCTTGCAGGTGCCCAGGGGTGTTGTTAACATCTAGTACCCCACCCCTTCACCCATATTGCCCAGGACAATTGTCGTGTACACCTCCCATTGGCACTATTACATCTGTGCCGGCACTACTACATCTGTGCCCTGGTTGGGAGGCCATGAAAAGTGAGGGGCAACTCAGATGGGCATCCTCCATGTGGCGGGCATGGTCAGGGAAGTGGCCGGGGAGTAGGGGGACTCCAGGGTGTCCAGGGTGGCTGCAGAGGGGGAAGAGGCAGGGGTGTGCCACTTCGGCACAATGCTCTATCACGTGTTGTTACAGTCATGCCACCAATCCCTGTGGTTCTGGGAGATACAGCTCTTGCATCTGGCACTGGCGCCCATGTGACCCGGCAGTCCGTTTCATCGACTGCCACGGGCCCAAGCGTAGTGGTAGCTGCAGGTGCAGCTGTGGCCACCACCACCCAGGCTGAGGCTCTGCCAGCGCGTGCTGGTTGGCACCAGAAGAGTCCCAGGATGATTTCCAGGTGTTCAGGAGGCACGTGGTAAGTGCACGCTGGGCTGCCCTGACCAAGGCACGTGTCTCTGGGGCAGGATGTCATCTGCTGCCCCGGGCAGCTGGGTGTTGGCAACTGCATGGGCATCTGCCGACACCACCTCGGTTCTGAGTATGCCATCCAGGGCAGTCTCGGTAAATAACCATGGCACAGCGGATGTTGCTGCGCAGGGTCCAGTCAAGGACACCCAGCAGCCACTGACGCAAGTCAGGGCTTCTGTCCTAGTTCCACCTGCCACTCCCCAGGTTCAATCCACCAGCGCCTCTGCCCCAACTGATTAAGGCGGCATTTGCCAGTCATTTGCATGGGTGCATACTTATTCAGCACGTGAAAAAACAGCATGCCCGCGTGTTAAAGTGTGTAATTAGAGAAAAGGGCCTAAGCGCATAAGTAAGCATGGGTTAAAGGTGAGCGGGGCCAGCAGTTCCCTGTATGTGCTTTTCGTGGAGACGGACGTGTGTGTTGCTACTTCTGGTTGTTTCATGCGCCAACACTCCTTCACAGCGGATCAAGGACATATCTCTTCTTTTGGCAGCGGTATTGGCTACGCATGTTTTTTATTACCACGCTAGTCAGACGGTGAGTCGCGCGTGCTATTTTTCCCACTGCGGGTCCCCCTGTGTATCGCGTACCCAGTTTTGAGGTCATAGTAGCCTGCGTGTCCAACGCGCATGTGTTTTTCATGTCCCTGGGTGCCACCGTGTACTGTGGGCGGGTAATTCCACACACGTGGGCTACCGGGGGTTGCGTGCACGGTTGTACTGCAGTTTTGGGGTTCCTGGACTTGGCATGACCTGTCACTTTATCAACGAGGTCCCATACAGCCTTGCAGGCACACAGGGGTGCTGTGAACATCGATTACCCCACCCCCTGCACCCCAATTGCCCAGGACAATTGTCGTGTACACCTCCCATTGGCACTACTACATATGTGCACTAGTTGGGAGGCCACGAAAAGTGAGGGGCACCTCAGCTGGGCGTCCTCCACATGGCGGGCATGGTCATGGAAGTGGCCGGGGTGACCAGGGAGTAGGGGGACTTCAGGGTGTCCAGGGTGGCTGCAGAGGGAGAAGAGGCAGGGGTGTGCCACTTCGGAAGAATGCTCTGCCACGTGTTGTTGCAGTCATGCCACCACCCCCTGTGGTTTCGGGAGAGGCAGCTCTTGCATCTGGAACTGGCGCCCATGTGACCCAGCAGTCTGTTTCATCGACTGCAACGGGCCCAAGGGTAGTGGTAGCTGCAGGTGCAGCTGTGGCCACCACCACCTAGGCTGAGGGTATGCCAGCGCATGCTGGTTGGCACCAGAAGAGTCTCAGGATGATTTCCAGGTGTTCAGGAGGCATGTGGTAAGTGCACGGTTGGCTGCCCTGACCGAGGCACATGTCCCTGGGGCAGTATTGTCATCTGCTGCCCCGAGCAGCTGGGTGTTGGCAACTGCATGGGCAGATGCAGCCGACACCACCCCGGCTGTGAGTCTGCCATCCAGGGCAGACTCGGTAAATAACCATGTCACAGCGAACAGTTGCGGCGCAGGGTCCAGTCAAGGGCACCCAGCAGCCACTGACGCAAGTCAGGGCTTCCGTCCTAGTTCCACCTGCCACTCCCTCAGTTCAATCCACGAGCACCTCTGCCCCTAATTATTAGGGTGGCATTTGCTAGTCAGGGTCCAGATCACTGCCCAAGAGGAGGAAGGTTGCACCTGCACAAGAGGCTGGGACCCCAGAAATGGCTCCAGCCTCTGGCACGTCGAGGAAGAAGCCTTTCTGCAAGCAGGAACTGGACTTCCTTGTGGATTACATGTCAGGACACGACTGTGATATGCTAGTGGGCCCAAATTGTCACACTATGGCTGCCCAGTGTTTGAACCACTGGAAGCATGTTGCAGAGTGTGTCAGTGCATTCGGACATGAGGTGCGCACAGCTCGGGAGTGCAAAAAGAGCTAGGATGACCTCCGACGGTGTGCTAAGCTAAAGCGTCCCTCCAATTATGCCATGACTCGGGTGACTGGCAGTGGGCCACCACCTGAGGAGGAAGATCTCACTTCACACGAGTTGATCGCTGCAGAGTTCATACCGACAGAATTGTACGAAGGAGTGGGAGAGATGCTGGATTTTGATGCCCGTCCAGGGAGCATTGTTGCGTGTTTGTCCAGCCCATGTGTGGTTTGCTTGTGTGATGTGTTGTGCTTGACTGCCACTACATGCTATGTGTACATGTTTCTCATGTGAGAGTCATGCAATGCTTCACTGATGCGTGCCTGCTGTGCAGCATGCTGGACATGTAGAGCAGACAGGGACTGTCCTCATCACCACAATTGCACCTTACTCACATGCTAGTCACCGGGCTGCCCTTCCGGTCCATGTTCCAGCTCAGTGGCCCTTATGCATTTAGCCTGGGATGTCTTTCCACTCAGCACTGGGACTATGTCATCGCATGACTGACGTGCATGTGTGTTCTGCCTGCATGTGGGTACACCACGTAGGCATGCTCCCTTGCCCCTCCACCCCCCTGCACCCCAATTTCACCATGGCTCTGGTGTGTATCATGTTGGACTACTGCAATGGCCTGTTCAAAGCTCCTGTGTACATGCACACTTCCCCCTGCCAACCTGCCAGACACATACTGTGGGGTACATCCTTTGTCCTTGATGCAGGGTGTCTCACTCGGACTGTGCAGATGGCAGATAGTTCGCCGGGACATGAGTGCCCATTCATGCTCCATGTGCACTCCATGCATGCTCCTATTTGTCCTTGGCAGGATGATCATTGTAGTATGTGTCCAGGATGACATACATTTAATGGCATTTGATCATCCATTCCATGCCCACTCTGGCTCAGTCCTGCATCATGCACATGTTTAGGGTGTCATAGTCTGTGTGGGGCACAGGCCTCCCCCTGTTTCAGGCCCCCTGACTCTGTTCAACTGGTGGAGTGTCTTCTGCACAAATGGGTGTACTTCAGAGGGTTCATCATGTGTCCTGCTTACTGTCCCTTGCTCATCTGCTGTGTTGTCAGTTGACTCAGATTATGCAATTGACGCTAGTTAACACTGCCACTGCACAATCTGATCAACCTTTCACTGCCATGCAATGCCTCCCTGCATTTTCACAAAGGGTGGAGCGGGGGGTTACCTGTAGCCATGCAACCCATTGCATGCACTTTGCACGTGATGCCTGAACTTGCCCTACACTGCCTTCATGTTTGTCGATTGACATCATAATGTACTTGTTGATGTAGATAGATGGTAATGTACACGTGTTCTGCACTGCACCAAACCACTTTTGAGCCATGTTACACCATTCTACATGCTTACTCACTGCTGCAATGTCAAAGTGACCTGGCATGTATGGTCAGATTGTCATCCCTTCACTGTCATGAAAGGCACGGGCACAGGTGCATCCTGTGACACCTGTACTCAGTATTGGAACACCCTAGTGGATGTTTATCAAAGTTGCTTGGTCAATCTGCGGCCTATACCAACTGGTATAGGCCGCAGATTGAATAATCGGGTTATAATGACTCTGGAGCTGCCTTCACGTGTGTATGTGTACACTTTCACATACATCGAAGCTAGCAGCGTTGTAGCTGCTTGCTTTGCTGTATAGGTTGCTGTTCATAATCACCATACGGGTGTATATGTTGTTCTTGAACATTTTCACATGTACATATGCAAGCAGCTTCAACGTTGTGTAGTGCAACATTGCAGCTACTCACTTATGTGTATGTGAAGGTGTTCATTCACACATGTGTTCTCTGCAGCTTTTTTGTTCAATGACTAAAATGTAGTTGATTAACGTTAATGCTGCTGCGATTTCAGGATTCTGCCCGTTATGTTCAACTGGCACAATCCTGAAGGTGGACTGTGGTGCAGTATGTGTACACCCAGGCCCACTTAGCTAATCTGGTGGGGCCTGGTCATGATGTTTTGACACACTGAATAATGTTTTAGGGCACAATCAATGCACAATGTGCTCAATCAGGCCCTGAGGGGTGTTCTGGAGGCTTCATGGCTGGCGGCTCGGACCGTACTGGGCCTTATGGTCCCTCATGCGTGGTTGCAGGTCCTCACTTTGCTCGTGATATTCACTATGTCTACATGGCCCGTGATGTCCGGTACGGGCCGAGCTGCAAATGGATGAAGCTATATTGGTTAAGATGGTTTAGTGATGCATGTGTACATGCATATAACGTGTGTCATGGTGTGTTTGGAATCACTTGCAGCTGTGGCCATTTTGCAGTTCAGACATGCTTATGGTATGTGCCATCTCTTTGTTGCCATCTGTCATTTCTGCCTGTGACATGTGCCTGACAGAATTGGTGTGTGATGGAGGTGATATATTACATTCTGTACCTGTGTAGGCTTTGCTATTTACACACATCCATTTCTGCTTTTGGGATGTTTTTGCATATCAATGTCACTGGATGCATGCTGGAATTTAATTTGTGTGTGATATGTCTGCTTCCTGTGTTGGCTGTCGATGTGATGTCTATGTGTGTGTGGGTTATGTGCTTCTGACATATGTACTCATGTTTTTTTTCCACATTACAGATGATGACGCAATGGAGCCAGAGGATGGTGATGTCAATCCTGACACGGGGTAGCTTTCACATCAGCAACCCGGCACAAGTGGGGGTCGTGGGGTGGTAGGCCACGAGAACCCACTTGCAGGGCTGGCAATGAGTGTAGCTCGGATTATCACTCTGACAACAATGTTGAGTTGGATGCACGTCATGTCCATTTGTTGACGGTGAGTGATTCTGATGTGGAGGATCTTCTGTCCGCGACACCTGCACTGAGGGGCCAGACGGTGTTGGAACCTCTGCCTGTGGTGGATCGGGACGCACAGTCACACTCCACCAAAGTTGATGATCTATTTGGGGCATCACGTCAATGGAGGGATGTAGTCCTGCAGCCGCGGGCGGTGCCAACCCAGTGAGGACCACAGCTCCAAGCCCGGCAACGCAGTGGCCGTGCTCTGCCGGGGTATACTGAGTGGGAGCAATTCATGTGTGCCAATTCAGAACAACAGGGGGCAGCAATTGATAAGATCGCTCACAGCATGGAACGTGTGGCCCAATCCGGGCTCCTCCCGGCGAGGCAGGTGGAGCTCCAACAGCAGGCAGCACAGTCCACGGCCTGTTCACTCAGGCTGGGCATGGCAGCCTCAGACAGGGCACACCAGGCTGAAATGGTGTCTCTGCGTCAAGCACTTGCTGCTCACGCAGAGGCACACAGGGAGGCCCTGAGGGATGACCTTAAATCCCTCAGATTGACTCTAGGTGTGCTCAACATGTCCCAGAGGCAGCGGACAGAGGAGAGGTAGGAGCAGCTTGAAAATACCATCTCGGCTGAGCTACGTGCATGCCTGGAGGTGCTCTGGATGTCATGCAAGGCCATGCAGGAAGAACTCTGTGTTACACGTGCTACCTTGCAAGAGAAAGCACACGTATCATGTGAGGTGCTGCATGCTGACCTACGTGTCATCGCCACACAGGACCAGGCTTACCAGTTCCGCAGACTTGCTGAAGGTGAAGGGCAAGCTGCGCATAGGCGTGGTCATGGTACTGTGCCACGTCCACCTTCTGCTTTCCATCCAGAGGGTGTCTCGGACGACGACTTATCTCCCACAAAGGTCGGCCGTGCAGGCGTTGAGCCCATGGAGTCTTTCTTTTTTTTATCTCTATATCATCGCATGTGGGTGTTGAGGTGCATCCTGTACCTCCCCCCTCCTGGGTGCCTGCCCCCCGGGTCGTATGTGGCCATGTTTTATTTCATTAGTTAGTTTAATTAGTTAATATAGTTTAAAATTGTCTGTCTATTGTGCATTCATGTGACGGTGTGGTGCTTTGTGACTTTTGAAAGCACCCACTGTCTGTTCCAGCTGAGCCCATTTAAGCTTGCCTTGTGTATGTGTTTGCGGCTTGGGGTCCTGGCACATATGCCACTCCTGCTTCCCCTATCCATGGGCTCGCTTGGATGGTTCGGTGCGACAACCGTTTACACAAGGGCAATGGAATTTCGTCATATCTGTGGCCTGTCTGCTGCTGTACTACTTGTGTTAACACCCCTATGGGGATTATTGATGTTTTCTCCACAGCATGTCTGCAATCAATTTTGGTGAGTACATTATTGAACTGTCCATTTATTGATGTTGATTGTGATGTATGTTCTTTTCTTGCCTGTATACGTGCTTGATGCACTTCAAGCTGTAGACGGTAGCCTGCAACCTTCGACTGTCATAGTCACACTGATGGTGGGAGGGGGCCGGGTGGTGACAATGTCAAGTTGGTACGTGTTGAGTTCAGTCCCTGGGGATTGTGGCAAAGGAGGATGTATTAGGAATGTGACCCAAGAGGCACAACTCAAGGTCCAGTCCTCACCTGAGATGTCCGCCTATACTACTACTACTACGCCCCGTTCTGTTTGGACGGCATGCTGTAACTGTCTTCCCTCTTGGACTTTGATGCTGTTATCCTACTGGACTACTGCTCTTTTACTTGTTTTTCACACTCTGGTGCCTTTAGTCCCTGTTCTTCTTTCTGCAACTGTCCTTGTTGCAGATCTGTCCAACCGTCTCTTGGGCTGTTATTTCCACATACTCTTACACTGCCTTGGTTTGCCTCAGTACACTTCTGTTCAACAGCATCTTTCTGTCGCTCCTCCTGTCTTTCATCTATTACATCCATGCCTTTATGTTGACTGTTGGCGTTTACAAATGCTATTCAACTGTTGTGACTGTTAACTTGCTGTCAGCTGTTTCCGGCTATCTCGCATTCTCTGTGCCTTTCCGGCCTTGTGCTGTCTCTGCCTTTCTTTGTTCACGCTATTAGGGATTGATTGGGTTTCAGCTCAACCATCCAGTTGTGCCAGCCTCCTTGGTTATTTTCAACTCAAGTTCCATCTCTACCTGTCAGGGTACAGAACCTGGGGTTATGTGGGAGGAGGTCAGATGGTCAGATGTAGCTCTCAGCATGGCCCAGTGATAAGCAGCATAAAGACACACACACATGAAACTTTCCAGACTTGTTAAAGGCTTTTATGCACTTTCTGCAGGAAAAGGAGCCTGCAGACTACCTTTCCCAGCAGACACCGGGCCAAGAACTACAAAACCCTGGCCACGTTGGGTGGTGCACACATGTGCATGCGTGCACAAGCAGAAGCACATGGCTTGTGCTCAGGCGTCCAACAGAAGCAGACGTGTTCCAGGAGCTCCGAACAAGGTGAGAAGCACGAGGGGCCACACCCCAGCCGACCTTCCTCCAGGCCCCTTGCACATGCAAGCTAAGTAGCGCCAGTGCTGGGGAGCTTAGCCAGGCGATGGGGAAGATGCACACAGGACAGCTAAGCCATGCTGAGGAGCAAATGCCAAGAAGCTTTCCGAGTTGTCAGGGGCACACACAGTGGGTGTCCCCCATATCCTCGAGACCTCCTGCTCCATAGAAGCTAAGTTATTAGCGCAGTAGCGTTCCTAGCCACAAACTAATACAGCTCAGGAGGGGTTATGTGTGTGTGGGGAAAGCACACACAGAATAGTAACTCACGCTCTCTTTGCAGCATTGAACTGCTCCTGTTACCGGACCTGAGAGTGCGCAGGCAGGCGGCCAGCACTCACCCATGAGATAAGTCTCTCTTTGCTCACCTTTGAGCCATTTTGTACAATGTGCATGAAGTACATGGTTTCTTTGATTGAGTATGTGTAATTGTCAATAGGTGTAGTTTGTACTTTCACTACTTTCCCTTGCCCATCCACCTCCTCTCTCTTGACCCTCTTTCCAGTTATCCTAAATACTGATGCCTATCCAACCAACAGATTCCTAACCCTCTTTCCCCACCGGGGTCTCAGAGGCCTGTGTAAGTTTATCTTGCAGGCAGCCAGATCGCGGAGGGGGTGGTTGGCTTGTGCCACTCCTGTGCTTGGAGACCAGAGCTGTGACACTACCCATCAGTTGTTGCATCCTCATTGATTTTTGTGTACTGGAATTGCTACCCATCCTGCTACCCATCCTGTTGAACCATTGGTCAACTGTGCTACCCTGGTAGTTATTCTATCACTCTGCTTGGACATGTGCTTGGTCATATTCAGTGACTTCAAGTCATCTACTGGAGACTCTTCCAGGTTTTTTTTGGTGGCTACAGGCTTTTTCCCTTGTCTGGGGGTTTGGCTCCTTAGAGTTCTCTGCGATTTGGTATTTTTACCAGTCAAGGTGGCCTCTGAGGGGGCTGGACCCCATTTACACAAAAGGTAGAACAAGGAAACCAAGGGGTAGGGGGATCCTGAAGCCAGGTAGACTAGAAGGAAGAAGCCAACAGACCCTAGAGACAGTTCTTCTGAAGGTCATGGTGATGAGTAAATGAGGGAGGGACTTTTGTTGTTGGACAGTAAACTTGGGCTACAGTGTTTGGGCACTCTCTGACATTCTCATTGTTGGGTACTATGTTCATGATGGGTTCTGCTGGTCAATGGCTGTTCCTGTGTTTGGTTTACTTTTCAGGTGTCGGGGATTGTTGTGGTTTGACATACTGGGGTGTACACATGGCCAATGTTCACATGTGATCTGTACAGGACACTGAGGGTCACTTGATTTCACATGCATGTATTGAGTGCATGTCCCTATTGACACACATACTTACACAATGCACCACCACACATACAACCATCCTTCCATGCCCACACGTGCACACAGATTGCCTTCTCTGGCATGCTGTGTCCCTGCAGCCAATGATCACTTACCATTTGGGGATCGTGAACATGCGTCAGTAGGTTATTTTTGTTGCTTGTCCTTTTTATATGATGCTCAAGGTGTATCCCCAACACAATGGCTGCTCACTGTGCTGTGTGCTGAGCAGTGTGTTGCAGGAGACATACACAGCACACAGGTTTGGGATTTGCAGATTTGGATTGGCCAACAAGCAGTCTTTTGTTGATGGTACCACTGGTGGCATGCATTTGTGTATGACTTTGTATGTGTGGGAGGTTGTTGGTCAGTCATTTCATCTGATTCCATGTCAGGTGTGATTGTCTCAGGCCTCTTTCCATTTATCACGTGTCACTTCATTTCTAATTGGTCACGTGTTGTGCTTTTGGTTTGCTCTTTTGCTGTTGCATTCCATGTCATTGTGTGGCCGACAAGGGTGATGTGGGTTGGGAGGGTTTAGGTGACATACCAGTGATTGTAATGGCCTTATTTGCAGGAGGGTTGTGTGATGTACACCTTGCATGTGTTCCTTTTGGTCACACAGGATTGGTTATGTTTAAGTAGCTAGGGATGCACACAATGTAGCACTTCCATGGCAACATCCTCAGGGTGGTAAGGTTGTGACAGTTGACTGTCTCTTTATCATCATCGATTGTCACCTGGTATGTGCCAGGCCTGTGTGCACTCTGCAGGGGTGGGAGTTTAGGTGAAACATATGGCCACAAGCTGGGTCCGGGCTGCCTCACCACGTGCCCTTTCCCCTCCCATGAGCAGCGCCTGTGCCTGTGGTTGGGGATATGGGGGCACCACCATGTCCACCGGTACACCCTACCATGTTGCAACATTGTGCAGGACAATGATCCTGCACACTACTGGGGGTGCATATAGTAGTTGCCCGCCAGAGCGGTCAAGGGAGCGGAAGTGTGACTTGAGCGCTCTGAATGTGCTCTCCACTATGCCCCTGTTTGTAATATGGGCAGCGTTGTATCTTACCTGGTGTGGTGTCGTGGGGTTCCGTATTGGCGGCATCATGTGGTTGCTCAGAGGGTAGGCACAGTCCCCTGGGGAGGTGAGGATAGTTGTCATTAGTTGGGTGTGTGTATGCATGTGCACAGACATTTGTACTCACCAATGAGCCATGTTTCGCCATGCTTCCCAGCTTCCAGGTCCCAGCTCAGGGCGGACATTCTGTATACGAAACTGTCATGGGTAGACCCAGGATAGTTTGCATAGACAGGGGTAATGATTCCATGGGCATTGCATACAAACTGTACGTTGATGGAATGCCAGTGCATGCGGTTTCGATAGATGTGCTCAGTGGCCCTAGGTGGACGTAGGGCCACATGGGTGCAATATATGGCACCGAGCACTTTGTGGAAGTGTGCCACCGTGTAAAAGTCCTGGACCACGGCCTGCCTTTCTGCAGGTGTTCTGGGCATGTATATGTGCCTGCAGATTGAGGGGCGCGCAGTCATGATTGCCAACACCTGGTGTAGGCAGTGTGACTGCGTGGCCTGTGAGGCACCCCCAACTATGGCAGTTGTTCGCTGAAATGACCCAGTGGCCAAAAAATGCAGGAAATTGAGCACCTTTTCCAAGGGGCTCAGTGCTTGGGAGCAGAAGGTGTGTGATGTGAGGTCATCCTCCCACTCAGTGACCAGGTCTAGGATGATACGAGGTGAAAACCTATACCTGCCATAGACCTCGTCATCAAGCATCCCAAAAAGGCTGGTCCTGGGGAAAAAAATGCAGGGTCTGGCTATTCTCCTCCTCCTGCGGTGTCCCACGATCAGTGCTGCGAGAAATGGGACATTCATTGTAGCTGTATATACGTGTTTGTTGTTTGCGCGCACTTTTATAATGCACTGGGACGCTTCCGCCTGCCTTCGTGTGGCGGACGTGTTTACGCCTGTGCGTGTCTTTTGGCGTGCGCAGGTTTCCCGTATTCGATTCCAGAATACTTCTTGTTCGCACGTGTGTGGGCTTTTCGTGTATTTACCAGCAGTACTTCCCCAGTTTCGCCTTTATTTTCACGTGTTGTTCCCCATTCTGCTTGTCCGCCCCTTTTTTGGTGTGTGCACTACACGTTGTGCGCTTTCGCTGTGTGCGTCACGCACGGCATTCGGGATGTTGCAGAGACGTGTGCGACCCTGTGCGCCACCCGCGGATTTGTCGCACATCCCGGGGAAAACACAAGCAGGGCCTTCCATGAATCGCACGCGTGCATGTGCACTTGCTTTTTCAAACTTGCGCAAGCCTGCGCCACGAATTTCAGTGCACATTTGTTCCATGAATTGGCCCCCATGTCTTTTTCCCTGACATTTTTCCTGTTAGCAGTGATATATTTTCACATTTAAACTGCAGATACACCTTTCAAGCCATTTTTGGGGTTAGTGTTTAAAAATCCTGCTTTTCATGTGAAAGGGATCTATGTTTGGGACCTTTTAATGCACCCCACAAGGGGCATGAATGGACACATCGTATATAACCACATGATATTAAAAAAGTGGCATGACCTTTAGAAACTATGTCTTAGCATTTTACCCTCGATGATAACTTGACAAGATTTCCAAACATGGGGGAGATGGAATGCGAGGAGAGATTCCTTCCTAGTGTTAGCACAATCTCATCTATGCTCCCTGGCTAGGATGAAGCCAGATCTATAGTGCATCCAGGCTAAGTCATTTAGGCTTCATTAATGTACGGCCAGATTTAAGTTGAGCTGCAACTGCAATAAGATAGTAAACTTCAAAAAGTGCAGTCCAGTCAGTGCTGGCAAATATGGTTTTAAAAAGTAGAGAAACTTTTAACAGTACAAAACAAAAGTTGCAATTAAGCATGATATTCGAACTAGAGAAATAAAATACACTTGTGTGAAAACAATAAATGTTCACATCAGGGAAATCTTGGCCCTAGTAAAAAAAAAGCAGGTCCTATTTGTACTAGTGAAAACATTTTCCTGGTGCATTAATGCACGTCCTGTTCAAATAGGAACACATTTGCACTTATGCTAATACCATGCACAATTTATTTTGCACATGTGCAAAGTTACTGTAGTGAGGCTCGATGCCTTTAGTCAAAAGTTGCATGTCTTAGTATTTAACATATATGTAATCAGAGAAGAACAGATAAAAGAACCTTGAACCGCAACTGTCATGAGGCAATTTGGATTCATCTCCTTGGAGTCTGAATACTGGAACTCAACAAAGACCTTGAACTTGAGATCGTTCTGGGCACAAAAAACACTTAATCAATTTAACACCACTGAACCAAAATAACTCAGAAATGCAACCAATGTATATGCACGTCCATGAAGAACAGATGAAGAACAGATGTTAGGTATTCAGAATTAAGGTGTCGCCTCACCTTAAAATCCATCTTCGCCAAAAGATGCACAATACACTGTTCTCCAATGCCACATTAAATAGTAACATATATATTGCATTCAGAGTAATCAATTGTGCAGGTTCAAATGCCCTTTGCAGTTTCTGCCTGTGCAATGTACCATAAGCATGCTCTTCGTATTCGGTAGTGTACACCACCTCTCTTTACCCTTCTCTCGAATGCAGTTACTGCCTGGCAGTGCCGCTTGGTATTTCCTCCAAGCATCCCATCCATGCATTCCATGTAGCGTGGGATAATGCTTTAGTAAATATTCTTCCTGTTCTAGTTTAGAAAGCTTCCTGGAAAGAAAGACATGTCTAGCAGGTCCATTATTGGTAATGAATGGACACGTATTGGTGCCCCTGATCTGATGCCACCACCCTGCTAAACCAGGGGCCTGCAATCTTTGGCTCTCCAGATGTTTTGGACTACAATTCCCATTATCCCTTTTCATTGGCTATGCTGGCTAGGGAAGATGGGAGTTGTAGCCCAACACATCTGGGAAGACAATCTTCAAGATGGCACAATAATGTAACTGCTCAAAGCTAACCAGTAGGCCAGAATTTCAGCCAGTTACAGCTCTTAAACCCCTATTCGTTCGGAGGCTGAGACTTGGAAAAGAGAAAATCACAAATATCCTAAGGCATAGAAGGTCATTTTGAGCTAGGTGTACTGGAAAGAAAATGCACAAAAGCCTTGAGTGTGGTTTTTTACGCATTTACACCCCATTTTCATTGTTTTGTATGCCGCAGAGGAGGGGATCAAACGTAACTTATGTTTCCACCGCTCCCTTCCTCTCCGCCATATAAATACTCCAGCATCTGCGCCGCCATGGGTTTCATGCCACACAAATTCTGGTGCTTCCTAAGGAGTCCATGAGCTGTTTACAGCAGCAAAAAACAGGCCGACTCCTTTGGAGTCTATTCTAAATGCAGCCTGCCTTGTGTGCATGGCAGGCAGCGTTTACTGAATTTGCACGGTGGAGTGTGCCAGAGGCGGCGTACAAGTGTATCCGACACCTTTCGCCCTCTGCTGTGCAAAGGAGCAAAATTCAGTGGCGTCCTCATTCACACAAACGAGTAAACGTACAGGTCCCTGCCAACAAATTTCGATGGGACTCCAAAATGAGCCGCATAGTGCAGCGAGGGCAGCTGAATGTTTTACGGGTGACCTGAGGCACTATGGTATCTACATATACTGGCATTGTGTGTTATATCAGAGTGCTGTGCATTCTCCAATCTTCCGCACTGCCATGGATCCTTCACTGCAATGAATGACTCAAGAGTGGCTACCCTACAAGTGACTGACAATGACATGAACAGCTGTAAAAGGCCCCGAATCATAAAGCCCAACCTCTCCCAGGCCCTTTTTTGTGTGTAGCTTCTAGCACTTTGAATACTTGATTTTGTAGGCCCCTATTTATCATGGGAATAGTAAACCTACACGTCACAGCATGTAAAGTCGTAATGCCTGAAAAGCTGCCATTGGTTGAAGGTAGCATCATGACATGGGGAGCCAGTGAGCAGCTGTGATTTTTTGAGTCGCTTGCCAGTAGAGTAGACACTAGTGGCATTTAATGGCCGTGTACACTACTTGTCTGACAAATGACCCCAAATCCTGACCTGTCAGCGGGATAAGACTTAGAATGCTGGCACTCGCAGAACCACAATGAGCACGGGTCAGCATGATTCCAGGCACACACTTACCGTTAGTCTCGTGGACCTAGGGCAGACGCCGCAATGGAAAACTCTATGTGCTCAAATGCCATCTATTTATTTATTTATTTATTTATTTAATTGTTTATTTATTTATTCATAACGCGACTATACCTTACCTCAGTTCAGTTTCTAACCGTTGATCCGGGATTCAAACCTGGCCTTGCTTGCTTCCAAGACCAGCAGGTTGCCCCTGTGCTATCCCCCGTTCACTATAACTGTACAAGGGTGTGCCTCGTGACATGGCGCCACTTGGCTGCTACATGTTCAACGTAGGTTGTTCTTTATCGTGGGTAAAACATCAATAGTTCGATTTTTTTAAAAAATGTAAACATTCTCAAAATGCATTTTCAAATGGTGCGTCCTCTTCCCGAATGAGCATTAAGTGACCAAAGGTGACTCTGGCAGAAAATCACTGCCGGCGACACGTGTTAAACATATCTCCAAGGATGGAGTCAGCTCATCCATAATGTGCTTCTGGCCAGCATACCAATAGCCTGGAAAAACGTGTGCCCTTGTCCCAAGCTATTATGACACCCAAGAATGCCCCAATAAATACATTTTGCATTTTGGCCACTGCACAATGAAATCACACCAACAGCATCTGCTGCCAGCAAAGAAAATGGAGGACGAAAATAAGGCAAGAGCTCTCAACAGAATTAGGGAGGCTGTACACAAGCAGGTGTTATTGTTTGTCCTAGAAATAGGGAGCTGGTCTCATAATTGTAGTGAGAAATCATCTTTGGACAAAATCACCTGCCACTATTTTTCCTCGGGGCTAAATGGGATATGCAAATAGCACTGATCGCCACAATGCCGTGCCTTTCACCCTTGCTACGCAGCTCATGCATATTTAAATTAATGTAGCCTTTCCAGCTGATTGCACTGCTTGTGAACTCTTGCATGACAGAGGCTTTCAGAGGCCAAAATGCCTCGATTTCAACACACAAAAAGAAAGGTGGAATGAGTTTGGAGCAAGCATCCGGTTTCTAAAAAGCTGAAGGCAGTGGAGTTTAATGGCTGAAGGTCGTAATATTTAATACCAGACCGTTATGTTAAAGAAAGTATGATACTGTATTCTGTATATGACTGTTGGAACGTTCAGAATATGCCATCACGCTGACATGAACGCAATTTGACTCAAGCAGTATTTTTAAATTAACTCACTTTGGATATTAGCCTTTGTAACTATCACTAATTCCTATAGGTACTCTATACGTATAGCTGTGCACTCGGCACCGGGCATGCTCCAACATAGAGCCTGACAACCCACCATACAATTAGCAGGGGACAAAAAACAAGACAATCCTAGGGTACGAATGGAATGATTCCCAGAACGTTTTCCTGTGGGATTGCGCCATTATAAAACGCTTCCATGAATCAGGCCCCATATATCACATCTTCTTTAACATAAAATCCAAATCCCTATGCTTCCTGCAAGGCTAGATATGTGTCCTTGTTGCAAACATTATATTGGCAGAATGGGTATGGTGAAAAGTCCTGTGTGTTATATACTTGGTAATACAAACATGAAATCATTTTTATCAAAGACATATTTGCCAAATATACAGATTTGTTTTATTTATATTCCCAAGTTGCACTCTCATTTTATTAATTGCAGCCAGAAACCCTCATTGGCTGTATTTGCCACCAGGGGCATCATTTAGGGGTCACCAGAAGTCGCAACTGCGACCTCTGAGGTCTCCCTTGTGACCTCTAAAAAAACAACAACATTTTTTTGGTTGTAATGCAAGGTCCTTGGCTGTGGCAAGCACCATGTGGCTCTTTACTTCTGGAGTGGCTGGTTTTCTTGTTCAGGCCCCTTAAAAAAAGAAGACAAATAAGAACAAGTCTAACACTTTCAGCACTGACCCTAAATAAGAAAGAATAGGAATACCAAATAATGTGTCTTTCTGGAATTCTATACAATAATTGCTAGACTCATTAAAGGTTTATTTCAGGCACCCTTCAGGGAGTGAGTCAATGATTTAGTCTGTTCTTAAATGCCTCAACTCAGCCTTCCATCCTTCTGAGGTCTATAAATGAGTACCAACACAGGTTTGTGATATTGGGTGTATATTTTTTCTATTTAAAGCGCTTAAGCGTAAGTGCTATATAATAACACATCATCATCATTTGGTCATGGACGTGTGCTTGCATTCACAGTAATTTGGTAAAATGGGCCTATACAAACCGATCTTAACGATATATATGGCGATCCATTCTTGTATGAAATGGGCATCATATTATAGTGATATCTTAAACATATTTTTCGTAGTATTAAATGCTATGTGATGCCACTTCCTGTTTTGTCAACGGGTGAAAGGTCGTGTTCCATCGCTTCCTGCGATATCATTTCGGGTGGGGTCAAATGACATCACTTCCTATGATGTCATCAGGAGGTCAAGGGTCGTGTGATCTCGCTTCCGCTACCCCTGGCATTTTGGGGAAATTACGTCCCTGTTTGCCACCCTGCCCTTTGTAAAAGGGGTATTTCAAAACAATATAATTCATTGGAATTTACCTGCCGGACCATCTGGCAATGATAATATTCTAGCAGAAAATAATGTATATATTTATTCTAGCTTTTCATAATAGCTTTTTTACACACAAACAAAACATACAGCAACCTTCCCTTTCCAATATATCTATTGTTCATTGTGATGCAGTCGGCAAAAGGAGAGCGAGTGTGAGAGAATGAGGGGATGAGAGAGAGTGAGAGAAAATGTCCTTCCATCCTCGATGGTTCCTGCTGACTACTGTTGTGTTTGGTGTTGCTGGCAAATTACAGTAATTGTCCTCCTGACATTCACATATGTCACTAGGAGTGTTTTTTGTTTTGTGGTGTGGTGTTGATGCTATGGTTCTATGAAACTGTTGCCAATACATCTGCATAAGCACCAATGTTGCTGCCACTGGAAAGTTGCAGATTTGGGGGAACCCTTGTTTTTGTACTCTCAATTTTATTATTCTATTTTTTCTGGGTGTGTATGGAAGCAGCTAAGTCTCTGGGCATCTTTGCTCAGACAACCTTCTGGTTGGCCCAAAGAAAATTCTCAATAAACTTGACAGTCAATACAGGTCCTTCACTATTGAGAATACCACTTTCACTGCTGCCGTAGCAGTAAAAGCACTGGGTGATTTCCTCGACTCCACCCTCTCAATGACATGTCAAGTCAGCGCCATCTCATCATCAGCAGCACTTACCACCAAAATCATAAACGCAGTCAAACCATACCTCTCCTCCAAAAATGGCCTCACCATGGCTAGAGCCACCATTGGGGTGAAGCTGGACTACTGTAATGTTCTGTTTCTAGGCACTTCAGCTAATAACCTTAACAAACTACAAATCACCCAAAATAATGTCCTCAGAGCAGCGCTAAGCATTCCTAAAAGGGAGCACATCTCCCAGGCTAAACGTGAGAACTACTGGCTCACAGTCAAGGGATGTATACTCTTTAAAACCCTCTCCATCACACACAGGTGCCTCTCCCTCACACCACACCCTTACCTATCAGAA
This sequence comes from Ambystoma mexicanum, assembly GCF_040938575.1. Lineage (NCBI taxonomy): Eukaryota > Metazoa > Chordata > Amphibia > Caudata > Ambystomatidae > Ambystoma > Ambystoma mexicanum. Next base: position 499,327,555 of record NC_090940.1, on the reverse strand, counting down.
AAAATCCACCTTGCCACCTCAAAAAGACCCAAGCGGGCCCAGCATTCCAATCATCTCCTCATCCCTACCGTCAAGAGAGCCAAAGCCAGAGATGTCAGCTTTCCTTTCCTAGCACCAAAAAACTGGAATGCCCTACCCACCTCCCTTAGGAATGAGACTTCCCTCACAGCCTTCCGCAGAGCGCTCAAAACCAAGCTTTTTAACTAGACCTGCCCTCCAAAACCGAAGATCAGCTGGTTACCTTGGAACCTGTTTTTTGACTACATAAGTGGAATATCTTGTAAATATCTTGCAAATGTCATATCTTGTAAATAGCATTATAAATGTTAATGTATGTCATGTCTGACCACTGTAACTAAGTAAGCTCTACTGTAACAGTGCCGCGATGCCTCAGGCCGCCTATGCGCTTTAGAAATTATACATTCAAATAAAAATGGAACATGACCTGATGTGGCTGCTTGGTGTGATTCTTGATCTGACTCCTTAGCAGGAGGTAGATGACCACTTATATTATTTCCTAAATGGAGTTGTCTGTGATGGAAAGGTAGACAGAGCCTGATGACACTGCAGGCATTCTAAACAGTGGTTGCTACAAATCTGCTTCTGCTCCAGATCTCTACCCTGTGGCAAGAGTTAATGGTTATCTGACCATGATCAGAGAAGAAGTGCTCGCAGGAGCTACATTTAAGGATCAGTGCTTTGTCAATGACCACTCCATTGCCTACTATGACCTACACCTAAAATCGGAAGTGACATTCAATCAGTCCAGGGCTAGAGGAGGGGGACTTCCTAGTTGAGTACCTAGGTCTTGACAATATCAATCAGTTTCTATTAGTTTTTCTTCCAGTTGAAAGCAAATCAATGACTGGGTGTGATTTGTGTCATAAACCTTTGCTCCAAAACCTAATCTAATATGCTAATGGAGGATGTTTGATGTTACACTCCCTCACCTGGCCACCCTCTTGGACAGTCGTATACCATGCATGCACCTTTGTGAAACAAACTTAAATTAAAGGAAAAATGCAAAGTTATTTACAAGGTTAGAATATATGTTTTAAATCACAGAATAAAGATGGTATCTGTTGATAGATTTATAGTTAGATAACTATTATAAGTACAATCACTGTAAATTGTAAAAAATGTTCTTACATGGGATAAAACAAACCTTTCATTCTACATGTTAAGCTGTGCAATCTAATTCACCCAAACCAGATGTACATGCAACATAACCATTAGTTAACCTCTTTCTGAAGCAACAATCACCATACCCCATTTATACACCACCTAGTCAAGGCATGATAAACAGAGGACCTCTATTTACATATGAAAATAGCCCCTATTTCTAAACCTCACAAGTAATATTAGATGCAAGCTTTGTATTGGAAATTTAGACTAGAACATGGTCTTGCTTTTTAGCTAATCTATATGATTACCCTGACATTTCATTGATGGATCTCTGGTTGACTATTAAGTGCAACTTCAAATTGCAGATTCCTACAAAGCTCCTGAAACTCTGACATGGGAGACCATTATGTTGTGTGTGTCGAGTCTAGAAAACCTTTGCTATTGAAACATTGTCTATCAAAAAGGTCTATTAGAATGATTCTTTGTTCAAGAGAATACCTCTTTGAACTGGTTTATGTTGCTAACGGGTGAAGCCACACACAGATGACGTACAACTGAAATGTTGAGCACATAGTCAACTTAAAAAGGATCCATTACTTACCATATCCAAACTGCTTGCCTCGCAGAAAAAACAAACCGAGATCTTAATTCAGAAAATAAAACCTAGATCATAGGCATATCAATAGGATATATTAAAATTGATATATTGCATAGTGCGTTGGACAGTGTCTGGCAGTATCCCAGCTTTTTTGGACGTTGGCTACAGTCTTTCCACAGTATCTGCAACCTTGCAGACAATGACCAAGCTCCTTCAAAAGACAGGGCACAGCGCAAAGGCTGTTGGGCAGTTCTTGGCAGGGGAGGAAGGAGAGGAAGGGCTCTGCCATTGTGAAGAGATTTTCGATAAAGTGACTTCCCCATTGTTTTGAAGGACAAGGAGTAGGCATGCAGCTTCTCTGGAGGCTGTGGATAACGCAGAGTCTGGAAATCCTGTATCAAGGTGAGCCCATTAAAAAAAAAGAACACTATTAAATGTTCTTGACAAACACTCTACACAAGTCTTGTAAGCTTGGGATGCCTGGGAAAGCACTGCTGCGTAGCAAAGCCAGCTAGTCCCGCAACGCAAAACCATACGACCTAAGGCCGGGAAAATCAAATATGAGTAATAAGGCAATAGTTGACGAAAGGCCTGAAAGGGAAGCAGGAAATACTGTGCAAGCGGTGGATGACTCAGCAAAAAAGCAAGGGAAAAAATCACTGCCTTTTATTCCAAGAAGAGCAGTAACCCTATCTCGGCTGTGACCACTGAGGTGATGGTTACCCAACATGAGAGTACTAACACTTCATTGCAAGATATTGACAATAATTCCCTATTGAATATGTGTTACACACTTCACAACAAGATCCAGGCACGGAGCCCTAAGCTGGTGTATGATACTAGCGGGGAGTCAGCGCAGCCCATGTCAAACAGTTTGTTTTCAAACAATAATGGTAACAATGCGAATGTGACTCAGTCAAACGCAGGAGTATTAAACTTTGCTGTGAAGATACTACTTAAATTGTGTGGTGCCATACAGGAAGAGCTCAAGTGACATGGAGAAGCAATGGTGCAACTACATTACTTGTTTGTTGACAAAGTTTCAACTGCGCCTCAGTTTGCGGTTTGCCCAGCAAACCTAGACCTTGCTCTAAACCACAGTAATGCAGAGGACATCCTACCGGGAAACCTTGAAGTCTGCAGTTTGGATGATGACGACAGCTCTTCTCCGGCCTCCTACCCAACGTGCAAGCAGCAAAGGCTCGCGAAACGCTTACAGGAGCGGGTCCTTAAAAACAGGTGGGTAACCAATCCTTAATTGAATTCACAGTCCAACAGCCCTTAAATTGTACTCTAAGGCCTGCATCTGAAGTTAAATCAAAAAAACTTAGGCAAATAAATACGTAGGAAAAGAAAGTCTGCACAAAATACAGGTAAAGAGACAATGATCCAGTGCGGGCACCAGGCCTTGAGTCCCTTGTTGAGTGTGAAGTTGAAGCCAGGGACCAGTTGGCTGGAGCAGCCGAGCCCTACTGTGTGGATGCACAAACCAAAAGTGCTGTTGGTACACTCACAGTGTCTCTGCAATCTCAAGAAAGAGATGTCATTGAACTGTGAGGACCTCGATTCTAAAATATTTACCATTGGCCCGGTGACAGCAATTAAAGATAAACAGAACTTAAATCACAAAACTTTTATAGTGATCTTTCATTAGATACCATCACTGAGATTGTTGTCAGCTTGTGACTTTGACTTTGTTGAACCATTGATTACTTTACCTGGAAAATCTCAAAAATAAATTGCTGTTTACCTGAAACAGTGACATTATTATGCCGACATCAAGCATCACTAAAATATCTGGGCATCATTTTGGATATAAAACTAAATAGACTGAAGGAACCTACTTGTTGTTCTCAATGCACAAGACCCCATCCCATGATCAAAGTCTAGAATTTAAAAGCTAACCCCACGTCCAATGGGAAATACGACAATACATAGGGCTGGGAATGGCTTCAGCGTTTTCTACTCACAACCGTTCCTATCAAGTGAAGCACTATGATTTTGAGTTGGAATTCACAGAGTTTCTCCAACCTGTTTAGAAAGGATGAATCAACGGTAAAAAAAAATACTGTATAGTGACATATTTGCCCAACAAGTGACCTGGGCAAGATTTGAGATTGGGATAGATGGTTCTGTAATATATCAGATGAAAGCAGTGAAGGGTAAACTAGGCTGACCGACAGTCGGTCTTATGATAGGAGTCAGGAATGACCTCACCTCCTCTTTAGTAATGTGCTGTTGTTTTGACTGTTGAGTTTCGAACTCAAGTCGGTGGGGTTCAAACATGCTTGTTGGTTCATAACATCCATGACCCCCATATATTTGTGTCACTGAGTCAGTGTTTGATTATTTAGACACAATTTTAACACAGTGAGTAGAAATGTCAGTTAATATCCCAGTTGTGATATGTGGTGACTGGAACGCCAAATGTGCTGACAAAAAAAGGTGTCCCAAATACGAGAATATAACTGAATATAGCACTATGCCATGCTCCACCTCAAATGTTCGGGGCACACAGTGGCCCTCTTACCTCAGGGAATGAGATATGGCTCTGTTGAACGGACGGACGGTGGGCGATAACCCAGGTGGGCCTTCGCAGTTCAATGGAACTAGGAAAACCACGCTGGACTATTTTGGGGCAAACAATTCCTTATTGGAAATACTGAGCTCTTTCAAGATCACATTTAACGAATAGAGTGATCATGCTATGGTGGTCCTTGATGTACATTTCGTAGTAAGCAAACCTGGGATAGTAGCATGTGATGATCTAATCTCAAACAAGGCAGGAAACTGCCTGAGATGGACTAAGACCAAAATAGAGAAACTCAGTAGGATAGTTTTCTCCCACGGTCTGTTTGACTGGATTAATTTAAAGGGTAAAACACAAATGAGATTGAGGCGTGGTTGAGTGAAGTTGCGCACCGAACAGAGGTGGGGAATCGGGTGCCTAACATGACAAGTAGGAATCTGAACTCTGCAGTATTTGACATCAACAAAGGTAATGCCAAACATATTAATCGGAAGGACATTAGGGCAGTGAAAGTGAAAGGGCTCTATAGCACTAGTGGCTGGGGAAATAGCAAGAATATCTAAGGAATTTCGCTCCTGATTAAAATTGTACAAGTTCAACAAGACTAGGAGCACCTGGAAAAAATTCATTCATATTTTTAAAAAGTAAGATACTCATGCAATATGGGAAATGCTGACCCAGAACAAAGGTGAGAACCAGAAAAAACGTACAAATCCCATTTCTGGAGAGGCATGGTGTGCACATGTAGGAACTAAATATCTCAACCCTGTATCCCCGAGTGAACACATCAGTACAGGTCCTACCTGGCTGTTGCATTGGAAACAGGAATGCATTAAAGAGGTCATAGTTAAATTGAAGAATTCTAAATCACTGGATGCTAATCGCCTCGCTAATGTGGTCATAAAGTGTGACCCTGTTAACTAGGCCCAGGTTTTGCAGGGAACATAATGTGCTGTCCTCATGGCAGCAGTCTGTCTTTGTGCTCATACATCAAAAAGGAGATTGGCTGAATGTTAACGATTACAGACTGCTGTCCATGTTGGACGTCACAGGCAAGCTTCTTGCCTCTGGTTGTAAAGGAGATGCAGAAATGGGTGGAGACCAACGTCATCCTCCATCCTTTCCAGAGGGGATTTCAGTCCGGTTCAGCCACAGTCCATAATATTAGAGAACTTAATTACCTGGGAGAAGATGAACACAGCAATGATGGACGTGCACTATATGTAACATTTGTTGTTAATAGATCAGTGTTTGACCAAGTGAATGGAAATACCTTATGGGCTAAATTAATGAAGTTCGGAGGGCCAAACTGGCTGCTGCAGATATTGAAAGAACTGCACCATAACAACTGGGCGCGTGTAAGTCTAGACAATGAGGGCACTGTGACATCCTTTGTACAGATCAACAGAGGAGTCAAGCAAGGCTGTGTCTTGTCTCCCCTGTTGTTTGACTTATATATTGCAGTTCTGCCATAACGTTTGCAGGGTAAATCCACACGCCCGCCGAAGATCGGTAATGTTCCCTTAGTCGCTATGCTATATGCTGACGACCTGAAAATGTTTGACCAAACTATTGCGGATATGAAAAACATGCTGAACAAACTGTCAGGATTTGCTGCAGAGCACAATTTCGCCATTACTCTCAACAAAACACATACTATGTTGATATATAATAAAAAGGTCAATAGAGTGAATTTGGTCACCAAATTGGGAGTAATCAACTATACAGCAGCCTATCAGTATTTGGGTGACCAACTGAGGGGATCAGGATATGGAAATATGCTTGAGAAAAAGATTAGAAGTGCCAGGCAGCTTGCCTATCAAATAAGGAAAGTGGCAAGAGAAAAAGCTGGCTTTTTACTTGCCAGCATTATCCTGCTATACAAACAGGGCTTCTGCATGGCTATGTTTATGGGCTAAATGCTTTAGCAATTCAAGATCTCACATGGCTAGGTAAAATTGAGGGTTCTTTCTGGCGTAGTTTGCTTGGCCTCCGTCCATCGTGCCTTGTTGAACTTGTCCGTTTTGTGGGATGTATTTACCCATGCATCCGAGCCCTACTTCAAAACTGTGCAGTACTGACATGGAAAACATCATGATGGCCAGAGCTTCCCAGAAAATGCACAGGGAAATGCATGAAGAATAGGCTGCCACTCATTTTTGCCGATGTTATGGGCACAGAAGGACACTGCCTAAAACCACCATTGGACTACCCACACAGTAGTCTGAAACCATTGAGAGTGGCAATGCTGATTGCCAAAAGCAAACCCATAACTGTTGGGAATTCATTTTCTTAAATCCTAAAAAGGGGTGCAGTACCAGTACTCACCACTATCCAAAAGCCGGCGTTTTAAAACCACCAGATTTTGTAGAAAACTGAATAAATGAACCCAAAGCAAGCCAAAGAAAGACTTACTGAGAGGTGGATCCAATGTAAAGTTATATTCTGAAGTGACTTGAAGGTTTATAACAAGACTGGCTTAGCTGTGGATTTCAGCAGTTTAAGTAAATTTGGACTGAAAGACACTACAAACATAAATGTTTAAAAGAAATGAGTGACCTACTTTGAGTGTCACATAGGTTGCAATTGTTTAAATGTCATAGTTTTAAACTTAGAATCAGCATTCTAGCTGCATATGTAAAAATGTTTAGTTTTATTTGAATGCAGAAACTGGGGAACAAAAAGTGACATTTTATCTGAAACTTGGCTTAAGGAACTGGATTCTTCCCACCAGCCACCCCCATCAGGAGTGAAACTTGAGTCACAGCTGTGTTCCCAGGCCTATCTGCCTTTTGCTGGCCACACTAAGGATATGCCATCTCTCTGATAATTGAATTAAGGGGAGCCCCACAGAATACAGGAGCTCTGAACAAAGCCCTGTCCTGACTCAGGCAAATGTTTTATTGCAGATGTCGTAAAACAGCTTCCTCTTGGCAGAAGCTGGGAGTGGCAGGGTCTCTGAGCTTGGCAGAAACTGGAAAGACTGGTTTCTGTACCATGTGACCTGAAAAGACACACCTCTATAGCCAGAATATGGTTTTAGAAAAAGATGAATAACTCATAGTACGGACTTGTGAAAATTATTTAAATGATACCATAATTCTTGTGATTTTTCTGCCCACATTTTAAGAGGTTTTTCGAACCGGTAGCATGTTCAGGGGGGTTTTAGCGGAAAAGAAGATATTACTCTAAATGTGTGCATGTTAAAAATCTGAAACTTCATCAGTTAATGTCCATACTCCCTGCGCACATGTATGTCAATTTGGGTCAATGTCAGAAATTGCAAAATCAGTTAAAAAGTCAATTATCTGCCATTTCTGAATGCAAGCTCTTAGAAACAGCAGATTTGGACAGAGACATGGCTAAATTCAGCCACACCATGTATATGTAATTTCAAACAACTGTGTAACTCTGAAATATGTATTTTGATCATATATAGATTTGGGTGCACAGATGACAGGGGATTTTTTCAAGAGATCATAAATGGCTGACATCACTCTGACACAACTTAGCTCCCCCAATCAGGGGAGGAATGAAAGCTGGACCAATGACAAGTGAGAGGGGCAAGTTTAGTTATGTCCAACACACACACCCACTTGCAGAACATATAAATGGACCACTGAAACTTAGGTAGAGACCTTCAAATCCATTTGCAGCTGGAAGCTCTGCCGGGAAAATCCATACTTTACCTCCATCAATCTCCAGAGAAAGCTGTGCAGAAAGATCCAGACTTTAAAACCCTCAATCTTCAGAATCCAGAGAGAGAGCAGACCCAGATCACTGTGAAGTGCAGAGACCAGAGTCCCGTCTAAAACCTGACCAGATCCATGGCGAGGCCCATTTCACTCAAGAATATAATGTGAGTACATAGCAAAACTGTGCAGAACCAATCTCCTAGTTAAATAATATAATTCAATCTATTTTAATCTAAGTAGAACTGCCTCCTAACTGTCACCTGTCATTTGTAAAGCTGTCACCTGTGATTTGCTAGTTGCAAGCTGCACTTGTCTTTGTGAACTTTAAAATTTCAATCTGAAAAACGACCTTTATTTAATCGCTCATATCTCCGTGACCGTTTGTGCTAGAGACTTGCAGTAACTTTCATTTGGAAGCTGAGATCCTAGGCTTTCTTAGGACCCCAAAACGATAGTGATAGTCCTTGTAGTTCCTCTGTTTTAGCGCTCGGCGCATTCGCGAATTTTACCGCGATTTGCAAATTTCTCCACGTGTAAAAAAATCCGCTGCTGCTTGCCTTCCATTTGCCAGAAATTGTTTAACCTGCTAATCATCCCTGAATCAATGCAAGTGTGAGCCTGAGCTAATATTAACTAGATACCACTCACCCTGAACCTCTAGAGGGAATCAAAAGCATTTTAGCATACTTTTCACTGAATTGCCAGCACATATCAAAGCATTCTGCCTGTGTTTTCAAAACTCCTATCTGTTTTCTTTAAGCGTTCTTGGGGGGGATTGAACTGAATTACATTGATTGCATTTCTGAGAACTGTGTGCTTTCCTCCCATTTCCTTGCATTGCATAAAGAGGGGGGGAGTGAATAGCCAGAGAAAAGTGATTACATTGTTTGGTTGAAATCATATTGAGTATTTTCTGTACTGCATTCATTTAATAGTGCATCCACCTGAGCTTACATAAAGCATTCTTTACCACCTTCTTCTTTTGTTCCTATGTACCAGTGTGCTATCTTATCCATTTCATGTCAACTCATTAGCGATTATAAAGAAGTGTGCTAGTGCCAGATTCTCCGTTGTTAATATTTATCATATCAGATTAAGTGTGATATTCAATTATTAATTTACTATAAAGTGTGATATCTATATCTATTGTTTAAATTATCAAATAAACCTTTTAACTTGCAAAACAGAACTACTTCTTGGCTCAGTGGGGTCAGGAGGATTCCAAGAGAGGGGTGTTATATAGGGGTAGTCATCCAGAACGCATGAACTGGACATAAAGATATATCAATAAGGGTTTTCATTCAGTATTATAGACTAGGCGTTGACTTATCTGTAGTGTTGAATTGAATCCTCTTACAAATTGGGGGCTCGTGCCGGACGTCTGGGTTAGAATACCACTTGTGCAGCTTAATACAGTGTGCTAACTGACGGGATACATACATCCAGTCGGATCACCACGCTGCATTACGCTGTGAAGCATTCCTCAAAAGGGACACTCCAAGAAAAGTTCTGTTCTGCAAAAATAAAATACTAACTTCTGTAAGTCAGGACAGAGACCAATCTCTAGAATGACGACCTTTGTAGACATGAAAATAGCCAGAGAGCACTTCTTACATAAGTTATTTGTGAGAGGTGAGTGGACTCACCAGGACCAAACAGTCTGGTTGCAGGCCATCACACCCCAAATCACGGAAACAGGGTCAGATACATGGAGAGACCAGGGTCCCTTACATGTGGCCCTGAGTGAACTATATATGTCCTCTAAGGCCAAGGATGAGCACAACAAGATTGCCAGGGTAGCGGCATATTTATATTTACATATGGGAGCCATGCAGGACAAATGTGCTGAAGGCCAAGATCTGGCGAGTAGGCAACTGCTGGCATTACAGAAGGCCCAATCTGAGCTGGACTCTTCTGAGCAGAGGCTGCTCAGGAGCCAGGAGTCAGAAAATGACAGCAGGCAGTATATCATTAAAATAAAAGAGGACATGGATATACTGCAACAGGAAAAGGCTGACCAGGATACTAGATTTCTGGCCTTGCAGAAGGAGTACCAAGACAGTTTGGACTCCTTACTGCAGAGCCAGAAAAAGCTGGAGCAACAATTAGACTTTAACAGGGCATGCACGGAGCAGGTAGCCACCCTGCAAAGTCATCTAGATAGAGTGAAGGTAGAGAGCAATAAACTGATTTTGAAAGACCTGGATACCCAGGCAGAGTTTGATGAAGAACGCCAGAAAGCTGGTGCCTTTCAAAGGCAGAGGGACGACCTGGCGGCACAAATGCAGGCTCTTAGTCAGGAAAGAGACGCCTTAGGCCAGGAAGTCTGCCATTTAAAAAGGAAAATGGAAGAAAATCACCTGGCCCACCAGGGACTGGGTGACCTCCAAAAAGAACACCAGAACTTGTTAGAGCACACCAGGAGGGTGGAGGATGCTCTAGCAAGAAAGGAGCAGGCCAATAGGGACACAGCTCAGGAGGTAACCCTCCTGCAGCAAAGACTGGCCCAGTGCTCCAGGACCAATCAGGAAACACAGAGAGAGAATGAGGCTCTCTGCCAGCGCAATGATAGACTCCAACAACAGGTAGCGATGCAGGAGAGACTGATAGAGTCTAGTAAGGCCTTAACTGAGGAACTGAAGGCACAAATGCAGGCTCTTGCATTGCAACAGGGAGCAGAGGCGGATAGAGACCAGGTTCGCTGGGAAAGGAAAACTCAGGAGCATAAACTCAGGAGCCCTTTATCTTTCTCAGTCCCTGGACTCTGCCACCCCCATGTCCCCTGGCGCACATGAGCACCGGGCCACAGGGATGGCAGATTACTATCCAGCCAGAAGCATGGGGCTCATAGGCCAGTACCTCCCAGGAATGGATGGGCGGGCATCTGGGCATGGGCACCCAAGCATGGTGCAATTCAGTGGGGAACCCCGGGAGAATAGGCCCATTAAGGGCATCCTGAAAACATCTGCCCAGTTAGGTCAGTGGGGGGGGTACCCAGCAAATCCTGGCAGCAAGGAGGAATCTGAAGACTCCTCTGAACTGCGCAGGACACAGGAGACCAGGTCCCCACATTCTGCCAGCCATTCCCAGGCTCGCAGAATCCGGGAAAACCTGGAAGAACAGACGGGAACCTCTGGGAGCAGTGCCTCTGAGTCCGAGGACGAATGGACAAGGGTTACCCGAACCAAAAAGGCCAATAAGGCAAAAAGGGCCTTGCTTAAGGACCCCTTAAAACAGATTAAGGCAATCAGGAGCGTCATCACGCCTTACCATAAGAACGCTAAGTATTCTGTTTGGGAGCACTTAGAGCTGTTTGAGCAAATGATGGAGACTTTCCATTTGAAGGACGGCCAAAGCTGCATTCAATATGTAAAGTGGACCTTCTCCCCGGAATACTCCAGTTTCTTTGCGGGGCTGGAGGACCAAAATCATTTAAGATGGTCAACCTATAAGGCAGCCATCTTGAAACATTTTTCTGTTCACAGAAATCCTCAAGAGGCTCGCAAGGCAGCCTACAATTTGCAATGTGGGGAGGATCAGGCCCCACAAGAATTTGTGCAGGAGTTAAAGCGTGCTTTTGCACAGACCACAAGAAGGGTGCACACGGATAGCAGAGAATTTATTAATACGTTTTTCCATGCCTTGCCCAAATATATCATGACCCAGCTCGTGAGGGATTTTCACGAGAAAAGATCTTTAGACTGGGTCATTGAACAGGCTACCCGGATCTATGAGGTGCAGAAACCGATAGATAGCAAAAGTAATGCCCAGAAAAACCCCAAAGCCAACAGCACCCCTGCTGCTGCCAAGGTGGCAGAGGTAAAGGTCACCCCCGTTTTGGATTTGGAGATGGGGGGGCCTAAAAACCTACCTGCACCTAATAATGCTAGGCCCAGAAGGTCCTCGGGCCAGTCACAGACAGGGAGCCAGGGAGGCAGCCCCACAAATGGGGTCCCTCGCTCTCCTGATTATGTAAGTCCCCGTTACAAGGGAAACAGACCCATCCTGGGTTATGTGTGGACTCCTCCAGCCCAAGGGGGGGGATCCAGCCAAGCACCTAACCCAGGGAACTTCCCTCCTAACTTCCCACCGGAGGGCAGAAACTCTCCAAATCCTGGGCAGAACTTTTTCCCCAGGTATCCACCCAATTTCCAAACCCAAAATCATCCATCCTTCTTCCCCAATTCCCTGAGCCCAGACAACCTAATCCGGGAGAGGGGAGGCCAAGGGTGGAGGGGTACCCAAATCTTCCCAACCCGGGGTATTACCAGAGGAGGGACAGCTACCCTTCCCGGGATCAGCCCAGGGGAGAAAACAGGGCCCCGTATCAGCCTGAGCGGGTTTCCCAGTTAGAGCGCCAGGTTCAAAACATGGCGCGGGATCTGGGTCACATACTGAGGGCTCAGCAGAACCCTCAGATCGGCATGCCGGCGCAGAACGCACCCAACTCTGGACCTGGTGCTCCAGAACAATGACGGGGGCAGCACCCCGATAACTCACCGGTTCCCAGGGAGGAGGCACAAGGGGAAGGGGGTGTAAAGCCTTGGAGGAAGTATCCTTCCTCACTTGTAAACAGCCCCTGGAAACCCAGGAACCGGAAAGAAAATCTCTTGCCCCTGAAAGTCTGCCTCCTAAGGAGCAGAGGGGGCGTAGGAGAAACAAAAGACCCAAACAGACTCAGTTTGAGGAGGAGGTACAGGTCTTCCAATTTGAGGGAGAGGGATCCTCAGAGGATCCTGGGAAAAGGATCTTCTCCTTCAGAGAGGGGGGAACTCCTCCCAAAGAAAAATGGGTCCCTAGGGATGCAAATCCAGACTGGGGAGATGTGGAGACTGAGCTACCGCCGCCCACCATCTCATCCCAGAACCAACAGCAAGAAAATCCCCTGGTTCAAACCCATCCTGGTGACTGCCTCCAAAAAGGGGGGGGCGGCCCAGAACCGGAGCCAGGGGAACCCACAATGGCTCTGATCTCCAGTTGCCAAATTTTTCTTTCAGATTCCCAAGGCTCTCCACAGAATTCTGCCCAAATCTCTTCGCTAGCGATGTCCAAAACCAGAAAATTAGCCCACCAGTTGTCCAAAAATGTACATTATCTGTGCCCCCTTGAGGAGAAGGAGGGAAGATATTATGCCCCGGTACAAGTACAGGGACAGGGTACAATTTTGGCACTGGTGGACACTGGATCTCAAGCTACCCTTCTGTCCAGAAGGGCCTTTGATGAACTGAATGCAGGAAGGGGAGAGAATTACCAAATTCCTCTCACCTCTCTTCCTGGACAACTCCAGAACTTTGACGGGAAGGAAATTCCCGTTGAGGGGACGGCAGACTTGGACATTAAAATTGGGCGACATAAGTTGAAACACCCGGTCATAGTTGTGACCCCAGAGGGCACCCCATGTTTACTAGGGAATGACCTCCTGAGAAGGTTGTCACCCCTAATAGATTGTGTAAACAAGGTCCTCTGGACCCAGACTAGCCGACCAATAAAATTAAAACAGAGTGTCAACCATGTTAGTTTAAACGGCACCTGCCACATGGTTGAACAAAAACCTGACCAAGTAGAATTTCACTTCCAGAATAGCCAAATTCCAGACGTGACAGTAATAGCAGTAGGACAACAGACTGGTGATGGGGGGTCCTCTCTGTTTCTGAAAATCAACCTTCCTTCCAGTTTAACGTGGTATTCCACGCTGGAAGGAAACACTCTGAAATTCTTTACTAATCCACAATCAGAAACTCCCACTCCTATAGTCCAGAAAGATGTGAAATCAGCTCAGAGCCTGGCTGATATTCAGCAAATTGGAGAGCAGTTGTTCATCCCTGTCCAGTTAAATGATGGGAAGGACTCTGTTCTCGCTCGAGTGTGTGTAAACAACGGTAAGAGCTTCATCAGCGAAGCCATGTTCCGCCAACTCCCAAAAGATCCAGCCATTCCCACCTTCAAACTGATAGACAAATGGGAAATGGACCTGGAAGCACCTAATTCCAAACATCTCCTGCCAAGCAGGTGTATGCTCAAAATCTCCATTGGCAACAAGAGCATAGTCCATAATTGTTGGGTCGTGCGAGACGTCACTGCCGCCTTTTACTTAGGCAGTGACATTCTCAATCGCTTTGCCATTAGTTTGGACCTAATAAACTTCAAAGCTTGGTCCCGATTAGCGGATAATCCCATGGGCTTTGATGATCCAGAAAAGGCATTTAGGTCAGCCCAATTGCTACCTTATGCAGTTGAAATTCAGATTAAAGAGGAAGTCACCATCCCAGAAAGGACCCGACAATTCTCCCTGGAAGTGAAAGTTAAAAGAGGACAATATTTGCAAAACCCTGATGCTTACATACATCTAAATGCTTCTCTCCAACAGCAAGGGTTAGGGGTAAACCCAACACCATTAGTCAACATAGAACATGACACCATTCCAATAGAGGTGGATAACAGCGACTTAAAGAGTATTACTCTAGCCGCAGGCACCGTTATTGGAATGGCGGTTGATGACCGACATTTCTCCTTTGATCTTGGAAATGAACTGTTAGGGCCAATCCCCAAGGACTGCGTTGACAGTGACAGTGAGGACAATACAACACCAGACAGGATTTTTACCCGGCATGGGGGGAACTTCCTGGTGTACACTTCCTGCCCTTATGGTAAGGAAGATGTGACGTGTGACTTCAGGAGGGATGAGGTGATTTTCCAGGTCCATGAGGGCTGCCTTTCCCACCTGAAGCCTCCGGTCCAAATCAGCACTCTGACCAGGGACTTCTCCACCCAGCTGGAGGAGGCCGCTGAAATAGCCAAACCAGAAGTTTTTCCAGGCTTCAGGCAGATGGTGGAAGAGAGAGTCAACCTAGCCGATGCCTGTGTGACTCTGGAACAAAAGCAAAAGTTGAAACAAGTTTTCTTGGATTTCCAAGATCTCTTTGCGGTAGACTCATATGACTGTGGTCGCACTGACATCCACACAACAACAATCCCCACGGACCCTGGCATGACTCCTGTGTTTGTGAAGCAATATCGCTTGCCTCTCGCATCAATGGAGTCCCTTACTGAAATAATTAAGAACCTTGAGTCCAGGGGAATAATCCGTCCAGTCCACAGCACCTTCAATAACCCGGTGCTGGGAATATTGAAGCCAAGCGGCCAGTGGAGACTCTGCGCCGACCTCAGGGAGCTCAACAAACGGGTCCATACTTCCCGATGGCCTCTGCCCTACATTGACCAAGGGCTGGCCCAGATTCAGGGGTCACAGGTATTCACTGCAATAGACCTGACCAATGGATACTGGACCGTGCCTGTCAGCAGGGAGGACCAATACAAACTGGCTTTTACCTTTGGGGGCCAGCAGTACACATGGACCCGGACTCCCTTCGGATACCTCAACTCCGGCAATGAATTCAACATTTTCCTACATAAGGCCATGCCCGACCTGGGTGCGAGAGGTAACCTGGCTTATGTAGATGATGTCCTCATCAAAAGTTCATCTGTGGAGGAACACATAGCGGAGATCCGTTATGTTCTGACACAGTTGAGGGCCGCCGGAGCAAAACTTTCCTTTCAGAAAGCACAGTGGTGTAGAACCCGTGTTAATTTCTTGGGGCATGAGATTACTCCTCAGGGCCTCTGTCCCCAGGAAAAGAAAGTGGAAGCACTTCAGAAACTGAAAGACCCCACAACTCTGCGGGAACTAAGGAGCCTCCTTGGACTGACTAATTACAGCAGAAAGTTCATTGAGGGCTACGCAGAGATCACCAGACCCCTGATTCATCTCCTGAAGGGGGGGGTCAAGTGGGAATGGGGTCCAGAACAAACCGAGGCAGTAAAACAACTCAAAAGAAGCCTCTCACAAGCGCCTTGCCTAGCTTACCCTGTCAGAAACAAGGAGTTCTTCCTGGAGACGGGGTTCTCTAATACGTGCTTGACGGCGGTATTATACCAAAAGCATGACAAGGTCAATAAAGTAATCTCCTATGCGAGCAAAACTTTATCCTCTGTGGAGGAAAAATTCAACGATTGTGAGAAGGCACTCCTGGCAACGGTGTGGGCATTGAAGAATTACCGCCCGTTTATCCAGGGGGAACACATCATAGTGGAGACTCCACACCAGCCTCTGCAATATCTCCAAAGTGACAGAATCCGGGCCGGAAATGTGAGTAATTCCCGAATTACTTCCTGGATTCTGTCAATGCAAGGCTTTCCTGTGGAGGTCAGATATGGCCAAAACAAGAAGAGTCCACTCGCGCAAGGTCTGGCTGACTTGCATGATTGTGCCAGAGAAAACTGTCTCGAGGACGAAAGTCTAAAAATCAAGGACAACACGGAGGCATACCTTAATTCCCCACACAAAGTCTTTGAAGAGGACAAGTTTGAGGGAATGCCCACTGTCTATGTGGATGGATGCTCTTACCATGTTGACAACAACGGGGAGAAAGAACTGGTGGCCGGCGTAGGGAATGCATGGGTGAATGAGTCCCCAGAACCCTCCGCTGGATACAAAATTGGTCCCCGAAGTAGTCAGGAGGCAGAATTGATGGCTGTGCATCAGGCCATCCTCACTGCTGTCCAGCATCAACTCCACGAACTGGTCATAATCACAGATTCGGATTATGTACGGAACGGGTTCGTGGAGCACCTGGTTAATTGGAAAACCAGAGGCATGTTATGTGCTAACAACAAACCCTTGAAACATGGGAAGTTGATCCAAAACATTGATGATCTGGTCACCTCGAATGAGATGACCATCTATTGGAAAAAGATCAAGGGTCATTCCAAAGTAGAGGGACCAGACAAAACTGGAAACGACTTAGCTGATCAGCTGGCCAAAACCGGGGCCATCCAAGGGGATCTAATTGAGATTGAGTCCCTGTTGGGGGAAATCCAGGTCACTGCTATCACTAGGTCCCAGACAAATGCTCACAACGACCTTTCAATTGCACAATGGAGTAAGGAGACCCCTGATGCTGATTTGATTACCGCTCAGAAGGGGGATCCAATAATTGGTAAATTTTACCAACACCTTGAGGACCCTGAGAACTTTCCCCTGACGGATACCGATTACATTGGGAAAGAGGACCTAAGAGTGTTGATGAAGTGTCCAAAAATGTTCCGGATCCAAGACGGTTTGTTGGTAAGGAAATCCAAAGCTGGCCACGATCAGTGGGTGGTTCCTACCTCATTCCGAAGCCTGATGTTAAGTCACGCCCATGATGCGGCCACCGCCAGTCATAGGGGGTTTCACACAACACTGGAAATCTTAAGAGAGGTTGCATACTGGCCACACATGGGGCAGGACCTCGACCAATATTTGAAGGGTTGTCTTGTGTGTGCACAATTTCAGCCGACATCCCTCACCCACCGGGCGCCTTTACAAAAGAGGGGGATGACCCTGCCATGGTCAGATTTACAAATCGACTTTGTAGGCCCTGTGATTCGCTCTGCTAGGGGGAATAAGTACATGTTGACTGTGACATGCTTGTTTACCAAGTGGGTGGAATGTCTCCCAGCCCCAAATTGCAAGGCAGAAACTGCAGCTGCCTTGATGATTAACCACATCTTTTCCCGTTTTGGTCTACCTCAAAGGATTGAGTCAGACAGAGGTAGCCACTTCACCAGTGAAGTAATGACAAAGATGTGGGAGATACTGGGGGTCAAGAGAAAGCTGCATATTGCTTATAGACCAGCTTCTTCTGGGGCAGTAGAGAGATATAACCGAACCATTGTGAGCATATTAAAGAAGTTTGTGGCAGATTCTGGGCCATGTTGGGATATCCGATTACCTCTGGTCCTAATGGCCATCAGATCTACCCCTTCATCTGCAACCAAAATGTCACCATTTGAGTTGATGACTGGGCGCAAGATGGTGCTTCTCCAGCATTTGCTCTACAGGACCCAAGAGCAGACACTGATAAATGCCTCCACTACTCATGAGTATGTGGAGAATTTAAGGAAACACCTCCAACATGCTTTTGCTTACGCTCAGCGGAATCTAGAAAGATCGACTGATAGCATGAAGACCCATTATGACCTGAAAACTTCCAGGAAGGAATATCAGGTGGGGGACCGGGTCTATCTATACAACTTCCAAAGGAACCAGGCCAAGCAGCGCAAATTTTTGCCTACATGGAAGGGACCCTTTGAGATCATCGACAAGATCTCCCCTGTGGCCTACAAAATCCACATCCCCAAAGGTCCTTTGGCAGCGGGGGAAGACAAGTGGGTCCACATAAACCAGTTGAAATGTTGCCATCCCAGGCACACTCTGCAACAACTGGAGGAATCCTCTGGAATCCTGGCAGGTACTGTCTCAGACTAATTAAGTTCCAACCATAAAACATACCACATCTAGTCTCTAAAATATTGTGATTTGCATGAAACTGTATCTTAGTTATACTGTTTTTTTTTCAAAATAAGAATGTAATGTTTCGTTATGATGAAATGCATATGCTGCCCCACTATCTCAACAGTGGTGGAAAAATATCTATGAATAGGTATTGCCGCTCTTCCTTTGTCGTCCTAGGAGAGATGAAACCATGGAGAATGACCAAGGAGGACGATCCGGAGACCGGGAGCAGAGACGCAACGGGCCCGGGGTACCGCCCAATATTCCCATCAGGACCGGCGAGGAGAACCGATCGATCCGACCGGATGGAGAAAAGATGCTGAACTGTGCCATCTATTGGAAGAAGATGAAGAAACATCCCAGATCTTGCGAGTCCCATCAGTGAAACCGAATGGCCATCGCAAGAGGGGGGCTTGTGGGATGTATTTACCCATGCATCCGAGCCCTACTTCAAAACTGCGCAGTACTGACATGGAAAACATCATGATGGCCAGAGCTTCCCAGAAAATGCACAGGGAAATGCATGAAGAATAGGCTGCCACTCATTTTTGCCGATGTTATGGGCACAGAAGGACACTGCCTAAAACCACCATTGGACTACCCACACAGTAGTCTGAAACCATTGAGAGTGGCAATGCTGATTGCCAAAAGCAAACCCATAACTGTTGGGAATTCATTTTCTTAAATCCCAAAAAGGGGTGCAGTACCAGTACTCACCACTATCCAAAAGCCGGCGTTTTAAAACCACCAGATTTTGTAGAAAACTGAATAAATGAACCCAAAGCAAGCCAAAGAAAGACTTACTGAGAGGTGGATCCAATGTAAAGTTATATTCTGAAGTGACTTGAAGGTTTATAACAAGACTGGCTTAGCTGTGGATTTCAGCAGTTTAAGTAAATTTGGACTGAAAGACACTACAAACATAAATGTTTAAAAGAAATGAGTGACCTACTTTGAGTGTCACATAGGTTGCAATTGTTTAAATGTCATAGTTTTAAACTTAGAATCAGCATTCTATCTGCATATGTAAAAATGTTTAGTTTTATTTGAATGCAGAAACTGGGGAACAAAAAGTGACATTTTATCTGAAACTTGGCTTAAGGAACTGGATTCTGCCCACCAGCCACCCCCATCAGGAGTGAAACTTGAGTCACAGCTGTGTTCCCAGGCCTATCTGCCTTTTGCTGGCCACACTAAGGATATGCCATCTCTCTGATAATTGAATTAAGGGGAGCCCCACAGAATACAGGAGCTTTGAACAAAGCCCTGTCCTGACTCAGGCAAATGTTTTATTGCAGATGTCGTAAAACAGCTTCCTCTTGGCAGAAGCTGGGAGTGGCAGGGTCTCTGAGCTTGGCAGAAACTGGAAAGACTGGTTTCTGTACCATGTGACCTGAAAAGACACACCTCTATAGCCAGAATATGGTTTTAGAAAAAGATGAATAACTCATAGTACGGACTTGTGAAAATTATTTAAATGATACCATAATTCTTGTGATTTTTCTGCCCACATTTTAAGAGGTTTTTCGAACCAGTGGCATGTTCAGGGGGGTTTTAGCGGAAAAGAAGATATTACTCTAAATGTGTGCATGTTAAAAATCTGAAACTTCATCAGTTAATGTCCATACTCCCTGCGCACATGTATGTCAATTTGGGTCAATGTCAGAAATTGCAAAATCAGTTAAAAAGTCAATTATCTGCCATTTCTGAATGCAAGCTCTTAGAAACAGCAGATTTGGACAGAGACATGGCTAAATTCAGCCACACCATGTATATGTAATTTCAAACAACTGTGTAACTCTGAAATATGTATTTTGATCATATATAGATTTGGGTGCACAGATGACAGGGGATTTTTTCAAGAGATCATAAATGGCTGACATCACTCTGACACAATTTAGCTCCCCCAATCAGGGGAGGAATGAAAGCTGGACCAATGACAAGTGAGAGGGGCAAGTTTAGTTATGACCAACACACACACCCACTTGCAGAACATATAAATGGATCACTGAAACTTAGGTAGAGACCTTCAAATCCATTTGCAGCTGGAAGCTCTGCCGGGAAAATCCATACTTTACCTCCATCAATCTCCAGAGAAAGCTGTGCAGAAAGATCCAGACTTTAAATCCCTCAATCTTCAGAATCCACAGAGAGAGCAGACCCAGATCACTGTGAAGTGCAGAGACCAGAGTCCCGTCTAAAACCTGACCAGATCCATGGCGAGGCCCATTTCACTCAAGAATATAGTGTGAGTACATAGCAAAACTGTGCAGAACCAATCTCCTAGTTAAATAATATAATTCAATCTATTTTAATCTAAGTAGAACTGCCTCCTAACTGTCACCTGTCATTTGTAAAGCTGTCACCTGTGATTTGCTAGTTGCAAGCTGCACTTGTCTTTGTGAACTTTAAAATTTCAATCTGAAAAACGACCTTTATTTAATCGCTCATATCTCCGTGACCGTTTGTGCTAGAGACTTGCAGTAACTTTCATTTGGAAGCTGAGATCCTAGGCTTTCTTAGGCCCCAAAACGATAGTGATAGTCCTTGTAGTTCCTCTGTAATAGCGCTCGGCGCATTCGCGAATTTTACCACGATTTGCAAATTTCTCCACGTGTAAAAAAATCCGCTGCTGCTTGCCTTCCATTTGCCAGAAATTGTTCAACCTGCTAATCATCCCTGAATCATTGCAAGAGTGAGCCTGAGCTAATATTAACTAGATACCACTCACCCTGAACCTCTAGAGGGAATCAAAAGCATTTTAGCATACTTTTCACTGAATTGCCAGCACATATCAAAGCATTTTGCCTGTGTTTTCAAAACTCCTATCTTTTTTCTTTAAGCGTGCTTGGGGGGGATTGAACTGAATTACATTGATTGCATTTCTGAGAACTGTGTGCTTTCCTCCCATTTCCTTGCATTGCATAAAGAGGGGGGGAGTGAATAGCCAGAGAAAAGTGATTACATTGTTTGGTTGAAATCATATTGAGTATTTTCTGTACTGCATTCATTGAATAGTGCATCCACCTGAGCTTACATAAAGCATTCTTTACCACCGTCTTCTTTTGTTCCTATGTACCAGTGTGCTATCTTATCCATTTCATGTCAACTCATTAGCGATTATAAAGAAGTGTGCTAGTGCCAGATTCTCTGTTGTTAATATTTATCATATCAGATTAAGTGTGATATTCAATTATTAATTTACTATAAAGCGTGATATCTATATCTATTGTTTAAATTATCAAATAAACCTTTTAACTTGCAAAACAGAACTACTTCTTGGCTCAGTGGGGTCAGGAGGATTCCAAGAGAGGGGTGTTATATAGGGGTAGTCATCCAGAACGCATGAACTGGACATAAAGATATATCAATAAGGGTTTTCATTCAGTATTATAGACTAGGCGTTGACTTAGCTGTAGTGTTGAATTGAATCCTCTTACAGTTTGGAACTGGGTCTAGCCTCCTTGCGGGGTATGGCACTCAGATCCAGAGGCTTACTTTACATCAAATCCCGAATTAACCCTACATGTAGATTATTAACTTGTCTTGGAGTAAACTGCGATGGGGAGGCATTGGTGAGTGGGAGGAATTATGCAGCTTTGAATGACAATGGGCCTCATTACACGGTAGGTGGTAATGGATTACCGGCACCGGTAATCCCGTACTGCCCTACTATGAGGTCCCTTAGCGGGTCCCTCCCCTAACGCCTGGTTTTATAAGGCGTTATGGAAGGGACCCGCTAAGTGACTTCAGAGCTAATAACGGTACCGCAATTTGCGTTACCGTTATTAGCTCCTTCCCCATTCACATTGAGCCCTTTGGGAGCTCAAATGGAAATGGGGAATGGTTCCCGGAATGGGGACTTAACAGGTCCTGCAGGGTTGGAATGACTCGGTAAGTCCTATTCCGGGAACACAGACCCAAAATGCGGTAAGGGGGTAGCCTAACACCTACCGTGTACTGTGGTCCAATGTATTGTCAAAGATAGAGTGGCATCCCCATTTCACTGCTGGGGACCAATATTGCAAGAAAAAACTGGCTTTTGAGAAAAGATTTAGCAGATGGGTTTGGTACAGTAATTATGTGTGTGCATATAGCAAATTTAAAGTGCTATGAAACTGTAGCTACTGTACATCAATACAGGAAGACACAACCTTACTTATTGCTGTGCCCTGAGCCAGAAGTAAGATGTTTCTGACTGTTATTGGGGATGAATGAACTGTCTCTACTTGCTGTTTGTGGCCCTCAGCTACGTATGGACGCTAAGGACCGTTACTGACGTATTGTCAAGTGGCACAGCGAGTAGAGCGCTCGCTTTGACATCAGTGCAGAGCCTGCGAACACAGGTTCAAATCCCCCAAACTCAGCGTTTCATCCTTCCGAGGTCGATAAATGAGCACCACACACCGTGGGTAATAATAAGCAGCGCTCAGATACCTAAGGGTTCGTAGCGCTATATAAATGCCAAATTATTATTATTTGTAAGCTAACAAATAAAATTGAAACTGCAAAACACGCCTTGATGCAGTGTGTAAAACTGGCTCCAATAAACAAGTGTTACCTTGGTGAACTGGTCCACAAATGAGTCAATCATGACAAAATCGTTTTGGGACTACTGCTTAAATACTAAATCAATTTCTTCTCAGTTGACCCTGTATGGCGTTTGGTCACACGTTAAAAATCCTCAAGTACTCTAATTTTTGGCTAATCTGTGTTTGGGTAACTGATTGTCAATATATTGATAAAGATATTGAATGTTTAAGAAATGTGCTGTAACTAAGGAAACAGGAGTTCAATGTATTTGTTTTTACTGAAATGTTCTTTTGATAAACACATTGATATGTGTTAGGTGACTGTGTGTATTGACTTTATTGTTTATGTTTTATTTTATTTGTGAAGTTTTATTTGTGTAAAGCTCATTGAGCTATAACAGAATAAAAATAATTATTATATACATTCTATGACTGGTGCCTAATCTGGATATTTGTATAACTCGTTCATGCATGAAACACCAGAAATATAAATGAGTTATATTTAAAATATATGTAATACATATATGTATATATTTGTATTTATTTATTATATTTCAATATATTTCAAATGAGTTATTTTCAAACATATTACTTTTCTATGTAGATAAGTATTTGCAAAATGAATAATCAAGTTCAAGTTTAATAATTGTTTCCCACTCCTGTAGAGGAGATTAGATTTCAACAGAAAAATCCCACTTGTGAAATGACATATAAAGGTCAATTAACCTGTGCTGCTGTCTCCTGCTTGGTGTGAGAATGGAAAGGGAACAAATCACAGAAACAATCCACAACATAGTGTCAAATGATTCTCTGGTTGAATGGTAACATAGCTCATACAAACTCACATTCTACACAAACAGGGTAATTCATAGAAATTCGCACAAAAGTGGCGCACGCGACTGGCGCACAGCGTGCCCGTGTGAATGTCTGCGCCAGCCGCGTGCGCTAAAATCGATTTCCGCGCACAGCGTATTCATGGATTTTCACATCCAAAACCAGCCGTGGCGCAGCGTGGCGCACCGACCCTGCAGCAGCGTCAGTTACGCCCCCAAGAACGCCCTCGCGCAAGGAAAAGCTTTCAAAATCCCCAAATAATCGCAAAGGGCTGCGCTAACCCTGGACCAGTTCACAGGGCTGGCAAACAGCAAACGCCAAGCGGGGAACGTGTATTTCAGTGGTTCGCGGGAAGTATCACACGCGATTCCAGCAGGGTACATGTATTTCAGGGGTGCGCGGGAAGTATCACACGCGATTCCAGCAGAGTACGTGTATTACAGGGGGTGCGCGGGAAGTTCCACACGTGATTTCAGCAGGGTACTTGTATTTCAGGGGTGCGCGGGAAGTTCCACACGCGATTGGCCCCGTGCGAGCAGGGTACGTGTATTTCAGGGGTGCGTGGGAAGTTCCACACGCGATTTCAGCAGGGTACGTGTATTTCAGGGGTGTGCAGGAGGTTCCACACGCGATTGGCCCCGTGCGAGCAGGGTACGTGTATT
This sequence comes from Ambystoma mexicanum, assembly GCF_040938575.1. NCBI lineage: Eukaryota > Metazoa > Chordata > Amphibia > Caudata > Ambystomatidae > Ambystoma > Ambystoma mexicanum. The sequence continues at coordinate 499,303,243 of NC_090940.1, read as the reverse complement.
TCAGGGTTGCGCGGGAAGTTCCACATGTGATTTCAGCAGGGTACGTGTATTTCAGGGGTGCGCGGGAAGTTCCACACGCAATTTCAGCAGGGTACGTGTATTTCAGGGGTGCGCGGGAAGTTCCATACGCGATTCCATCAGGGTACGTGTATTTCAGGGGTGCGCGGGAAGTTCCACACACGATTGGCCCCGTGCGAGCAGGGTACGTGTATTTCAGGAGTGCGTGGGAAGTTCCACACGCGATTGGCACCGTGCGAGCAGGGTACGTGTATTCCAGGGGTGCGTGGGAAGTTCCACACGCAATTTCAGCAGGGTACGTGTATTTCAGGGGTGCGCGGGAAGTTCCACACGCGATTTCAGCAGGGTACGTGTATTTCAGGGGTGCGCGGGAAGTTCCACACGCGATTGGCCCCGTGCGAGCAGGGTACGTGTATTTCAGGGGTGCGTGGGAAGTTCCACACGCGATTGGCTCCATGCGAGCAGGGTATGTGTATTCCAGGGGTGCGCGGGAAGTTCCACACGCGATTTCAGCAGGGTACATGTATTTCAGGGGTGCGCGGGAAGTTCCACACGCGATTCCAGCAGGGTACGTGTATTTCAGGGGTGCGCGGGAAGTTCCACACGTGATTTCAGCAGGGTACGTGTATTTCAGGGGTTCTGGGGAGTACTACACGTGAATTGGCCATGTGCGTCCTACCAGGTGTTCGCTCTACAACCTCCACGGCCACTGCAGGCAGCCCACACCACGGGGGACTACCCTGCACCCCTGCTCATGTCCCGCAGGTAGCCCATCCACCATGGGCATGCCCCCCAGCCAACCCACATGTCACCTTGCACTACTGATCAACAATGCATGTCTCCCAGCACCTCTAACCCCCAGCAGTCAGGGGCACCCTCCACCAGGCCCCCACACATGTCTCCCAGCACCCCCACCCCCCAGCAGTGCCGGGGCAGCCTCCACCAGGCCCCCACTCATGTCTCCCACCACCTGCACCCCCCAGCAGTGCAGGGGCAGCCTCCACCAGGCCCCCACTCATGTCTTCCATCACCCCCACCCCCCACCCACCAGGGGCAGCCTCCACCAGGCCCCCACTCATGTCCAACTCATGTCTCCCACACACCCCCACCCCCCAGCCACCAGGGGCAGCCTCCACCAGGCCCCCACTCTTGTCCCCTATTACCCCCACCCCCCAGCAGTGCAGGGGCAGCCTCCACCAGGCCCCCACTCATGTCCAACCATGTCTCCCACCACCCCCACCCCCCAGCAGTGCAGGGGCAGCCTCCACCAGGCCCCCACTCATGTCCCCATGTACCCCCACCCCCAGCAGTGCAGGGGCAGCCGCCACCAGGCCCCCACTCATGTCTCCCACCATCCCCACCCCCCAGCCACCAGGGGCAGCCTCCACCAGGCCCCCACTCATGTCTCCCACCACCCCCACCCCCCAGCAGTGCAGGGGCAGCCTCCACCAGGCCCCCACCCATGTCTACCACCACCCCCACCCCCCAGCAGTGCAGGGGCAGCCTCCACCAGGCCCCCACTCATGTCTCCCAGCACCCCCATCCCCCAGAAGTCAGGGGCACCCTCCACCAGGCCCCCACACATGTCTCCCAGCACCCCTACCCCCCCAGCAGTGCAGGGGCAGCATCCACCAGGCCCCCACCCATGTCTACCACCACCCCACCCCCCAGCAGTGCAGGGGCAGCCTCACCAGGCCCCCACTCATGTCTCCCATCACCCCCACCCCCAGCCATCAGGGGCAGCCTCCACCAGGCCCCCACTCATGTCCCCTATTACCCCCACCCCCCAGTAGTGCAGGGGCAGCCTCCACCAGGCCCCCACTCATGTCCAACTCATGTCTTCCACCACCCCCACCTCCCAGCAGTGCAGGGGCAGCCTCCACCAGGCCCCCACTCATGTCCCCTATTACCCCCACCCCCCAGCAGTGCAGGGGCAGCCTCCACCAGGCCCCCACCCATGTCTCCCACCACCCCCACCCCCCAGCAGTGCAGGGGAAGCCTCCACCAGGCCCCCTACTCATGTCTCCCATCACCCCCAGCCCCCAGCCACCAGGGGCAGCCTCCACCAGGCCCCCAATCATGTCCCCGATTACCCCCACCCCCATCAGTGCAGGGCAGCCTCCACCAGGCCCCCACTCATGTCCAACTCATGTCTCCCACCACCCCCACCCCCCATCAGTGCAGGGGCAGCCTCCACTAGGCCCACATTCATGTCCCCTATTACCCCCCACCTCCCAGCAGTGCAGGGGCAGCCTCCACCAGGCCCCCACTCATGTCCCCTATTACCTGCACCCCTCAGCAGTGCAGGGCCAGCCTCCACCAGGCCCCCACCCATGTCTACCACCACCCCCACCCCCCAGCAGTGCAGGTGCAGCCTCCACCAGGCCCCCACTCATGTCTCCCATCACCCCCACCCCCCAGCCACCAGGGGCAGCCTCCACCAGGTCCCCACTCATGTCCCCTATTACACCCACATCCCAGCAGTGCAGGGGCAGCCTCCACCAGGCCCCCACTCATGTCCCCTATTACCCCCACCCCCCAGCAGTGCAGGGGCAGCCTCCACCAGGCCCCCACTCATGTCCTCTATTACCCCCACCCCCCAGCCACCAGGGGCAGCCTCCACCAGGCCCCCACTCATGTCCCCTATTACCCCCACCCCCCAGCAGTGCAGGGGCAGCCTCCACCAGGCCCCCACTCATGTCTCCCATCACCCCCTCCCCCCAGCCACCAGGGGCAGCCTCCACCAGGCCCTCACTCATGTCCAACTCATGTTCCCCAGCCAACATGTCATCACAATCTAGATCCCTGGTCCCTATTGTCAGCCTCCAAATGCAAAACACCCACCCGAGTATTGCATCCACCCACTTAGAAATGGCAATAACATGATAGAACAGCAATTGCAAGTTTGGAAACGAACACATGTCCCTCACATACACCCAATGGGTGTCAGTGAATCTCAAAACCCATATCATGATATGCATGAAACCAATGAGATGATACTACACATTGAAGTTTGATCAAAAAATATGTATTAAAGGAAACATGAATTGAATCAAAAATAAACCAACAGAAATGGGAATGTAAAAAAAGTAAAAAGAAGCATGTCCGTGACAAAATGCAAAACCAAAAATCAGAATCCAAAGGAATGGTGTCCAAAGTCACAGTCCACAAAAGAAAATTATAATTGAAAGCCATTGCTTCATGGGTAAATTGTAAAAAGAAAAGAAAATCCAACAGAGAACTATGTACAGGTGAACAAGCCAGGGTCCATGATCCCAACAAAAGAAATGAAACCTATCTAACAACACTACCTAATAAAAAATAACTATATACAAAAATGTGGACCATTGTCCAAAAGGTCCAAAGAAAATGTGCAAAAACAAAGGAAACCTAACACTAACTAGATAACTATTTACATGGGCAGCGGGCTAGTCCAACGGCTCACTGGATGTTGTCATGGGCCAGGGCATCATCGAACTCCTGTTCAATGGCTTGGAGGCGGGCATGTTCTCTGGCCCCTAGGTCTCGCAGGGATAAAGCAGTGTCCAGCTCCAACTCCCTGCGAAGACCATCGAGGCACTCGGCCCGCCTTAGCGCCCTCCACATGGAGTTCTCTGCCCTGACCATTGTGAGCCGTTCCTTCTCTGCTCGCTGCTGCACCGCACCTATCTGCTGGCCCAACCGCTCCCACACGGAAGCCACTCCCATTCCAGGGTTCTACTGCCCTCCCGCCGATGCCTGCACCCCTGATGTTGATGGCCCCGAGCCATGATGCCTCCCACGTCGAGCCTGCTGCTGCCTCCGACGCAACTGCCTGTGCCAGCACGACAGCATCCAGGCTGATGGAATCCACCGACGCCGTCGTGCACGTGCCCTGCCCGATGATGCCGTCACATCCTCCATCTGCTGGGGTCCAGTTGCTGGTGTGTCCACCCCTGCTGGACCTCCGACTCCCGACTGTGGCAGGGGATGGGATCCCCACCGAGCCGGCTGCATTGGTCGGGGCAGGTCCACAGGGGGCCCTGGTGGCATCTGGGACGGAAGACAGCATGGAGAACGACTGGTGCATAGTCTCCACAGAGGAGGAGAGGGTCGCCAGATTGGCCGTCACATGTAGGAAACCCCCAACCATGGCCGATCCCAACTGGGCCACGTCGGCACGGTGCTCTCCGTGATGACGTGCATGCTCCTCCCGGGAAGCAAGCACCTCATCACGAATTGCACCTGTGCGCAACGCGACACCAATCAGGATCTTCTCCATACGGCCAGGGGTCCCCTCGTCCGCAGGTGGAGGGGAGTCAGATGACATGGACATCCCCCCTACCTGCGGACGGGCCTGGGATGGGGCATCCCTGCTGGTGCATGGTGGTGCAGTCACAGTGTCAGGGACAGTGACATGCACAGGCCCCTCCACGGCGACCTGTGCTGCCTCCTGCCCCTGCCCCTGGACTGCAACACTTGCACCAGCAGGGATGCCCCCACCAGGCCCCATGTGCGCCTCAGTAGCGGCCTCCTCCTCCTCTGTGGAAACCACCAACCTGGATGGCTCCACCCCGTCTTCCGCCGTTGCAATCCCCTGTGGGGGCTCACCCACCCCTTCCGCTGCAGCCGTGGGGGCATCCCCGCCGCTTTGCTCCACAGAGCCGTCTCCGCCCTCTTCTTCACGTCGTGCTGTGTAGAGGGAGACATAGAACACAAGCATCAGGGTACTGTACAATGGTCCCCTAGACAGGAAGCAATAGCAGATGAGTGGCACTGTCAAAGATCACTTCCATCATGTCCCTCCACAACACATGGCTCAGTGCAGGTAAAACACATGCGGTAACAGGCATGGCGCATGCTATGGACATTAGCACACATGTCCAAGGGATTCTTGAAACATACACTGTTGTTTTGGAACTCACATGCATCATGGGCAATGCCTATCACATGCACACACTTCACCCTAGTTTCATCCATCTGGCCTTGTACACCACAGACACAGTGGATACAAGGATGACTAGGCTGCATCAGTGAACCTGAACATTGTGACAGACATGTGTCATGCATCCCTGGCATTCACAAGTCACAGACACGCAGGTCAGACACACAGACATGGACAGCATACATGTACATGGCATCAGCACCCATCCCTAACCCCCACCCATGTCCAGGAACAGAGACTGGCATGCTTTTATGTGGCCATTCCGCATAGGGCAACCCATGTTGCATTTGAACACATGCACCAACCGTGTGGTTCACACATTACTGGTCTCACATGCATGACATCCCTGCACACACACATGCATACATGGCCTATGTCACACATACAGGCAAGTATCAGACAACCAGCACACTGCGACATGCCCTGTCTCACACAGCAATGCTTGGCCACTTACCGCTCAACTCCAGATGGGTCTGCCTCTCAAGGATCTGGGCGTGGAGCGCTGGGCCTACGTGTTCCAGGACCCTCATCTGGATGGTACTGATGCGGCCCCGGCCCCCCTCCATGAGGCGCCGGGCCTTCAAGAGGGTCCTGGACCTGCAGTCATCCCAGCGCTTCTTGACATCTTGGTAGTCGCAGACAGCCACCCCCTCCGCGTTGATGGCAGTCACGATGTCCGTCCAGATCCGAGTCCGTCCTTCCTTGCTGGCGCGCTTACTTCCGAAGAGGGCATCATACTGCCCCAGGACTTGCTCCACCAGGACACCAACTTCGGTGGCAGTGAAGCTGGTGCCCCTCTGCCTCTCTGGCCGGGGATTGCCAGTGGTGCCAGATGTTGCAGTGCCCGACATGGCAACCCCAGAGGCAGGAGTGGGTGGGCAACTGGGTCCTGGGGCTGGGCTGTGGAGCGATGGTATCCCAGTCGGGAGTCTTCTGTTCCAGCAGGGGTGGACACAGCAAATGGACCCCTGCAGATGGCTGATGTGCAGGCACCAAAATGGCAGGGCACGGTGGAAGCAGGCAGGCAGGTAGGCAGCAGCAGATGGCTCGTGGGAGGCTGCTCGGGGCTCTGGGGGGCAGTAATTCGGCCTTTTGGGCAGGAGCGTGGTCTTCCGTGTGCTTACACGTGGCCAGCTTGATACGGAGTGATTTGGCACGTGAAAATCCTGCGTGTAAATCGAGGAAAGGCCCTTAGCGCGTATGCATGTCAGCACGCATATGTGATTTCATTGGACCAAAAGCCCTTAGTGCGTGAGCGCGTCTGTGACGTGAGGCGCGCGGGTGTTTCCATCATTACACGTGATGACAGAGCACACCTGGATTTCCACCAATCGCATGTGGAACTTCCTGCGCACCCCAGAAATACACGTACCCAGGCCAATCGCGTGTACACTCACTTCCCTCCGATTACACGCGATGACACTCGGACGTGCAGTTTTACCGCGTGTGCTCGCATATGCGATTTCATTGGCCCAAAGGCCACCATGCGCAGCTGTGACATCACGCGCATGGCCGTAGAGAATGTCGCGTGTAAAAATGAAGAGATACACGTCCGAATGTCAAAACGCATAATTGGTGGAAATGGCCTCATCGCGTATGCGCGTCTGTGACGTGTGTATAAATGGTACGTGTAGAACGCCATTTCCTTGTACGTGCTTTTCGTGGAGAGCGAGTGAAATCTGTACTTCTTGGCGGTTCACACGCGATTTACTTCACGGCGTTTCCAGTTCGTACTCCCTGTTACCTCTGACAGCTTTTTCTCTTTTCCTCTTTTTCCTGGGCCTGTTTCCTCAAACAGCGTTCCCTTCTACTGTTGTCCTGTCTCCTCAGACAGCGTACAATTCTTCTTTTGGCAGGGGTGTTGCCAATGCGCACACGCGCATATTTTTCACGCTTTTGTTCCTGGCAGGTGGTGAGTCGCGCACGTTTTTAACATCTGTGCTTGCCCCGTGTGTCGCGTACCCCTTCAGAGGTCATTCTAGGCTGCGTGTGACATGCATACATTCATTCTTGTGTTCCTGGGTGCCACAGCGTAGTGCAGGTTTATTTTTCCATGCACGTGGTCTAGGAGGGGATGCGTGCACCTTACTTGGCTTTGTTGGGGTGCCTGTGCATTGCGTGACCCGTCATCTTTCCCCAGGGGTGACATACAGCCTTGCTAGAGCACTAGGGTACAATTACCATCTGGTACCCAACCCCTTTGACCCCCAATTGCCCAGGACAATAGTTCACATCGACTCCCATACGCACAATGATATCAGTGCCATGGCTGGGAGGCGACCAAGCCGTAAGGGTGGCAAAGGTGGCCGAGCCCCAAGTGGTGGCCGTGGTGGATCCAGTAGGGGACGTGGCCGTGACTTGCAGGGTGCCCCTAGCCCCCCATGTGTGGAGGAGCAGTCAGGGACACCCATGCCCCTCCCCCCCTGGTTGAGGTTACCGTGGCTGACACCATCCATGCTCAGCCCTTGTTGTACCAGCCCACTGTGGAACCAGACCTGGCACAGGGTGACTCCATGGCTGACTTCCAGGTCAGCAGGTCTAGGCAATGTGCGCCGGTGAACGTTGGTGTCATCAGGCCACGTGGATCAGGGGCAGCTAGGTCATCTGCTGCCCCGCGTAGGCAGGCTGGGGAGGCTGCAGGGGGCACCTGCGGCTCCATCCACCCCACCTCTCACACACCCATCCAGGACAGTGTCGGTCCAAGTCCATCATGCTGACATTCCCCCTGACACCATCACACTTGAACTAATGCCTGCACCAACTCCCATGCTGAGTGTGCAATCCCACGCTCCTGCCCCTAGTGTCCAGAGCGGCGTAGGACACTCAGGATCCCCACCACCTTCCAAGCGGAAGAGGAAGAGTGCTCGTCCAGTAGAGGCTGATGCCCCAGACACGGCTCACAGTCCGGCCCGTCAAGGAAGCCCAGCTTCAATGAGGCCGAACTGAATGCACTTGTAGAGTATGTGTCCGCACATGACTGCGAAATGGTGATTGTTGCAGGATCCAAGACCACACCTGCACAACGTCAGGCACACTGGCAGACCATTGCGGACATCATAAGTGCCCTTGGAATCGTGAGGCGCACAGCTAATGAATGCTACAAGCGCTGGAATGACCTGAAGCGCAGGGCAAAGAATAAGCTGGCCTCAAGTCATGCCGCAACTCTAGTGACTGGAGGTGGGTCTCCAGCAGACGACATAGAACTCACTCCACATGAGCAGGTTGCTTGGACCTACGTCACTGAGGAACAGATCCAAGGCGTGGGAGAACTGGCAGATTACGAGGCATTGTCCGGTGAGTGCACATACATGTGTGTGTCATTCATGTGCATGGTGTGTGTGGGAGGGCTTCTGTTTGGGTGCCAGGGGAGGGTGTGTATGCCTCAGTGGTTCGGCTCACCCATGTGCCTCTTCCTATACATTCTTGGCACCAGCATTTGGGTATAGCAGCTTCCCTTCGGCCAACATTAGACATCCAACCCAACACCACGCCAGTTGCCCTTGGAGTGTCATCTTGCCACAACACTGTTGCTTATTTACCTCTGTTTATTCAGGCAGATTGTTTGCATACCACCACTTTTACTCAGGATTTCGCAGTCCTATTGTCACATGTCTGACATGGCTATGGTACAGTGGACTGGCTCAGTTTCGTGGACATGATTAGTTTGGACATGTCCCTGTGCTATAGGACCATTTTTGACTGGCAGCTGCAGGTTAAACATTTGAACCATTACAATGAAAATAATCAATTATATGAGCAAACTGGACTGAATGAACAATTGGTGACCTCCTCTCCCTCTTCACTTCATGGCTAGGGTACATCCCATCTGTGTGATGGCATGTGTATTTGACCTGCCAATCACTGGCCAATGTGTGATGCCAGTGCTAGGCAGCATGCAGCAAATGTGTTCATCTTCCATCTTGGTGTCATCAATGTATGCCATCTGCCTCCCCATCACACGCAGTGACGGTGCATGCATGGGAGTGTTTTAGTCATATGGGACATGTGTCAATCAAGTACTGTTTCTGTAGCCTCTCAGCCCTAATTGTGTGCCATAGTGCTAATGCCTGTTTCCATTTGTTTTCTTTTATGTCTTTGCAGGGGAAGACGCACTTGATACTGCTGGGGTTGTGGAGATGGTGCAGACCCAGGAGGGGTCTGAGGGCCGACCGACCACCAGTGAGGGACGTGGTGTGGTGGTGGGTGAGAACCCACAACTGCTGCAGGTCGTGCTCTCAAGGGGTATCTCTGGCTGCACCTCCCCCAAGCTGTATTCAGGTGTCGATTTGGATGATGAGACCTACATGCCGTCGCAGGTGAGTATTCCTGGGAAGGATTCTGTTCTGTCCGACCCACCTGCACCAGGGTTAGAACCCTCAATGGGGATGTCAGTGTTGGCAGGTACGCCTTTGGTGGTTACGGATGCAGGGTCACACTCCGCGACATCTGATCCTGTTCCTGGGCCAGCAGATCAGAGGGGGAATGCAGTCCTGCAGCCTCAGGCAGTGCCGGCACAGCAAGGCGCAGTTCGTCTTGCCTCAGACAGGTGTGGTGCCCGCCGACGTGGTGGCCGTACGCCACCTGGCAATACCGCATGGGAGAAATCCTTTTACGGTATGGCAACCCAACAGGCAGCATCATCAGAGATGATGGCTCAGGCCATGGATAGAGTGGCCACTTCCATTGTCCCCCCCGAAAGGCTGATGGAGCGACTACAGCAGGCAACCGACTCCATCTGCCAGTCACACAGGGAGGACATGTTGGCGTCCGACAGGGACAGGCGGGCGGCACTGGCGACTCTGCAGGAAGCCATCTCCATAGAGTCCCAGGGCCACAGGGAAGCCCTAAGGGTGGAACTCCTTCACCTCAGGACGACTCTTGTTGAGCTTGAGGCTTCAACAAACCGAAGGACAGAACAGCAGCTGGAGCGTCTCACCCGTACGCTCTCAGCTGAGATGCAGGCAACTAGGGCAGAGGTCAGGGCATCCCGTGAGTTGTTGCATGGGGACCTCCGCACACTTATCCTCCAGAACGAGACCTACCACACCCGCATGCTTGCAGCCATGGAGGAACAGACTAGGGCTTTGCGTGGGCTGCCTCCCATAGTGCCACCACCTCCTGATGCAGCTGCAGAGGGTGAGGATAGCGACAGCAGTGATACTCCCACAATAGGGTAGCCGTGTAGGTCAAGAGCCCATGGAGGTGTTTTTTTTTCGCAAGATCCACACAGGTGGGTGTTGGTGTGCACCCTGTCCTTGGACCTCCTGGGTGGCCTCCCCCATCACCCCCCCCCCCCCCCCCGGGCCCATTAATGGTAATTTCTTTTTTTTTTTTGGGACAGTGTGTTGCCTTGTGTGGCTCCCGTGGATACTCTGCATTGTGGCTGGGCACATGCAGGCTTGTCATGGATTTGGTTCAGATGCTTGGGTTTTTGTCACACACACACCCCTCCTGCTTCCCGTTTTCATGGGCTTGCAAAGGGTGTGCCCAAGTGACATTGAAGTACATGGTGACATTGGACTCCCATGAGCTGTGTGGGCAGTCTGTAGTCAATACTGTGTATACATTCATAGTGCATATTGTTGTTGTATTGTACACTGCGTGGTGTATTGATATGTGCCTCTGCATCCATCTCATCCTCCATATTTGCAGGTCCATTCCTCATGTCTTCACAATGCGGTCCACCTTGGAACTGGAGTCCATGTTGTAAGCAGTGCACCTACACTCTTGTGTGGCGCTAACACTGTATACTTGGAAGTGTTCGGAGGGCTGTCATCATCAGGTGGTGAGGCTGGCTAATTTTTAAGTCTGTAATGTCATGTTTAAGGTAGGTTGGAGGTTGTGTAGGTGATTGGTATTCTTGGTAAGTATTTGGTAATGTGGTTTGTAGGTCCTGCATTACTGTGAGCATTTCATGTGTGGACATGTTTCCATTAGGGACACTCTAGCTGCTGACACTTGGGGCATGTTGTGGGGGTTAATTTCTTTCCTCTCACATTGCATGACATGCCATGGTGTGTTGTGTGGCCGTGCCGGGGAGGGGGTGGGTGACATGGCACTGTTTTCATGTAGTATTTTGCAAGTGGGTATTAATTTCTGCAGCATGGAAGTGTCTTTTCATGACACTGCATTGGTGGTGTTTGTGTAGGTAGGGATGCACACATTGTGACACTTCCACATGAATAATCTCAGGCTGCTATGGTTCTGACAGTTGACAGTCCCTTTGTTCGTCTTAATTGTCAGGTCGAGCTATCATTGCTTTTCAGATGGTATGTGCCAGGCCTGTGTGCACTCCACTGGGTGTGATTTCTATGTGAAGTAATTAGCCACCAGCTGCGTACGGGCCGCCTCACCCCGTGCCCTCTCCCCTCCCATGCGCAGCGGCCGTGCATGTGGTTGGGGATGTGGGGGCACCACCATGTCCACAGCCAGGCCCCGGCGTGTTGCAACATTGTGCAGGACACATGCTGCCACTATGATCCTGCACACTACTGGGGGCGCATATAACAGCTGCCCGCCAGAACGGTCAAGAAAGCGTGACTTGAGCACTCCGAATGTGCTCTCCACTATTCCCCAGGTTGCAATATGGGCTGTGTTGTATCTTACCTCTGGAGGCGTGATGGGGTTCCGAATTGGCGTCATCATGTGGGTGCTCAGAGGGTAGGCACTGTCCCCTGGTGAGGAGGTGATGGGTATCATTAGTGGGGTAGTGACATAACTCTGCATCTGACATGCATGCATGTGCACTGTCATTCATACTCACCAAGCAGCCATGTATCGCCATGCCGCCTAGCTTCTAGGTCCCGGCTTAGGGTAGACGTTCGGTAAATGAAGCTGTCGTGGGTGGACCGTGGATAGTTGGCATATACTGAGGTGATGATTCCCTTAGCATTACATACTACCTGCACGTTGATGGAATGCCAGTGCTTGCGGTTCCTATAGATGTGCTCAGATGCCCTGGGGGGACGTAGTGCCACATGGGTGCAGTCAATGGCACCTAGCACTTTTGGGAATTGTGCCACACCGTAGAAATCGAGGGTGGCAGCCTGCCTTTCTGCAGGTGTCCTGGGCAGGTATATGTGCCTAGGGACTGATGGGCGTGCAGTGATGATGTTCAAGACCTGGTGTAGGCAGCGTGACTGCGTGGCCTGTGACATCCTACCCACTATGGCACTTGTCCGCTGAAATGATCCTGTGGCCAAGAAGTGCAGTACATTGAGGACCTTCTCCAGGGGGCTGAGTGCTTGGGAGCACAGGGTGGGTGATATGAGGTCATCCTCCCACTCACTGACCAGGTCCAGTATTATGTGTGGGGGAAACCTGTACCTCCCATACACCTGGTCATCAGGCATCCCAAAAAGGCTGGTTCTGGGAGTGAAAATTCGGGCCCTCACTATCCTCCTCCTCCTCCTTTGGTACCCCACGGCCACTGCTGCTAGGAATGGTATATTCATCCTGGCGTATTAGCTTGTTTGTTGTTTGCACGCACTTGACGTACGCCTGCCTCATGCTGGCGTACGTGTCTCAGGATTGGACCATTTATTTTTCGGCACGTCGTAGGCAAACGTGTGAATATTCCCGCCCACCCCTGAAATACATGTACCCCACTCTCACAGGCCCAGTCGCGTGTGGAAGTTCACGCGTACCCCGAAGTACATGTACCCAGGCCAATCGCGTGTGGGACTTCCCGCGCACCCCGAAGTACACGTACTCAGGCTAATCGCGTGTGGGACTTCCTGCGCACCCCGAAGTACACGTACCCAGGCAAATCGCACGGCTGGGGGGTGGGGGTGCAGGGGGACATGAGTGGGGGCCAGGTGGAGGCTGCCCCTGGTGGCTGGGGGGTGGAGGTGGTGGGAGACATGAGTTGGACATGAGTGGGGGACTGGTGGAGGCTGCCCCTGCACTGCTGGGGGTGGTGGGAGACATGAGTGGGGGCCTGGTGGAGGCTGCCCCTGGTGGCTGGGGGGTGGGGGTGGTGGGAGACATGAGTTGGACACGAGTGGGGGCCTGGTGGAGGCTGCCCCTGGTGGCTGGGGGGTGGGGGTGATGGGAGACATGAGTGGGGGCCTGGTGGAGGCTGCCCCTGCACTGCTGGGGGGTGGGGGTGGTGGTAGACATGGGTGGGGGCCTGGTGGAGGCTGCCCCTGCACTGCTGGGGGGTGGTGGTGGTGGGAGACATGAGTGGGGGCCTGGTGGAGGCTGCCCCTGCACTGCTGGGGGGTGGGGGTAATAGGGGACATGAGTGGGGGCCTGGTGGAGGCGGCCCCTTGTGGCTTGAGGGTGGGGGTGATGGGAGACATGAGTGGGGGCCTGGTGGAGGCTGCCCCTGCACTGCTGGGGGCTGGGGGTGCATGGGGACATGAGTGGGGGCCTGGTGGAGGCTGCCCCTGCACTGCTGGGGGGTGGGGGTAATAGGAGACATGAGTGGGGGCCTGGTGGAGGCTGCCCCTGCACTGCTGGGGGGTGGGGGTGGTGGGAGACATGAGTGGGGGCCTGGTGGAGGCTGCCCCTGCACTGCTGAGGGGTGGGGGTAATAGGGGACATGAGTGGGGGCCTGGTGGAGGCTGCCCCTGGTGGCTGGGGGGTGGGGGTGATGGGAGAAATGAGTGGGGGTCTGGTGGAGGCTGCCCCTGGTGGCTGGGGGGTGGGGGTGATGGGAGACATGAGTGGGGGCCTGGTGGAGGCTGCCCCTGCACTGCTGGGGGTGGGGGTAATAGGGGACATGAGTGGGGGCCTGGTGGAGGATGCCCCTGGTGGCTGGGGGGTGTGGGTGGTGGTAGACATGTGTTGGTGATCAGTAGTGCAAGGTGACATGTGGGTTGGCTGGTGGGCATGGCCATGGTGGATGGGTTGCCTGTGGGACATGAGCAGGGGTGCAGGGTAGTACCCTGTGGTGTGGGCTGCCTGCAGGGGCCGTGGAGGGTGTAGAGGGAACACCTGGGGGGACCCACATGGCCAAATCACGTGTAGCATTCCCCGGCACCACCGAAATACACGTACCCTGCAGGAATCACGTGTGAATCTTCCGCGCACCTCGGAATACACGTACCCAGGCCAATCGCATGTGGAACTTCCCGCGCACCCCGAAGTACACGTACCCAGGCCAATCGCGTGTGGAACTTCCCGTGCACCCCCACCTACCCAGGCCAATCGCGTGTGGAACTTCCCGCGCACCCCTTAGCACACGTACCCAGGCCAATCACGTGTGGAACTTCCCACGCACCCCCACCTACCCAGGCCAATCGCGTGTGGAACTTCCCGCGCACCCCGTAGTACACGTACCCAGGCTAATCGCGTGTGGAACTTCCCGCGCACCCCGAAGTACACGTACCCAGGCTAATCGCGTGTGGAACTTCCCACGCACCCAGGAACACGCGCACACGCTATTTTTCACACAGCGGGTGTCCGTGTTTGTCGGTGCCCCTTTGCACCTCATTTGTCCTAGAGGGCCACTGTATGGCCCATTCATCATGGCTGTATATGGGTGCTTTTTGTTAGCGCACATTTTTTTCAGCCGCAGGGGCGCTACCGCCTGTTTTCTTGTGGCGTACTTGTTTGGCCCTGTGCGCGTCTTTGACCGTGCGCTGGTTTGCCCTATTCGATTCCATGAATACGGGTTGTAGGCGAGCGTGTGGGCGTTCCGCGCACTTGCCTCCTGTACTTCCCCCGTGACGCCCATATTTTCACGCGTTGTTCCCCATTCCGAGTGTTACGCCCTGTGTTCCGCCTACTTTTGTGATGTGCGCCGCGCTATGTGCGATTTCGCAGTGACCGTGGCGCACGCTGTTGGATGACCTGTGCGCCGGCGTGCGTGGCGCACATTTGTAGCACACATCAAATGTTTTTCTCGCGCACGGACTTCCATGAATCGCTGTGCGCTGGTTTTCCTGCGATTTTCGCACTTGCACTGCGATTTTCGCACTTTTCCTGCGATTCACACGTTTTGGGACCTCTGCGCGGGAATTTTCGGCGCACATTAATTCCATGAATCGACCCCAAAATTGGAACTAGAGTGTATTTGCTCATTGCTTGGGACATACACCCAACTTTGCTGACACTTTAATTTGAAGAAGGGAGGACGGATTGAGCCCAAAAGGATTTCCTAGCTCTATCAGAATTGAGCCAGGACAGAAGACACCTTCCACTAACCTGATCCTATGGGTCTGTGGATTATCAGATGAACTGGAGTCCTAGTGCACTCCCAGTGACAGCCAGTGGGCAATTCCATATCCAGAGAGAGGCTGTGAGATAACACAGATTCTGATCATGTCAACACGATTGAATTCAACAATTCCGAGATGACAGTGAGGCATGCCGCACTGTATTTAAATGAAATTCAGTTAAATATTGAACTCTGAAAGGGGGACTCGACCCATAAATTGAACTTTGTGAAAGCATATTTAAATAATATTGCCCTTTAATGTAGAATTTTTGTTTTAGAATGTTATAGCACATGTTTGAATATGCCAAGAACAAACCCTCCAAGAATTCTGTTAATTTTCAAAGGCACAAAGCATATTTGGGTTTTTGAAGGTGGTGTACAATATAAATCGTGAACTTACAGGGATTGATAAACTGTCTTGAAAATTGAAAAACACAGTTTACAGAAAAATATTATGAAAATAGTTGTGCTTCTTTTTGAAGAGTACTAAAAATGTAATTAAATAAATATAAATATTCACAAGAAAATAATGGCAATTTAAATGACCAGCTTAATTTTTCTACGTAACCTTGTGCAGAAATGGAAGGATTTCCCTAAGTGGAAACCTGAAAGCGAACTCAAATTAGTGCTTGATTCTTCTATTTCGAATGTGTATACTCACATGCTTGTGTGACCTTTTAACTGATAGCTGTGTTTTGGGCTCCAAAATAAGATATTCTTCATAGAAGTGATTTCAACATATTTCAACAGGAAAACTGAGTCATTCCCAGAAGCCTTATCCATTTTGCTGACCTAAAAGTCATTTTCCCAAACCACCATACATTTACTACACAATTTGCCACACTTAGTGCAAACGATTTCAAATGTATGTTGTGAGGTATCAAGAACCTATCTCTTTTTCATTAGATACAAAATGTTGCCTGGAAAGTTTGATAAATACATGATTAAATTGTTTTCCGCATATCACCAAACTGTTACTTCTGAGTTATGTGTTATTTAAAACAGAGAATGAAGTACTTACTTAAGAGGGTACACAGTTGTTAGAATATCTCATTTATATGGGTTTCTCTCCAATTAAAACTGTCGATTTGTGTTCAATCTACAAATAATGGAAGAACTTTTATTCAAAAGAATTTATGGGGCAGAGAATTGTGATGGTATTACCCCCATTTTGCAGTCTCTTCATTGGTTGCCGTTGGAGGGCAGGATTACATTTAAATTGATATATATTTACTACAAAGCATTCTCTTTCAGACCCGTGCTTATTTAGCTGAAATATAGAACATTTCTGTGGGTGATAGAGGTCTTTGCAGCCGGGACGCTCTGTGCTTGGAAGTTCTGAAATTCAAACATGTATCTTCCTTGAAAACATCCTTTTCAGGTCCAGTATTGTCGTCCTGGAATTCATAGCCACAAAAATTACACATGATTCCTGAGTAGCTGATGTTCAGGAAATTAGTAAAAACATAGTTTGTGAAGTGTGTTTCCTAGTTTGCCTTTTTAACTCTTTGTATGGTTCGATGAAGTTTAGAATGTTCAGTAATTCTATTGTTTTTTGAGTTCCATCTAACATTACATCCTATTCTATTCATCCAAAAAAGGGTTAAAAAGTCAATACTTCTAATAGTAGCCGGAAGAGAATTTAAAGGACCGGGTCCAGAACAGAAAAACACCTATCACTTCAGTTAACATAGTGAGCATTAGGTAAGACTATCAGACATATGAGGACTGAGACTAGCGTACCGTATGCTATTGGGGAGCTATCGGACCAGCTAATGTATGTACGGGCATATTTTATAAGAGATTGTAGTCTATATGTTGAAATGTAGTTTCACGATCAGAAACACACATTTATTAAACATATTGGTTCTCTTCAGGCAATTTCATGTAATCCCCATTTTTTGTGTTGCTGAAAATTGTCTGGACCTATGAAACATAAACAGAAAGTAACTCATCATTGAATAAGGTAGTTGTGAAGGATTGCCATCCAGCAAGTGTGCATAAGCCCCAGATGTTCTCTTTTTATTAATAATAAAATTACACAGGCCCCTCTTTCAGGAAACACCAGACCAAAAACATAGTGTACACCTGTGTCCTGCTAAATCAGTTAGATGATCTGCAGCACCTGATCCCAAATGGCACAGAGCAGGTTCAGGTCACCGGGGCCCTCCTGACCGCTGCGGTGACAGCCACGTCACTGTAGTGCAACGGTGGCATTTAAGATATGCACCTCTGTTCCCAAAACCACAAAATAGTGAGAGTTGCTATCCTAGTGGCAGTTATGCACTTTAAATATAGGCCTACCTGAGTTTAAGGTATGGTGGCTTATACCTCTCATACCTATTGAAGCCAGCAAAATTTGATAGCATAAGAGTGTCAGCACTGAGAGCCAAGCTCAGCAGTGTAGGGATTATGTATATTCTGGCCAGGCAGCCTGTCCTTCTCAACTGTGCAAGGCATGAGCCTGGATGGCTATGCTCCTCCTTTAATCCTGGTGAGGTCAGGTGGCACCTATCCCCAGCAAGGCAGCATCCCAGCAGGAACTGTCTTGGGAAACAGGTAACAAATAGCCCACCCATCCCAAAAGGACTACTCTGTTCAGACAAATCCGTACATCCAAGAGCCAGCAGGTCATGCACCAGCAACTGGCCGGCACCAAGTAATTACCAAGTCAAGTTTGGCTGAAACCACCAGTGGGCAGCAGACCTCCGTCCCCTACTGAATAAAAAAGGAAATGTTATGTGCAGCATTGAACAAAATAATAGTACATACTCCAGGACATTTTGTGGCTAATAACTCTCAGGGCACAGTGCGTCCATCGAACTCCCCAGATCAGCCTGCGTAAGGTACGTTCCAATCAGTTTGCCAATATCCAGATGTGTCTGCCATGGCCAAGAGCTACAACAGGTTTTTAGAGCAGTAGCAAAACTACAAATCACCCAAAATCATATGAGCCTTAAAGAGTAGCAAGTTTTTCTTCTAGGATATTACCGTTTCCTTTACAGGTTAAATTGTTATGTTCAATCCACATGTTCGTTGTCTCCAGGCTATCAAAAAAATGTGCTCTGCCATTGAACAAGATCTTCAATCTACCCGGATACATAAGCATATACCTCAGTGCCAAGTGACTAAGTCTTACTTTAGTAGGCACAAATGTATTCCACGCTCTTTGAACAGCATGTGTGTAATCAGGGTATACCGCGATCTTTGAGCTACCTCTCTGGATTACACCACCATCCTGAGAGAACTGCAGGATTACCTCCCTATCTCTGAAGTTGAAGATTTTAGCTGTGACTTGTCTGGAGTGTGACCCCGGAGGAGCTTTATTTTGAAGATGAACGATGGGCTGTCTCCACGTCAAATTCCTGCAACAGTTTCCCAGGGCCAATTTCTTGAAGTAGCAAGTTCTCAATAAAGGCAGTCGGGTCCGAACCCTCTTTGCCCTGTGGGAGCCCAAGTACCTTAATATTGTTCCTGTGAGAACTACCTTCAGCCTATTCAGCCCATTATTACAGGATGGCGTTCCTCACCTTCATTCGAGTCGCAAGCTCTCAAGTCGTAGAAGGGGTCTCATTCATCAGTGATTGTGCTGTGGTGACTCTCTCTGCTAGCGATCGCACATCCAGCATGAGCAATTGAACATCCACCTTCACCTCGTCAATCTTGGGTTCCAGTGAGGACCTAAGAGTGGCTATGGTGAACTTTGTTTTCTTGCGAATCCAATTTTGGTGGCAAATTGTCAGTTCTCTCAGTAGCTCCAGACTGTGTGGAATCCTAATGCTTAGCCTGGTTCGCAAAGGAGTCAATTATTAAGCCCGTGTTCTAATTTTTGGTGTGCAACCTGGGAAAAATCATGTTCAGGACAGGGAGAATGAACCAATAGAATATTGAGGTGCCCTGAGAGCCAGATCGTACCAGCACAACAAAGATATGTCAAGGGGTCCAATATTCCCAGGCCGGAGTAGGGCAGTGTACACAAAGGATAACAATCTATAACAATGGGTCCAAAATCACAAGTGCGCAGCCAATGTCACTTAACAATCAAGCACGTGATAGGTGTTGTGGTCAGCTTCAGGGGGTTTCAGTGTCCTAACGTACAAAATGCAGTTGGCTGCGTCTGTCAGTCAGACAATCGCTGTGCTACATGTGCTCAGATGTCACAGTAGGTATAAGAGCGGGGGCCACAGCAAAGCAACAATGATGTAAAGAACCCTAAAGTATGATTCACTGGCCTGGGGATCAGCAGTGGCAAATCCCCAATGATTGTGGCACCACAGCAGTAGAGGGACAAGTCACTCCACTACCTTGCAAAGTGCTTGAGCACCAGGAATCAGGCAGTGCCTTGCAGGGAAGGGGGCAATCTCTGGCTCTGTGCTTCTCTTACCGGTGTGCTCGGTGTTCCTCAGCAGATCCAATTGCTGTCAACATAAGCTTTGGAGTATTGCATGTGACACTGCACCCGCAACCAAGACATCTATTACAGTATCCACCGGCGTCCAATACCTTCGAGGCTTGCCAAATTTGTTGGGGAGGGAGGCAGGGATAGCTGTTCATTTCGTTGTTAGCAGAGGTCCTCAATCCTGTGTGGATGCTGTCAGCTGCCTACCGACCTCTTCCCTGCGCCCACACATTGGCCTGCACAGATCAAAAGTAGGACTTCATGCAGTCAGGCTACTCACTGTCAGTCCACAGTGGAGATGAGGCAAAAAGCAATCAGTGTGTGCGCTTGCCCTTTGCCACACTCAAGCTGTGCGATACACTGCAACCCAAGCAGCCGCCATCTTGGGAACACAAGTCCTGAACATCCAACACCTTCTCCGAAGCCTTTGCAGCCCCGATTTTAGCCGGACTTGCGGTATATGTGGGGGAAATGATGTCTTCATCCTGGAGATTTCTTCAGAATCTAGAAAAAAATAAAATAAACGCTGCACACAGGATAGGATCCAAGAATCTCAGCTGGAGCTCAGAGCCACATATATAGGTACACCCAGGCAGCCACCCATACATTTAAGTGTGCACCCTTTGACCATAAACTCACACGCGCACACGTCATGGGGTTGAGGGAGCTCTATTACTTCAAAAAGAAATGGTTTCTTTTAGAAGTCACTCCAACTTCATAAAGAAATTATTTCCGTTAAGGACCGAACCATAATGTAAATCATTTCTTTATGAAGGCAGAGTGACTTCAAAAACAAACAATTTCTTTTTGATGTCAAAGAGCTCCTCCACCCCATGACATGGAGGTCTCCAGCCTAGAGGCTTCCATGTCATGGGAAGAGGGGAGGCCTCAGACTTCAAAAATAAATAGTTTCTTTTTGTAGTCACTCTGTCTTCATAAAGAAATTATTTCTGATACACTGTAACAAAAATAATTTCTTTATGAAGGTAGAGTGACGTTATTGCTGGCTTTTCGGACAGTGTCACGTGAAGGCACACGCGATCGGGTCCGTGCTTCGCGAACAGTTCAGAACTGCATTTTCTGCTGGTCTAGGAACTTTCAAGCTCAAACTGTTCCCGTTGCACAGCTTTTACACCTATTCTTACTCTTTATCCATTAACAATCTTGTACAAAGCACATAAGTGGAAGAATATTAGCAAAACTGCTATTTATATTAATAATGGCATCAGCTATTGCCATCCCTCCTCCCCAAGGGCCACCACCAGCTGGAGGATCTACACAATAAAAAAGTGCAGTACTTCCAAAGAGAATGAAGAGGACCAAGAACATGAGGTAGAGGAAGTGCCTACCTCTAGCACCAAGAGAGAATCACATGTGTGGCAGTTCTTTACCACTGTTGGGAATGTACCAAAGGCTAAAGGTACCAAAGTGAAATGCGCTGTACTCAATCGCAGACTAACTGGACAGTACTCCTACGGAACCACCTATATGCGCCACCACACCCAATCCAACCAGCGCAATGCTCCCAGAAAGGCTATTCCTTTCTTAGCAAGTAGTACGCTGTCTTCCTCCACCTCTTCTTCCTCAACCAATACTGTAACCACACAAGCTACTTCTGTGGGACACAAAATCCCACCAGCTACCTTGCAAAAAATAAAAGCGGCTGTTGATCCATATCTTTCAAAGACTACTGTCTTCTGTATACACTGCAACAGGCCACTCTGCAGGGGGGAGCAAATTCAAAGTGCTTTTGAAGCTGTAATCAAGGAGCATGAGAAACACTGCTCCCTACCTTAGATGTAACACACGCACAACATCTTCCCCTGTCCACCAGCACTTCAATATTAATGCTTGGTGCCTCTTCCCTCATTTCCCTCCCCACCTTACATTCTAACCTCTCCTGCAAAAAAAAAAGAAATTATGAAAAAAGAGGTGCCTTTAGGAACCAACTTTCACAGTTAAAAAGTAGAACAAAAAACATCTTATAGACTCCATTTACTTTACATTTCTCAGTGAGGCACATAGACTAAATAAGATTTTCCAACATTTCCATTTTTGTTTTACACTGATGGGAATAATGTGGCGTACATCCTCTGCTCCAGGGACTAAAATGGGGTATAATGGCCCGCCAGCCCAAGTTATCAGCCCAAGCGAAGCCAGGGTGGATAACGAGGGCTCAGGACCGTTATCTCCTGTTCCAGCCCCTGCAATGGGGGATGAAGGCCATTAGCACCCTGGGTTGCCAAAGCGGTAACCCGGGGTGCTAATAATTTCCTTCCCGCTGTAGGAAGGAAAATCCTTTTCCAAGATACCCACCATGGAAAGGGAAACTGGGGCTCCATACTTTCCATGGCAGCCTGCAGAAAGCGAAGCGAGAACCCTATGACCCTATTACCACAAGCACATTTTTTCCCCTTTCAAACCTATCTCAATTTCGTAAAATGGTACCACATAGGCAGTCTCTGGTGGGCATGGTCACTTTATCCCCATTGGTTGTCCCTCGTGGTCATGGCCAGTAGCCAGACTGTCCAGGTCATGACCTTATGCCCTGACCTGGACAATCTGCCCACTGCCCATGGCCACAGGCTATAGCTATTATTGTACCTAAAGTGTCAAAATGTACGTATGTACAATAGTCATATGACTTAGCCCCCACTTTACAAAATCCATTCATAAACATTCAAGGGTGGGTCTCTAAACTTTCGGAAATATTTTGTCCACTTTCGTCAAATGGCAACATAGTTATAAGCCATCTAAAAATGTTGAGACACCCCCTCTAATTTAGCCCCCTCTTAAGAAAATCCCACCAAACACTGCAAAAACATATTGTATCTAGATCTAAAATCTTTTTGCAAACCTTTGTGGCGATTGGTCAAATGGCACCACATTCATAAGCCTTTACAATTTTTTGGGACCCTCACTCTAAGTGTGTTCCCTCTTGACAAAATAGCACCACACTTTCCAAAACCATTCAGAATCAGGTCTAGGATGAGAGTCCAAAATTTCATGCAGTTTCATTGAGTGGCGCCAAAGTTATAAGCCACCCAAAAACTGCTTTTCAGCAACCCTGTAATGCACAAATAAGCATAGATGCCCCCAACATCTGAGATGTTCGCAATCATTGCAGGGTTGTCCCCAGCCTGTTTGTGGACATTGGAGAAGAAAAACGCCTGTTTTTTGCCTTTTTGAGGACATATCCCATTACATCCTCATGACCCCTCAGCTCCCCAAAAATTGTTTGACAAGTGCAATGTTGTGTTTTTCAATAGGCTTTTATCGTTTTGTTTGCGGACACCAGCGCCTGTCCGTGCATCCAACTTTGCAGGCGTTTCCAAAAATCAGACGCACTTCACCCTTTTTACCTTCCACCGTCGACCTACGACCGACCCCTGGGCCAATCGGAGGCCCGTCCGTACACCAAACAGGGAAGGAATTGCCCGGACCAAACCCAGATATCACTAATGTAGTTTTGGGACCAAACCGCTGCTCTTGCCGCAAATTTGGTGAAAACCCGTCCAGCGGTTTGGGCAGTAGGCGTGAGCAAAACATTTTGTCCTTTGTGTCTATGACGTTGCCCCCCTTTGACAGAACCTCACCAAACTTTGCAGGATCAATCTGACAGGGACATACACTATTTTTGAAATGTTTTGTGAGGATTCGTTGGGGGGGGCGGGGAGTTATAAGCTGCCCAAAAAGTGCTCTTCCCATAGGTTGAGTAACTTAACCATAACGACAGGGCTGCTACCACAGGCCCTGTAAAAAAAAGTATATATATATATACATATATATATATATATATATAATATCAATACAAGTTCATATAGGTAGAAATATTACAGCACACACAAGGCACATTCCTTATATTAATACTGCATTAACCTCTAAATTAATATCAAAGATGATTCACTGTTTTTAAAGACAATACTTTGTAGCAGATTTTAATTGATAATGAAATTAAACTCTCTAATAGTCTATTGCAGAAGAGCCTGTTACCGTGAAATGTGATTAACGTTCAGTCAACCCTGTGGCATTCTTTTTTTTGTTGCAAATAGAATCCTAAATCCCTATTTAATTTCAAGAACTGTCAAAATGATTCTAAATATTCCCTCCGTTTGCATTTTCACCCCAGGACTGGCGTCCAGGGGCACAGATGTGCTGCAAACAGTGGACTTGAGGCAATTTTCATCTTCGACTGCTTCCAGTTTCAGAGGTTGAATTTGTAATAATCACCACATTATCTCCAAAGGATCTCTCTGTTGCACTTGCAAATGGTGCCACATGAACATGCAAGGATAGAGACGAGCAGGAATTGATTAGAGGCTGATCATTTGCACACCTAATCCCAGATGAAAAAAAGGAGTGTTACATCAGAGAGCTAGCGAAGACCCATTAACATGGCCAGACTTTGCAATCCCTGGGCCCTGTGTAAACCCGAAATTGCTGCTTCCAGGAGGAAGATAACGTGTGTACCTTAAATACAGTTTCTCAAATTGATGCAACAGTCCACCTTACACTATGATTGCATTCTAACAAGTTATAAACACATTTCCTGTTAGCTTCTACCTGGGGATAAAGAGTGCACTGTGAATGACAGTGTCCCTTCCTTCTTTTAACAACAGGCCATATTGCATTTTAGTGAATATTATTTACTGTAGGCTGTCATTGAGAATACATATGTTTGCAATATAATGTTGTAAACGATTATTTTTCACGAAGCTATCACTGACATCTGGAACAGTATTGTGTCCACTTTGCACTGGTGCATTTGCGCCACAGCAAATGTTGCACATTTCAGATATGTATCGCAGCAATCAATTTCTGCACCAGGGCAAATGATGTGAAAATGTGAACATCACCAATGACAAGTGTATTCTATATGCGCCTTGAGTACTCACTCCAAGGATGTAACCATTCCAAACTCAGAATAGGAAAGCAAAACATATATGTGCATGTAATGTTACAACTACTGATGTAATATTATAACTACCCATTAATGGGCAAGCACCTAGTCATAAAATATCTAAAAGATAACTCAGGGTTGTAGGTGGTATTACCAAACATTGTGAACCTGTCTGGATTCTGTCATGGTATGTTGCATGTCAGGTTTCTTATCATACAGTTATGTTGTGTTGCATAGTGTTTCTAAAGCCCACCTTTGCCAGTTGCACAATCTCAAGGCATTTGATTTTGCTGCACCCACGTGTGTAACTTGCAAAACAAACAACCCAGATTAATTGTTTGTAATACTGTTTCATACTGTAGATCGTAGTGATGGCCAAAGAGATGCACGTTGTTAACAGCGGATACACATTACAAACACTTTGCACATAAGCAGTGTCCGTTTGTACCGAGTACACACGAACAATACCTGCCCAAGGTCAAAAATGTTTTGTTGGAATATATATTTGAAGCAGCGTAATTTATGCCTCGTGAAAAATCCCTCTTTAATGGTGCACAGTTTGTGTAATATGTGGCTATTTTCTTTTTTTTTTTTTTATCTATGGGTAACCTATTCAGCTCACTTCTGAATCACTTGAATTTCAGGTGAATCGGCCAAACCAAAAGAAACATTTCTGAAATCATAGGTTTCAGGGAGTTCAGCCTCAAAGGTTAAAAATAAAGCAAACTTGGTTGTAGTTCTCATTCAGAATTGTAGAAGATGCTAGATGGAATACTTGAGAAGGAAGTAGAAAAATGGAATTCAATGTCATTGATTGTGATGCAGGAAACTAACGTGGTTTATTTGACAGAGTGGTTGAAATGGAACAGACCATCTTTTGTCGATATTAGGGGGGAGAGAATCCCAGTGTGACCACGTTGCTTGATATAAACACACGGGACATTTCTTGACAGTAACTGGTACAGACGAAAAAGGCATAGGATTATGTAATGTGGCTGTAATTAAGTGTGAAAGACATGTTCCATGTATGGGGTGCATGAAGCTTTTTTCCCTCAGTGGAATGATTGTGCTTAGTTCTCGACTTCGCAGCTACACAAAGTTGTGTGTTTACCTTGTTTACCCATGTGTATTTTTGCCCAAAACATTCAGAGGGGGTCTACAACATGTGGCTCTCCAGGTGTTTTTCACTGCAGACCCCATTATCCCTCACTATGTGGGGTTTAATGATAGCCTGTAGGGAAATGTAATAGGGAAATAGGCTTAAAGTTGCACTGTGTGGGAATGGGGACATGACAAATCAGACGTGTTGAACGTGAGATCCGTTCTGCTAAAGACATTTGATTGTTTAAAAAATGTTTCAGAGCAGGAAAACTGCACTCAGATGTACATATTATTTCTGCTTCTAAGAGATGAGGATGGACACGGTCAGAACATTCTTGGTTTGGAAAAAGGGAGGTGGTGTGAATGACACATGAGGTGTTAGAAAAAGGCATGCAACAGAAAGGGCTGGGTCACTCACTCACTTACTGACTCGGGAGCTGGCAGCTTTCTAAAGAGGGTTTGTTCCAGGTGTTCTTTTCCTCTGGCTCACTTAAGGCAGGTTTGTTTGTTGAAGGCAAAAGGGGAGTAGACCAGATAAAGAGTTCTTCTGTCAGACAACTAGATTGGGGTTACTAGCAGTTCAAGACACACACGATTAAAGATTCCTTTGTTAAGTTCAATTTGACGAGCGTACTGATGAGTGAATGCTTGATATTAGATAGTGTATGGTGGGTAAGTCATTTCATTTTTAGGTGCTGTACAATGACATTTTAAATGTGTTTGTAAAACTCTGTTCATGTTTCTCCAGGTTATGCTGCAATAAAACTCAGATGTAACAGAAGCCCATACTCTGCCAATTTTGTTGCGTAGTTCAAGGCCAATGTTTGCAGAACTCTGGGCATTATCGCAAAATGAAAGTTTTGCAGCCCATTCTAGGAAAGGCTTCGCTCATGTTTGAATTAGAACGTGGATGCACATGTCATTCTGTGTAACTTGTGTATTTTTGACTTCTGCAAACAATAACAATTTGAAAAAGGTGAATTAGCCTCAGTGTACTTATTCTGTGCTCAGTTTAATTCGGTTAGCATACAGGGAGATGCAGAACGTGTGGTAAAATAGAAAAGCCAAATTAGTCATTGTAAATTGTGTTACTCTGAGAGGCTCTGAATGAATGTTTGTGTTTCATTTACATGGTAAATGTATTCTGAGATGCATGCCATAAAGGCATAATGTGGTATTGTAAATAAGGCACCAATGGTCAAACACTTCCTAGAATATAACCATTCTAGTGAAGACCTCAAATGGACAGTGTTACTGATGATAAAAGGCAAAGACTCATTGACAAAAAAAAGACTACTTTTGGAAAAGGAACAAAGACTTATTTTTCAGACCAAAAGTGATAACGTGGGGCTCAACGAAGCCATAGAATGGCATAAAATGTAATCTAACATCGATACATACTAAAGAGCTTATTCATGAACTAGTCTCCCAGCCGCTAATCCCATGTAGGAATATCTCACATTGATTTGCCCAGCACTTATGAATACTAAGTACCTAATTATAACTAGCCATATTAATACACATGCTAGACATCAACATCTAACTATCGGGAGTACTATCCTTCTTTATATTTTTTCATTCCAAAAGGATCAAAATAAAAAGGCAATACAGCCTATTACATACTCGACCAAGAATCACACGGGACAATCATGATTTTTAGGGCTTCCCCACTTGTTTTAGTAAACACACGTTTTTTCTCTTCCATTTCAAGGAAGAGACTGCTACTTTGTTTAATTTTGTTTACTAACACTTATCACGTTGTGTCTGTGCTCACTACACTTTAATGATCAGCCAAAATTGGGTTTCTAGCAAAGTAATATTCGCGGAGCATATAGAAACAAAAGAAGGACTATGTCATCTATTTAAACTCTCCACACCCAAGATGGCGGTTGTTTTCCACTTTGGAACAACGCCGTGAGGAGGTTCGGGATCAAGAGAGCTACTTTCAACTCACAGAGCCGAACATACTAAGGTGAGTATTCAACTTCTCCCATCCCGTAACCTCTTTACAACAATAGGGATACAATGCACGCGGTTAGACCCAGAACAAAGGTCTTTATTGAATATATCGACCCATACGATAAGTTGTTAATACTGATGTCACCCTATTTTTTAGAAATCCGTGTATGGTTTACACGACGACTGAATCTAAAGAAGACTCTACATAGAGATATTACTAGCATTGCTGGACCACACCGAGTGCCAGCCATTACAGTATTAAGGTGAGCCCTCAAAACTATGTTTATATCTACCAGCCTCTATCTATTTACCTAAACTAAGGTTACAAGAGAAATCATATCTTTTTCAGACTGACCTGACCGCTCGTATGCTAAACACTTTCTACATTAGAAGAGCTTCAATTGCTAAACTCTGGCTCATACTCAGCTTATATCGCTGAGAATTGCTCCCTCATTCAAGGTAAGCAATTAATGATTACACTACACATGCTAAAGGAGACTAAGCCGGCCTGTTCCGACTATAGTAGTTTTTTTAAATTGTGGAAATTAAATTTGCAGATCCCATTGGACATATTTCATTATCCACTACGGACCTAGAGGACTAGAGCCTGCATTTACCTCAGGAAGACTCCTCATCCAGAACCACTCATCACTGACTAGACTGGGTAATTAATAAACCTAGCCATGGCTGATAAATTAAATTTATTTCTAAAGTATTAATAGCATTTAAAGCTTACACTTTCTATACTTTCTTGTTATCAACAGCTTCAACAAGAACAATCAAGTTTACTACCTAACACTGGCAACTGTAATCACCAACCAAAGAGATGTGCAATAATAGCAAACTCTAAATTAGTTGTCTAAGTTGATGTTGTTTTTTAGAATATGATACTTCTCCTGAAGAAAGTTCTATGATTAACTATAAGAACTGAAACATGTCGAG
The DNA here is from genome assembly GCF_040938575.1 of Ambystoma mexicanum. Classification (NCBI taxonomy): domain Eukaryota; kingdom Metazoa; phylum Chordata; class Amphibia; order Caudata; family Ambystomatidae; genus Ambystoma; species Ambystoma mexicanum. The sequence continues at coordinate 499,274,835 of NC_090940.1, read as the reverse complement.
TTTTGCCATCTAGCATTGACACTAGAATGACGATCTAACAACCCTAATTAAGGTCCCGTGACCAGTGTGAGATAGCTACAGCTTCCCACACTTATCACTGAACCATACTTCGGTCACTTAGATGGAAGCCATTAACTTCTCTGGCAATAATTGAAGTGTCACAACAATGCTGTTTGTTTTTTAACAATATACGATTGTTTTATGTAAAGTGAATGGGATTTTCCTATCGCTTTTTAAGATTATAATGTGTTTTTTCATTGATATGAATATAAACAATTGAATGAATTATATGTTTTACAGCGCCAATTTAATGAAGTTTGACTGTAAGCTGTTGATAAATTGACTGTTGATAATTGACCTCTTCTGTTCTATAATATAGCACTCCCGATAAAAGGTAGAGTTACTACACTAGTAGTAAAAATTGGGTTTCCACCTTTATAGTATATTGATTGTAAATAAGATACCACAGAAGGGATTGAGTTAATTGTTTAAAGTGTACTAAGTCCAGTATTTGATTACAGTCAATGATTCCAGTAAAAGAAAAATTATCAGGCGGTACTCTGAAGTTAAGCTCACCACTATACCACAAAATGCCACTACACCACTAAGTACCAAAAATACTCAATCCAATTTTAGTTCTAGCGAGGATAACAAAGCCATCCGCATATGATATACATAGCAGGCCCTTATTCCAATATTACGGTGGAAAATGTGCCACTTCTCCATCTCTGTTCAAGTAGTCACAAGTACAGGTTGAAAGGCAGGGGTACTAAGGCGCACCCCTGTTTCAATCCCCTCATGTTCACTATAGGGTCAGAGAGTTCACCATCGTGGGAGAGTTGGATTCTGACCTCCGTCCCACTGTATAAATCTTTGATAAAATGCAGCAGCGAGGGGTCGATTTTGTGGGATATATTGACCCACTCAGATGTGCCTTACCACACCACTTGCTGCATTGGGGCAAGAAACAGCAAAACGGGTGCGCTGACTCCTGTGCGCACCAAGATCTCTACACTACATTTTGGCAACAACCAGAAAGTGCTGTACCACCCTGCCACACACATTTTAGGTGGGGGGGTGGAACAGAGCACTCACTGCAGGAATGTGCCAGTGTGCTCTGCAACATCTAACATGGAGTGAAGTGAAAGAGTCAGCATTACTTGCTGAAAACCTAAATGCCTCTTTAAAATAAAACCTTTTTCAACCTTTAAAAGTTCGGTTTAAAATCCATCCATTTACCCTGAACCACTGTGATTAAAAAGGCCCTGCAATGCCCAAGATCATCCCTTGTGTGTCAGAGGACCTGGGCCTCATTTGAATGATAGCTCCTCTCAAAGGTACCTTTGAAAAAGCAACCCGGGGCTTTGTTTTCATTTTACACGGGAAACACGTCTATTTTCTTTGCAAAAGTATTAAGAATCAGCTGTTAAATATATCCATGCTGCAAAATAGGTCCAGCAGTCAAGAAAATAACTATAGCTGCAGAAAGTGTGTATTTGCTGGCGATGAAAACCGAATTTAAAGAAATAGTAAAATGTGCTTTTTCTCACTGACGAGAGAAAATCGCCTTTTTAAAAGTAAATTGTTTTGTAAAGGCCTGCTTACTTAGAAATGTTAAAGGACTTGTTGCTGGTAAAAGTGCACCTATAAACTATTTTGATTCATTAGGTTTAAGTCAAGATGTAAAATGAGAAAATAAAAGCTAAAACTCAGGCTAAATTGGCAAACTATATTAAAAAAAAACTGCTTTTTCAGTTGCTAGCCCTGAGAAAGTGTGACACCTCATACACTTCTGGGACAGGAAAGCGCTAATTGCTAGCTTGGAGGACTTTGAATGCACCAGGACAAAGGGACTTCACAAGCTCATCAGATATTCGTCTTTGCTCCAGGCAGGGACAATAGCAGGCTGAGACTCTCATCTGTCAAGTGTGAGGGGCAAAAAAACCTTCAATCAAGAGAGAGGCCCCTCATCCTGCTTCAAAGGAACTGACAGCTGCTTCCAGTTGGGGGGAAAGAAAAAAATAGCTGATCAAGTGACATTTGGTTTTAAAAGTTATTTTATAACTGAACTTTATGAGGCATTTAACTTTGCAGCAAGAATGAGGAAAAATATGAAAAGTTTGTAGTTCTAAATCTAATGTTATGCTTTTTCTTTGAAACCTTGGTAGAACTCATTACTGCATAAGGAACAGAAGTTGTAAAAAATGACAGATTACGGGGAAAGTTTTAATGTTGCAAACATAACATGTTGTACACATATTCCATGAGTAAATGTGCATCTGTGTACAAAATCGGGGAATTGTAGGCCAAATCTTTCAGGGTTAAAATTGCAAAATGTAGCAGAAAGACAAAACCAGGTCCCACAGACTTGGGGTTTGGATTGAAATATGACACACAAAATATGTAACCTGTTATCCTATTTTCTCAGAGGTTATAACTGCATAAATATGTAATTGTGGCAAAATTAGATTTTGGATCCAGTAGCTAGGGGAGGTTTCTAAACCCTGTACAAATCACCTCATAAACATGACATCCTTTTTCTGTGAACCAATCAGCGAAGAGCTAGGAGGAGACTTCTACCTTGTCCAATTCTAGCATTATGGGTGTGGATAGGAAGCCTGCCCCTGCCATATACTGTAGTGATGTCATCTGGCATGATAAATAAGGGCACATGACAGCACACAGGGTACACACTGATTCCTGACTTTCTTCCTGAATTCCTGTGTGGCGTCCTGTTCCTGATTTCTTCATCCTGCTTGATCCTGATTCCAGATTTTCATTGCAAAGCCAAGTCCTATGCATTGCTGAACCTCTTTTCAGCTAGGCCTCAAATTCTAAAAAAAATCCCAAAAGCCCATGGGAAGCATCCTGATCCAGCCTGGCTTGCTGCTACTAGATGCATGTCTCCTCCAAACTTGACATCCCGCTGATTTGTAGTATCCACAACCAGAAGGGCCAGTCCAGTGCAGTCCGGTGACTAGAACGGCCCAGCTGATCCTGTCCCACCAGTTTTGCCCTAGCTTGGTTAGACCCGATCCATGTGATGACCAGAACCCTTGATGGTCCAAATCCTAAATTATAGTGGACTGTAAGTATTAATAGGAATCATGGAAAACTATAGCATACATTACCTTGTCTTGTCCTATCCCAATCTCTAAACCATCCTATCCTTACCTTAATAACTTGTAACCTCGTCAGAATCCTTATTACAATCTTGTCTTGATTTATCTTGCTAAGCACCATTTCTTTAGTCATTTTATCTTGTGTAAATCCTAAACTATCAATCCTATGTTGAGTGATCCGACTGGTTCCACCAGGGCGAGCGCTGGGGATCTGGGGTTGAAGTCATAAATCAACTCCAGAACCTATTGTGTGCCTCTTAGGTATTCTAGCCAGAATGTTCTAGTTGTCACACTCTGCCTCTTGTCTCACCTGTTTGTCCTTTGAAGTCTTCTTTCTCTGAGGTTTTTCTTTTTTATGGTCGTTCGGGACTTGTACAAGTACGGACGAGTATCCTCTGTCACCAGTGTTTAGACCAGATACCAGCCTCAAAGAGATGGTAGACGTTCAGAATTCCAGGAAGGATCAGGTGAGTAGTGATCTTAAGTCCAGGAAGGGACTGGGAACCAGGAAGGAATCAAGGTACTCGCACAGTGCCTAAGGCAAAATGTGAGAATGGTACAATCAGGACCAAAGGCCCGGGAAGGAAGAGGTTTGAGCGATTCCACAAGCGGGAAGCACAAGGAGCGGTACAGATGGATACCAGGAAGGAATTAGGGAACCTCTGACAAAAAGGGAATGGTACGGGAGTAGAGGAAAAAGCTAGGTACGCACTTGCCGGTAACTTGGAAAGGTAGCGTTGAGACATGCAGAGCCACGGGGGGTGTCTGTTTTCTAGGAAGCGGCAGGTCTAGCTGAAACACTAGACAGCGGGCTTCTCAATGGTGCCGGCCATGTTGGTAGAATAGCTGACATAACATTGCGGTGCTTGATGGACCATGTAGTCCAGAAAGGGTGCAAACGCTGAATCATGACACTAGTCTAGAGTAAAATTATAGTAAATATTTTCTTGTCCAAACTGAGTTTCTTTTCTGTTTTCACTACCTGTGTTGCTAAAGAGTGAATTTAAGTGCATTACATACCTTCCTATCTGTTATTGTCAGCACATTGGTACTATAAAGTATATGTTTGGTTTAAATTTTAAATAAATAAACAAATATTATCTTTACAAACCAGCCTGATTCCTGGTCCATTGTGAAACGGGGTATTTGAAAAGGGGTGTGATATCAGTGTTTTATCACTCAAAATATTGAACCTATATATATATAACAAAATAAGCATTTTGGTTGTGTGCTGCATACTGGGCTGAGACCAGGGTGTATCGCCAGATTGAAATACTTAACAGATTTGGGGGCTCGTGCTGTGATTTTGAGTTCGATTAGAACCCGTGACAGTATGGCTCAGCAGACTAATCTGCAGGGTAATGACACTTTGCTTGGTTGGTGTACTCTGCTACACTATACAAGCGCCTCCCAAAACAAATACACCAAGACCAGGCCGGCCTGTAAAAGTAAAGGTAAATCAACCCTGAAACAATTAATAAACAAAGAACATTCTCTAAATGGCTATCCCAGTAGAAATCAAAATGGCTAGGGAGTACGTCCTGCACAAGCTTTTTGTCAGGGGTGAGCGGCCAGGACAGAATGAACATGTCTGGCTGCAGGAAATCACAGAACAGGTCAGTGCCATGAACCTGGATACATGGCAGGACAACAGCCCATTACACCAATCTCTTAGTGAATTGTACATGGCCCCAAAAATTAAAGAGGAGCAAAGCAAAATTGCCAGAATTGCATCCTACCTGTAGCTCCACATAGGAATGCTACGAGAAAAGCACGCTGAAAACATAGTTCTGGAACAGAATCAAATTGAATCACTAGAGAGAATCCAGAATGATCTAGACTCTGCAGAACAAACGCTACAGAAGAGCCAAGAATTGGAGGCAGAATCTAAACATTATGTCACCAAAATAAAAGAGGATCTGGCTCTCCTACAGAAAGAGAATGCAGAGCAAGACACCCAATTGCAGGCACTAAAAGAGGAGTGTCAGGAAAGGGTTGACTCTCTGCAACAGAGTCAACAGAAACTGGTGCAACAATTAAATTATAATAGGCCTGCGCAGAACAGATAGTTACCCCACAAAACCAGATAGAAACCTGGAAAGAGGAAAATTATAAATTAATTGAGAGACCTACACTCTCAAACAGAATTTTATGAGGAGCACCAGAAATGTAATGCCATCAAAAAACAAAGGGACAACCTGGTTGAACAGATGGGCACCCTAAGTCAGGAGAGAGACGTCTTAGGCCAGTAAGTAAGCCAATTAAAACCGAGTTAGAGGGAAGAAAGCTGGCCCTCCAGGAGCTCAACAAACTAAAGACAGAGTATGGGAAGATACTGGGGCACGCCATACGTGTGGAGGGTGCTCTGGAAGAGAACATCCAACCAAAGATACCAAAACTCAGGAGGTGAGTCTCCTGTAGCAGAAATTGGCCCAGTATTCCCAGACCATGCAGGAAGCGCATAGAGACAATGAAGCTCTTTGTGAAAATAATGATGGGCTCCACCAACAAGTAGCAATGCAAGAGTGAATCATTGAGACCAGTAAGGCCTTGATAGAGGAACAAAAGGCTGAGATTTTTGCTTATCACAAGGAAATAGGGGCTGAAAAAGAAAAGGTAGAGAGGGACAGAGCAACCCCGGATCATAGCATAAGGAACCTTGTACTCGGGGACTCAAACACCGTCAATACCATGAACACTGCCAGCTTCATGGCTACTGGCTCATATGAGCTGGGGGCCATGGGATGGCAGAGGTCAATAGGGTTGGTAAGATGGGACTGACAGATCAGCACCCCCCAGAAATTTATGGACGGGCATCTCTGTACAGATCCCCAAATGTTAGGGTTGATATCTCTGACCAGGGAGACTCCTATGAGAGGAGAGTCAGGGAATTGGATCCACAAAAATACTGCCTTCCAAAGATCAGTTTGTTAAATTTGGTGGGGAACTCCAGGAAATAAAGCCCAGAAAGAGTATCCTGAAGACCTATACCCAGTTAGGGCAGTGGGGGGGGGGGGTACTCCACCAATCCTGGGAGCAGGGGAGAGTCAGAAGACTCTTCTGAGCACCACAGGAATAGGGAAACTAGTCCCCAAAATTCTGCAAGCCCTTCTCAAGCTCGCAGAATCAGGGAGTGCCTAGAGGATCAAGAAGCCACCTCCAGTAGCAGTGCCTCTGAGTCTAAGGATGAGTTTACACGGGTGACTAAAACCAAGAAGGCAAAAAAGTTAAGAGAGCTATGCACAAAATTCCCCTTAGGCAGATCAAGGCCATTAGGAGTGTTATAACTCTATATCATAAAAATGCAAAGTATTCTGTCTGGGAACACCTCGAATTATATGAACAGATGATGTACACTTTTGATCTGAAGGACAGCCAGAATTGCATACAGTATGTGAAGTGGATATTCTCCCCTGAATACTTCAGTTTCTTTGCAGGATTGGAGGATCAGAACCACTCAAGATGGTCCACCTACAGGGCTGCCATCTTAAAACATTTCTCTGCACACAGAAACCCCCTAGAAGTCTGCAAGGTGGCCTACAATTTGCAGTGTGGGGAAGATCAGGCCACACAGAAATGCACCTTTGCGCAGACCACCAGGAAGGTGTGCACAGATAGTCAGGAGTTCTTCACCACCTTCTTCCATGCACTCCCCATATATATAATGACCCAGCTGGTGAGGGACTTTCATGAGAAGAGATCACTGGACTGGGTCATAGAACAGGCAACCCGCATTTATGAGGTACAAAAAACGGCAGATAACAAAAACACAAACAAAAACCCCAAAACAGCCAATACCCCTGCTGCTGCTAAGGTGGTGGAGGTAAAGGTTGCTCCATTTTAGATCTGGAGGTGGGGGGGGGCTAAAAATATACCTGTACAAACCCATCCAATCAAAGAACCAGAAGGCCCTCGGGCCAGTCCCAGACAGGCGGTAGTCAGGGAGGTAATCCCACAAATGGGACCCCTAACTCCCCTGATTACATCAGCCCCTGATACAAGGGTAACAAACCTATCCTGGGGTATGTGTGGACTCCCACAGACCAAGGGGGGATCTAACCAGGTCGGTACCACCCCAGGAAACTTCCCTCCTAACTTTCCCCAGGAGGGCAGTAATCCCACAAATGCCGGGTTGAATTTCTTTCCCCGGGACCCTCAAAACCCCAACCTAAGAACAACCCTCCTTTCTTTTCCCACTTTCAAGAGCCCAGACAGCCCAATCCGGGAGAGGGGAGCTTAAGGGTGGAGGTTTACCAGAATTCTCCAAACCCAGGGTATTATGGGAGAAGAGATAGTTACCCTTCCCGTGATTCACCTAGGATTGACCAGAGACCCCTGTACCAGCCGGAACGGGTGTCCCAACTGAAGCGCCAGGTCCAGGACCTGTCCCAGGATCTGGGTCACATGTTGATGGCTCATCAGAACCCTCAGATGAACATGGCGGCTCAGAACCCCACAAACCAATGGTCTGGTACTCCAGAACAATGATGGGGGGAGAATTCCAACAACTCACCGGTTCCAGAGGAGGAGGCACGGGGAAGGGAGGAGTAAAGCTTTAGAGGAAGCTTCCTTCCTCGCTCATGAAAAGCTCCTGGAAACCTGGGAACCGGAACAAAAATCTCCTACCCCAGAAAACCTGCCACCCAAGAAACAGAGGGTGGGTATGAGAAATAAAGAACCCAAAAAGGCCCATTTTGTGGAGGAGGTTAGTGTCCTCCAGTTTGAAGGAGAGGAATCCTTAGAAGATTGTGTGAAAAAGATCTTCTCCTTCAATGATGGGGGAACTCCTCCCAAAGAAAAATGGGCCTCAAGAGATCCTACTGAAGACTGGGGAGTGGGGTGTGAGGATGTGGGAACTGAGTCAGAATCACCCATTATTGAACCCCAGAATGATAATCAAGGAAATCATACTATACAAACCTATTCTGGTGACTGCCTCCAAAAAGGGGGTGGCGACTGTGTGCACAAGGTCCTTTGGACCCAGACTAACCGTCCAATAAAATGAAAACATAGTGTCAATCACGTTAGTTTAAATGGCACATGCCACAATGTTGAACAAAAACCAGATCATATTGAGTTCAATTTTCAGAACAACCAAATCCCTGACGTGACAGTAATTGCTGTAGGACAACAAACTGGTGATGGGAACTCCTCTCCATTTCTGAAAATCTTCCTTCCTTCCAGTTTCAAGTGGCATTACACACTGGAAGGATATACTCTGAAATTATATAATAATTCACAATCAGAAAATCCCAGCTCCATAGTCAAGAGTGATGAGAAACCAGCTCAAAGTTTAGCTGACATTCAGAAAATTAGAGAACAGTTATTCATCCCTATTCAGTTAAATGAGGGGAAGGAATCTGTTCTCGCCCGAGTGTGCGTGAACAACGGTAAGATCTTCATCAGCGAAGCCAAAAACTCCCAAAAGATCCAGCCATTCCCACAATTAAATTGATTGATAAATGGGAAATGTACCTGGAAACTCCCAATTCCAAACATCTCCTGCCTAGCAGGTGAATACTCAAAATGTCTATAGGCAACAAATGCATCGTACATAATTGTTGGGTCGTCCAAGATGTCCCTGCTGCATTCTGTTTAGGCAGTGACATTCTCAATCTCTTTGCCATTAATTTGGACCTTATAAACTACAAAGCCTTGTCCCGATTAGGGGGTAATCCCATGGACGTTGATGATTCAGAAAAAGCATTTCGGTCAGCCCAATTGCGGCCGTATGCAGTTGAAGTTCAAATTGGAGAGGAAATCGCCATCCCAGGACGGACACGATTATTCCCACTTGAATTAAAAATTAAAAGAGGACAGAAACTGCAAAATACTGACGCATATGTTCACCTCAATGCCCATCACCAACAGCAAGGGTTGGGGTTAAACTCAACACCATTAGTCAATGTAGAACACAACACCATTCCAATAGTGATGGATAACAACAACCTTAGGAGTATCACTCTGGGCGCAGGCACCATTATTGGAATGACGGTCGATGACCGACATTTTTCCATAGATTTAGGTAATGAACTGGTAGGGCCAATCCTCAATGACTGTTTTGACAGTGATAGCGACAGTGACATAACACCAGACATGATCTTCATCCGGCAAAGGGGGAATTTCCTGGTGTACTCATCCTGCCCTTATAGTGAGGAAGAGGTGACCTGTGACTTCAGGATGGATGAGGTGATCTTCCAGGTCCACAAGTACTGCCTCCCCTGCCTGAAACCCTCTGTCCAGGTCAATACTTTAACCATGGACCTCTTCATCCAGCTGGAGGAGGCCGCTGAAATAGCCAAACCAGAAGTCTTTCTGAGGTTCAGACATATGGTTGAAGAGAGACTCAACCTAGCTGATTCCTGTGATACGCTGGAGCAAAAGCAAAAGTTGAAACAAGTTTTCTTAGATTTTCAAGATCTCTTTACAGTGGAATCATATGACTGTGGTCGCACCGAAATCCATACACCAACAATTCCCACGGACACTGGCATGACTCCAGTGTTTGTGAAGCAATACCCCTTGCCTTTCACATCCATGGAGTCCCTGAAGGTAATTATAAAAAACCTTGAGTCCCATGGGATAATTCGTCCAGTCCAAAGCACCTTTAATAATCCGGTGCTGAGGATTTTAAAACCGAACGGCCAGTGGAGACTCTGTGCTGAGCTAAGGGAGCTAAACAAACGGGTCCACATGTCCCGATGGCCTCTCCCCTACATTGACCAGGGGCTGGCCCAGATCAAGGGGTCAAAGGTATACAATGCCATTGACCTGACCAATGGGTAATGGACTGTACCTGTCAGTAGGGAGGACCAATACAAGCTGGCCTTCACCTTCGGAGGGCAGCAGTACACATGGACCCCGACTCCCTTCGGATACATCAACTCCGGCAACAAATTTAACATCTTCTTACACAAGGCCATGCCCGACTTGGGTGAAAGGTCTACCGTGGCCTAACTAGATGATGTCCTGATCAAAAGCTAAACTGTGGAGGAACACATAGTGGAAATCCATTATGTTCTTACCCAGTTGAGGGTTGACAGAGCAAAACTATCCTTCCAAAAGGCACAGTGGTGCAGGACCTGTGTCAATTTCTTGGGGCATGAGATAACTCCTGAGGGTCTCTGTCCCCAGGAAAAGAAAGGGGAAGCACTCCTGAAACTAAAAGACCCCACAACTCTGCGTGAGCTAAGGAGCCTCCTTGGACTGACTAATTACAGTAGAAAGTTCATTGAGGATTACGCAGAGATCACAGGACCCCTGATACATCTGTTGAAGGGGGGGTCAAGTGGGAGTGGGGCGCAGAACAAACCGAGGCAGTAAAGCAACTCAAAAGAAGCCTCTTTACAAGTGCCTTGTCTAGTTTACCCTGTCAAAAACCAGGAATTCTTCTTGGAGGCAGGGTTCTCAGATACATGCTTTACCGCAATATTATACCAAAAGCATGACAAGGTCAATAACGTCATCTCCTATGCAAGCAAGACTTTATCCTCTGTGGAGGAAAAAATCAACGATTGTGAGAAGGCACTCCTGGCAACGGTGTGGGCATTGAAAAATGTCCGCCCGTTCATCCAGGTGGAACACATCATAGTGGAGATTCCACACCAGCCTCTGCAATATCTCCAAAGTGACAGAATCAAGGCCGGACATGTGAGTAATTTCAGAATTACATACTGGATTCTGTAAATGCAAGGCTTTCCTGTGGAGGTCAGATATGGCCAAAACAAGAAGAGCCCTCTCGCGCAAGGTCTGGCTGACTTGCAGGAATGTGCCAGAGAAAACTGTCTCGAAGACGAGAGTCTTAAAACCCAGGACAACATGGAGGCATACCTGAATTCCCTGGACAAAGTCTATGAACAAGACAAGTGTGAGGGAATGCCTACCGTTTATGTGGACGGGTGCTCCTACCATGTTGACAACAATGGGGAAAAGGAACTGGTGGCCGACGTTGGGAATGCCTGGGTGAATGATGCCCCGGAACCCTCTGCTGGGTACAAAATCAGTCCCCATAGTAGTCAGGTGGCAAAGCTGATGGCAGTTCATCAAGCCATCCTCACTACCGTCCAACACCAACTCCACTAACTGGTCATAATCACTGATTTAGATTATGTCCGGAACGGGTTCATGGAGCATGTGGTTAATTGGAAAACCAGAGGCATGCTATGTGCTAACAACAGAACACTCAAGAATGGCAAGCTAATACAAAATATTGATGATCTGGTCACCTTTAGTAGGATGACCATCTACTGGAAAAAATGTCAAGTGTCATTCCAGAATAGAGGGACCAGACAAAACTGGAAATGACCTAGCTGATCAGCTGGCCAAAAACCGGAGCCATCCAAGGGGATCTACTTGGGATTGAGTTCCTGTTGGGGGAAATCCAGGTCTGCTATCACTCAGTCCCAGACAAATGCTCACAATGAACTCTCAACTGCCCAGTGGAGTAAGGAGACCCCCGATGCTGATTTAATCATGGCTCAAAAAGGGAATCCAATCATTGGTAGGTTTTATCAACACATTGAGGACCCTGAACATTTTCCCCTGAAGGATGGTGCTAACCCAGCATCTGCTCTATAGAACTTGTGTTCAGACATTGATAAATGCCTCCACAACTCATGAGTATGTTGAAAATCTGAGAAAACACCTTCAGCATGCTTTTGTGTATGCTCAGCGGAATCTAGAAAGATCTGCAGACATCATGAAGACCCACTATGATCTAAAGACAACCAAAAAGGAATACCAAGTAGGGGACCGGGTCTACTTGTACAATTTCCAAAGGAACCAGACCAAAGAGCGCACATGTTTGCCTAGCTGGCAGGGCCCTTTTGAAATTGTAGACACAATCTCACCAGTTGCCTACAGAATCCGCATCCCCAAAAGTGACTTGACAGATGAGAAGTGGGTCCCCATCAATCAGCTAAAGATTTGCCACCCCAGGCACACTTTGCAGTGAACAGAGGAGTCCATAGAAAACCCAATAGGGATACATATGAAGTGTAGAAATATTTCAATTGTCACTGAAAACATGAGTATCCCACTGCTGTCGTCCCAATTGGAGGACAGTTAGTGGGAAATTGTTATAACCGGTTTGTGTTCTCTTTTATAGATTTGCACTGGTTGCACCGTCCTTACCAAGGAAGACCTCCTCAGGGGACTGAAAAGAAAACCCAAGGAAATCCGGGGTGTTGCTCCACAACAGAAAAGAAAACCTAAGAGAAGTCTGGGGGTATCGTTCCACATACTATCCAGAGGCAGCGAGGAGAGCATGTTGCATCGTTCGCTGATGGAAAAGGGACTTATACCCGACTGAACCTGCTTTTTCAAGAAAAAGAAATCACACTTGCCCGACTCCCCCATGACTGAAAGTCCAGACGAAGTCCGGGGGGGGGATCTGTGGGATATATTGACCCACTCAGATGTTCCTTACCACATCACTTGCTGCATTGGGGCAAGAAACAGAAAAATGGCCATGCTGACCCCTGTGTGCGCCAAGATCTCTAAACTGCATTTTTGCAACAACCAGAAAGTGGCTGCACCACCCTGCCACACACATTTTAGTTGGGGTGGAACAGAGTACTCACTGCAGGAATGAGCCAGTGTGCTGTGCAACATCTAACATGGAGTGACGTGAAAGAGGTAGCATTACTTTGCTGAAAACCTAAAATGACTCTTTAAAATGACACCCTTTTCAACCTTTGAAGGTGTTGTTTGACGCTAAATCCATCTATTTACCCTGACCCACTGTGATTAAAAAGGCCCTGCAATGCCGAGGATCATCCCTTGTGTCTCAGAGGAACCAGGCTTCATTTGAATGACAGCTCCAGTCAAAAGTATCTTTGAAAAATCAACCAGGGTCTTTGTTTACATTTTACACAGAAAACGCCTATATTTTCTTTGCAACAGTATCAAGAATCAGCTGTTCAGAGAAAGACTCTAAATAGTTGCTGCAAAACAACTCCAGCACTCAAGAAAATAACTATAGCTGCAGAAAGTGTGTATTTGCTGGAGATGAAAACTGAATTTAAAGAAATAGTAAAATGTGCTTTTTCTGACTGAAGAGAGAAAATTGCCTATTTAAAAGTAAATTGTTTTGTAAAGGCCTGCATACTTAGAAATGTAAAAGGATTTGTTGCTGGTAAAAGTGCACCTATAAACTGTTTTGATTCCATAGGTTTAAGTCAAGATGTAAAATGAGAAAATAAAAGCTAAAACTCAGGCTAGGTTGGCAAACTATATTTTAAAAAAACTGCTTTTCCAGTTACCAGCCCTGAGAAAGGGTAACACCTCATAAACTTTTGGGACAGGAAAGCACTAATTGCTAGCTTGGAGGACTTTGAATGCACCAGGACAAAGGGACTTCACAAGCTCATCATGATTTTGTCTTTGCTCCAGGTTGGGACAATAGCAGGCTGAGGCTCTCACCTGTCAAGTGTGAGGGGCAATACAACCTTCAATCAAGAGAGGGGCCCCTCATCCTGCTTCAAAGGAATTGACAGCTGCTTGCAGTTGGGGGGAAAGAAAAAAAAAACGGATAAAGTGAGATTTGGTTTTAAAGGTTATTTTGTAACTGAACTTTAAAAGGTGTTTAACTTTGCAGCAATACTGAGGAAAAATATGAAATGTTTGTAATTCTAAATCTAATTTTATGCTCTTTCTTTGAAAAGTTGGTAGAACTCATTACTGCATAATGAACAGAATTTGCAAAAAATGACAGATTACGGGGAAAATATTGATGTTGCGAACATAACATTTTGTACAAACATTCCGGGGGTAAAGACACATCTGTGTACAAAATCAGGTAATTTTAGGCCAAATCTTTCAGGGTTAATATTGCCAAAATGTAGCAGAAAGGCAAAAACCAGGTTCCACAGACTTGGGGATTGGATTGAAATATGACACACCAAATATGTAACCTGTGTATCTGATTTTCTCAAAGGTTATAACTGCATAAATATCTAATTGTGGCAAAATTAGATTTTGGTTCCAGTAGCTAAGGGAGGTTTCTGATCCCTGTAAAAATCTCCTCATAAACATAACATCCTTTTTCTGTGATCCAGCTAGGAGGAGACGTCTACCTTGCCCAAATATAGCATTATGGGTGTGGGTAGGAAGCCAGCCCCTGCTATATATTGTATTGATGTCATCTGGCATGATAAATAAGGGCACCTGACAGCACACAGGGTACACACTGATTCCTGATTTTCTTCCTGAATTCGTGCGTGGCGTCCTGTTCCGGATTTCTTCATCCTGCTTGATCCTGATTCCAGATTTTCATTGCAAAACCAAGGCCTATTTCATCCCTTTTCAGCTAGGTCTCAAATTCTAAAACAAATCCCAAATTCTAAAACAAATCCCAAAAACCCAAGGGAAGCCTCCTGATCCAGCCTGGCTTGCTGCTACTAAATGCATGCCTACTCCAAACTTGGCATCACGCTGATTTGTAATATCCAGTAACCAGAAGGGCCAGTCTAGTGCAGTCCGGTGACCAGAACGGCCCACCTGATCCTGTCCCACCAGATTTTCCCAGCTGTCCTTGGTTAGACCCAATCCGTGCGATGACCAGAACCCTTGATGGTCCAAAAACCTAAATTAAAGTGGACTGTAAGTATTAATAGGAATCATAGAAAACCATAGCATACCTTGCATTGCCTTGTCCTATCCCAATCTCTAAACCATCCTATCCTTACCTTAATAACTTGTAACCTTGTCAGAATCCTTATTGCAATCTTGACTTGATTTATCTTGCTAAGCGCCATTTCTGTAGTCATTTTATCTTGTGTAAATCCTAAACTATCAATCCTATTTCGAGTGATCGGTCTGGTTCCGCCAGAGCGGGCGCTGGGGATCTGGGGTTAGAGTCATGAATCAATTTCAGCGCTTACTGTTTCCCTCTTTGGTATTCCAGCCAGAATGCACTAGCCTAGAGTAAAATTATAGTAAATATTGTCTTGTCCAAACTAAGTTTCTTTTCTGTTTTCACTACCCTATTTTTCTAAAAACGCCTCTCATTCTACAATGCATATATACCTCAGTTTAATAGCTAGAGACCTCATTTCAACTCTAGATTATACATAAAACCTATAGCTACATCCCAAACCAAGAACCACAATCAGTGTATTTCACCCATTTTTATTAAAAACTGTTTGGTTAATTTTAGGCGGGAATCAACATTTTTGAAAAGTTTTATTCTAAATTATGTTCAACCTTCCATTCAAATTCAAATTGTTTACTTTTGCTCAAACTATTGCTCATGACTGCTAGTATCTTGCCAATGTTGCTCCCATAGAAATGTGTACTGGTTTAGGTATTTCTGCACATTTTCAGTGTTTTATTCAGCCATTTCCGAAAGGTCATTTTAAACAGTAGGTTTTTAAATCCTTTTTTTCTCTTGTTTGGGGGGGTTGGATTCAAATTATGTTTCTTGTTCTTTATTCCTGATTACCTTCTGCTTCCTTATATCTATTTAGAATTGCTTATTTGTGGCTTGAGGAATATTGCAGGGGGAAATCCTAACTTAAGTGCTATCTTTCCAAACAAGCCAAAAGTGTTATTTTCTCTGGTGTTTTCCATCCGTGTTGCTAAAGACTTCATTGCATACCTTCCTATCTGTTATTGTCACCATATTGGTGATTGCTGCTCCTATTATAAAGTATATGTTTGTTTTGAATTTTTAAAACATAAATAAATATTACCTTTATCAACCAGCCTGATTCCTGGTCCATCGTTACCCGGGGCATTTGAAAAGGGGTGTGATATGTGTAGTGTATCACTAAAAATATTGAGCCTATATATATATAAAACAAAATAAGCATTTTGGTTGTGTGCTGCATACTAGGCTGAGACCAGGGTGTATCGCCAAATTGAAATACTTAACAATTTGCTACTCTTCCAACATCTCCCATAATTTCTCTCTGTCCACACTATCAAGAAAAGTCCACAAAACAGGCATAGAGTGCCGTACCAGGCTTGAGCTGTTTTTCTGATATTAGCGTGAGTAATGCACAGATTGGGTGAATTGTTGAACACCCTTTCCAAAAACCGGTTTGATGGCAAGTTATCAATCCCTTTTGGGCTACCCAGGCTGATAGTATTTCTAGCAGAATTCAAGCAAAAATGTTTCCACTACAGTCAAGAATAGCTAAAAGTCTTTAGTTTTCTGGGAGGTCACGCCGTCCCTTTTTGAAGGCTGGAATTAGAATGGCATTATTCCATGTCTCTGGGATATTACCCGTTTGACACACGTGCAAACAATTGTTTTAGGATATGTGCCCACAATTCAGTGTCTGTCTTCAGAACCAAGTTAGAAAGGCCATCTGGGACAGTGGCATTAGATGCTTTTAGTTGATTAATGTTAGCCTCTACGTCAACCGTTTTTATGTATTCACTAACCATGGAATTTACCATGGTCTAACTTCCCGGGGCCCACTATGGGCTTCTGTTACAGTCACTAATTCCCTTGCTGGTGGGACATACTTGGGAACTCTCCAGCCAGTACCACATTGTCTAGCGTCATTTGTTCTAATTAGCCTGTTAAGATATTTCCAGCCCATGTCATTTTGTGAAAACCGATGGTTTTGTTACTCAGATTTTATAATTTGTCTTCAGGGTGGCTATAATTTTTCTCTTTCAGCCTCTGACCAAAAATGATTTTTTCCTACCGCTCGAAGGGAAGAGTTTAATTCTCTCTTCCTTCTAGCAATCTTTTGGTCAAATCGACGGCCAGGTTTATGGAGGCCATTTTGTACAGGCCACTTGCCCAGTTAACATTATGTCCATCATGGCTTGGAGTATAGTTTCCAAAATGGTATTCTGTGATTTATACCCATCACCTGCCAAGTCATGATTTCTGAGAAGAACATGACCAACGGAGGCGGTTGCCTTCTAGATTGACCTCTACCTGACACTTCAGCCTGCTTCTACCTATTTGATTTACTTTCTCAGTGGACATTATTAACATTGAATGATCACTTGCCTCTGTTTCTCTGATTTCTAGCGTGGGCAATAGACTCCCCCACCTGATTATTCATGAAGATGGCATCTATTCAGGTGCTGTGACAACCATTTGACCAAGTAAACATCTCTAACACATTGCCTGTATGTGTGGGTGTGAGGTCAAACTCTGCCATTACTCGTAAGCATTCCTCTGCCCTCGCCATATCCCTTGATCTGGGGTCTGTATTCATTCCCTTCCTTCCTTCCTTCCTTCCTTCCTTCCTTCCTTCCTTCCTTCCTTCCTTCCTTCCTTCCTTCCTTCCTTCCTTCCTTCCTTCCTTCCTTCCTTCCTTCCTTCCTTCCTTCCTTCCTTCCTTCCTTCCTTCCTTCCCTGTTGGGATTGAACACAGTCAACATTGAAATCCCCAGTTACAAAAACCATCCCTCCTGGGAATTCGTCCACACAAGCGCTTAAGGTTTCCATCATGGTATCCATAATTTTCAATTACATAACTCCTCCAGGTGGGGTCATACAATCTAGCCAACAGGATAGGTAGGGAACTGTCTCCAGGGTTCAGCACGGATGTCGCCAAGAACTTTGGGTGGGGAGGACTGAGGGTAAATTCCACCATGTTAAGAGTAACCCGAGCCCCCATGCACAGACCACCTTTAGGTCTTCCCTTCACAGGGGGGGTTTGAAGAAGTTAGGGAATACCCGTCCATTGCAAATGAGTTACAAAGCCATGTCTCTTGTAAGCTAAACATGACATAGCTCTCAGTGTCTTCATTGATTCAGCATTTGGTAGGAAAGAACCATGGCCTCTCGAGTTCCGGGACAAAATTGAGAATCCAATTTTAAAAGATCATTGGTGGTGATTAAGGCTAGTTACGGTATCATATGGAATAATTCCAGGAGCCAGGATCTATTTAAACCTTGGCTATTTGTCGACACACTTTTCTCCACAATTTTGATATGGATCAGGTCTGCACACCATTTTGGATCATTCATGTGTGTCTCCTTAATCCTAGGTCGTGGTCTTAGCTGCTCAACCCGTCCCACCTAGGTTATTGAAGCCACCCCCTTCAGGGTTTTCGGGAGCTGAAGTTGGTACCAAGCTCACCTTTTAGACATTCAATGCAGCGGGAGGATCACCTGCATTCAGACCCAGCCATGGGGCTTTCGCCCGGTTTCTTTAGTCAAATCAATGGGCTGTCACACCTGCCGGTGCATGCTGGTCAATGTGGCCTTTGATCCACCCATACCGGTCCACCCAGCCCACAGCTTTCATCATTAAGTGGCTGGTTCAAGGATTTAGAAATCCAGCCATCCACTAGGACCTTTAATAGAACTTGTCTAATCTTGTCATCTGGAAAAGTGTTTGTGACTCTGATTGACCCCCTTTCCTTTAATAAGCATTTCTGCTTGAGCTTGGCTTCCATCTTTGCTTCCTTCGGGGGCAAATTTGATCCTTCGTTGGGCTTGCTTACCTTCATTATACATCAGAGCTTCCTAGGTGTAGACTCACAGGCATTTAACAAGGAAAGTTCGGCACAGATAGCTTCAAGCGCCCCGCTATCTGATTCCACCACCACATATGCACTTTCATGGGTGGGCTTGTTTTTCCTAGGTGACAAAGTGGCACGTATTGTATGATTTACGTTTTTCTTAATCAACTCCTTGAATGTCGGGGATTTAGAGTGTTTTAGTATTAATGTTACTTCAGCCAATTCCTCTCTTAGGGATTTTTGTTTCTCCGCCATCCTAGCACATATCTTAAAAAGGACATCCATTTTTGTCTCTGAGGTGTCCAATCCCCTCTTCATATCAGGTGGACTACTCCCATACTTTATGGGTTATTTTCCCCCTACTTCTACAGTCATGTCCCCTTAACTGTCAGATTCACCTGGTGCTGATTCCGATGAAGTCATAACATTTTCCAGGTCAGGCGTGCGAGAAAGATTAGAGGATATCAGATTGTTGGGCTCCTGGTCCCTTGCTGCCATGGAATTCCTCCTAGCTCCTTTACATAGTTTGAGGAGTGACCCATTGTTGTCTATAGATATAATTGAATCCTGTTCTACGATTCAAGGGAGCATTGAGTTTGCCGGGGTGCCAAGTGCTTCAGTGTCATGCTCATTTGGTGTAAAAAAGGACTTTATTTTTTGCTGGTTTGAGGAGGTTACTAAGTGCCGAGTATCGACCACCTTTTTTTATAAGGCACTGCTGCAGATCCTGATTTATTTATAGTCAGGCTTCTGCCATGTTTTCCCTGTGTTTTCATTTGTTTAACACCAATTTAGACACCAGAGTCCCTTCAATTTCCCTGCTGACAGTTGGCAGGTCTGCACCACTCAATGTCCAATCAGAAAAATAGTGGTACTCAATTCAACCTGTAGGCTACCACCAGTGGCTCAAAGGCAGTACAGCCTGCAGTAGCCCCCTCATGGAGACCGCCTGGTCTCTAAAACTGTCTATAGTTTATTGTATCTAACAGAAAGGAGATCCGCTCTAAACAGAATGCTGTGCGTAGAGAGCCACTCCCATGATACTTATACTCAAATCAGGGCTCATGCACCAGACAGTCCAGAAATGCCTCAATATTAATTCACAGAAGGGATTGAAACCCTGTGGCCGTTAAACTCCTCAATGCTGCACGTCCTGAACAAATAAGTACAGAGATCAATGCTGGCCACGTGGATACTAGCCGTCAAGAAATGTTATTTTACAAAGTGTTCGCGCAAGTCGGTATGCGGAGAATTACTAACTGCTTACTCTCACAAAAACACACTTGCTCCACTTACTGATGGTGCAGAGGCCTTTTCCAAAGCCCGCCACTCCTGCTCTAAGACGGCAGCTGGGCAGCAGGTTAATAGACGCCTCAGCTCCACTAAGTTATGCAGCATCTCCTTGCAGGCACACAGCATCTCAGTCATAGACCACAATCGCCTTAACTGTTCAGAGTTAGTAGCTCCTGAGCCCCAGAGCCCACGGCAGCCCTGAAATCTCAAATGCCTCCGGCAACTTCCTCCCAAAAAATTCGAGCAAAGAACCAAAGCGAATCAGAGTCAAGCTGCACTGTGCACTGGTAACTTCTTCTCACTGCTTCTCACACAGCCGCTTCTCAATCTCTAAATATAAGACATGCCTAGTTGTGGTATGGTGACTGATAGGAACACACACTTATCAATGTCACACCAATGTGATAGTGTCACTGTATACATGCCCATTGTGTGAGTCCAGGTCAATGATATATCAGAGCAATGTTTATTCATGGTTAGCCTGGCTGTCCCCCTGCATTTAAGGGGGACAGTAGCCAGGATGCCTCCCATATTGACCATCAAGTAGGAAGAGTAATACGTCCCCTCAAGGTGAAGGACCTCTCAGTAGGAGATCTTCTGGGTATTGGTGCTTCAAACGAAGCACTGACATAACAAAGCCAGCCTCACACTAGAGGGCTGAACAACAGTTGGCCATTAAAACCAACAGGCATGAGAAAGAGGTGGAGAGGAAAGGTAAGTCTGAGAAGGTGTCCTACCATCTTGGTTTTCTGTCAGGGCTCTTGTCATTCCTATCTGTTACATTTCCTGCAGGACAAGGCTCTCTGGGTATGATTTTTTCAAAAATAAAGGGTACCTGAGATACTGTACAGTCCTCCAGGTAAGACATAGGGCATATACAAAAAATGGATCATTAGATTGAGGATGGCAAGAGACTGGTCAATAAATATTTTTACAAAACTGTATCTGTTTCAAGTTCTAATAATAATTTAGTGGTACTAGACCAACACAGGTTTACAACAATCATGTATCCATCACATAACAGATTAAAATTACATTCAATTCACTCTATCACGCATACGCACTTAATCATTCATACACCGCTCCTATTTTTCACATTAACAATTGGTTTCATGATATATATAACCATATGACAAATGATTTGCAACATATTTTTACACCCCTTTCTTGTACAAATGTGTCTATCTGTTCAACAACAGATGGTACTAGTCGACACGTGTTTCAGTTGGTTTCCCTGGGATTCGGTGTACAGCCCTCTATTATCCCAAACTTCTTCAGGACAGAAGTTGAGCACAACTTATTCCTCATTTCTTGGTACATCGAATGGGAGAACTTTTGAAACCTGTTACCTCCTAGGTTCTTGCCATTCTCATTTCTTCTACATCAGGCACAAGTCATTTGTGCATGTAAACTTTACATTGTTACATGAATTGGACTCACTGCCAACTTGTATCTTGGAGGTAGTTCCAAACTGTGGGCCAAATCCTAAATGCTCAGGTGAGTCGATTACTTCTATGCCGAGCATATTGAACAAGGCCAAAGGGTGAGAAAATATACCCCCTCTACCTTTTATCCATTGGTCACTTGTCCATTGACCCCCTCTTTCTTTTAATACACAGGGTACAGAGAGATGGTACTTCCTTCTCTCATGCTATGCAGAGCGGTGACAATCGGTGCCACTTTGTATTCTTAATTGAAGTGCCATGGTTATAGTGCCTGTAGTGGCCACTGCACAATGACCAGGACTACCCTCTAGCCGGAAAACAATCAAGATGTGAGGGGGTAACAAATTTCACACAAGCATGCTCCTATTTTGGAAAAAGAAGCAAAGGCAGAGGTGTCAGTACTGCCTGGCCTTCGGTAGTAAGTTGACATCATACATCATATGTCACCAATCATCTTGCGACACTAGATTTTAGTCCCACATCTATAGTGATTTCTTTCAGGGGACCGCAAAGGTTGATCACGGGTGCAGCATATTACACCACACCCCTGCTGGAGACTGGCCATTCTGTATCGAGGCCAATAAACTCAAGCAGTCTCCCCGAAATGGTGTTTTTCACCTAAACCATTAAAGCCTTCAATAAACACATGATCGCAGGGAGAGGGAAGGCTTAACAGCTGCTTACCAAT
Source organism: Ambystoma mexicanum (assembly GCF_040938575.1). Classification (NCBI taxonomy): domain Eukaryota; kingdom Metazoa; phylum Chordata; class Amphibia; order Caudata; family Ambystomatidae; genus Ambystoma; species Ambystoma mexicanum. Next base: position 499,252,849 of record NC_090940.1, on the reverse strand, counting down.
TCGCATTTCACCACTCTGTGTTCATTCGCACATTGGAGATCTCAAATTCCGCCCCTTGGTGCAGGGAGAGTATTTAGACTTCATGCACATAAAAACAGGACTACAATTGTCATTCTATACGCCTCCTATTGAAGATTATAGTGCCAACATCAATATTCATCTGCCTAATATGCTTACAACCATATTTTAAAGAATAGATTCAAACAAGTGTGTCTCTGGTACTTGTGGGCAATGTAGTGCACATTATCTGATGTTATCATTTTTTAGAAATCACCATAACTCAGTATTGGGGCCATCTCCTATCTATATATATATATATATTCCGCCTCCCAGATGCTCTCTCATGTCCCGCTATGATTAACGATCACTCTAATGGAGCAGCTGTGCTGATACTGGAGCAAATGTATAGAGCACTCCTATTGTAATGGGTGACACGATATTGACATCCAATGTGATTTAGTGTTGTCCTGACTGTCTCAGCTATTTAGTGCTTAGTAGACCTGCCCATAAAATAAATATAAACAGGAGAGCATGATACCGCAATCCCACACATAATATAAATGTATCTAATGCTTGGAGCTGTTCATGTATTTCTCTATACCTGGCCCAGGATGGTAATCCCATATTTGACACATGGACATAATTTAGACCTAGCTGCCATATATAAAATACTAATTGGACCCAGTTGCTGTCAGTCCCCCTGTGTACTGGTGTAGAGAACAGTGGCAGGCCATCAAAGGTGCCCAATATAGTGTCTAAACCTCCTCTCACATGTGGCATACTTTAGTAGATTATGCCTGAGTTTTTAGATATTATTGCGCACACTGCAAAAGCAGTGTGCTCATACTATACCTTATTTTGACATGTTCCTCTCATGGGAGATGGCTGAACCAATTATCAGAATGAAGTCTTATGTGCCTCCTAAATCGTGCATCTCATCTAGCAGGCACAATCAAGTTGTTCCACTCAACCATGATATTAAGTCCATGCCGTACCGTGTCAAGTGAGTAAATCCATCTCTGTTCGGTTTTATGTAACATAATACCTGATTACACCCACGTGCTTGTGTTTTGAATGTCTGCAACACAAGCCACCTGAGGTCTTTGACTGAGTTTCCTAGTTTCACATAATGGTCCACCAGGGGCTTATCGGCTACCCTGTTTCTGAGCACGATATTTGCTCAGATATCCTTTGTCGTACTTGTCTGCTGTTTTGGCCCAAATAGCTGAAATTGTATGGGCATTGAATAATACAAATGGCATTTTTGGTATGACAGTTGGTATGTTGTCTCATTTGCCATTTGATGGATCCATGGTCAAACTGATGTTTAATTTCCATATATGGACATGCTACACAGTTGCCACATTTGTGATGCCCTGTCACTGGAGGGAGATGCCATTGATTCAGAACTCTAAGTATGGACCAGTTTTTGTCTCAGGTTACCATTCCGTTTAAATGCAAACATGGGTTTGTGAAATAGACTCCCCGGTTGTTTTACCAAGTCCAGTTCTTGTTGACAATTCTTTTAATGCTGTTACTTATGGGGTTGTATGTAGTAACATAAATCAATCTGTCATTTGTTGTTGTCTCATGCAGGGTTAAACAGTCATCCATGTGTGTATTCGTGGCACGTTTAAAATGGTCTCCACCATTTTCCTGGGGTAACCCCTCTCGGTTAGCCTATCTTTCAGTTGATCAGCACTTAATTCAAATTCCAGTTTTTCCAAACAATTGCTCTGAATCCTTAGAAATTGCCTGCATAGAAGAATGTGTTTGAAGTCTGCTGGATGGAAGCTAGAAAAATGAAGTAGTGATTTTTTATCTGTGGGTTTTCTATATAGGGCTGTTTGCAATCTATCACCAGATTTGCGAATCATTCATTCTAGAAAACTCACTTGGTCCATGCTCCACTCAGTTGTGAAATGAATATTGATGTTGCATTCATTCACCCATTCCTGGAATTTCATGAGGGTTTTAACCGCCCACCTCCAAATCATAAACACATTGTCGATGTATCTCTTCCATGTGATTAAATGATTGCTGAATTCCATCTGGTTTTTCAGAGGGTTGTTGGGGCCTGAAATAAATAGCTCCTCAAAATTACCCATATGGAGGTTCGCGACATGCAGGACAAATGTAGCCCCCATGCTTGTTGTTGAAGAGCTGTTGTTTAGAGAGGAAGACATTTTCTGTCATTGCTAGTCTAGCACATTCCAAGATAAATCCGGTGGGTGACGTATGTGGAATCTCGCATTGTTCCAGACAGCTCGCTAAAACTTTAAGTCACTTCATTTGGGGCATGGATGTATAGAGAGACTCCACATTCATAGTGACCAAGATGTTGGCAGGTTGGATAATGACATTTTGATCATATCGGTTGTATCTTTTACATATGATGGCATCTTCAAGACAAATGGTTTAAGGAAGAATTCTGTGTACACAGATAGTGGCTCTAGGAGAGAGTCTATTGCTGATACAATGGGTCTCCCAGGGGCCTTGGTTTTGATCTTGTGCACTTTAGGTAGAATATAGAAGGCTGCTTTTTTGGTGTTCAAGTTTCTTGTATGAGTGTTCGTCTGACAAAAGACACATGCATTCCTTCTCGTATTATTGTGTCTCCATAGCGACTATCCCTCTGCCTTTATCAGCGGGGTTGAACGTGATATTGTGTTTCTCACACAGTTCCTTTAGACTAGATCTCTAAACATGGTTCAAATAATCCCTTTGGTAATTACTCCTCTTAATGGCATTCAGTGTTTGTTTGCTGACAATGTTTTCAAACGCAAGGAGTTCTGGAGGACAAGTATGCAGTGGAGGGTTGAAATTCGATTTGACTTTAAGACTGGTTATATTCCTAACTCCCTCTGGGCTGCCAAATTCACTGCTTCACTCCGATTGTTGGCTGGGCAAATATACTTCAAAGAAGTGCTTTAAACGAATGTTCCTAAAGAAACGGTGCAATACTATTTAGCACGTAAATGTGTCTGCTTCGGCTACTGGCACATAGGAGAGTCCTTTTGATAAGAGGTCCAGTTCTGATGTATTGAGTATATGTGGGGAGAGGTTAACAATGGGTATCCTGTCATCACCTACTGGTTGGAATACAATTGTCTGGTTCGCGTGCCGTGTGCAAACTGGGGTTGTCTCTGTCGTTGGCATCCCTGTTGACCTCCTTTGAAAAAACAATTTGTTGCTGCTGTCCCCTCACTCCTCCTGTACTGGGCCCTGCTCTTCCTCCTGAGGATTGGTCAGAGTCACTTAATGAACCTGAAGTATTTGAGAATGTTACATATCTATTGGGTCGTTAGTAATTAGAACCGCTAGTTGTCTCTGAAAAACCCATCCTTCAAATGGGAATATATTTTTTCCTCTTTATAATTACTTCTATCTGTTTGTAAATTGTGTACCTTCAGGTCTACATTTAATTTTTTTATTTCCTCCTCAAGGTTTTCGTGTCTTGGACTGCTTTATTCTAAGCAAACTGCTTCTCTAGACCTGCCAATTCATCCCCCTCTGTTTTTACTCCTCCTCAGCTGTTTCAATTATTGAATTAATCCAATCGTGTGAGCATTTATTGCCCACCCCACTGAAGTTTTTTTTGCAATTTAGAATTATCAGTAAAGATTCTAGATATTTCTTACTTGGAGTCCCTCGGGTATTATGCCTGCTTTTAGATATTCCAGCATACATTTCCCATGCAGGTCTGTACGTATTAATTTTTTCTTTTTTTGAGTGATTTTTTCCAGGTCCTCATTAGCCCCTGCTCTGGGCTCAATTACCTTTCCATCTGTTCATAGTGCTTTGGTATCAATACATTTTTTGGAGTGCGCATCCGAGAATGAATATATATTTACATTCTCCAACTTTTAAGCAATCTTAATTGCCAAATATAATAAATTCCCTTGCAGCCACGGCTGTGCTAACAGTTTTAAAAAATAAAGGGTACCTGAGATACTGTACGGACCTCCAGGTAAGAAACAGGGCATATACAAAATATGCACTGTGAGATCGAGCATGGCAAGAGACTGGTCATTAATTATTTACACAAACATATATTTATTTCAAGTTCTAACAATCATTTAGTGGTACTTCCATCCTGAAGAAGGTTGGGAAAATAGAGGGCTATACACCGAAACCCAGAGAAACCAACTGAAACACGTGTTGACTAGTACCATCTGTTGTTGAACAGATAGACACATTTCTACAAGAAAGGGGTGTAAAAATGTTTTGCAAATAATTTGTCATATTGTTATATATATATTATGAAACCAATTGTTAATGTGAAAAATAGGAGCAGTGTATGAATGATTGAGTGTGTATGTGTGATGGAGGGAATTGAATGGAGTTTTTCTGTTATGTTATGGATACATGATTGTTGCAAACCTATGTTGGTCTATTCCCACTAAATGATTGTTAGAACTTGAAAGAAATATATTTTTGTGAAAATAATTATTGACCACTCTCTTGCCATCCTCACTCTGGGTATGATGTCAGAAGGCAAGGGTGACATGTTAGAAGAACAGACCCTTGCAGCAGGTTTGTATTGGGCCAAACCCATGTGACATTTGGTTTTATAAGGAAGGGTTCACTAACTCCTTCCTGATTTGTTATTAAGTTTATTTCAGATCCACGTCCATAAAACCATTACAAATACAATACAAATCACATACTTAAATGGCAGGAATACAAAACAAGTACTCATTTAAAATATGAACATTCAAATATCGTTTTAAAATGTTCAAGGGTAGTTGGTTTTCCTTCTTCCATCTGTGGTTTTAACTCCATAAGTTATATTTGACATTTAAACATCATTGCCTATATACATCAGGATATTAAATACATTAAAAAAAGAGGAATAATTATAAAAATGTCATTAATTCATTAGAACCAAAAATTAGTTCCATCCTTGCATCATCTTTGGACTTCAAACATATGAATAATACACCTTTGGAACTGTCTTGGGAGAGCTGTCCATTCCAGAGTTCTCTGCCATACATGTGAAGACAGAAGGTATCCAACGTTGAGAACATCTCTATTATCTAACTACCTTAGGGCACATTTGGTTGAGCTGCTATTGGACTAAGACGTAAACTGCTGGCGGAACTCGCACCATTACCCTGTCACTGCAGGTAAATGAACCCCTGCAGGTGCCAACAATCAGTGGGAACACACACACTCAAAACATCTCGACATCTGTTCTACTGCTGCTAAATTGAAAGGAAGCCTGTCTCAATGCTGTCAATCCTCCAAAGGCACGAGAACAAGGAGTTTTAAGAGGCCCTGTCCTGCTGGCCCACTTTATGGCCCACTTTATGGAACACTAGCCCCTTGTCCCTCCTTTTTGAACAGTGACATTGTTACAATTTCTTCCCTCCATACCCCTGCTTAAGTACCCAGTGTGACATATTACACCAGTCTGTGTTCTCTTCACAGGGGTGTGCTTTTTGGTAAGTGTTTTAACTTACTTGATTGCAGAAGTCTATTGTACTTAATGTGTTTAGATTAATACTGCTATCATCTCATAATCCTACTGAATAGTACAACCTGACCTCAGTCCACTTTACTGCAAAATGGGTCTTGATGCAGCAAGAGTCATTAATGGACTCTGCAAATTTTATCACATCACCCGACCCTCATTGAACTGCAGTGCCCCCCTCTGCAAGCCTTTATCATCTTCAAATCATGTGTCATTGTCCATAGGATATCATCCTGAAGTGCCTAAGCTACCTCACTGAGAAATTCAGCATCCCCAAAGGCCTGAGATCCACCAAAAGTAAGGGAATGTGCAGATTTGAACTCTGGCAGTGCAGGAAGAAAGAACCAGCACACAGGTCTTCTCTGTCCATGCTCCAAGACTCTGAAACCTCTTCCCCGTCAACATCAGGTCTGCCCCATTGCTTCTACAGTTCGGGAAAGAGCTCAAGACCTTCTGCTTTAAGGAATACATTCTATCTAACACCTAAGTCCACACACGCTGCACTCCCCATCCTACCAGGGACTCAGTGATCTGCTCCCCACTGTCTTCTACCCTGGTTGCTTGTTGATCGCTTTCATCCAAATGCCCAACCTTGCCCTCCCCACTCTTAGATCCCTGTTCCCTTTCTCTCTGCTTCCCCTACTGTGTTCTTCCCAATATGATTGTAAAGTGGTCCATTGCATCCCAAATGTAGGTCTGCACTCAATAAAACATCTAATAATAATAATTAAAAAGCAGGTATACCCTTTAAGCTGTGCCTGTTTTACCTTATGGCTGGGATAACTGATGATTTACTGGGATCTGAGTAGGCAGTTTAGCCACTATTCATCACTGCACTCCTGCAGGGCAGTATTCATTTTGTCACAGTACGCAACTATGTTTTTTGAGAACTAGATTTGAGTTGTTTTACTGAAGTAGAAAGAATCGCAGAGGAATTGACCGTACTCGATTTCGCCACAATTCGACTTCGGTAAAGCAACCCAAAACTGCTAAAAAAGCTAAATTCAACCAAATTTAACCCCCCACTTACATTTTTGCTGGCCGCCGCCGCTTCTCGTATACCCCTGCAGCATCAGATATTATGCCCTAGGGTCCCTTTTTCCAGAGTAGTACAGGGGCATGTGGCTTGATGCCATGCTCACGGCCCTTTGCATCATGTCCTTCTTCCTTGGCTACATTTGTTGTCCTTTCAGAAGAAGTATGAGCAGCAAATATGTTCCTTTCCTGATGACCCTGCAAATCCCTGCTGTGATTGTTGTCCAAGTGACCCCACAGTAACTCAGTGCTGCAAACAAAGTTTGCAGATGGCCTTCTTAGCGATATTGAACAAATCTCAGACCGTTGATGTTTACTTTGTCACACTGGCATAGTCAGTGTGAAAGCTTCCTATTTTGGCAGGGGAGTTAGCAGATTAAGCAATGTACAAGCTCGAAGAATCTGTGGTGCACATGGTTGTTAGCTGTCTGTTTCTCCCACTCTCATATTTGGACTGTTTCCCCCAACAGTGGCTTCATTTCATGGGCAAGACGGTATCCGGTCATTCTATCGAATCCCAAACCATCGAAACCCAAACCATACAATTGTTTCAATTGAAATACCATTTGATAGAATGGCCATTTCGTTGAAAAAATGTGATGGTTCCATCGACATGTAATGGTAAGTATTAGGGTTTGGGTTGGGGCTTGGGTTAGTTTAAGACGTTGGGTTGGGGCTTGGGTTAGTTTAAGGGTTAAATTAGGGTTAGAGCTAGGGTTAGGGTTGGGGTTTGGTTTGGGGCTTGGGTTAGCTTAAGGGTTAAATTAGGGTTAGGGCTGGGGCTAGGTTTAGGGTTGGGGCGTGGGCTAGTTTAAGGGTTAAATTAGGGTTAGGGTTATGGTTAGGGTTGGGGCTAGGGTTAGAGTTGGGGTTGGGATTGGGGTTAGGGTTAGTTTAAGGGTTAAATTAGGGTTAGGGTTGGGGCTTGGTTTAGTTTAAGGGTTACATTAGGGTTGGCTTGGGTTAGGGTTGGTGGGTAGACGTAAAAAAGGGGTAAAAAAAATGTTAAAAGGGGCAGGCTAGTGCTGACATTTCAGCACTGGACAGCGCCATGTAACGTTTTAAAAGTTACACAAAAATACATGGAAATGCTACTTTTTACATGTAAAAGTGCATTTTCATTGAAATCAGTCCATGTATATTGTCGATGGACTGGTTTCGATCGAATTGAACTTTTATATGTAAAATATAGTGTGTCGATGGTTTGTTATTCGACAGTTTGTATTCGATGCTTTTGAAAGTCGACCCTTTGTTTTCGAAGTGATCACTATAAAACGGGCAAGACAATGGGCCTCATTATAACCATACCGGCACCATTTCTGCGTCCGCCCAATCATGACCCGCGGCCCGTAAATAGCACCTCCCCCAACCGCCACCGCAGATTTAAGGGTCCCGTAAACTCCACCTGCACGGAAACCCCTCCGTTACCGGCAATACGAAACACCGCGAGCATCACAACTAGTGCGGACACGGAAACACCTCCAGAGAAATGGCGTTAAAACCGTGATCACGGTGGCGGTACCGCCGCCAAAGCGAACATGACGTTAAACAGTGCCTGCTGAACTGAATCAGGGCACAGGTGCACCAAATCAGCCCAGCTTCACCCAGCAGCACACTGGGAGCCTACAAAAGAACCATATCCAGCCCAACACAACACAAAACCATGCAGGCAGCAGCTCTAGTTGCACTTGGACTGGGCCTACTCAATCAACAGGCAGCACTGCACATGATGGCAGTAATGGTGCAGAGTAGGAGGCAGAGGCGGAGGAGGCGCAGGCGACAACCAGCCAACCCTGCACCTATGGCAAACCCCATTGTCCAGCCGGCACAACCCTGCATGCAGCCAGCAATACCACGCATCAGGTCCTCACCCTGGAACCTTACCCCAGGACAGATCCACACAGTATACCGGCTGGACCGTCCAACAATCCTCTACATCACTGCCATGATTGAGGAAAACATCAGCAGCCACATAGACACCCCCACCGCCATCCCCCCCTCCTGAAGGTTGTGTCTGTGCTGCATTTCCTTGGCACTGGCACCTATCAACACACAGTCGGTGAGCTGCACGGCATATCACAAGCCTGTTTTTTAAAAATCCTGGTACAGGTACTGGATTCCATGTTGCGCCATGTGGCGGAACACATAGCCCTACCCCATACCCTCCCCGAGGTCATTGCCACCAAGTTGGCCTTCCATGCCATAGCAGGCATGTCAAATTGCATAGGTACAGTTGGCTGCACCCACATTGAGCTGACAGTACCACGTGCAATTGAGATGGTGTTCCGCAATAGGAAACAGTATCACTCATTGAATGTACAGATGGTATCTGATGCCACGCTACTGATAACACACTGCTGCGCACGTTTCCCAGGCTCAACCCATGACTCAATGCTACTGCGGAATTCCACGTTGCCACGGTACATGGAACGCTATGCTGGACAAAACGCATGGCTATTAGGTGAGTACAGCTGACAATGCTCTGACCCTGTTGAAGTGGTGTGTGTGTCTGCAGGCCAATGAGCAATGTGATTGTGCCGCTGTGACCGCACATGCATCACCCCTCCTGCCATCAACCAAATAGACAGCGGATCCCAAACATCACAAAGGAAGACATGACAGGTCAACACAGTGTGCCCGTACACACCCTGCCACATGACACACACAGCCGATACTGTCACTTTCCCATATGCCTTGTGCCACTGCAAACATCCACCCACAAATGGAACACTGCCCTCCCAATGCACATGATGCCAGTAACTGAGACGTCCTGCATTAACTACTTCATTTAAGTGGAGTGACTCTGCCATGTGCGCACATCACTGCACTATGCCATACTCACAATCAAATGTCACCCGCAGGGCAGAGTACACATGCACATAAATTTGTAAGTCAATATCCATTTGGCTACATCCACTGTGATGGCCGATAAACACTTCCAACCACTGCATGGCACACATGCATGAATGAACAATGATACAAAATAGCACAGCATCAGATTAAGACATGATACCACAAACACTGACATGTCCCCCCATCTACATCCCATGTAGGTAATGCTGGATATGCACTCACGCCATGGATGATGACACCTGTACGGAGACCAAGGAACAGGCATGAAGAGGAGTACAATAGGGCACATGTACGCACACATGGAATGATTGAGAGGACATTTGAACTGCTGAAGGCCCGGTTCTGCTGTTTGAGCAGATCTGGCGGATCACTGCTGTACAGCTCAGTGAAGACGGGTAAAATGACGCTCGTATGTGCCATGATGCACAATCTTTGCCTGCGCAGGAACATCCCAATGCCCCCAGACGCAGATGAAGAAGATGGAGATGGAGATGGGGATGGGGATGGGATGGGATGGCACCACCTCCCCCTGGGGGTCCACTTGATGGCCAAAGAGCATGGGATGAACTGATTCGCATTTACTTTTGAGACACCGCATATTCACAGCAATGCATGGACATGGTGATGACAATAAATGATTTGTTGTACTGCAAATGAAATGATAGATGTTCACACATGTATGTTTTGATTTCAAATGATGATATATTGATGAATTAACAACAGGGAAGGAGGTGCAATGGTTAGGGAAGCTGTACACCCGTGCCCACCCACCACCCAACCGTACCAACCCCCACCCAGGCCCCAATGTTCAAACACCCAAAACAACCTCCCCCATCAACCAAACGTACCCAACCCCACCCAGGCCCCAATGTTCAAACACCCAAAACAACCTCCTCCACCACCCAAACGTACCCACCCCTCACACCCTTCAAGTCCACGTGTGTCCTGCAGTGCCCCACACACATGCCATCACTTCCGTGTGCGCTTCTGTGCCTGTGCATCCTTGTCCAAGAGCCCCGTTAGCCGACTCAAGCGCCTCCTTGGACTGGCAGTAGTGGAGCTGGATGGGGTGGTGGTGTTGGATGGCACTGAATCAGGTATAGATGGCATACATGCAATATTTGCCTGTTGCCCAATCAACATGGACTCTATGAGCCTGGAGGTGTTGTCATTACCCTCCCGCACATGGTGTGCCAGAGTGACAATAGTGCTGGCAAAGCGTCCAATGGACCTTGATAGGCGACGCACTGACGTGCTGTAGCACTCCCGCTGCAGCCCAGATTCCTCGAGCTGCCTCTCCACCATCTGGGTGAGGGTAGCCTGCTGCTCCTCCATGCGCTGCATGCGGGAATTAAGCTCTGCCATAGATGGGGTGGGTGACCTCATGGGACTAGGGAGTGATGTGGGACTAAACTCCAGCTGATGGAAGGATCCCAGGTTATCAAATGTGGGCATCTCCCCCTGTGGCCCAGTATCAGAGTGCTCTGCCGGGGCACTGTTTTCACTACAGGCCGCCTCCTCTGCAGTGCAGCTGCCTTCTGTGTTGGTTTGGGTGGGCATGATGGGTTCCCGTGGCACCTGTGTTAACTCAGGCAGAGTGGAGACGCTGGGGATGTTGGTGGTGGTGGCTGGCACATTTGTTGCAGTTGGTACTGGGGGCAGAGATGCCGAACTGCTGGCAGCATCCTCTTGTGCAGGGGCGGTGGCTTGGACACATGCCGGTGCAGATTGCCTAGCCTGTTGTGCAGTATCACTGTCACTTGACACGGCTGTGGGGACACAGAGGACATGCAATTAGTGTTGTGGAGGTGGCTGATGGGTGCATCACATGCATCACACAGGTTGATCATTCAATAGTGTTAGTTACATGCATCTGATTGTTGGGGGTATGCATTGTTGTGATATTGGTTGCCATACGGATTATGATGGGTCCTTTGGCCCAGTCATGCATTGCTTAGGGGAGGTTGTTAATGGGTCCTTTGGCCCAGTCATGCACTGCTTAGGGGAGGTTGTTAATGGGTCCTTTGGCCCAGTCATGCACTGCTTGGGCGGGGGGGGGGTTGTTAATGGGTCCTTTGGCCCAGTTATGCACTGCTGGGGGTGGGGGGTTGTTAATGGGTCCTTTGGCCCAGTCATGCACTGATTGGGGGGGGGGGTTGTTAATGGGTCCTTTGGCCCAGTCATGCACTGCTGGGGGGGGGTTGTTAATGGGTCCTTTGGCCCAGTCATGCACTGCTGGGGGGGTTGTTAATGGGTCCTTTGGCCCAGTCATGCACTGCTTGGGGGGGGGTTGTTAATGGGTTCTTTGGCCCAGTCATGCACTGCTTGGGGGACAGGGGGTTGTTAATGGGTCCTTTAGCCCAGTCATGCCATCAACATATTCTCATGTGGCATTCATGTTTCACCACTTACCAGCATCTGCAGGTGGGCTCACTCCTGCCTCAGCCTCCCCGATCCCATGGTACCCTCAAGGTGGAGGACACTGCTGCAATGCTCCTCCCATGCTTGCAGCCTCAGTGGGGAAGGGGGTCCTCCACCTGTCCCACTGCTGCGTTGGCGGTGTGTGGAGATCAGGTTCCGAACCCTCAGCCTGAGGTCGTCCCACCCCTTGTGGCAGTCCTTGACGCTCCTCACAGTCACGCCCACAGCAGTGCACTTGCGTGCTGCTTCCGCCCACACTTCCTTCTTCCGCTGCTGTGTGGCATGCCACTGATCGGCACTGAGCAGCATCTCTGCATGCTCCACTATATGCTCCACCAGAACAGTTGCTCCGCCTCACTAAAGCGCTGTTTGCGCTGCATATGAGCTGGAATCCTGGCAGACATGCTGGTGGTCCCTTTTGCCTTCTCACAGTGTGGATTCTGATTGTGCTGACTCTGGATGGCAATGGATTGTGCTTTATATGATGGCCGCCTCTCTGTTTCCTGTTTTGGCGATCATGGTATTTCCGGTTCCGTGTCCGTGGCGACGGAGGCGGACACGGTTTTTGCGCTACTTGTGGCACCGCTATGTCCATTTCCGTGGCTTCTCCCGTGATGGCGGTAACAACGTTTCCGCATCCATGTGGTGTGCGCGACCGACAGCACGTAATCGGACAGTTTTTCCACAACCTTGCGGACACGGAAACTTTGTTACCGCCGTCACGGAATCAACGCGGTCCAAACCTGACAGGTTGTAATGAGGCCCAATGTCACTAATTGCTATCATAGATGCAGTTTGCTTTTTGCTATGTTGCTGCTGCTCAGTCACACTTGCACTAATATTTCCGGACTAATAGCAGCACTATCATCATCACAGTGTGTTGATGATTCTTGCATTTTCTTTTACCAGGACCTGCAGTAGTTCAGTTGTGTCACTAACTTCATCATCACCAGACAGCAGAAAGTGCCTTTGGTCTTTACTCGTTTTCACTAGAATTCCAAACCTTTTTCTGAAGGAATTGCCTTATCTGTAATAATAACTGGACCATTTTGCCCTTTTTCCAGTGCTTGCACCTCTGCCACTGACTGAGCTTCACCAGCAAAGATGTTCCTTAATAGTACAGCACCAGTCACGTTCATTCCCTGACAATTCAAAATGAATGATGATTTGGTTCTGATTCATCATACTCACTTGTTTATTACTTATTCCATTACTCAAGGAACCATATAGTGGCTGCTGAAAACTTAGGATGGTTTGATTTCAGACTGTGCCACACTGCTCCTTTTTTTGAGGTGGTGAAATGTGGGCATCGTGCCAGCTTGCTTCTTTGGAGGATTCTTGAGGAAATGATGGCTCCTGAGCAAATTGACATCTCTTGATATGTTAATAGGTGTACATGCATGGAAAACATAAACATGTTAGTGTGTGTATTCAATATGCCTGTGCTGAATGTAGTTGTTTGCATTTACAATGGACAGGGTTTGGTAGAAACCATATAAATGTTCTGGGACATATATTATTCATATTCTAATTAAAAGTCTTTGCAGATGCATGTGAATCTGATTGGGCTGCTGGGTATGGCTAGAACAAAGGATGAGAGAAAGCCACATGGGACAAATTACGGGCCATACCCATGTTGTATAAGTGTGTGTAAGAGTTTAGATTGTACATACATTGGCAGTCTATATGTTTTCTTCTTTCACATTTTGCAGTAGCAATCATTGCTTTATCTGGTGACATTGTCCACTGCTAGCTACATCCTCCCTTGATTGTTTACTGTACCCACTCCAGTCCACAAATGCACTAATCATTTTTAGAAAACCAAGAAAATAGTGACACTAAATATATTGTTCAGAAATGATAATCAAAATGAGTAAAACAATTGTAGTAATTTATAAAAAATACTGCAGTGACATATCATAATATCAATGATATAATAATCAAGTTGAATTAAGCAAAATAGTACATGCATGTAAAATATCAAGTTCACATGTGCACTTCCCCATCAACAAGAAATATAGATACAGCTTTAAAAAACACAACTGTCATGTATTAATCAGGTTAATTAGTGCAAGGTCTACTCTTTGTGAATCCTACACCATTGTATGCCAACACGTGTTTAACTGACTGTGGGCTTTTTTCAAGGCTAGATCATTAAATAAAAGTATTATCCCAAACATTATGTTGATAGTTTGTTAAGGACAAGTCCAATCTTCCTGAGCCATAACTCCTGTGCACCTGAAATAATTAACTGACATTAATGAAATGATCATAGCCTGATAATAGCAATTGGGTAATGTTTTGATTGCTATACAATTATCAACTGTTCTATATCCTCATATATATATATATTTAGCTCCAAATATATTGCATGTAAAAAATACCTGTGTCTGTACCTATTCAACTAATTTGTTGGTAGGTACATTCTTGCAAGTGAATGTGTAGCTCACATTTTCTTTTTGTTAGTTACATTTCTTATTTCTGTATAACAACAAAAGAATACCTAATATAATTTAGTGACCTTCTTTCTAACAATTTGATGGTGACTTTTATCTTAAAGAACACATATTTGTTTTTGACAATTAATTTTATCAGCAAACCTCAGGGGTTGATATAGGGGCATGGTTTGCACTCTTCCTAGCTAATCAATGTATGTTTTTTCTAACACATGGCTTATCTTCCAATATACACCCCAGGCGTATTGTACAATGGGGCAGATCCATGGATGACGTCTCAATGATATGGAATGGAACTATTAGAGTTCACAAAAATATTTAAATGACAACACTTTTTGAATCAAGCTCACGGAAAATCCTAGTTCAACACAAATCTTATTCCTAGACTTAGAAATGTATATTCCTGAGAGCAAAATCCATACCAGAATCTTTCGTAAAAGTACTAAAGTTAAATCCATTTTACATGTCACCAGCTGTCACCGTACATAAAATATTGAAAACATACTGACAGGCATCATTATTTAAAAAACACTCTAATTCAATTATTGTTCTCTCTTTTTCTCCCTTTTGTGTTTTTTTCTCCTTTTCTTTCTGTTGCAATCGTCGTCTTACTGAACTGTAAACAATTGTTTGGATACTACTTAGATTTAATGTTGTAGCCTTGAACAAGCCCATAGTGGCTGAAACACATGCTGACATACAAAGGTGTATGAATTATGAAGAGTAGAACTTGCCCTAAGGAACCTGATTATTAAATGACAGGTGTGTTTTTTTTTAAGATGTATCTATATTTCTTGTTGATCTGGAAGAGCGCATGTGACTTGGACATATAGTGAACTTGATTTTCAAAAATATACTTTTAGGTTGGAATGGTATCACCAAGTCATGTACATGCTAAACTCTGAAACCCAACTGGATATCAAAAACTTGGTTGCGCAAACAGACACTTTCAAACCTGGTGGCAATTGCTTCATGTAAAATATCAGATACAAACATAATATTGATATGAAATCCTAAAATGTTATGTTAGTAAGTATGCAAACAATTAGCACAGTGATCAAAAATGTAATATTGATACAAAATAATAACCAAGATGAACATAACATTGCTGTACTATATGATAAGTACCACAATCATAAAAAATGAAAAATATAAGAGTGGCATAATATAATGAGCATTAATAATAATGACAACATGAAGAATACATGTATTACATTATTTAAAAATGCCACAGTTACAAAAAGGAATAATATCATTAAGAAATCATAATCATTGTGAATACAAAATATAGTAATTCATGAAACAAAAATTAAACTGATATGAAATAATCAAGGTTATGCAACATTAGTACCCGGCACGCGCTGCGCAACGGGAATGCAGCGTGGTGATTGGCTCATTTGCGAGCCATACCACACAGTATTCCCTTGTACGCCGTGCGTGTCGGGTACTCTGTTCCCAGCGAGGGTCGTCGCAGCCCCTCAGCCAATGAGGAGGCTCGAAACAGGGAAATCCCCGCTCTGAGCCTCCCCATGGAAATGCGCGAACAGAAAAAAAATGTCATTAGTACCCCGGTCTAACGGGCTGGGGTACTAATGGCAATAAGACTCAAGGCGGCTGGCCAATACCGCCCACGGTAATGACCCCAGGGCTTCGTTAAGACCCTTGCTATGCTCGGACCTGTAACTACCGCCCTGGGGGCATTACCTGGGATGGTATTGGCCCGCCGCCTCAGCTCTTATTGCCACATTGTAGTAAGTATTGAAAACTGGTATTGATTAGTTAAATAATAATGGTCAATGTAATTAAAAATAGTGATGGAAGAAAAACATAATAATAGTAATACTAACTAAAAATAACATTCAAAACTATTTTTTAAAACATAATCCATGATATAAAACTGACAACAGGTATTCGTTTACTTTAGGCATCAAAGTTAATTGACCGTACAATTATAAAAATCAGTGTAGAACATGCATTCTATATAAATATATGCATAAGCCTGATTCACTGACTGCACTTATTTTTGTTTAAGTTACACCATGACATTTCTTAACTATGTATGGTGTAAGGTTTTAAAACAAATGGTATTGACTTAGCAAAATAGTGACAGTTACAGGAGGCACACATGCTGGTGTAACGTTCATCTGATTAAGTAGGAATGCATGCATATGTTATGTTGGTTTGTACTGCGCACCGCTACCACTCAGGGGCAGCCTACAGGTGCTTGTGTGGCTCTGAAAGAGAAGGGGGCGGGTATTAGTGGGGATACAGTGAGAGGATAGATTCAGAACCAGGAGGAACTAGCATCTGTCAGTGTTGTTTTGCATGTGGTAGTATTGTGCGAGGTCTTGTGCATTGTACCCATATGGGTAAGGTTTGGTGTCTCAGGTGTCTGGTAGTGTTTTGTGTTGGTGTTAGTGTGTTGTGTGGTTTATGAAGGGATGGTCGTGTGCACTGGTTACATAGTGTCCATAAGGGGTCCAAAGTCACAGGTGGTCATAACTGTAAGATAATCCCGCATCATGTTGTGTAGTTGCATTGTTGATGGTTTTTTTGAGTATTTGGGTGGTTCACTCTAGGTGAGGACATAGTAATGTTTCTCTGTATGTTCATGTGAAAGAGTGGCTAGTCCAGGTCTAGTGTAGTGGAGTCAGTTATGTAAGAAGAACAGGAAAGGAAAATGGGTTTGTAAGATCGGTCTGTTTGTTTGTAGACTCTGGCGCAGCCCTATGAATGCCGCTTGGCGGTATTCAGCCAGGGTCTTATCTGTGGTTCTTTTGACCCATCCCTTCTCCTCTCTAATTGTTTGTGGTTTTTTTTGTCTGTGGTGTTGTTGTTGCTGGTGTCCCTTTGGGGTTGCCATCATCTGCTGAATAGCCAAGTTTTGAGCAGTTTTCTGAAGGTGAGGTGGTCTTCTGGGGTTCTAATTTCTTTGAGCATGTTGTTGCAGATGTTAGCAATTAGACTTGATAATGCTGTTCTGCCAAATTTCCTTTTTTCATAGTGAAATGACTCTATTTGTAGTTTGTAGCTGGATCTTAGTATCTTAGTTCCCTTTTTGGGCGATATTGGCTAATCTTGTCATTGAGGTATTCTGCTCCTTGTCTATGCAAGGCTTTGTGGGGGATGCCGAGTGCTTTGAATTTGCTTCACTTTTTTACTGGTAACCAGTATAGGCTTTTCAGTGCTGGAGTGATGTGGTCTCTCATATCTTCTGTTTAGTCTTAATAGGATTCTGGCTGCTGTATTTTGCACTCTTTGGAGTTTCTTGGTAAGGCTTTCCAGCATTCCTCATAAGAGACTGTTTGCATAGTCAATTCTTGTGAATATCAGTGATATGATTGTGAGGGTTCTGTGGTAGGGAAGAAAACCTCTGAGCAGTTGTAAGAGGAAAAGCATTTTTTGGGCGATTGTGGTCACTTGCGGTTCCAGTGATAGTCCATTGTCCATGAGTATTCCTAGGTTATTTAGTACATTTGTAGTCTATGTTTGCGTCCCCAAGCCGATCGGCAAGTCCAGTTGTGGCTTCCCTCCATCAAATCCTATGGATAAGAGTTTTATTTTAGTTTTTGCCAGGTTCATTTTGAGGTTGTTCATTGTCATCAAATTGTAGATGTCTGTGAGGCAGTTTTTGAGGCTGTTATCTTGTTTCTGTTTTCTGTTAGTTTTCACAATCAATTGTGTGTCATCTGCATAGCTGTAGGCAGTAAGCCTGTGGGCTCGAATGATTTTCATCAGTGGGCACATGCAGATGTTGAATAGTATGGGGGAGAGGCTGGATCCCTGTGGTACACTGCAGGATTTATTTTGGGTGTTTCAAGTGAACAGTTGTAAGTAGGATCTTTCAGTTCCATTTGTTAGGAATGAGGTAAGCCACTTGAGTGCAGATTCCTTTATGCCTCATCCCACCAATCTTTTTATCAGTGTTGCATGGCTGATTGTGTTTAAAGCCGCTGATATGTCCAATAGTATGAGGGCCAATTGGGCATTGTCGTCTCTGTTTATTTTCAGGTCGTCTCATATCAATAGAAGTGCTGATTCTGTTCCTCACATTGGTCAGAAGCCAACTCATTACCGGTCGAGTATTCTGTTTGTTTCAACGTGTTTAAGGAAGATTTTGTACACATGGTTCTCAAGGATCTTTGCTGGGTAGGGCAGGTTGGATATAGGTATGTAGTTGCTTGGCTCTTCTGTGCTTTCTGATTCCATTTTTATCAGCGGTTTGATGTATGTTGATTTGAAGGAGTACCTTACTATTCCTCTTTTGAGTGATACATTCATTATGTCCCAGAAATGCATTGCCGGGTATCTGTTTTGAAGGATTTCTTTGAAGATGTCCGGAGGACAGATCCTGCAAGGTTGGTGTCCTTGATCAGTGAGGCAAAGGTTTCTTCTGTGATTGTATCGAGGCAGATGAGTTTTTCTGTAAACTGTGTTTCGCCCGGTGTCTGTGGTCCGGTAGTCGTGGTTGTATTTGCCCAGGCTAGGTTTATGGTCTCCTGGATTGTGTCTATTTTTGCTTTTAGGTTGTTGGTGATGTTGTCACAAAGTGCTTATGTCGGGCGATGGAGTTCTTGCAGGATGACGTTTTTTTAAAATCTATTTGATGATTTTCAAGAGTTCATTCTGTGGATTGTTTGCTGATTCTATTCTTGTGGCGTAGTGGAACTTTTTTGCTTTGAGGACTGTTGATTTGTATAGTTCGAGTTGTCTTAGGTTTTGATTTTGACTGTTTGGGTGTATTGTTCTCTCCATTTTGTTTCCATTCTGCAGTTGTTTTTTTTCACTTCTTTCATTTCTTCTGTGAACCATTTTGCTTCCAGGTTTTGGGGGCGTTGCTTTGCATGTTTAAGCTGGTGCTAATTGGTCAAGGGTATTGGTGATTCAATTGTTGATTGTGTCTATGTGTTTATGCTTATTTCAGTGGTTTCTCTTTCACTTGGGATGGTTGATTCTAGGAAGTTTGTTAGGGTATCTAGGTCCAGGTTCTTCCAGTTTGTTTTCTTGCTGGTATGGAGTGTTTCCTTCCCAGCCGGCTGACAGTTTTGGGATGTGATGTAGAAGGGTATTCATTAATGGTCGCTCAATACCATTGGTTTAGGTGGATGCAGATGTGCATAGTCCTTCCCTGCACAAAATTGCATCCAGTATGTGTCGGCGTTGTTTGTGGATCTGTTTACTATTTACTTGAAATGCAAAGTTTCCAGGAGTGTGTAGAGTGAGTTTTCTGTATGCTTATTTTCTTTTTCAAACCACATTTTGAAATCTCCCAGTATGACTAGGTTGTTGTGGTGGGATGTTAGTATGGTGGTCTCATCCACTAGTTTTGTTGCAAAGTTGGAGTTGTAAGAAGGTGGTCTGTAGATCAGGAGGAATATTTTGTTGGATTGGTCGCTGAGTTCTACCTTGATGAGGGATTCATAGTCTTCTATTTGTATTTCTATTTTGTTTATTTGTATATCTCGCGTGGCCCAAAGGCATCTGGGTGCATATCTTAGGTTACTTCTGAGTCAGTTGTGATGATTCGAGATGCTCGGATGTGTTCTTTGTGCATGAATGCGATTCCTCCTCCTTTTCTGTTTTCTCTGTTGGTGTGTATTAATTTGTAGTTTTCCAGTATTGCTTTATTTGCGATGGCTTTATAGTTGTCTCATAACCAGGGTTCTGTGAGAAAGAGCACCTCTGTGCCTCCTTCACCTGAGAGGTAATGAATTTCCATTGAGTGTTTTGTCATGGATCTGACATGAGGAAGGCTGCAGTGTAGTTTGTTTGAATTCCCTTTCGGGTTGTTGTTTGTATTGTTTGTTTGGCTTGGTGTGTTGTCAGTTGGGTTTCCGTTGTTGGTGGGTTTTCTGGCATGTTTAGTTGGTTTTGGTTTGTTCTCGGTGGTGAAATGTGTAGGTAACTGTCCGTTGTCCTAGTCTCTGGTGATGTAGGGTGTGTACAGGGTGATGGATTCCAACCTGTCCTTGATTCTGGTTGGGGTATTGTCCATGGCGAAGACGGACTTGGGATGGTTTATTAGTTGTCGTATTTTGTTCGGTGTCCTGGTGGGTCTGTATTTGTGGCGCTTGTTGGCTGTCGGTTCATTGTTGCTGTGCCAAAAATCAGGCTGTCTAACATTTGTATGCAGAAAATATGCCATCTCAAGTGAATGATTAATTAAAATAGAAGTACCAAAAATGAACACAAACATATTTCCCACACAATTAGCATCACAGTACCTCTTGCACCAAAGGCTGCACCACAGGGCACAAGAGTTGGTACACATTATGATTATGATAACATTACAACATGGCATGGCAAACTGTATTGAACTTTTGAGGCAAGGGTGGAGGTTCTTGCCATCCACAACCCTATAGTATTCATCTGGGCTGATCTTCTGGAGTGCCCTGAGCTCCAGCAGCATGGCACAGGCACTTACATGGCTCTGCAGCGGTTGTCTACACCCAACCTGAAGGATCTTGCATGCCTTCTTCCCAGAGACACATCTGAGGTCATCCCAAGACTTGTTCACCTTCATGACATTGTGCTGGAGCACCCCAAGTGCACTGATCTTCCTGGAAATCTTGACCCAGGACTTGACCTGTGATGCAACCTCAGTGAGGGCAGCACTAAAATAGGAGAGGGCTCACGCATGCTGAGCTCCTCAGACCCCAAAAGTTCCTCCAGGGAAGAGAAGTAGTTGTGGTTCTGCAATCCACAAAATTATAATATGCGTACATTATTAAGTTTGGTGGCGGTGCAGTGGTGGTGGGTGGGAGTGCCTCTACTCTTGCAGCTGCAGTGTCCTTTCCTGGAGTAGTTGGAGAGGAGGAGTCAGCCTCTTTTCCCTGTTAGTTCTTCCCTCCCCCCATTCCTCCTCCGTGAGGGCTTCCTCCTCTTCTTGGCCATCTACTGGGTTTCTCAGGAGCATAAGGCCCCTCAGAGTGATGACAGGGAGGGGTTGGGCTCTCCCTCTCTGCGGCACATGGAGGTCCAGGTGGGCAGTGGTGGTGGCTGGAGCTGAATAGGCATTGGGGAATGTGTGTCCGTTCTGTGCATTTCAAAGCGCATCCCATTTGTGAGTCCAGGATGGACACTGAAATGTGGAGAAATGTACACTTATTTGAACAAACACGCAAAGGTGGTGGGATGGCATCATCCCACCGTCCTCACATTTATTTCTGCAATCAAGTTTGAAGCCTTGCCAGGGTGTTTTATCACAGTGGTCTGTCTCAATTCAACCTTTTATAAAACCATGATACATTGTTGGAAGAGAGAGAATTTGCTGAATATGCCTGGCCTTGCCTTGAGTAGTTTTGAAACTCCCATAAATTTGAGGCTACATTTATTTACGTGGATTAACACTTCTTTGACCTGCAGCCAAGTGGGTCTCCTTTTGTCTTTGATCGAGGTTTATGAACCATGAGTCCATGAATAACTGCATTTGTTCACTGCTGTTGATCAGAACCTCCTCCCCACCTGAATATCATTCATTGCTGATGACTGAGATGCCGCTCAGGGGTGCTCCTCTTCTCCTGAAGGGGAGAGGATGAAAGGCATGGACTGCCCAGCTGTGTGTTTTCTTTTTGTCAATTCTGTTGCGTTACCATCACACTACCATCATTGTCATGCTAATGAAAAGTCTTCAATTGGTTGATCAGCTGATCTTGTAGTAATTTCTTTGGGCAACAACGTGCAAAGGTGAGATACCCAAACCTGATGGGATATATCCTGCATAATATATATTTGGATGCATGTTGGATCATATTTCTGTAGTTTATTGTATACATCATGCAGTTACATAGATGCATTGTAAATGACTTGCCCCACAACAAAAGTCTCCTTTTCTGAAGCATTCTGATTTTTTTTTTAAAAAAGCACTCTATGGTGGCCTTTGCATTTCTTTACTGTTTTGAAATTGTAATGCAGCTCTTCATATTGAAATTGTCTCTAAGGACTCCTGAGCTCATAAAGCACATCCAGCCACTTGATCTGCTAATCTTGAAGGTAGAATCCTCGAATATGAGTAAAGGCCTGCCAGAGGATTAGTTTTGTATGAACTTGTAATATCCTTTCTTGACTTAATTACAGGTTAAAAAGAAATGATGAAATAGCGGTCCAGGTAACAGGCATATTGCCAATAAAGACAGTATCCATGAGTGACAATAGTAGCCAGCTGTTAATCATGTCATAACTCTTTTGCGATATTGCATTTTCCTCTGCATTGTGCCGCCCCATCATAGACTAGACAATGCATTTCCTGGATGCATGTGCCCTGAGATATGGTGGGGGTATTAGTCTCACTACAAAATCCCACATGGCAGATAATATTCACACTCACGGTGAGAATGGAAGACTTGCCTTTTGCAGGTTCCACGTGTTTTGATCAATCCAATCATTGACACATAGCTCGATTGCGGGGTGGAGAGGCACCGTATTGCCTAACTTTGCAGTGCCTTTTTTGGAACCAGAAAGCAAGTATGAGTTACCATTCATAGCATATTGTGTATATTTTATTATTTTGTCCATCTGTTTTAATTGTAGTATCATGTGTATTTTTCTTTGCATTGCCCTCATTCTAACCCTGGCAGAATATTAACATCTGAATTTGAGAGCACTTCTAGCACTGGTTGATTATGAATTTTAAATCTGTTGTTTGTAAATGCTTTCCTGGATGGGTCAGGCCCAAAGAGCATTTCCAAAATAAACCAATTGGAATGATGCATTTTACAGCAAAATGTGAGAAAACATGGGCATAAAAATAGAAATACATTTGCATACAATACTGCAGAAGTTGTCAGCTTGCCATCAGTAAACGTGAGCCTGTTGCCACACATTTTCATACTGGTTGTGCCCAAAGAAAATCAACAAAATATTCTGGCATTTCACCCTTTCATGCTGGTTTCATCAAATGAAAATAATGCGACTTATTTTTCACAATCCATGCCATCGCGGTGACTCTAAAACACGGTCATGCCGTGTGCACTGAAGAATAAAGCAGGAGCCCTTCTCAAAACTATATGCCATAATTGCCATGGGAGATCACAATGTCATGCTGGTTGTGCCCAAAGAAAATCAACGCTGGCATTTCGCGCTTGCATGTTGGTTTAACAATACATGCAGGCACTAAAACTTCAAAATGGATGATCATGTTGTGCTTAATAAAGGAAGTCACACGTCTCAAAAATATATGCCACAATTGCCTTTGGAAATCCCGATTACATGATGGTTGTGTCCAAATATTGTCATGTGTCGTTTTCCAACAATTATTTCTAGTGCTGCCCCCTAACTCACAATCACTTGTATGCTGGACGGGCTTAAAGTAAATCATGAGTATTGTCTCAATACGTTATGGCAGAATTGCTCCAATTTCAGGCTGACTGAACCCCATGAAAAACATACACATTTTGTGGACAAATATACTGGCATATCCACTGTAAAACACATGTTCATGTTGCATGGTCCCCTAGTTCTTTCCCATGCTGCTGTCCCTCTGCTACGTCGCTCTCTGTGCCTAGGCCCAGCCTCACAGTCATTAAGTAAAGATGCCAAGCACAGGGGACAGAGCTAAGGAAAAGTTGGCAGAAGAAACTAGTTTACAAGGGGGGAAACCCCATATGACTTCATGCACAGAACAGATGAAGCAAGAGTTGGTATGTGCGTGGGCAAAATGGCCAAAGGAGGGGAGGAGGGGGATGCCGGATGACGTGCCGCTTCACTCCCTCCTCCCAAAGCACATCAGCCATGACAGCAGTCGATATACACCAAAGCTGCTTTTTCAAGCTCTGTAATCAAACCCAAATGAAAGAGGTCATCTCACTCTTTGTATCACAGTTGTGGTATTATAATAACACGAATATCACCCTTTTAAGATTTATTTAACCATTTGAAGCCCTGCCTGTTTTAGAACATACTCCAGCACAATGATACACGCATATTAACATCTTATAAACCTATTTATCTGGTGTACCAAGAGGAAGAGCCTTGCTGATTAGACCAGCCTTATCATTTGCTTCCAATATATTGTTCTCCGTGTATGGGAAATTGCAGAGTTCTACAAGGAAATATTGTTTTTCTTTCCATTCCAGACGCTAAAGGGTTATCAATTATTGATGTTGTATTGACAAAACGAAGACCATTGTGCAGGGTTTCATTTGTTGGTTTGTTTGTCCAACGTGTTAAGCAGAATAACTTATGAGGAGCGAGAGCATTCATCGCCTGTACTCTTTTTGTTAACAGGTTAGCACCCAACCAATTCAAATACCCAGGCCTCGATGTATTATTCATCAAACGAGTTAAAAAGTCACTCCAATCTGGCGCTATAGTTCTTGCGGCTTTGGCAGCGATAAATAATGAATGGTGTCACTGCTTCCCCAGTGGATGACAAGCAAGGAGGTTGTCTGTCGTTGGATTCCCACTAGGTATCAGAAAGGAATATACTCATAAAAGTAGTAATTTTTTAATGATGGCAACGGCGGACTATTGTATCATCGCCGGCAGTCTCCGGAGACCTCCGCGCTGAGTCTCAGCGAAAGGATGTGCCTTTGAAAGATCAGGTGGGAGGAGGATTTTCTGAGCCACTGGAATAAACATCTTGTTCACACTGGTTCACGGCTTCAACCATACTATTCATAAAAAGTAAAACATTATGGGATTTCTATATATTGCAGGTCGTGATTTTATTTCTTCCAAAATAAATGTCTAACAGACGATTTTTCTTTTTACTCAACTTGTTTGTGATTTTATAATTGTTAAAAAAAACATGCATAAAAGTATTAAAATTAAACCAAAACAATGGGCAGGTTTGAAAGAATGGGTAACTATCTCCTGTTATTGTTACTATTTTTGTTAGCATAACCGAGTGAATCTTAGACCTCTATAATTGACATGTGGGAATGTTTCATTATAATCATCAATGGCATTGAATTCAGTTTCACAATTAACAAGTCATCATTCGTCTCTAATAAGGAATGCTGCCATTTAAATGGTCTTTTTTGCCTAAACAAGTTTAATTAAGGGTTTAGAAAATTTTGCTTGTGTGAGATTTTCATGGCACTACATTTATGATAACATACTTTTTGGTCACTAAGATAACTTTGCAATTGGCTTCCTTTAATGTTATGAACATTGCATGTGACTATATGTATTAAAAGCAGCAATGTATTTTTGTTGGTCATGAAGCAGGAAAAATATTACTGAGGTGGCGGGAGACAGAATATGAAAATGATTATTATGAGGAAAATGATGTTCTGTGGTATGCATCCATTTACTGAAAACAAATAAGCACATTTCCCTGAAATTCACCTAAGCATATAGATGTAGTCAAAAAAGGTAGAAAGAAACAGCTGAGTGCCTGTTATAGATATACATATGGGTAAAGTGGAAAAGTATGGCAGTGACACTAAGTCCAGTCCAATAAGAGGAAGAGGAAGGGCAATTTGTTTAAAAGAAATTGAGAACAAATTAATTGATCATCCTTAAGGAAAGTTTAGTATATACATATCTTGCAAATAAAATCCTCCAAACACACAATACTGAGCAATCACCTCATTGTATAATTGACAGCAAGGACGACGTTGCAGGGTCACATTCTCTGATAACAGCAGTGACTCACTCCCTGAGGAGTCCTACGAGTGTAGTGACTATCAACATCTACCCAATCGCGGTCCACCCTTTTTTGGGAGGCGGAGATCCAAGCGGCAGATTATGGGACCCTCTACTACCCAGATTTCCAGAAATGAGGGGGTCAGAGATACCAACGACCACGCAGGAGGGCATTCTGGAGATAAATCAGCTACGTACAATGCTAATTATTTTCGTTTGTACCTTCAAACCCCACAGACTGGTTCAAGACAGAGATGTAAAGTAGACGCTTTTTCCGTATTGTATGACTCAAAGTGTACTTTAAAGATCACAGTAAGTCGGAAATGGATGAAGAAACAGCCCTTCATCCCCAATCTGCTTTTACACATTTACCAAATCAGGTGCCGAGGGAAATCACCATTGAGAAATGCATTTTAAGGGATCTCAACACAATACAGGCCAACAGTAAATGCATTAGACAAGACTTGACCAACACTGAGAAAGCAGCACTCAAATCCTTAACAACCAACCCTCAGGTAGTATTCAAACCAGCTGATAAGGTAGGAGGTATCTTTGTATTTAATATGAAACAGTATAAAGAGATGATGATGGATTTACTCAATGATTCCGAAAATTACGTCCTACTTAGAAAGAATTCTACTCAGAAATTTCAACAAGTCATCTCAGAAACAATGCTTTATGGTTTCCAGAGACATTTGATAACAAACAACGAATTTGAGTCCCTGAATAACTCCCAGTAATGCATTCTATCCATGTATGCTATGCCTAAGATCCACAAGGATGAAAGTAACAAACCAGGTAGAGAGATGGTAGCTGGCTGGGCACCATTTGAGACCCTCTCTGTAAATGTTAAGAGCGTTTTCTTAAGTCATTAAGTCACCTCAAAACAGATCTCAGTGACACTATTCCTGTTATTTACATTTCTGAAGGTTTCTCCTTCAATCACAACACTGAAATATTGGTGACCATGGATATTAAATCTTTCTATACCAGCATCGCACATGAGGATGCTATTAATTGCATAAGGGACCCTCTCACCCACCACAATATCCAGGACAGAGTCCCCACTGAATTTATCATCTACTTAATGATGATAGCACTTCAAAAGAATTGTTTTGCATTTGATGGTCTATTTTGCACCCAATTTAGCTATTCTTTATATGGCAACCTTTGAGGATCACTTTATTATTTACAATGGCAATCCCTTTCAAAGCAACATTAAACGTGTTGTAAGCTCCATATAGATTATATCATCTTCACCTGGCATGGCACCAACTGTAGCCTAAGGGAATTCTTTCTGTGAGTCAATGAGCACAATAGGAACATTCAATTCACCACTGAACATAATCACACAATATATCAACTTCATGGATCTTGTCATTAAAAATGATCATGGCCTTTTAGCAGTTCGCTATTCAGACAATTCAGTGATCACAACACCATACCACAATTCAACAGTTTCCATCCTCATAGCCTCAAAGAGAATCTTCCATATGGTTAATATTTGAGACTGCGACGTAACTGTACCACTTTGGCCGACTTCCACTCTCATGCCAACAGTTGGGACGAACAGTTGAGAGCCAGAGGCTACCCAAAAAAATTGATGTCACTCCCAAAAAATGGGCCTGCTATACCCCAAGAGAAACATTGCTTACAACATTGGCTACTTCCAACACACAGGAGAGAATTGCTTGTCTTTACCCATTGTCCGAACTCCTTTGACCTTAAAAAAACAATTAAGAAATATTGGCCAGTGGTCCAATTGAGCATGTCAAGTGAGGAGTCCTTATATTTGCTTTAAAAAGATCAAAGAAGTTACAGGACTATTTAGTGCACTCTCAGTTCACGAAACATCACCCGAAACCTGCATTATGGGACTTGTGACAATTAGCTGGCCATTTCCAATGTAGTTCATGCACGGTGTGCAAGTTAAGCCAAAAAAATAACTCTTTTTATGTTGGTGAAAAAATGTGGGAACTAAGAAATATGACAAATTGTACGAGAACTAAAATTGTATACTGTATAGAGTGCCTGTGTGGCCTTAGATATGTAGGCTAAACTATGAGGGCAGCGCATGTACATATTTAAGCAATATGACCCGAGCAGCGGGGGCCGCCGCAAGGGTCATATTGCTATTAGTATCCCGGCCCGCAATATTTGCGTGACCGGGGTACTAAAAGCAATTTTTTTCTGTCCCGAAACGCTGCAGCGTTTCGGGACAGAAAAAAAGAAACGGCCAAGAAAATGGCCGCCGCCATGGAAAGGAAAACGAGTCCGTTTTCCCTTTCCATGGCGGTCATCGGGAGCGGACGCGCTGGGAACACATGTGTTCCCAGCGCGTCCGCTCCCAAAAAAGGATCAAGAAAAAGGTAAGTGGGGTTGGGTGGGGACAAAAAAAAACAAAAACCTACCTGCGTCCCCGGCGGGGGGCGAGGAAAGCCCCAAGCCGTGTGGAGGCGCGGACGGGGATGGCCCCGCTCCGAGTCTCCACACGGCTGGAGACTTTCCTCGTCCCCCGCCGGGGACGCAAAAAAGTATCAAGAAAAAGGTAAGCGGGGTTGGGAGGGTGGGAAAAAAAAAACGTACCTGCGTCCCCAGCGGGGGAGGAGGAAAGCCCCCAGCAATGTGGAGGCGCGGGGATGGCCCCGCTCCGAGTCTCCACACGGCTCGAGACTTCCCTCGTCCCCCGCCGGGGACGCAGAAACAAGAGGGTAAGTTGGGGGGGGCGGGTGGGAGGGAGGAGAGGGAAGGGAGAAAAAAAAATACTTACCCGAGTCCCCAGCGGGGGACGAAGGCAGCCTCTCAGCCGCGGGGAGGCCCCGCTTCGAGACTCCCCATAGGCTGAGGGGTTGCCACGGCCCTCGCTGGGGAAAAAGGCTGTGGAATCCCGACGGAGGGATTCCCGGCCGGGTATGGACCTGGCGAGAGCAAATCAGAATGCTTGTTTCGTTCTGATTGTCTCTCGCCGGGGTACTAATAATAGGTATAGCATGAACAATGATTGACGTTAAATAACACATTAGCATGTTTGTTAAAGTAATTTGTGAATTCATAGTTTTTTCAAGTAATTCCTTGTGGTAACAATTCTTGGTAATGTGTGGGAAACAAAGTATCAGGTGGAAGAGAGTGATGGACAAACATTGTAGTAAGGAATCTTTAGTTCTGACCCTGCTAAAGATGGGTGTGACCTCATGGGCAGAGACGTGGGGACATATTTTCATGTTCTGCAAATCAATACTTTAGCAAATGATACATCCTTTAATAATAATAATAATAATAATAATAATAATAATAATAATAATAATAATAATAATAATAATAACAATTCAGTATTTATATAGCGCTGCGAACCCTCAGGCAGCTGAGCGCTGCTTATTATTACCCACGGTGTGTGGTGCTCATTTATAGACCTCGGAAGAATGAAAGGCTGAGCTTAGCCCTGCCGGGATTCAAACCTGCCAGGCGGCTAATTGTGGATCGAACAGGTGATCAGTGAGTCCACGCAATTAGCACCACGAACTTCGTGGTGCAGCGACATACAGGCTGGTTACACTTGTATTTACAGGTACACACTGAACGTTGTGTCCACTTGAGTTTTTTGTTTATTAAATCTCAATCAGCTGCTCTTAATTGTTCCCAGCCTTGCTAAGATAGGAATAATTTGCATTTCCGTCAATTTTCTAGTGAATTTTGACGTTCACCCGCAGAAAACCCAGTGATTGACGACTGAAGGTGACCCCCTCCATGTACGAACATTAAAGATTTCCTACTTGATTTGTAGAGCGAGGTATGAACTTTGTAGCACTTTTTGCTGGGCGGGGGCTGGGTTTTGAACTAGCTTATGTATACTCTGTAGCCTCCCCATGCCCCAGGCCCTGCTGACAGCATATACCCTGCTTTGATCACAGGTTCCACAACTGATTAGAGAGGGAGGAATTCTACCGTGTTATATCATTTTTTCATGGTTGTTCTTTGTTCCGAGTGACACGCCTCAAAACGCTGTCTATTTCTACATGTCCAAATTTGTGTGTGTTCTTTTGGCTGCAAACCACAAGTGTCCACTTAATATATGTCATTGTGGAAAGTGCAATTAGATTGGCTGCTTTCTCTCTAGGTGAGAAATCTATGCAGATGGCCTTTCGAACTAGCAGAACAAGTAATTGTACATGTGTCCAACTACATGACTCTTTTTGACCTTGGCTATCCCCTTTCTTTAAATATGAGCTCTCTGTAACAGTGAGCCTTTATGATGCGTGAACCTTGAGCTACTTTGAGCTCCACAGACTACGTAATTGTATAGTCTGTATATTTAAAAAGACCATTTACTAGTCTTTTTATTTTCCGTTTGTTCACAGGTGTGTTTTGTCTATCTCCCACTGGATTAAAATCCAAGCTGATTGCCAGTGCAGGAATGAGCTGCCAGTAATTCTCCAGCATTCAACCCCCACTCGACAACAATAGTGCTTGGTTGGGTTGTCTACTTTTCTTTAGAGTGAAATACTCTTGAATTAGAAAAAAGGCTTTTGCTGTTTTCACAGCCCTTCAAAATTGTAAAATAACATTTGTGTGAACTGTTTTAGATATAAGTGCATACCCCTGATGAATTTCCCTTTACTGTGTGTATTTTGAATGAATGAGGAATGAAACATGTTGGGTTGAATGGGATGATGAAGTGTGAGATTTAGTGTTTAATTGAGTATTGTATGTTTCGAAATCGGTCAACTTTATTAATTCCAGTTTGCCCATAGGTAGTGATTCTTTCATATGCCCCTGTTCTTAAACCTGCCTTGTTTTGGTTTATTTACACTTTCTGCCCCATGTGCTTTTTCTTTTTCTTTTGCTTTTTCTTTTTGCAATTCCAATCGTAATTTTCTGAAGAATTGTATTCATGTTCGAAGGGGCTTTTGTCTTTTTAACCAGTGATTATTAATTATTGTGTATTGTAAAAAATAAAATGTATATGTGAATATTTTGTTTGTTGTGTATGGTGTAGGGGTAAGCTTAAGCTACCCCAATTTTCCAATTTGCTTAACAAATAACACTAAAGGTTGTTGTAACCCTCCACCTCTGCTCATTGCAGTCAAACGTGTGTCAGCAGGCTCTGCACAGATGTCAAAGCGAGCGCTTTACTCGCTGTGCTATCGGACTTGCTGTCTTAAACACATAAGAAAGTCTTTGCTCATAAGGCACTACAACTTCTCAAAAAGGATTTAATGGAAAAGAAGAATCAATCACTAGGTGATGGGCATCACCCACTTAGGACATCAGGATTCTACGTTCTAGACATGAATTAATGTGGATATTATGATTTACTATATAGCCAGTCATTCATAAACCAAGTATGATTTTGAGATACAGTTGATTAATCAGAACGCAAACAGCAGAGAAAACAGAAAAAATATGGTTTTTTATCAAAACATGGGCTGGCGTTAAAAATGCTTGTTCATTCTGGAACTGCATCTAAAGAAATAGTCCAAGGTGAAAATGGAAGAGTAGTGGGAAGCGTGTTATAGAAAAATATGTAAGCAGGACCATGAAGGAGGTGCTTGTATAAATAAGATTGGTAGAATATATGTCATCGAAAAGAGTTTAAGTAATACTGCTGGTATGGTCATTGGTTTTGTTGAGCAAAAACAAGCAATAAACAAGTCACAATGTGTTTCAGCACATACCCTGCTTGGGGTTCATGTCTTCTTCAGGGCAGGGATCTGTTAGAGGAGTACAATCAATACAGCATTGGAAGCACAATTTATATACTTGAAGCAAACATACTGACTCAGTATTATGAGTTATTAGCTCCATTTATTAGCACCATTCTCAATAAGTACTATACAAAAGTCATAAAATCACTTTGGGTTAAGATGCACTGTAGTAAGTGGATTCCCTGCAGCTGCAAGGACTCTCTGTTAAAACTTGGTCATGATGCTTCTGTACAGGCGATCATTAAACCCAACAGAGACGGGGGGAGTTTTATCAGCAATGGGATTCATCCCCAGAAAAGCTTGCGTACGTATTTCTAAACTGAAGAACCCCACTGCCTTTGTGCTGTCTCTTCTCGATAAGAACAAAAACACCCCTTACACAGTCCATACAGCAAATAAAGAGCTGTGTGTTTTACAACTACATCTTCTTAATACAATACATTTTATTTATAAACATACATCATTGACATAAAACCACATACAATCTAGCATACTAGTACACATAATCTGGGCAAAGTGGCAAGTGCAGTATAAATCACCAAGTGCAAAGCTGCATAGAGATTAAAAATGGAGACTTCTAACCGCTCCCGACTAACAGAAGCCAATAAAGGTGCGTTCCTCTCAAACTGCGTAACGGATAGGACACCCCTTTCAATACATGTTACTCTACCCTCTCATACACGTAGATAAGTGGGCAAATCCTTCTCATGCTCACAAACGGTTCTAAGCAAGATTAATATCTTAGTAGCTAAAACTGTTTAACAGTACAGCGTTATTTGAAACCCAACATGTTTCGTTCTTCAGTTGTTCTCAAACATTCTACAAGAAGGTCATCAGGGGAACGCAACATATATGTATGATAGTACAGACTGTCTTCATTTTCAAAAATTAAAAACACAATTCAGGTGTTCTTCTCATATGCGTGGAGGTACTGTATTGTAAAATATTCAACGGCCCGGTGGGAGTGTCTTGTGAGTAGACTCAAATCTTTTATTTCATAGTTTGCATCGTGATACAACACACTTTGAGTCCCCACTGGCAGCTATTAGCTAGTGTAGTTACATGCAGCATTCGAAAAAAGTCACTTGTAGGTCTCTCCAAACTTGTAAAGGGTTTATAATTCTTACGAGTCTGTGCATTGTGCTCATGGCCTGGCTTGGAATCATCCGGCAGACTGTGCAGGCTATCTACACAGATTTGAATTGGCCAATGGCTTAATTATATGGTCTGGTTATGTAAGAATTATTTACAGATTTTTGTGATAGAAGATATAAGCAGTTTTTAAAGACTCACAAGTGATAATGTAAAAGAGGTATTTAAAAAAGCTGAACTAATTTTTTCAAGTCTATGAAATCCAGGTTTTCTAATTCCCGAAGAAGAGAAAATAGTAAAGAGAAAGGAGTCGGTGAGGGCACTGGTTTACGAGAAATACCATTTAAGCTTACATTATCAAGAAGTTTGGGCCTGCTCTATTTTCTTCATTTTTTCTGATGGATTAATGTTCATGTTGGTTGTACAGGTATGCCGCTTAGCTTTGTTAGCTTCATAGAAAAGTCTGTAACTAAGGGAACGCATTTCACCTTTTCAAAATCCCTTGCTGTGTTACCAAAAGAAAATCAGTGTAGGGGAAAAAAACACAAGTGTTGAAAATGACCTGGAACTTATCACTGAGGGTACTGTGAGAGGTCAGGAATGAGAGGCGGACACAAAGTGGTAATATTTGCAACATCAGACATCTTTATAAAAAAAAAAGGGTTTGGATAAATGCCTCTCTGTCCCTATCCTAAGAAGAGTTTCCCTGCCTAGGAACCTAAATCTGTGTCTTGTCATCAAACGTTTAACAACTGTCCTGGTGTCCAAAACATATCTGACCCTGACACTAAAAAACACAACTAAAAAGTGTAAGGAAAAGGGTCCCTGACTTAACTAGCTTATGTATACTGTGCCACAGTTTGTAAAGTGTCTCTTTTACATAACGTTTGTTTCAAGGATGGCGCCAAAGTGTCTCTTCCATACAACTGCTCCACAGATGGTAAATGGTCTCTTTTAGGCAGCTGGTTCAAAAGATGGAAAAATGTCTCTTCCATACAATGGCTTCATGAAGGGTGGACAGTCTCTTTTACACAACTACATTAAAGATGGAAAAGCTTCTCTTTCATACAACTGCATTAAAGATGACTTCAGAAAGTCCTCAGTGGTTTCCTCAGATCCCCTGGTATACTCCCCTGCCAGGTATCCTTGTACAATGTATATTTTCATTCCACTTTGGGTGGATTCCCTGGTATACTCCCCAGCCAGATATCCTCTTCTGGGTTTCATAGATCCCTCTTGAAATGTATATTCTCTCCCCCCAAAAGGATCACTGCCTGATTTGTCCTCTTTATGAGGTCTTCTTTCAATATTCTCTTTACTTTTCTTTATCTTCTAGCATAGCACAGTAACACTCTAATACTCTCCATACTTACTTGAGTTTGGATTATACTTGGCTCAAACTCCCCCATATGTACCTCTGATATATGAAGACTTGTTCAAGTTCAACTTTTCGCTTTCACTTGTCCTAAGCTCCCCCATATGGAACTTTCACATATGAAGACCTGTCAAGTTCCACTTCTCCCTTTCAATTGTCCAGAGCTCCCCCATGTGGACCTCTGACATATGATGACTTGTTTAAGTTCCACTTCTCAATTTCTTCATCAACACTTATTTGCGCATTACAATGCTTGCTCCAACTTTTCCCATATAAATTCTTCATGCACAGAGACTTGCGCAAATCTTGTCTTTCAGCTTCTGCATTAACATCCATTTGCTTATAATCATATTTCCTCCTGCTTTCCCCATATTGACATTTCAGGCATGCGCAGTTGTGCAAATTCAGTATTTTAAATTACTAAGTCGGTATTGAAATGGCACTTTTAACTGTCCATCCTCTTTTCGGTATGCCCTGGGGTTCCCATTATCTTTGTGCCAACTCACTGTTGTTTGATTGTGCCCCCAATCTCTGTCACACTGCTGAGGCGATGTCTGGATGCAAGAGTGGCACCCGCACTTGGCAGACCTGTTTCCAGATCTTTCCTCAGCCTTGCGTTCACTCACGGATATCGTGGCTGCTTCCCACCTTCATCACGCCTGGTACAGCTTCCCCGCTGCTGTTGGGTTCCTCGTGGGTTCTCCCCGAAGCCTGCCATGCTCTGCTAGGTCTTTCGCCATGCTGGTGCGAAAGGATGAGGAATGGCAGCCCTGGAACACCTACATGTTTCAGCATGGTTTGCTCCAGCATGTCTGCCTTTACCTGTGGCTCTGCCCTTTGCTTCGTCCAGGCTGCGCCTTCTCTCCCCAACTCTGTGCACAACTTATGATTGCTGGTGAAAGTCATCTTTAAATGTCCCATGCAGTGGATTCCTCCTACAACAACTAGCCCACACATTGTGCTTAGGGCTTCTTTCAATCCACATTAACTTCTTGTCCCTCTCATTCATCTCAGTGCCTGAGGTACTCTGGGGGTTGAAGTCCATATGATTAACAGTTTTTAAGGAGATTCTGTTTGCGATTCTTGCCTAATACAACATCATCATGAAAAGGAGATATGATTTGTGTTTTCTGTGTGTACTTGTGTGGTATGAATAATATCATATCTAGGGTATTTGACAAGAAAATGTTCTGGGAATTTTACAATTGGAAGAATGTGTATAATGACAATGGGCCATCAGGGATTTTTGAATTATAGGGTCTTCCTCACAGGAAAGAGAAGATTACTGTGTCTCTCCTGAGGAAATCACCACTTCTCCCCGACAGACGTTTCCTCCCATGTGATCCTCCCTCAT
Organism: Ambystoma mexicanum; assembly: GCF_040938575.1. NCBI lineage: Eukaryota > Metazoa > Chordata > Amphibia > Caudata > Ambystomatidae > Ambystoma > Ambystoma mexicanum. The sequence goes on along the minus strand of NC_090940.1, from coordinate 499,217,496 downwards.
AACACCACCCCCATGGACAGGATGAGGTAGTGGCTGCTGTTCCCTGGCCACATGGGAGAAGAGCTTAGGCTGGGGATCAGTGATGACTCCAGAGGGTTCATCAACATGCTGGGTACAGAATAAATAAGGGAAATGATGCACTGTGTCCTTACTTTATTTTAAGCACACAAAGCACATTAGTGCATTAAGTTCCCGGCACATAAGCTTCCAAGCTGTTTGTCAGAGTAATTTTTCCTTATAAAATCATTTAAAGGCATGTTTTAACTAAACAATTCATAAATATAGTGGGTGGGTTGACGCGCATTTCAACCGGAGTCTTTCTCAAGGCATTGAGAAAGACTTTGGTTGAAACGCGCGTCGGCTGTCTTTTTGTTTTTATGGTTCACCAACCTGGTACATTGTGCATTGGTGTTATGTTGTACTTGAAACAATAAATATCCATGCACAACCAAAACTCAGGACTGAATTGTGTAATAAAAGTGACAGCACTGGAGTACCAATCCTCTTGCCAGCGCCACCAACCAACAAGGTTTTGTCAACGCACCCACTTCTCCTCAACCTCCTGGGAACCCTGGAGTTTGGTTCCCTGACAAAACCATGTGCTAGCCTGCAGGCCAAACCTTGAACACAGACGACAAGTTGCGCAGGGGACCTTGCTGTCCCAACACCAAACTCCTCACCCCTTGTAATCAAATTCATAAATATAGGTCAGTTTTGTTCAAGCATGGGTTTTTGTCAGGACATATTCCCTAATACACATTAGATATCTGCCCTATAAATCCAGGGAAGACAAGAGGTCACAACATTATTGCAGAAACGTTGTATTACTTTCAGGGGACATCAATCAAGCAATAACAAGGGGTGGGTGCTCACTGGACACAAGATATGAAATGATAGTATGTGAATGTATTCTTGTGAAAGATCCAGAATACTATATTTAATTCAGTTCACATGGAAATAGTATACCTTATTTTCTGAAGTCACAAGTGGGTTCTGTCAAACTGGATAACTTGGAGGCTGGGATAAGCCACCTGTGTCAGGATGCTGGTCACAGAGGCAGTATATGGTGACTCCCCAGTGGCCTCTGACCAATTTCATCACCTGGAGCATATACATCAGTCCTAGAGATGTTCAGAACACAAGATTCAGACCGTGAACAAAATAAAAAGTAATCATGATCAACGAGATTGGACTACAATATTAAGGCAGGACAGTGTGGAAAGAGATTCAGGTGAGCACAGTCTGTGGGTTAAAGCGCAGACACAATTGTGGTTTTACTGAGTATTCTCTCTAGCATAACACACAGGGAACACTGCGGATATACACAGGAATTATAGGCAGCCATTCAGGAAGGTTGAGTAACACTCACAGAGTCCCCATAACACCATAGTGGAATCAGGCAAACACCATGACATGGCTACCTGATTCCAAAGGTCTTGACCCTCACTGCTGTGGCCATACCAAGTAATCTGAACACCATTAGGCACACATGGGCAGGAGGAGTTACCAATGGCCAACATCCAATCCCAAGTTTATTACACCAATTTGACCAAGGGGTCAGCAACAAGACCCTGATAGCCCCAATACCAGCATAAGCACATATTTAAAAGCGGGTCGGGACAAGGTCAAAGTGGGGCAGTTTGGAGATGGGTGGAAAGCCAAGAGGTGTGTGAAATGAGCCATGGGAGAGAGAGAGAAATAGGGAGAAAGTGCCAGGGAGAGAAGGATGTTTGTTGAAAGGCAAGACCAGATTAGATCTGGAAGGAAAATGTAACAAGGCGAGTACTGAATTACAGGACAGTAGGATCAGAGAGGAAACAGGAGGGATAAGTACCAAGGGGAGACGCTTGATGGAGTAGGGCCACAGAGGATTGCTCAGGGGAAACTTAGAGACTGGCCTCAGGTGTTAAGCTTGTAATAAAAGATGAATAAATAATGAATAGAACAATATCAGAAAGGAGGTTGAGTGAAGAAGTCCGAGCAGAGGATGGAGTTGTATATGGGTGAGATCAGAGAGGAGCTGGAAGGAAAAATACCCACGAGAGGACAAACCTGGAGGAGGGACAGGGGAGGAAAAAGGGAAATTGAAAATGAGGGTACAAATATGCAGTTTAGAGGATTGATATGAACAGAGCAAGAAGAGGCCAATAGACGCTGGAGGAGGGACAGAGGTTTGAACATGGAAGATGGTCAGAGAGTAATCAGAGGTGGACAGAGAGGTCCAAAGTAGAAAAACAAAAATGGTAAATCTTCAGATAACAAGTGTGCTGAATTGCAGACAGTGAGACCAGTGTGCCCAACATGGGGCGTAAAAAGAGTACTAGCACTGGAAAAGTGGAGAGCTGTGGTGAGCCTACAAAATGGTAGGGCCAAAATGGCTACAGACCCCAAAAGAACAAGAGGGCTCAGTTGAAAGAATACAATGAAACAGTGGAAAATAGCATGGGCAGCCTTGTCTGGCACACTGCTCAGATTGGAAGGAGTTTGAAAGTATGCCATTTGATAAAATCATAGCAAACCCACATTGTACAGCACACAGAATATCTTAGTAAACGAGTCACATAAAAAAAAACTTAATTAGAGTAATCATACCCAGGATTGTCCTGGCATTATTTGGACTGAACCTACACTTCATGAATCCTAGTTGAGAGGCGTGAACTGGAGATCCAATACAGAAGTTCAAACTTGTGGCAAACACTTTTGCCTTATTCTTCAGCTCAACATTTAGAAGACAAATTGGTCTTTAGTACGTGCACCCCCCAAGATCACACACATTGGAGGAAATTTTGAATTGAGTTGCATCATTCTCCCTTTTCAATGCATTTTGTATAGAGGTTACTAAACACAGGGGCTACTGAACCCTCAGATGGTGTGTACACCTCAATAATAAGCCCATCTGGGCAAGTGATAACCCAGGATTGATGGCCCAAATGGCAATGCAGACCTCAAGCATAGACATCTGGACCGCAAGGTTCCCGTCTCAGACAGGGTAAATCTAGGCTCACAAAAAAGGATACCAGCTCTTACAGATAAGGTAAATCATCAAACTTCTACAGGTGACAATGTATATCTAGAAAACAAACATTTATATCAGTCAATTTTGACATCAGACTTCCCATCCCCTTCCTTATGGCACCTATAGATTTCCCCTGCTTCTGCTTTTTCTACATGCCCACCAAAAACCTCAACATCTTGCAGCCTTATTCCGAGAATTTGTTTTGAGTTGGTTGAACAGACTATCGGGCTGCCACTCGATTTCTGAATTCAATATAGATTGGATATTATATAGACAAGTGACTAGATTTCTCTGTGTTCTTTAAAGATTAATTTCTTAATAATTGGACCCCTCAACGTTTTCAAGAAGAAGTTGATATTTCCAAATTCATCCATCGTAGTCGTCTTTATGGTGTCCCAGATTGTATTCACTAGTGTAGTATCCTGATTCTCTATGATAAAAATGTTCTCTGCTGCACCTATTTCCCTTCAAATACATCTGGTCCCTGAAAATATGGGGAGGTAGGCATCATCTCTTTCTATTTTGAGCTGGTTCATATTGAACCTGAAGAGAACTGCAGCATGGCCATAATAGCCTGCTCATCAAAACTCACATCATAAACCAATTTGGAACTCAACCAGAAATTTTAATATTATCGACCCTGGAATACGAATCATGTAGTCCTGAAAGAAAAATATAAGCAATAGGTTTCTTCGGAATCCTTCTGCAGCATCCTGTCCTCCTTTGCATCCATCATCAAGTAAACACTCCCTACCATTGCATAGCACCTTACCCATCATATTTAAAACATGTCTCAGTTCTCCTAAGAAAATTTGCATATCAACACCTGGGCCACAAACACTGCCCAGGATCAATGGCATACCTACAACATTTGTAGGCACAATACAGCACCCACTTGATAATTTAGATTTGTATTCAATAAAATGCTAACTCTTCCAATCTTATTTTTAAAACTGTCCCACCCTACTACAAACACTCTTGTATGACCGGCATAACCTTATAGTACCAAAGGTAATGTCTATGCCCATGTACCATGAAACACAGCCCACACACCAACACAAACAAAGCACTTTACATAAATTGGCCATATTAATGATGATCAGGTAGGGTTCCGCCCTAAGTGTAGCATCGAAACAATCACCATCCATGTGGTGGATGATGCCCTCCAAATCATGGATAAGAGTGACTCATGCCTCTGTGTCCTCATTGACCTCTCAGCTACATTCGATACTGTCAACCACTGCATCCTCCTCATCATCCTTGCCAACAGGACTGGATTCCCTGGCACCGCCTAAATAGGTTTATCTCCTACCCCTCGGGCAGACACCAGGCCGTCCAGATTAACTTTTTGTGTTCTAACTGAACATAGGTCTCCTTCAAAGTCCTCCAAGGTTCCATGTTCTCATTAATCTTTGTTAACCTTTGTTTGGATCCTGAGGGCACTCTCTTCAAAGATCCCAACATACTGTAAGGAAGACATAGTATAAAGAATAGACAGACACAAGTGATCACAGTTCAAGGGTGTGTATTATTATTATTATTATTATTATTATTATTATTATTATTATTATTATTATTGTCATTATTATTTTGTTTTACTTTATTGTGCATTTGGTTAAAATATTGATAAACCTTAAGCACATTTACATAAAGTAAACATTAAATTACATTTCCATACATTTCAACATAGTAAAAGCAGCAACAGAAAATCTATGCACATATAATTAATTTCTATTAAAAAAAACTGTTGTAATTCATACCACTGCAATATGTGCAGAGGAAGGGGGCAATTCATGGTATATCCAAAACAAAAATCAAAGTTATAGGGCTTCTCTCGGTCCTCACGGGACATCCGGCACTAAAGTCAGAGGCCCTCATTACGACCCTGGCGGAGGTCCATGGTGCAATTTGCACCATGGACCATGGCGCAGAGCTGCCAACTCCGCCATGGGGGTTGGCGGACTTACCGCCCCATTCCGACCTTGGCGGGGCGGTAAATCCCCAATCCGCATTTACCCTTCCCCATTCCCATTTTTGCCCCATAGGGTATAATGGGAGTGGGGAAGGCGTTAATTACGCCACCGTAGAATACGGTGGCGTAATTAACGAGGGGACCCGTAGCGCCATGGATTTTTCCGCCTGGAAAATCCGGGCGTAAAAATCACCATGGCGCTACGGAAAGTCCTAATCTGGCGGAGAGGTACGCCATGCATTACGCTGGCGTAAACCCCTCTCCGCCAGGGTCGTAATGAGGGCCAGAGACTTTTTTCATACGTACTATGCTGCGGCTGTAATCACTAACGATGAAGCACCATATAAGGTGATCCAGAATTGGTCAGTTCTCATTTTGTCTATTTATGTACAAGCTTCTGTAAGAGCTCGTTAGAACTGAACACTATGTAAGTGTTTGTCGATCTGTTTTGATATCCTCACTGCATAGTTGACAAAGTCTTAGAGCCTTAGGTATTTCATGCCACGCACCCCGCTATTCCCAAATAGGCAATATGGTAATGCGAAGGTAGATTGTAAAGCATCGCAAGTCGAGGTTGCAAGACTTCATAAGGTAACATGATATCGAGTTAGGTTTGAAGCCCTGCAAAGCGTAAACTTGATAATGCTTTTTCCCTGCAAGTTCTTTCAAGTTTTGAATTCTGTCCCAATCTTCTGTCATTGATTTTAGGACAGTATCTACATTGGGTAGGGTAGTGGCAAGCTTCATACACATATCCAGTGAGCTTAGGAGGTATGTTGCTGAATGTTCTAGCTCACAAATGAATTGCGTGGCCCTGTGTGTCCGACTGTTGGTTCCCAGGGAACTGCATAGTTCGTTAGTATCCTCTTTTGGTGCAATTATTCTAAGATTTAAAATAGTCAGTTGAACTGATTGATGGGATAAGGCTCATATAATAGATTGGCAGAAGACCGTCTGTGTTATTAGCAAGCCATTTCCTCCTTATTTTACTACTTACATAGTCCCTTATAAATTGTGATGAGGGATTCAATTTCAGAGGGAATCCCAGATAGACATGATAATCAACTACTTCCAGGAGGGCTGTCTCATCTTCCAGGTGAATCCTGAGTCCTAAGAGAAGGACCGAACCTAAACACATGACTTTGGTTTTATTGATATTAATGACCATATGATTCCCATGTGCAAAGAACAATTATGTGGCAATAGAGCGCTGAAGGATGATGGCAGTTTGGTCAAAAAGGACAATGTCGTCTGCATAACTGAGCCAGGGAATTGGAACACCATGCATCTTGGGAGGATAATTTCTGGCTGCTTCCAACTGACCCTCCATGTCAGCCATGTAGAGATTGCATAGCAGGGGGTCGAAGACACATCTCTGTTTCAAACCCAAATGAGTGTGTGTCCACCCGGTTGTTATATCATCCAAGCTAAGGGATACAGATGCCCGAGTGTTGGTGTGCAAAACTTGTATAAAATATAGTAGATTGGGATCAATATTCCAAAGTATGAGCAACCACCAAAGGCGTGAGCGGGAAACCAAGTCAAAGGATTTTCTAAAATCTATCAGACAACAATAGAGATTTGGGCTAATATGCCAGGATGTGTCTCACATAAGAGATTAAATTGTGCATATATTATTAAGACTACCAAGTGACTTCCTGAAGCCAGTTTGCAGGCATTTTAGTACATTCTTATTTTCTTGAGTCCAGGCATTTCACTTTTTAAGGAGGTTCATGGAGAATATTTTCATGCTTGAATCCAGCATGGCCTGAAGTCTGCTGTTAGAGGGATTGTCCCTACTTCCTTGTTTATAGACTGGTATTAATACAGTCTGCTTCCAGATTTCAGAGACTCTTCCAGTACGTTCTTTCTGACGGTATAGGTTAAGTAAAAATTTCACCGAGAATGTAGGATTGGCCATCAGGGTGACATTTGCCATTGCGTCGGGTCCAGCAGCACGAGAAGACTTTAACCTCTTAATAATGTAAACTATGTCCTCAATGCCAACATTTCCCCCCAAAAAACTGTTGGAAGGGGAGTAGGATGAGGTCACAGGAGACAAGTAAGATATGTTTCATCCATTGCGCTTCAGATATGGGATTTAATTCAATCGGGTCATTGGATACCATGGGCTCTCTAAAATGCAACCAGAATCTATTACTATAATTAGTTTTGAGTGCTTGTGACACAGCAATCCAGTTAATTCTATTCAATGAGTGCCTGTGCTCTTCAAGCCAATTTTTATATTGGGTTCCTATAGATAACAACAAAATGTGTTTGTCTTTGATATCAAGAGACAACTGACTTCGGACCTGTGCCCTTGCCTTCCGATACTGCAGATTTGTATGAAGGATTTGGGGGTTGAAATTGTTCAGCTTCATTTCCTTTGTTCTCCCAAATGGGCAAGCGCCCAGAGAAATTATCATCAGGCCTAACTTATCAGCATTTCAAGGTTCCAGCTGTTGGACTTAAATCAGGTCTCTATGGGAGCTTAATTGGATGACATAACATTGTTGAATTTACTTGTTTTCCCCACTGTCCAATGAAAGCATTTTCCCGCTGAGTTCACACTAACTACTGACGAGCATGGTAACGTAACCCTGGGTTTATCTAGCATGGTCAACCAAGTAAGTGTTGCATGATCGCTGTGGGAATTATGTGCAATTTTAAGTTGCGAACAGAGCCTAAGCATGTTAGCGTTGATTATCGCATGGTCGATGTATGACCTGGCTCTGCCGTTTCACCATGTGAATGGAATGGTTGGAGAAAGTATATTTGCACTGACCAAGTGTGTGAGATCGTAGTTATGTGCAAAATTAGTCCAGCCACGTGCCGACACTGGTGGAATATAGAGCTTCCCAGTATTTTAGTTATTCCCCTATATGTCATTATGGGCAAATCAATGCAGATCATGCACATCAAGATCCCCAGAGATCACTCTCATACTCTCTGGGTTGTTGCTACACCAAATTCTCAGGATCTTAGATAACAATGATTGGATTGTTTTAGTTTTGCCACCTTTTGGGGGTCATATACATTAATGATCAATATCTGTTCCTTTATAGCTGGGACGGATACAACCGTTGACAAGACTTGTGGAAGAGAAGTGTCTACACAAAAGAGAATTTGTTTAAAATAAGAACGCACCCCTATGGCCAGTCCCCCACTAGGATGACCTCTGTTGGAGGAACACCAGGCTTACAATAAACAGTATATCCATCTATAAAAAGTTCAGAAGTAAGCCACATTTCTTGTAAAAGAAATATATCACAGGCATCAATTTTTATACGACCCCGAAGTTGTTTGAAAAAAGTGCTATGGAAATGAGTATTCCATGTTATCGAGGATAGTATATTAGATAGGGCATGTCATCAACAGTTGTTAGAAGACACATTTTCACATTGCCATTGTAAGATGGGTTTCATGGGAATCTGGCTGACAGTAACGTGTGAGCATGAAGCTAATAGCAGAGAAGGTTCTGTATTCAGTAAAGTTGTTTTAGCTGAATAGGGAATCTTCAGGGTTCGAGATGAAATAACCATATTAGATGACTCTCCTTGTTCTGCTTTAAGCTGCTGTCGTCAGATAGTCAGTCTAAAACCCAAGAATTCTAGTTCATTGGCTCAAGATTTTATTAATGCCACCATCAGGGTTGACGTTCATTGAAAGTATTGCCCAATTAGAAGGACTATTAAACTTAGACAGCTCAGTGCGGAGGATGTCTGATGATTCTTCTGGTCAAAAACTGGCTTGCATTGTTGTGGTTTACTTCCTCCAGTTTAACCCATTTACCAAGTGCTCACACCGTTTCACATGCATATCTTCCTTGTTGGTGAAATGCTTTTCTGCAGTACTTTTTATTTTATTTTTTATTTCGTTTTATTAAGGCTTTCAAAAACATTACATGCATAAAAAGCATTGCTTGGAGTACAGTATGAACGTCAACATCTCACTCCCCTCCCTTACCTGAGCAAAAACCTTATTACCCTCTTTGCAACGCTCCCACCCTCCCTCCTCCCCTATGGAACAGAGTCTTCCTCTGGGTTTATCACTGCATATTAATTCCATTGTTGTGGTGTGTAGTACAATTGTTCCTTCAAAATCAGTCCATGGTTTTGGCCGCTTAATTGAGGCACAGTCTGATAAGATCCATGGGCCTGCTCGTGTGGGGATTCCCCACACGTATGAGGTAACATTCTCCAGATGTGGTTATTGGTTTACAAAGGTTTTGAGTCTACGATCATCATACACTTCAGTCTCCTAGGTATTAGGTATATAATTGTCCATAAATTCTCCCCATAGCAGTTCATATGGGGTAGATTTGCCATGGAGAGCTGTGGTTCTCTTTTCCATTATGCATATATTGGTGGTGACTTTAATCCATTCTTTCTTTCCTGGTACCTTTGCCCCTTTCCACAGCATCACAAGACAAGCCTGTGATGACAATAGGAGAAGCGCCAAAACCCCGTCACTCTCCTGAGCTCCTCCTCAGACTCTTCCAGCCCAAATAGTATGAAGAACGGATCATTAATGCGGTAGACCCCGTCCAGCTCTCTAAACCAACCCAAGAATTTTTTCCAAAATACCCTGATATGTGAGCATCCCCACCTCATATGCCAGTAATCCGTCCTCTCGCCACATTGTCGCCAGCACAGGGAACTGGTTGACTGGAGCATCTTGGATAATCTGTGTGGGCCATATTGCCACCCGTGAAAGCTTGATGGGAAGCAGTTTGTACTTTCTCACTATTGACATTTGCGGAGGTCCTTTGCATATTTTCCCCCATATGCCGGAATCTATTTCCGATCCAAGATCCCTTTCCCATCTGAGCCTCAGAGGTTCAGTGGATTCTTTTTCTGCATCTATCAGGGCCCTGTACATGGCAGAGATCAGGGCCTTATAGTCACTCCTTTTGTCTAGAAGCTCTTCGAAGGGGGTAAGGTCCCTCTGGATCAACTTCTTCCATTTGTCCCTCATAAGGATTCCTTTAAGTTGAAGTAAAAGAAAGACCGGTAGGGGACCCATCTACAATGCCTCATCAAGGTCAGTGATTGTAACAAAATTGCCTGCCTTCCAAAGTTGACTTGTGCTTGCAAGACCCGTTTCAAACCAGGATTGGAATCTTTTGTGATTAGGGATGTCTTTTCAGCCTCCGGGAGCCCAAATATGGCTCAGTGGCAACAGCCATGAAGTGATCCCCGCATGTGAGCCCCTTCCCGCCAGATTTCCCATATGGTGCCCAATATTGGGTGGTCCCTAATTCTGCGTATGAACTTACTTCTCGGAACCCATAGCCATTCTGCAACCATGGCTGGGGCTAGATTGAAGTTGTCCAGGTCTATCTATTGAAGTCCTCTCTGCCCTCTGAGGTTGGGGATAAGAACCCTTAGCTGTGCTGCATCATAATACTTCTGTATGTCTGGTAGACCTACACCATCCTTGTCTCTTGGTAATGTTAGGATCTCATAAGATACTCTTGCTTTCTTCCCTTGCCACAGAAACCTCATAATTGCCCGTTTTACCTCACAAAAAAATGGTTTCGGGAGGCGAATCGGAAGCATCTGGAACACGTACCGGAATCTGGGTAAACACACAATTTTTACTGCATTAAGTCTCCCAAGCCAGGATGTAGTGAGTTTTCCCAATTTTTCCAGGTCCGCTCGAAATCCCGAGACAAGAGCAGGAAAATTGGCATTGTAAAGGGTGCTTAGATCTCTTGATAGATTTATCCCCAAATAGCGAAGGGTGTCACTTCCGATCATTAGGCCCAGTTGGGCAAATCTACCGGTCTCACCTTGGCCGGACTATTGCAGTGGGAATAAAATTGATTTGGCCCTATTAATCTTAAAGCCTGCCAGTGCCCCACATTGTTCAATCATGCAAATCACCCTAGGTATGGATGTCATAGGGTCCTTCACATGTAACAGCAGTTCGGCCACGTATAGAGCTACTTTGTATTCTCTTCCGCCCACCTCATGTCCCTCTACCTGTTTGTCTCCTCTAAGTCTTTGCACCAGGGGTTCAAGGGAGAGAGCAAACAATAGCGCTGAGAGGGCAACCCTGCTGCGTGCCTCTACTCAGTTAAAACAATTGGGAGTAATCACCATTAACGGCTACTGACGCCTTGGGGGAAGTATAAACTGCCTTTATCCCCCTTCAAAATCTTGCACCCAGTCCCACTTTGTCTGTGACCACCGCCAGGAAAGCCCATTCCACCCTAATGAACACCTTTTCCGTGTCCTGGGATAGGAGGATTGGGTCCCCTGCCATGCTCCGTGACTCGTGCATCAGGTGTAGTGTCTTACACATTGTGTCTGCACCCTGTTGCCCCATTAAGAAGCCGACCTGGTCCGCGTGTGTCAAATTTGGCATGTATGTTTCGAGCCTCGCTGCTAGTACTCTTGTGTAGATGTTGGCGTCGATGTTTAGTAGCGATATGGGGTGGTAGGAGCCACACTTTCTGGGGTCCCTACCTTCCTTGGGGATCACCGTGATGAGCGCTCTAGAGAAAGAGTCTGGGGCCACCGCTGTCTCAAGTATATAGTTGAACAGCTCCACCATGAAGGGAAGGAGAGGAGAAAGGAAAGACTTGTAAAAACCTGCTGTATAGCCATCTTCCCTCAGGGCATTCCCTAATGGCAGCCTCTTCACAGCCATCTTAATCTCTTCCGCAGTGATCAGGGCATCGCTGGAAAGATCTGGCATCTGTACATTCTCTATGTATTCGTATATTCTCAGCCGTTCTTGGCCGGCTTCAGATTTATATAGGGTTGCATAAACTGTCTCGAATGCCTCTGGGTTATCCCCTGTCCCTGAATTCTGAGTACCCTCTGTCCCCTCTATGGGCACCACCAATCTCTCAGCACATTGTCTGCGCAGTCTGGTGGCTAACAGTGTGTCTGCCTTATCTCCTGTTTCAACTATCTGACCTTTCTCTAGGATTCAGAGCTCTTCCCTCTTACGTTTGACTTATTGGACCTTGCTCTCCCTCTCCTCTGTGGCGTACCGTGCCTGCCTCTCTATCCAGGTTGGCTATCTCCTCCCTCAGTTAGCCTTCTACCAGAGTCTGCTCTCTATTTTTATGGGCCCCTTCCCTATCAGAATCCACCGCCATGTTGCTTTTCCCACTTCCCATACCGTGGTCTTTGATATCCCTCCCGTATTATTCGTTTTTAAGTATTCCCTTATTTCCCCCTCCATCTCAGTTCAGAAGAAAGGGTCGTTCCACAGCAAATCATTGCACTTCCACTTCAATCCCTTCCGTGGGAGACCTGCCCAGTCTAAGTTCACCAGGACCATGTCGTGAATAGACCATGTGATCGGTGAGATCTCAGAGTGCATCGCCACCTCCCACAGGCTGCCCGTGATGTACAAATAGTCGATCCTGGTGAAAGTACCATGGGGTGTCGAGTAAAAGGTGTTCCACCTCTCATCTGGATGAAAACTTCGCCATACATCCTGCAACCCATAGACATCTAGCATTCCCAAGACCCCAGCTCAACCCCCATCTATCGGGTCTTGAGTTACAGGGTTGCCCACCTGCCTTTCTAGTTTGATGTCTGCCCTGACGAGGAACCCCACCCCAGCCTTTGTCAGGGTGCCTGAACCCCAGTGTTCCCCACCCAAGTCTCGGACCCAGGATCCTACATTCCTCCCCATGTGCATATTTGGTTTCCTGCAGAAATAGCACATCAAGATTCGCCCTTCTAAACTCCCTGGCCACTAGGGACCTTTTCCTGAGCGAGTTCCACCCCTTATCATTTAGTGTTCCACCATAAGGAGGCTATCCCCTTGAGGGCTTAGGTCAACCGCCATTCTATCTTTAGTGCATCTAATGAGCCCTTGATAGGCCCCAGCGGCCTAGTCCATAATTCAACACACCTGTCACAACTTGTGTTCTGCTCGTAAAAGAACCCGTTCCCACCCTTTTCCCCCACCCGTGCCCTCCCTCCTCCCTCTCCCCCTAAAGCCGTCCGATACTGCCAGGTTAACATCATCAGGCAGAGTACAGACCACCAGCAGGAACCAGATACCCCTCGGTCCCCTCTTAATGCAATCTCCATAACATTTTGCCCCACCTGCCCCTGTGTCTGTCTGTGTGCCCCCACCTGCCCCATGTCCTTCTGTGTGCCCCCACCTGCCCACATGTCCGGCTGTGTGTCCCCACCTGCCCCCATGTCCGGCTGTGTGTCCCCACCTGCCCCGTGTCCATCTGTGTACCCCCACCTGTCCCTATGTCCTTCTGTGTGCCCCACCTGACCCTGTGTCCGTCTGTGTGCCCCCACCTGCCCCTGTGTCCGTCTGTGTGCCCCCACCTGCCCCAGAGTCCATCCGTCAGCCATCTTGCCCTCCCCCATCCCCTCTTCTCCTTTCAATTATTTTAGCACTTACTTGTCATTGTCCCTTGTCCTCTGTTAACAGCTTGTCTGTCCACCCCTTTTCCTACTTGTTTTCTCCTCCCACTCCCACCCAGCACTACCTTGATCAGTCGCTGACCCTTTAAGATAGTCACTTGTTTTGTTCCTCTACTTTTCCCCTCTATCCCCTCCCCCATACCTCCCCTCCTCTTGTCACTCTTGCGCTGCAACAATTGTCGTCAGGCATAGTAATGGTACTGCTAGTATTGTCTCCTTTTTTCCTTCCTCTCCTCTCCCTTTTTGTTCCATGCACTTGTACTATCTGTTATGATATGATAGTATTTCTCACATTCTGATTTGTTTCAAGGACCTTTAAGAATGTAACTGTATTCTCCCACGTTCCCTCCCTCCTTGAAGCGCTTTGAAACACATTGTGTATAGGCGCTATGCAAATAAACAATCAATCAAAATCAATCAATTGAGCCCCTCCGCCCCCCCCAAACACCTCACACATACACAACAGTCCCCAAAAATTTTCACAATGATCTTTCCCAGTAAATCGATACGCCACCAGGACTGCAGAAGTACCGGACTCGCACAGTTACTCATTCCTGGGTGACTCGATTCCCTGAACTCACCATTGCCCAATTTTACCACAATTATTCAGGGTTCAGGCGTCAAAACTGAATCTCCCCAGAGCGCCCCAGGACCCAATCCCCTCTTGACGGGTCCGGGACACTCTAGAAAAGGTCTTATCCCGGGGTCTATCCGCCAGAATCAACACATGGATCCAGGCCAGCAGCTTCGAGATTCGTGAGGGGCACCACACTCCCTTTCGTCGGTGCTCCTGCAACCCTGAGGTCGTTTTAAGCTTCTATCCCTGGGGAGGCATTCATCCTCCTGTATTTTCTGGAGCCCGGTATACGTCTCTGTCTCGGCCCTTGAATATGCCATTGTCTGTTATCTTCCCCGTCTGGGTTCTGCTCATTCTCCTGGTTCCCAAAAGTGCAGCCATGCAATTTTTTATGTCCCTCTCCGTTTTCAGCTTCTCCTTGCATCCTTCAGGTTCAAATGCAAGAGAGAATGGGTAGCCCCATCTGTCGTGGACTCCTCGATTTTTTTACCATTTTGTGAAGGGCATGCACATCTGTCTCAAGGCAAGTGTCAGCGACGAGAGGTCTTGGAAGATTGTCACCCTGTCTCTGTCAAGGGTAAATGGGCAACTGCATTTTGCTTTCTCCAGGATTCTTTCCTTGTCGCTGTAATTGTGGAACCGAGCTTAGATGGTCCTCGGTATTCCGGCAGCTCCCCGTGCTCTATGTATCCTTTCAATCTTTGCCTCATCAATGGAATCGTCCACAAAGAGTTTCATGATGTAATGGAGAGTCCTTTTTAGATCTTGTTTGGCGTCTCTCCCTCTCTACTCGGAATACAAAAAAATCTTAGGTTGTTTCGCTGTTCACGGTTCTCCAAATCATCCATCATTAGGCGGAATTCCTCCTCTCGGGTCTCTATTTTGGTTATTCTCTGATCCATCCGAGTCTCGAACGTGTTCAACGAGGTCTGCTTGCTTTCGACTCCTTCATGTCTCTCCTCCATCTTGTCGATCCTCTGGGTGATTCTGTTGACCTTTCCACCAATGTCTGCCCTCATGTTCTTGATTCCTTCCTGCAAAGCTGCCACTTCTTCCTTGGTTGCCGCAGAGTCAGTCCATGAGGTCGCCATGATGTGTGTGCAAGGGGTCCCAATGTCAGGGCGAAGTGAGGTGTATATGTATGTCGCTAACTTCTGCCGTATGTCCATGCACTCCAATTCGGGCACATTTAAGCAGCCCCTTGTCCTCTCAGTGTAGCTTCCCTTCTCCTTTGAAAAGTGTCAATGCTCTTGATTCAGTGGTTCAATCTACACTCTGGCTTCCTCTAGTTCTCAGACTTTTGTTCCATCATCTCTATGGTGGGCACACTTCCATCGACCGGGGGCCAACACTGCAAGGGCCAGGACAGGGTGCAGGCGGGGTCCCTCTCTTCTAAACAATACATGTCCCTGGAACCAGTTGTTCTCACAAACTCAGCTCTTCGGTGCTGCCACCTCTGTGGTGGACACGCTCCCTTCTGTCGGGGGTCTTTCCCAAAGGGGAGCAGTCCTGGGCAGGGGAGGAACCAGGTCCCCGCCGCTTCAGGTCACCTTTCTCTCCTCTGTGCACCACCAGTACTTGGCTGCCAATTATCCCTGGGGCCTTTTCTTCCAGGGGGCACCATGGAGAGCAAGGCTCCCACCTCACTTCTTCCAGGGAGCAGGCCCAATTGCATCTATTTTTCTCTGGCCAGAGTTTGGGAGGAGGGCACACGCCCCAAGGCTGGGGTCCCAAACCTCCCACAGCTCTGGTTTGTTGCGTTTCTCAGACGGTCTCTCGGTATTCTCCACTTGGTTTGTTGAGTGGGGGTCTATCCTTGATGGCGAGGACCTTGCAGTCTTTGATGGAGATCTTTCCCTATAGGAGCGGACAACTGCAGATAGAGCACTCCTTCCACACTTCCCGGGTCATGATTGCAGCTGCTTTCATCCCCCCCCCACTCACCGGAGTCCCGAAAGAGGGCACATGCCCCAAGACTGGGGGCCCAACCCTTTGTTATGTCTATCTCTTATGAGGAGATAAGTACATACGCTGGAGTGTGTCCGGGTACTATAGAGTTCTCACTGCCCTTGGCCCGGTATACGGTAGGAGGCAGACTATGACGTCCAAATTAAGGTAATTGAAGTCACCAGTGCCCCTACTGGCAGGGGTGCTCCCCCCCGTTGCTCCTTACCGTTAGCACCAGTTATCGGTCAAGGGTTGTGCCGCCTTGTGGTGCTCTTGTCTGGATCCCGGCTTCCTTCTCCTAGCCTCTTGTACCACCGGGATACCACTCGCTCACCAGAGTGCTGTTTGAGTCCTGAATAGCTGCCTTTTACAGGGTCATGATTGCAGCTGCTTCGACCCCAACCACTCTCCATAGTCCCAAAAGAGGGCACATGCCCCAAGACTGGGGCCCAACCCTTTGTTGTGTCTATCTCTTATGAGGAGATAAGTACATACGCTGGAGTGTGTCCGGGTACTATAGAGTTCTCACTGGCATTGGCCTGGTATACGGTAGGAGGCAGACTATGACGTCCAAATTAAGGTAATTGAAGTCACCAGTGCCCCTACTGGCAGGGGTGCACCCCCCCGTTGCTTCTTACTATTAGCACCAGTTATCGGTCAAGGGTTGTGCAGCCTTGTGGGGCTCTTGTCTGGATCCCAGCTTCCTTCTCCTAGCCTCTTGTACCGCCGGGATACCACTTGCTCACCAGAGTGCTGTTTGAGTCCTGAGCAGCTGCCTTTTACATGTTCCTTGACTAGTTTATGTGATAGCGCCTATCCTCCCCTGCACCTTTGGAGCTCCACTTCTTCAGGTCCTCGGGGTAAGGGTGAGGTCCCGCCCTGCGATGGTCCCGTCAGGGCTACGGACCTCCTCTGGTTCCTTAGGGTGGAGTCCACTGCATGAGTTTGTATTTTTGTGAGGGTCGTGGCCAACCCCTCCTAATTAGGTGCCACTCTTTTCCTTTGGGTGGGGTTGTGCCTTTTTCGCAGTGTCTAAATGTGTCATCAACCTCACTGGTCCCGATCCCCTGCAGCACCCCAGCCCTGGGCCACTTAAATATCCCCCCAGGCTGCTAGAGGGCTTCAGGTTGAGGTTTCCTGACTCTTTTCCTTGGGTCTTGAACTGTGTGTGGGGCATCCCCTTCTCCACCCACACAGCCAGCCCCTTGACACCTCGAAATCCAAGTTATGGGGCCCTGTCTGGTTATTTGTGGGCCCCCTGAGAAGTTAAGATGATCCCTACTGTATCTGAGGCCCAATGCTTTGTTTCCGTGGGGGCACGTGTGATGATCCATGCCCGGGCCCCTTTGCCTGCACTCTTAATGCTGCAGATGCACTCCTTTACTTCTTGACATTCCATGCTTGCTCACCCGCTCGGTTCACCTACCGAGGGGGCCCGATGCGGCGCTCCCGCAGGGATCGAGCGGCTATGTGAGGGCATGTAGCACGGTCTCCACCCGCCCCGATCTGCGTTGTGGAGGAGAGGTGGGGGTGGGCCCACGTTCCTCGCTTCAACAGACAGCACCTCACCAACTCGAATGTATAGGCTGTCTCGGGGGATGCAGTCCATCCCTACTGCGATGACGGAGTCTCAGAGGTACGGGGCTTGCAGGGGGTGTTAATCCAGACGCGCACTGAGACAGCGGTTCCTCCTCTCGGCCTACCTCCATTTCACGGCTCTCTCCAGGATGAGCTGCAACGAGCGCTCCCTGGGATCCACAGCCTGCCACAAACTGGCGGGTGGGTGAAAAGGAGGAAGTCCATAGTGTTCGGCCCACTCGGTTTTTGGATCACGCTCAGCTGTGCCTCATGGTTGGGCCGTGGGCAATGCAGATCCCCGTCTTCACACGGCGCCAATGCCACTTTCGTTTTCACTTTCCCCCACCAGGTGGTCTTCTCAGTGTTCCACAGCAAACTGGGGTCGCTTTAGTATGATTAACACCGTTTCTTTCTCACCTTGTGGAGGGGGGTTCCCACACCATTATAATCAAATTATTTTGGGGGTGGGGGTCTTAGAGTGGGGGCTCAAGCCACTTTTGGGACCATTAGGCGAGGAGCTCACGTGGAGTACGACTGCACCAATGCGCCCCTGGTGCCACCCTGCAGTCTTTTTTTATGTAAATTAGGGAAAGTAGAGGAAATTGCTTGTGAAGAACTTTGAATGTCAGCATGCGAGGCAGCATTAACAGAGTGTTGAATCAGATCCCCGGAAGGTGTTGAGGGAATTCTTGAATTCTCGTGGTAGAAATGTGCTGATGAATATTTATAATGATAGGGCTGAACCAAAAGCCAACTGTTCATAGGGCCAAGCAATTGAGCCTGCCTAGACGTACCATGGTTAAGGGGTAGAGGAATTGGAGGAAGGTGTCAGGATAGCCATTTCCGATGTAGCCTGCAGCTGCATCAAGTCAGGGGAAGCTGACATATTGGTGCAGGGGAGGCTGTCTTGGGCTCCTAGTGCAGAAGTATCATTGCTTGTAACATCAACATAGTTTCTCTGTAATCCAATACACCTGTTAAGAAGGGAGTGGTTATTATCGATCATGAGGGAAGATGCTTTGCTAGGAGGTCGCTGAAGCAGAGGGATTTGCATCCTATTGGAGGGGCCAAGATTCGGGGGGAGCATGCTGGTGAATTTAGTGATAGTGGCCTGTGTGCCAGTGGCAGCGTTAGAACAGATTTCTTTTTCCGGTAGTTTAAATGAGGATTCTGGACTTCTTTGTCATTTAGTTGACGGTACTGAGGCGCTGTGCAGGCCGTATTTGCCATGTGCTGCCCGCTTCATGTTCTATGAAGGGGCATGTAGCTAAACGTGCACACTGTGTTTTTGTTGCTGCAAATCGAGCAACAATCACAGCGTTTACATTATGTAGTGCCTTCCAATACTGGTCATAAATTGAAGTTTGTCAAGGAGCGTATGTTACATAAAACAGCTATTTTAACACAAATAATCCTCTTTGCATTCAAGAAACATTGATGAAATCACAATTCCTGGATTGAACAGACTCAGAGCACACCAGCAATAGAGGCTATAAGCTACTGCTAACAGGTCGAATACAGTCAGGCAAGTAAGACAGAAACGGTCGGGCACCACACCAGTGAGGCTTCCCTCTGCGTGCCGTGCTAATCTATGTTAGGCCGCACCAAAAAACAAAAAGCCCAATGACACTCCCTCCACTTACTCTCTCAACAAGCCGACCACTGTTCATTCGGCAGCCAGTGAATCTGCCCCATCTTGCTGTCAGCATCGGCAAAATTGCGGGGAGAGAAGGCTGAAGCGGCCATTAGCAGTCATAGAAGCAGCAGCACTGTTTGTAGTTGTACAGACTCAAATTGCCTAGTCTCACTGCCTGCTTCCCTACCAGCAGGGGAGTTGCTAGGTCTGGAAAAGACCAGGGGCTAAGCTGATGTCGGAACTGTTGGGACTGGGGGCTAGCTAGTCTTTTGGCTGTAGCTCCTGAGATTCTATCTGGGGCTACAACCAAAAGATCAGGGGCTATAGCCCCCTTAGCCCCCCTAGCAACGCCCCTGCCTACCAGTAGTGCCAATACCATCAGAGGAGTGAATCTAAGGAAAGAACCTCACACAATACACGCTGAGCACACTGAACACAGAATCGTCAAGCCGCACACTGGACTGAATTGAATGGCAGAAGCAGCTGCTCCCGACAATCACTGAGCCGCTTCTGACAATCACCCAGCCGCTTCCGACCACACCAGTGCACCAGTTTGATCTGTGCTAATGGGGTTTATTAAACTGTATGTGAAGGTTGGAAAAACGTCTAATCTATACCTAAATCTAAGATGGGAGCAAGCTAAGACCTTCAAATGACAAATAAGGTGACTAGTAGTGTTGTGTCAAAATAAAAGGCCTATACTTAAATAAAACTATTGCCAATCCTTACAACTAATACAAAAGTGTGTGGGATAAGATTTCAAAGAAAGAAAGAAGTGCTCACAAATGATAAGTCAGGATGTGAAAGCCGGGGGTCTCCCTGCCCCACATTTTGAGCACAGGACAAGGTGGGACTCCTGAGCACAGCACATGCTTGAGCTTTCCCCAGCACTATTCAACAGTCGTCAGTGGTTAAGTGTCTTTTCTACAAACGTCTCTTCTCTGAGGATCTGATGTGGCCAAAGGAACAAACAAAAGTTCCTGTTTGCATACACGTTGGGTAATGACTTTTCACCTCTGGATTCCCCCTCTTCCGGGCTCAGATCCCAAAACAGTTCTTAGCAATATCAGGACCTTCGATGGTTAGCTTTCATACATCTGATGGCTTGATCGGTTCAATTATAATAATCAAAATGTTCCTTTCGGATTGCACTTGAGGTGATGATTCTTCACCTCTGTGTCCCGCTCTTCTGGGAACAGATGCCTCTCGAATATCAGCCTAGCTCCAATCAGGTGTGCTCTGTCTTATATTCCAAATAGTTTCTCGATTGCATTCACATGTCATTGGGGTGATGGCTTCTCAACTCTGGATCCCCCTCTTCTGGGCTCAGACCCTTTTTCAACATTAGCCTCCCTCCGTCGGTTCACTACAGCCTATTGAAAAGATCAATGTCTCCTGTTACATTCACGATTCTTAGTGTCTTTTTAGATTCTTAGTGTCTTTTTAAACAGTTCACTGTGGACTACCCGCTGCCGGGCTCACCTTTGTCAACACAGTGTTCATCAGGACTTTATACTTCACCACTTTTCGTCAGCGTCCCTCCATCGGGTTTCCAACTTTTTCTAATCACACATTTTCTTCTACTTTCCTACGATGCAGGATTAATTTCCTTTAACATTACAGCCTTCTGTTTCGATTGTACAGAGGATATTACTAGACCCCTTTAGGACCACTTTGACTGCTTTCACACCTCTTTCCAAGGCCTTCAGGTAACAGTAGTTTCAACACTAGGGTGTTTGCCCAGAGTTTCTCGAGTGAGCACCCACTCCTCTGCAGCTGTTTTTTGCCTCTCATTTTAACAGTTCTTTGTACTTTTTTTAATTTGCCACTTTGCGACTTTCATTCAACACTGTTCGGTTTCTTATTGGTTCTCCGACTCGACTTACTGGCTGTGATGAACGATTGGCTTTACTTGTATCGGGAGTCAAGGCCAGTACCGCGGTAGCAGGCGTCTCCCTCTGTCCTACTTATCTGCGAAGGCACGCTCTGTGAATCATTGGCATCTGCTGCAACACACGTGGGCATTGTTTGTGGTTTACGATTCCTTCTGTGGAGGTTTCACAGACCTGGCTTGGAAAGGGCAAGGTCGCTTCTCTCCTTGTTACCCTCTCAGTTTGCACCGTTTCTCTCCTCCTCTTGAACTGCTGTGCTGAGTTAGCTCACTCATCGTGTGGTCTGCCTTGCCGTCCCGTGCTCTCGTGCTCCACGCTTTAGGCCTGTAAGAGGATTCAATTCAACACTACAGCTGAGTCAACGCCTAGTCTATAATACTGAATGAAAACCCTTATTGATATAACTTTATGTCCAGTTCATGCGTTCTGGATGACTACCCCTATATAACACCCCTCTCTTGGAATCCTCCTGACCCCACTGAGCCAAGAAATAGTTCTGTTTTGCAAGTTAAAAGGTTTAATTGATAATTTAAACAATATATATATATATATATCACGCTTTATAATAAATTAATAATTGAATATCACACTTAATCTGATATGATAAAGATTAACAACGGAGAATCTGGCACTAGCACACTTCTTTATAATCACTAAGGAGTTGACATGAAATGGATAAGATAGCAACAATACTTTTATGGTTTCCCATGGATGCAATGTGGAATGAAATGCAGTACAGAAAATAACTTGATAGGATTTCAGCAAAAGACAATGTAATCACTTTCTTGTACAATTCACCCCCCTTTTATGCAATGCAAGGAAAGGGAAGGAAGGCACACAATTCTCAGAAATGCAATTCAAACGTAATTCAGTTCACCCAGCAACTTAGACTACAGAAGTTGAAAACACAGGCCCAAATGCTTTTAAATGTGCTGGCAATGAGGAAAAAAAATATGCTAAAAATGCTTTTAATTCCCTCTAGAGGTTTAGGGTGAGTGGTATCTAGTTTATATTAGCTCAGGCTCACTCTAGCAGTGATGCAGGGATAGTTTTTATGAGGCAAACGATTTTTCTTAGAGGAAAGCAAAAGCAGCTATCTTTTTGCAAGTGGAGAAATTTTCAAATCGCGGCAAAATTCGCGAATGCATCTGGCACGATTACAGACGAACTACAAGGGCTGTCATTTTGGGGTCCTAGGAAAGCCTAGGATCTCAGCTTCCAGATGAAAGTTACTGCAAGTCTCTAGCACAAACGGTCGCGGAGATATGAGCGATTAAATAAAGGTCGTTTTTCAGATTGAAATTTTAAAGTTCAAAAAGACAAGTGCAGCTTGCGACTAGCAAATCACAGGTGACAGCTTTACAAATGACAGGTGACAGTTAGGAGGCAGTTCTACTTAGATTAAAATAGCTTGGATTATATTATTTTAACTAAGAGATTGGTTCTGCACAGTTTTCTAGGTACTCACACTATATTCTTGAGTTAAATGGGCCTCGCCACGGATCTGGTCAGGTTTTAGACTGGACTCTGGTCTCTGCACTTCACAGTGATCTGGGTCAGCTCTGCTCTGCCTCTAGTCTGGCCTGATGGATTTGAAGTCTGGATCTTTCTGCACAGCTTTCTCTAGAGATTGATGAAGGTAAAGTATGGATTTTCCAGCAGAGCGTCCCGCAGCAAATGGATTTGAAGGTCCCTATCTGTCCTGTCTCTCTGCTTTTATGTGTTTTTTTTTATGGGTGTGTGTGCAGCATCACTAGACCCTACCCCTCTCCACTTATCATTGGCCAAGCTTTCATTTCTCCCCTGATTGGGGGAGCTAAGTTGTGTCAGAGTGATGTCATTTTACAGCCTGCAGAAAGTCCACTCCTCCTGTCAACTTGCACACAAATCTAGATTTGAACCAAATACATATTTCATAGCTACACAGTGGTTTGAAATTACATGCACCCATCACATATTACAGGAGGTATCCCCTGTTCCAACTCTGCTCTTCCTGGGGGCTTGCATTCAGAAATGGCAATATTTTGCACTTTTTAACTGGTTTGCAATATCGGACATTAACCCAAATTTACACACATGTGCGCAAGGAGTATGGACATTAGTTGATGAAGTGTCAGATTTTTCACATGCACACATTTTGAGTAATATCCTCTTTTCCGCTAAAACCCCCCTGAACATGCCACCGGTTCTAAAAACCTCTTAAAATGTGGGCAGAAAAATCACAAGAATTATGGTGTTGTTTAAATAATTTTCACAAGTCCGTACTATGAGTTATTCATCTTTTTAGAGTTATGTTCTGGCCCCAAAGGGGTGTGGTTTCCCCCCAGCACAAGGTTGAATTTCTGGTTTTTCCAGTTCTGCCAAGCCAGCTTGCTCTCACAGGCAGTGCTCCTCCCCTTTACTTCCAGGAGGAAGCTACATTTACGACATCTGCAATAAACCATCTGCCTGGGTCAGGACAGGGCTTTGTTCAGAGCTCCTGTATTCTGTGGGGGCTCCCCTTAATTCAATTATCAGAGAGATGGCATATCCTTAGTGTGGCCAGCAAAAGGCAGATAGGCCTGGGAACACAGCTGTGACTCAAGTTTCACTCCTGATGGGGGGTAGTTGCCAGGCAAAATTGGAATCTCTTTAAGCCAGTTTTTAGCTACATGTCATTTCTGTTCCCCAGTTTAAGTCAAGACATTTTTTTACATATGCAGCTAGGATGCTGATTCTAAGTTTAAAACTATGACATTTAAACAATTGCAACCTATGTGACACTCAAAGTAGGTCACTCATTTCTTTTAAACATTTAGATTTGTAGTGTCTTTCAGTCCAAATTTACTTAAACTGCTGAAATCCACAGCTCAGCCAGTCTTGTTATAAACCTTCAAGTCACTTCAGAATATAACTTTACATTGGATCCACCTCTTAAAATGTCTTTCTTTGGCATGTTTTGGGTTCATTTATTCAGTTTTCTACAAAAAGTAAAATCTGGTGTTGTTTTAAAACGCCGGCTTTTGGATAGTGGTGAGTACTGGTACTGCACCCCTTTTTGGGATTTAAGAAAATGAATTCCCAACAGTTATGGGTTTGCTTTGCCACTCCCAATGGTTTCAGACTACTGTGTGGGTAGTCCAATGGTGGTGGTTTTAGGCAGTGTCCTTCTGTGCCCATAACATCGGCAAAAATGAGTGGCAGCCTATTCTTCATGCATTTCCCTGGGCATTTTCTGGGAAGCTCTGGCCATCATGATGTTTTCCATGTCAGTACTGCACAGTTTTGAGGTAGGGCTTGGATGCGTGGATAAAAACATCCCACAAGCCCCCCTCTTGCGATGGCCATTCTATTTCACTAATGGGACTCGCAAGACCTGGGATGTTTCCTCATCTTCTTCCAATAGATGGCACAGTTCAGCATCTTTTTCTCCATCCGGTCGGATCGATCGGTTCTCCTCGCCGGTCCTGATGGGAATATTGGGCGGTACACTGGGCCCCTTGCGTCTCTGCTCCCGGTCTCCGGATCGTCCTCCTTGGCCCGTCTCCAGGTTTTCTTTCTCCTAGGACGACAAAGGAAGAGCGGCAATACCTATTCATAGACATTTTTCCACCACTGTTGAGATAGTGGGGCAGCATATGCATTTCATCATAACAAAACATTACATTCTTATTTTGAAAAAAAAACAGTATAACTAAGAGACAGTTTCATGCAAATCACAATATTTTAGAGACTAGATGTGGTATGTTTTATGGTTGGAACTGAATTAGTCTGAGACAGTACCCGCTAGGATTCCAGAGGATTCCTCCAGTTGTTGCAGAGCGTGCCTGGGATGGCAACATTTCAACTGATTTATGTGGACCCACTTGTCTTCCCCCGCTGCCAAAGGACCTTTGGGGATGTGGATTTTGTAGGCCACAGGGGAGATCTTGTCGATGATCTCAAAGGGTCCCTTCCACGTAGGCAAAAATTTCCGCTGTTTTGCCTGGTTTCTTTGGAAGTTGTATAGATAGACCAGGTCTCCCACCTGATATTCCTTCCTGGAAGTCTTCAGGTCATAGTGGGTCTTCATGCTATCAGCTGATCTTTCTAGATTCCGCTGAGCATAAGCAAAAGCATGTTGAAGGTGTTTCCTTAAATTCTCCACATACTCATGAGTTGTGGAGGCATTTATTAGTGTCTGCTTTTGGGTCCTATAGAGCAAATGCTGCGGAAGCACCATCTTGCGCCCAGTCATCAACTCAAATGGTGACATTTTGGTTGCAGATGAAGGGGTAGATCTGATGGCCATTAGGACCAGAGGTAATCGGATATCCCAACTTGGCCCAGAATCTGCCACAAACTTCTTTAATATGCTCACAATTGTCCCGTTGTAGCGTTCCACTGCTCCAGAAGAAGCTGGCCTGTAAGCAATATGCAACTTCCTTTTGACCCCCAGTATCTCCCACATCTTTGTCATTACTTCACTGGTTAAGTGGCTACCCCTGTCTGACTCAATCCTTTGAGATAGACCAAAACGGGAAAAGACGTGGTTAATCATCAAGGCAGCTGCAGTTTCTGCCTTGCAATTTGGGGCTGGGAGACATTCCCATCCCACTTGGTAAACAAGCATGTCACAGTCAACATGTACTTATTCCCCCTAGCAGAGCGAATCACGGGGCCTACAAAGTCGATTTGTAAATCTGACCATGGCAGTGTCATCCCCCTCTTTTGGAGAGGCGCACGGTGTGTGAGGGATGATGGCTGAAATTGTGCACACACAAGACACCCCTTCAAGTATTGGTCGAGGTCCTGCCCCATGTGTGGCCAGTATGCAACCTCTCTTAAGATTTCCAATGTTGTGTGAAACCCTCTATGACCGGCGGTGGCTGCATCATGGGCGTGACTTAACATCAGGCTTCGGAATGAGGTAGGAACCACCCACTGATCGTGGCCAGCTTTGGATTTCCTTACCAGCAAACCGTCTTGGATTCGGAACATTTTTGGACATTTCATCAACACTCTTAGGTCCTCTTTCCCAATGTAATCGGTATCCGTCAGGGGAAAGTTCTCAGGGTCATCAATGTGCTGGTAAAATTTACCAATTATTGGATCCCCCTTCTGAGCGGTAATCAAATCAGCATCAGGGGTCTCCTTACTCCATTGGGCAATTGAAAGGTCGTTGTGAGCATTTGTCTGGGACCTAGTGATAGCAGTGACCTGGATTTCCCCCAACAGGGACTCAATCTCAATTAGATCCCCTTGGATGGCCCCGGTTTTGGCCAGCTGATCAGCTAAGTCATTTCCAGTTTTGTCTGGTCCCTCTACTTTGGAATGACCCTTGATCTTTTTCCAATAGATGGTCATCTCATTCGAGGTGACCAGATCATCAATGTTTTGGATCAACCTCCCATTTTTCAAGGGTTTGTTGTTAGCACATAACATGCCTCTGGTTTTCCAATTAACCAGGTGCTCCACGAACCCGTTCCGTACATAATCCAAATCTGTGATTATGACCAGTTCGTGGAGTTGATGCTGGACAGCAGTGAGGATGGCCTGATGCACAGCCATCAATTCTGCCACCTGACTACTTCGGGGACCAATTTTGTATCCAGCGGAGGGTTCTGGGAACTCATTCACCCATGCATTCCCTACGCCGGCCACCAGTTCTTTCTCCCCGTTGTTGTCAACATGGTAAGAGCATCCATCCACATAGACAGTGGGCATTCCCTCACACTTGTCTTCTTCAAAGACTTTGTGTGGGGAATTAAGGTATGCCTCCATGTTGTCCTTGATTTTTAGACTTTCGTCCTCGAGACAGTTTTCTCTGGCACAATCATGCAAGTCAGCCAGACCTTGCGCGAGGGGACTCTTCTTGTTTTGGCCATATCTGACCTCCACAGGAAAGCCTTGCATTGACAGAATCCAGGAAGTAATTCGGGAATTACTCACATTTCCGGCCCGGATTCTGTCACTTTGGAGATATTGCAGAGGCTGGTGTGGAGTCTCCACTATGATGTGTTCCCCCTGGATAAACGGGCGGTAATTCTTCAATGCCCACACCGTTGCCAGGAGTGCCTTCTCACAATCGTTGAATTTTTCCTCCACAGAGGATAAAGTTTTGCTCGCATAGGAGATTACTTTATTGACCTTGTCATGCTTTTGGTATAATACTGCGGTCAAGCACGTATTAGAGAACCCTGTCTCCAGGAAGAACTCCTTGTTTCTGACAGGGTAAGCTAGGCAAGGCGCTTGTGAGAGGCTTCTCTTGAGTTGTCTTACTGCCTCGGCTTGTTCTGGACCCCATTCCCACTTGACCCCCCCCTTCAGGAGATGAATCAGGGGTCTGGTGATCTCTGCGTAGCCCTCAATGAACTTTCTGCTGTAATTAGTCAGTCCAAGGAGGCTCCTTAGTTCTCGCAGAGTTGTGGGGTCTTTCAGTTTCTGAAGTGCTTCCACTTTCTTTTCCTGGGGACAGAGACCCTGAGGAGTAATCTCATGCCCCAAGAAATTAACACAGGTTCTACACCACTGTGCTTTCTGAAAGGAAAGTTTTGCTCCGGCGGCCCTCAACTGCGTCAGAACATAACGGATCTCCGCTATGTGTTCCTCCACAGATGAACTTTTGATGAGGACATCATCTACATAAGCCAGGTTACCCCTCGCACCCAGGTCAGGCATGGCCTTATGTAGAAAAATGTTGAATTCATTGCCGGAGTTGAGGTATCCGAAGGGAGTCCGGGTCCATGTATACTGCTGGCCCCCAAAGGTAAAAGCCAGCTTGTATTGGTCCTCCCTACTGATAGGCATGGTCCAGTATCCATTGGTCAGGTCTATTGCAGTGAATACCTGTGACCCCTGGATCTGGGCCAGCCCTTGGTCAATGTAGGGCAGAGGCCATCGGGAAGTATGGACCCGTTTGTTGAGCTCCCTAAGGTCAACGCAGAGTCTCCACTGGCCGTTTGGCTTCAATATTCCCAGCACCGGATTATTGAAGGTGCTGTGGACTGGACGGATTATTCCCCGGGACTCAAGGTTCTTAATTATTTCAGTAAGGGACTCCATTGATGCGAGAGGCAAGCGATATTGCTTCACAAACAAAGGAGTCATGCCAGGGTCCGTGGCAATTGTTGTTGTGTGGATGTCAGTGCGACCACAGTCATATGAGTCTACCGCAAAGAGATCTTGGAAATCCAAGAAAACTTGTTTCAACTTTTGCTTTTGTTCCAGAGTCACACAGGCATCAGCTAGGTTGACTCTCTCTTCCACCATCTGCCTGAAGCCTGGAAAGACTTCTGGTCTGGCTATCTCAGCGGCCTCCTCCAGCTGGGTGGAGAAGTCCCTGGTCAGAGTGCTGATTTGGACCGGAGGCTTCAGGTGGGAAAGGCAGCCCTCATGGACCTGGAAAATCACCTCATCCCTCCTGAAGTCACAAGTCACATCTTCCTTACCATAAGGGCAAGAAGTGTACACCAGGAAGTTCCCCCCATGCCAGGTAAAAATTCTGTCTGGTGTTGTATTGTCGTCACTGTCACTGTCAAAACAGTCCTTGGGGATTGGTCCTGACAGTTCATTTCCAAGATCAATGGAGAAATGTCGGTCATCAACCGCCATTCCAATAATGGTGCCTGCGGCTAGAGTAATACTCTTCAAGTCGCTGTTATCCACCTCTATTAGAATGGTGTCATGTTCTATGTTGACTAATGGTGTTGGGTTTACCCCCAACCCTTGCTGTTGGAGAGAAGCGTTTAGATGTATGTAAGCATCAGGGTTTTTCAACTCTTGTCCCCTTTTTGCTTTCACTTCCAGGGAGAATTGTCGGGTCCTTTCTGGGATGGTGACTTCCTCTTTGATCTGAATTTCAACTGCATAAGGTAGCAATTGAGCTGACCTAAATGCTTTTTCTGGATCATCAAAGCCCATGGGATTATCCGCTAATCGGGACCAAGCTTTGAAGTTTATTAGGTCCAAACTAATGGCAAAGCGATTGAGAATGTCACTGCCTAAGTAAAAGGCGGCAGGGACGTCTCGCACGACCCAACAATTGTGGACTATGCTCTTGTTGCCAATGGAGATTTTGAGCATACACCTGCTTGGCAGGAGATGTTTGGAATTAGGTGCTTCCAGGTCCATTTCCCATTTGTCTATCAGTTTGAAGGTGGGAATGGCTGGATCTTTTGGGAGTTGGCGAAACATGGCTTCGCTGATGAAGCTCTTACCATTGTTCACGCACACTCGAGCGAGAACAGAGTCCTTCCCATCATTTAACTGAACAGGGATGAACAACTGCTCTCCAATTTGCTGAATATCAGCCAGGCTTTGAGCTGATTTCACATCTTTCTGGACTATAGGAGTGGGAGTTTCTGATTGTGGATTAGTAAAGAATTTCAGGGTGTTTCCTTCCAGTGTGGAATACCACCTTAAACTGGAAGGAAGGTTGATTTTCAGAAATAGAGAGGACCCCCCATCACCAGTCTGTTGTCCTACTGCTATTACTGTCACGTCTGGAATCTGGTTGTTCTGGAAGTGAAATTCTACTTGGTCAGATTTTTGTTCAACCATGTGGCAGGTGCCGTTTAAACTAACATGGTTGACACTCTGTTTTAATTTTATTGGTCGGCTAGTCTGGGTCCAGAGGACCTTGTTTACGCAATCTATTAGGGGTGACAACCTTCTCAGGAGGTCATTCCCTAGTAAACAAGGGGTGCCCTCTGGGGTCACTACTATGACCGGGTGTTTCACCTTGTGTCGCCCGATCTTAATGTCCAAGTCTGCTGTCCCCTCGACGGGAATTTCCTTCCCGTCAAAGTTCTGGAGTTGTCCAGGAAGAGAGGTGAGAGGAATTTGGTAATTCTCTCCCCTTCCTGCATTCAGTTCGTCAAAGGCCCTTCTGGACAGAAGGGTAGCTTGAGATCCAGTGTCCACCAGTGCCAAAATTGTACCCTGCCCCTGTACTTGTACCGGGGCATAGTATCTTCCCTCCTTCTCCTCAAGGGGGCACAGATAATGTACATTTTTGGACAACTGGTGGGCTAATTTTCTGGTTTTGGACATCGCTAGCGAAGAGATTTGGGCAGAATTCTGTGGAGAGCCTTGGGAATCTGAAAGAAAAAGTTGGCAACTGGAGATCAGAGCCATTGTGGGTTCCCCTGGCTCCAGTTCCGGGCCGCCCCCCCGTTTTTGGAGGCAGTCACCAGGATGGGTATGAACCAGGGGATTTTCTTGCGGTTGGTTCTGGGAGGAGATGGTGGGCGGCGGTAGCTCAGTCTCCACATCTCCCCAGTCTGGATTTGCATCCCTAGGGACCCATTTTTCTTTGGGAGGAGTTCCCCCCTCTCTGAAGGAGAAGATCCTTTTCCCAGGATCCTCTGAGGATCCCTCTCCCTCAAATTGCAAGATCTGTACCTCCTCCTCAAAGCTTCCTCTAAGGCTTTACACCCCCCTTCCCCTTGTGCCTCCTCCCTGGGAACCGGTGAGTTATCGGGGTGCTGCCCCTGTCATTGTTCTGGGGCACCAGGTCCAGAGTTGGGTGCGTTCTGCGCCGGCATGCCCATCTGGGGGTTCTGCTGTGCCCTCAGTATTTGACCCAGATCCCGTGCCATATTTTGGACCTGGCGCTCTAACTGGGAAACCCACTCAGGCTGATACGGGGCCCTGTTTTCTCCCCTGGGCTGATCCCGGGAAGGGTAGCTATCCCTTCTTTGGTAGTACCCCTGGTTGGGAAGATTTGGGTACCCCTCCACCCTTGGCCTCCCCTCTCCCGGATTAGGCTGTCTGGGCTCAGGGAATTGGGGAAAGAAGGGCGGAGGATTTTGGGGCTGGAAATTGGGTGGATATCTGGGGGAAAAGTTCTGCCCAGGGTTTGGTAAATTTCTGCCCTCCTGTGGGAAGTTTGGAGGGAAGTTCCCTGGGTTCGGTGCTCGGTTGGATCCCCCCCCTTGGGCTGGGGGAGTCCACACATAACCCAGGATTGGACTGTTACCTTTGTAGCGAGGACTTACATAGTCAGGAGAGCGAGGGACCCCATTGGGGGGACTACCTCTTTCACTCCCTGCCTGTGACTGGCCCGAGGACCTCCTGGGCCTAGCATTATTAGGTGCAGGTAGGTTTTTAGGCCCCCCCATCTCCAAATCCAAAACGGGGGTGACCTTTACCTCTGCCACCTTGGCAGCAGCAGGGGTGCTGTTGGCTTTGGGGTTTTTCTGGGCATTACTTTTGCTATCTACCGGTTTCTGCACCTCATAGATCCGGGTAGCCTGTTCAATGACCCAGTCTAAAGATCTTTTCTCGTGAAAATCCCTCACGAGCTGGGTCATTATGTATTTGGGCAAGGAATGAAAAAATGTATTAATGAATTCTCTACTGTCTGTGCGCACGCTTCTGGTGGTCTGCGCAAAAGCACGTTTCAGTTCTTGCACAAATTCTTGTGGGGCCTGATCCTCCCCACATTGCAAATTGTAGGCTGCCTTGCGAGCCTCTTGAGGATTTCTGTGAACAGAAAAATGTTTCAAGATGGCCGCCTTATAGGTGGACCATCTTAAATGATTTTGGTCCTCCAGCCCCGCAAAGAAACTGGAGTATTCCGGGGAGAAGGTCCACTTTACATATTGAATACAGCTTTGGCTGTCCTTCAAATGGAAAGTCTCCATCATTTGCTCAAACAACTCTAAGTGCTCCCAAACAGAATACTTAGCGTTCTTATGGTAAGGCGTGATGACGCTCCTGATCGCCTTAATCTGCTTTAAGGGGTCCTTAAGCAAGGCCCTTTTTGCCTTATTGGCCTTTTTGGTTCGGGTAACCCTTGTCCATTCATCCTCTGACTCAGAGGCACTGCTCCCAGAGGTTCCTGTCTGCTCTTCCAGGTTTTCCCGGATTCTGCGAGCCTGGGAATGGCTGGCCGAATGTGGGGACCTGGTCTCCTGTGTCCTGCGCAGTTCAGAGGAGTCTTCAGATTCCTCCTTGCTGCCAGGATTTGATGGGTACCCCCTCCACTGACCTAACTGGGCAGAGGTTTTCAGGATGCCCTTAATGGGCCTACTCTCCTGGGGTTCCCCATTAAATTGCACTGTGCTGGGGTGCCCATACCCGGATGCCTGCCCCTCCATACCTGGGTGGTACTGGCCTATGAGCCCCATACTTTTGTCTGGATAGTAGTCTGCCATCCCTGTGGCCCGGTGCTCATGTGCGCCAGGGAATATGGGGGTGGCAGAGTCCAGTGACTGAGAGGTATGAGGGCCTCTGGTACTAGGGCTCCTGAGGTTATGCTCCGGAGCTTCCCTTTCCCAGCGAACCTCATCTCTATCCGCCCCTGCTCCCTGTTGCAATGCAAGAGCCTGCATTTGTGCCTTAAGTTCCTCAGTTAAGGCCTTACTAGACTCTATCAGTCTCTCCTGCATCGCTACCTGTTGCTGGAGCCTATCATTGTGCTGGCAGAGAGCCTCATTCTCTCTCTGTGTTTCCTGATTGGTCCTGGAGCACTGGGCCAGTCTTTGCTGCAGGAGGGTTACCTCCTGAGCTGTGTCCCTATTGGCCTGCTCCTGTCTTGCTAGAGCATCCTTCACCCTCCTGGTGTGCTCTAACAAGTTCTGGTGTTCTTTTTGGAGGTCACCCAGTCCCTGGTGGGCCAGGTGATTTTCTTCCATTTTTCTTTTTAAATGGCAGACTTCCTGGCCTAAGGCGTCTCTTTCCTGACTAAGAGCCTGCATTTGTGCCGCCAGGTCGTCCCTTTGCCTTTGGAAGGCACCAGCTTTCTGGCGCTCCTCATCAAACTCTGCCTGGGTATCCAGGTCTTTCATAATCAGCTTGTTGCTCTCTACCTTCACTCTATCTAGATGACTTTGCAGGGTGGCTACCTGCTCCGTGCATGCCCTGTTAAAGTCTAATTGTTGCTCCAGCTTTTTCTGGCTCTGCAGTAAGGAGTCCAAACTGTCTTGGTGCTCCTTCTGCAGGGCCAGAAATCTAGTATCCTGGTCAGCCTTCTCCTGTTGCAGTATATCCATGTCCTCTTTTATTTTATTGATATACTGCCTACTATCATTTTCTGACTCCTGGCTCCTCTGCAGCCTCTGCTCAGAAGAGTCCAGATCAGATTGGGCCTTCTGTAATGCCAGCAGTTGCCTACTCACCAAATCTTGGCCTTCAGCACATTTGTCCTGCATGGCTCCCATATGTAAATATAAATATGCCGCTACCCTGGCAATCTTGTTGTGCTCATCCTTGGCCTTAGAGGACATATATAGTTCACTCAGGGCCACATGTAAGGGACCCTGGTCTCTCCATGTATCTGACCCTGTTTCCGTGATTTGGGGTGTGATGGCCTGCAACCAGCCTGTTTGGTCCTGGTGAGTCCACTCACCTCTCACAAATAACTTATGTAAGAAGTGCTCTCTGGCTATTTTCATGTCTACTAAGGTCGTCATTCTAGAGATTGGTCTCTGTCCTGACTTACAGAAGTTTGTATTTTATTTTTGCAAAACAGACCTTTTTCTTAGAGCGTTCCTTTGAGAAGTGCTTTACAGCGTAACACAGCGTGTGCTCCGACCGGATATGTGTATCTGGTCAGCTGGCACGCTGTATTAATCTGCACAAGTGATAGATCTAATCCAAACGTCCGGCACGAGCCCCCAATTTGTAAGAGGATTCAATTCAACACTACAGCTGAGTCAACGCCTAGTCTATAATACTGAATGAAAACCCTTATTGATATAACTTTATGTCCAGTTCATGCGTTCTGGATGACTACCCCTATATAACACCCCTCTCTTGGAATCCTCCTGACCCCACTGAGCCAAGAAGTAGTTCTGTTTTGCAAGTTAAAAGGTTTAATTGATAATTTAAACAATATATATATATATATCACGCTTTATAATAAATTAATAATTGAATATCACACTTAATCTGATATGATAAAGATTAACAACGGAGAATCTGGCACTAGCACACTTCTTTATAATCACTAAGGAGTTGACATGAAATGGATAAGATAGCAACAATACTTTTATGGTTTCCAATGGATGCAATGTGGAATGAAATGCAGTACAGAAAATAACTTGATAGGATTTCAGCAAAAGACAATGTAATCACTTTCTTGTACAATTCACCCCCCCTTTTATGCAATGCAAGGAAAGGGAAGGAAGGCACACAATTCTCAGAAATGCAATTCAAACGTAATTCAGTTCACCCAGCAACTTAGACTACAGAAGTTGAAAACACAGGCCCAAATGCTTTTAAATGTGCTGGCAATGAGGAAAAAAAATATGCTAAAAATGCTTTTAATTCCCTCTAGAGGTTTAGGGTGAGTGGTATCTAGTTAATATTAGCTCAGGCTCACTCTAGCAGTGATGCAGGGATAGTTTTTATCAGGCAAACGATTTTTTTTAGAGGAAAGCAAAAGCAGCTATCTTTTTGCAAGTGGAGAAATTTTCAAATCGCGGCAAAATTCGCGAATGCGTCTGGCACGATTACAGAGGAACTACAAGGGCTAGCAATATCGTTTCGGGGTCCTAGGAAGGCCTAGGATCTCAGCTTCCAGATGAAAGTTACTGCAAGTCTCTAGCACAAACGGTCGCGGAGATATGAGCGATTAAATAAAGGTCGTTTTTCAGATTGAAATTTTAAAGTTCAAAAAGACAAGTGCAGCTTGCGACTAGCAAATCACAGGTGACAGCTTTACAAATGACAGGTGACAGGAGGCAGTTCTACTTAGATTAAAATAGCTTGGATTATATTATTTTAACTAAGAGATTGGTTCTGCACAGTTTTCTAGGTACTCACACTATATTCTTGAGTTAAATGGGCCTCGCCACGGATCTGGTCAGGTTTTAGACTGGACTCTGGTCTCTGCACTTCACAGTGATCTGGGTCAGCTCTGCTCTGCCTCTGCTCTGGCCTGATGGATTTGAAGTCTGGATCTTTCTGCACAGCTTTCTCTAGAGATTGATGGAGGTAAAGTATGGGTTTTCCAGCAGAGCGTCCCGCAGCAAATGGATTTGAAGGTCCCTATCTGTCCTGTCTCTCTGCTTTTATGTGTTTTTTTTATGGGTGTGTGTGCAGCATCACTAGACCCTACCCCTCTCACTTATCATTGGCCAAGCTTTCATTTCTCCCCTGATTGGGGGAGCTAAGTTGTGTCAGAGTGATGTCATTTTATAGCCTGCAGAAAGTCCACTCCTCCTGTCAACTTGCACACAAATCTAGATTTGAACCAAATACATATTTCATAGCTACACA
Organism: Ambystoma mexicanum; assembly: GCF_040938575.1. NCBI lineage: Eukaryota > Metazoa > Chordata > Amphibia > Caudata > Ambystomatidae > Ambystoma > Ambystoma mexicanum. The sequence continues at coordinate 499,182,277 of NC_090940.1, read as the reverse complement.
GTGGTTTGAAATTACATGCACCCATCACATATCACAGGAGGTATCCCCTGTCCCAACTCTGCTCTTCCTGGGGGCTTGCATTCAGAAATGGCAATATTTTGCACTTTTTAACTGGTTTGCAATATCGGACATTAACCCAAATTTACACACATGTGCGCAAGGAGAATGGACATTAGTTGATGAAGTGTCAGATTTTTCACATGCACACATTTTGAGTAATATCCTCTTTTCCGCTAAAACCCCCCTGAACATGCCACCGGTTCTAAAAACCTCTTAAAATGTGGGCAGAAAAATCACAAGAATTATGGTGTTGTTTAAATAATTTTCACAAGTCCGTACTATGAGTTATTCATCTTTTTAGAGTTATGTTCTGGCCCCAAAGGGGTGTGGTTTCCCCCCAGCACAAGGTTGAATTTCTGGTTTTTCCAGTTCTGCCAAGCCAGCTTGCTCTCACAGGCAGTGCTCCTCCCCTTTACTTCCAGGAGGAAGCTACATTTACGACATCTGCAATAAACCATCTGCCTGGGTCAGGACAGGGCTTTGTTCAGAGCTCCTGTATTCTGTGGGGGCTCCCCTTAATTCAATTATCAGAGAGATGGCATATCCTTAGTGTGGCCAGCAAAAGGCAGATATGCCTGGGAACACAGCTGTGACTCAAGTTTCACTCCTGATGGGGGGTAGTTGCCAGGCAAAATTGGAATCTCTTTAAGCCAGTTTTTAGCTACATGTCATTTCTGTTCCCCAGTTTAAGTCAAGACATTTTTTTACATATGCAGCTAGGATGCTGATTCTAAGTTTAAAACTATGACATTTAAACAATTGCAACCTATGTGACACTCAAAGTAGGTCTCTCATTTCTTTTAAACATTTATATTTGTAGTGTCTTTCAGTCCAAATTTACTTAAACTGCTGAAATCCACAGCTCAGCCAGTCTTGTTATAAACCTTCAAGTCACTTCAGAATATAACTTTACATTGGATCCACCTCTTAAAATGTCTTTCTTTGGCATGTTTTGGGTTCATTTATTCAGTTTTCTACAAAAAGTAAAATCTGGTGTTGTTTTAAAACGCCGGCTTTTGGATAGTGGTGAGTACTGGTACTGCACCCCTTTTTGGGATTTAAGAAAATGAATTCCCAACAGTTATGGGTTTGCTTTTGGCAATCAGCATTGCCACTCCCATTGGTTTCAGACTACTGTGTGGGTAGTCCAATGGTGGTTTTAGGCAGTGTCCTTCTGTGCCCATAACATCGGCAAAAATGAGTGGCAGCCTATTCTTCATGCATTTCCCTGGGCATTTTCTGGGAAGCTCTGGCCATCATGATGTTTTCCATGTCAGTACTGCACAGTTTTGAGGTAGGGCTTGGATGCGTGGATAAAAACATCCCACAGGCCTGTGGGGAAAGGAAAGGGCTGTCAGGTGTGTGAGGTTTTGGTCAATTGCCTGAATTTGCCTGACCCTTGTGTCGGACATATCACGTAAATAGTTTTGTTATTAGTCCGTTGTCAGTCGTGTGGTAAGACAGTGTTCATGTCGGAAAGGGGAGGGGTCAGTGTATCTGATTGTCCTATGTGGTAGGATGGGGAAAAGGTGTTATATGGAATTACAATCCTCGTACAGGGGGTCTGATAAACTGGATGCGATGGGTAGAGTTTGGTAAACACACAAGAATGACCAGGATTATTATCTTAAAAGGAACCAGGGGATTGTGGGAACAATGGTGTTTTGTTAAAGTAGAGTGGGTGTTCGGGAAAGAATAGCTAAAGGGACGTGGAGAAGACCGATTGGGATTCTGGTATAGATAGTTTATGGGTGCAACAGGGTTTGGGATTCTAGAGCATTTGTTAAATACGGAGATGTTAGGGGATTTGGGCAAGAGGGATTTATAGGGAGGAAGGGAGACAGATGTGGTACAGCCTAAAAAGGTCTCAGAGATCTTGTCCTCCTCTCCTTCTTCTCTGGTATAATACTGCATCACAACTGGGGTATTACCCCAAGCACCACCTCGGGCTCCCCTACCCAGGTGAACCTCCCTCACTCGTCCAATCCCTGGTTGGGATCTGAGAGTGCCAGCCCTGCCCTGCCCACCTGAATAAGGGATTCTCGAGATCTACTTGGGAGAATACCCTCAGGTTTCTCACAATAGCCATCCACCAATACGCAGACAATACTCATTTGTACATGAGAATAAATAGCACAAAGAACATAATTCATCTCTGTGATTACTTAGCCATCATCCAGTCCTGAATATTGACTACCTACCTCAAACTAAATCCATCCTCATTTTGCTGCCCATTAAAAAACAACTTGTCCAACAATGGTTAAATGATATTGTATCCACATTTCTCAGACTCAAAAAAATCCTTAGACTTCACTATTGACAGCTGCATGTCCTTCCACAAACACATAACCAAGGAGGCCCAAACAGCCTGTCTATGACTCTCCACCCTTCTTAAAATCAAACCCTTTATCACACCATAGGACTTCTGGACAGTAGTGCAAGCCCTTGTGTTCTTGCACATTGATGTGGGAAAATCCCTCCTGACGGGGCTCCCAGATTCTCACTTGTTACCAGTCCACCATGCTTCAGCATGTTTTATGGGTGCCCGTAAATTTGAACGAATCACCACCATCCATCACAAAATACATTGGCATCCTCGCCAGGCTAGGAAACTGTTTAAGACAGCTTGTACTATCTACAAAGCTGTCATGAGTAGCATACTAGCTAAGGTAGCTTAGTTATGGCAATTAGGTTATTGCAGCAAGCTGAATAAATAAAATCCCTTGCGCGTTTAGCCTCTCCCCGGAGTTTGCTCACAGGTTGTAACAATAAGGTTGTGCAAGGCTTTTAAAAAAAAGAAAAACAAAGAAATAGGGTAAACTGACTGGAGGAAGCTGATAAGCTGCAAGGTGTGCCAAAATGTGCTAAAATACTTTTATAGTTTCTCTTATCATGCATTGCCTTTTACTTATTTCAATGTTAATCAGTGTTTCAGTTAAATAAAATCTATATCTCAGCATTGCTAAATAAGTATAAAACATGTGTTTTTAATAAGCAATGCAAACATTCTATTTCATGAAAAATGTGTTAGAAAAGGTGTTATAGAACTATATTATAAAATATTTAAAATAAATGCACTAAATACAATATGAATAATGCTATAAAGAAAAAACTATTTCATATATTCACCTTAATACAAATTATATATTACAATAAAAACGTAGATGCAGTTTAAAACCGTGCATAGAGCATCTTTTTTATATAGACACATGTGCACATATTTAATATATCAGTATATTAATTACACAGGCTGCGGTAGCGGTCATGTAGTTATAGTTAAGTTGCTAAACTCATAGGAAGAGCACTTTTTTGGCAGCTTATAACTTTCCTCCCCCTGGACAAATCCTCACCAAACTTTGTGAAACAAGTATATGGCCCGCTCTGAATTCTTTCGCCAAGTTGGGTGAGGTTTCGTGCTTGGGGGGCAAAGTTATAGGGGGGGTCCCAAACATTTTTTTTCCATAGACTGAATGCTGAAAAACTTTGCGCACGGCCATGGGCCTGAACGGCTGGACGGATTTTCACCAAATTTGTGGCAGGAGCGGGACTTGGATCAGAAAGCATGCTTTTGTGTGTTTGGCTGAAATCGGCCAGTACTTTTGTTGAAAAGTACTGAAATGTACGTCCCAAAAAATGTGTGATCTCTGGGTCCTCTCCGCTGATCCATTTCCCTGTTTGCTTCGCTGATCGAAGTCTCATTGGCCTGTGGTATGCCGTGCTGGTGGTGAACAGAGGACGCAGCCGGTGGTTGGCTGGAGGGAAGCGTGCTGTGCATCAAAGTTTTGGGAAATTGGTGTATCGCAGGACAGTGTTGTGGTGTGTGTGGCAAGCCCCTAATGCATTGTGTGTATGGCTGGGCTTCTAGTATGTAAATGTGTGGCCACTAAAAGTACTCATATCTGCCTCCACTGCGGCGTCCCTTTTCCCTTTTCACCGTGCAGTGAAAAATGTGATTGCTCTGCAGTGTACAGTGACGTGTTGTGCGTGAATAGTTTTGATAACACCGGCATTTTGCTTCCGAGGGCAGGGCAGTGGCGAACGGGCCTGGAAAATGTAGTGTATGGCATCTGTTGGTGGGAAGAAGGAATGGAAAGGGTGGGGGACTGAGAAGTGATGTAGGTGACACAACTCATTAGAAGAAGACGGTGGTGTACCAGCAGTATCCGTGCATACTGCGCCAATTTGCAGTTATCTGAAGAGGCAATAATCTTGTGTGGTCATTGCAGGCAGCCTTCGTTATGGCATGCCAGCTGCAGCGGCAATGTCTTTCTGTGATGAATGGTGGCAGACACATTTGCAGAAGGGGAGTGCATTCCACAAGACATGCCCATTTAAAGATAGGGTGTTCTATGGTGTGCTGTGTGTGTGGTAAGTCCGTAGCCCCTTTAATGCATGGCTGCAGCCCTTGCACAAAAAAATATGTCCACTGGTTGAAAAGGTATGTGGACTGGTGGAAAGTCGGAGCCACATTGTCGCTTTGTGTGTGTGGTTTGGCTGCATTGCACAGATTGTTGGTTGCATGGGTGTGGTGATTGGTAGAACATCGTACAGTTGTCGGTGTATGAGTGGAGATGCTGCAGTGACTAGTTGTGCACTGTGTCCACTGGATGCACTAATGGAATAGTATAAATATGGAAGAGGTTACGGTGCAAGTGTTCTTATATGTGCTTGTGTGTGTGCATTGCACAGATTAGCAAGTGTTGTAGTGCACTATGCAGTACTGCTTGTGTGTACGTAGTCTAGTGTGGAGAGCAGGACCAATGTTGCAACGGTTGTGTTGTTTGGTTGGCATTATTACAATGGTTTCTCTTTTTTAAACCTTTATTTTTCATTTGACAGTTACATTACATCATGAGCATGGTACATTACATATCGTATTTAGAATAACAAATTACCAACATCTCAACTCTCTCAGACCGTTGCTAAATTACAGATGGGGCCTTGCGGTATCTGCGCAATGGTGCCCATATGACCTTTGGCCTGAAAACAGCTGTCACCCCTCTAATATACCTTTCTTTGCATTCTTGAACTGAGATCAAGTCTTTGAGCCATGATTGTATGGTTGGGGCCTGCTTTGCTTTCCAGCGCATTAGAATGTTCCATTTGGCGACCGCACCCGCCACTGAAAAGAGCCTTCGCACTTTAATTGGGACTTTTCCAATGTCTCCTAAAAGATACTTCTGAGGAGTGGCTGTGATTCGTATTTCCAGTACATCACTAAGTGTTCCGGACACCTCCTCCCAAAATTGCCTGATCCGGGGGGTGGGGGGGTATGCCCAGTACATATGCAGCGAGTTTGTTTGTGGGGAGTCACATTTTGGGCAGAGAGCTTGTTCAGCAAGATTGAATTTACTAATAGGTGTGATGTGTAGATGGTTCAATAACTTGAATTGTATTAGCCTGAAGTTGCCACAGATAGATACGTCCTTGGTGAAGTTGCAGTATTTAGCCCATTTGGTATCATCCATGGTAACGTTCAGGTCTTTTTCCCATTTGCACCTCATGTTGTTTCTGGATTGGGTGTGCATTTGGACCGCTTTATATAATGAGAAGATGCTTCCTTTGAATCCCATTTCTGGCATGATACAGACCAGGAACGGATGTGGGATTGAGGCTTCTGGGAGCGATGGCCACTTGCTCTTACATGCGGCCCTAAGACGGTGGTATTGCATTGCTGTGATTAGGCCACCCCACACCCTATCCTGGACCTCCTCTAATTGAACAAACCATCCCTCCGGAAATAGGTCCCCATGCACAGTTAATTGTGTGGGTCCCAACTTTTCTGCAGTGTGGTGTCGAATGTGGGTATCATATCTTGGAACTGCCAGAGTGGGGTATGCAGCCAGTATGGCTCCTCGCAGCCGACTCTGCGAAAAATGGCCATGCAGACTCGAGTCGTGCAAGCCATGGGGTCCTCCTCCTTCTCGTTTCTCCTTGCTTTTGCAAAGATCATGGACTGTAATGATGCCGGTGAGGCTGCGCAATTTTTGGCCTGAATATGTGCGTATTGTTCTGAGCTGTGTGCCCAATACTTTGCAAAGTGTGCCTGTGCAGCCAGATAGTATAGTTGGAAGTCTGATGCGGCTAGGCTGCCGGTATCAAACGGTTCAAATCACTTAGGCCAGCTGAGTCTCACTAGGCCTCCACCCCACACAAAGTTGGATGCAAGTTTTTGTAGTCTATCAAAGAACTGGTGTCCCATCCATAGCGGGATGTTACTGAATAAATATATTAACTCGGCCACCACAATCATTTTCAGAAGGGCCACTCTGCCGTACATGGATATAGGTAGCTTGTCCCACACACTGAGTTTAGTTTCCAGTGAAGCTATGTAGGGGTCATAGTTATTGCTGTATAGAGTATGCTTGTCTATGGCTAGGATCATACCAAGGTAGCGGGCTGTATTCAGGGACCACCTGAGCTGTGCTGTGGATGCTGATCCTTTTGTTCCTGGTGTTAGTGGGATGACTTCCGTTTTGATTCTATTCATTTTGTATCCACAGAATTTGGCAAATTTGTCTATCTCTTGCATTACCGGGGGGAGGTTAACCTAAGGGTTGAGCAGGTATAGCATATTATCATGGGCATAAAGGGATATCAATTGGGGGGACCCCTGATGCGGATGTCACGCCATGAGTGTTTATTCCTCAGATTTGAAGCCATACCCTTAATAGTGAGTGGAAAAATCAGGGGGGATAGTGGGCATCCCTGTCTCGTCGCTCTGTACAGTGAGAATGCAGGTGAAAGGGTGTTGTTTTTTTGGACACTGGCTTTTGGATCGTTATATAGCACTTGTATAAATTTCAAGAAACCAGGCCCAAACCCCATCTTGCGTATTATGGCGTACATATATTTCCAGGATACTGAGTCGAATGCTTTCTCAGCATCAAGCGCGATCTCCACAGTACTAACCTTTGGGTCTAGTTGGGAAGTTATGGCGAAGAATCTGCAGAGATTCAGGTTGCTGGATCTCAAGGGTATAAAACCTGATTGATCCAGCTGGATCAGCTTGTTCATGTATAGGAGCAGATGGTTAGCAATCGCCCTCGCGAAAATGTTGGTGTCACCTTCATTAATGAGAGGGGGCAGTATGATGATGGGTTGTGAGGGGGTATATGAGGTTTAAGTAATACCGTTATGATGGCCTTCCTCATTTTACAAGGGAGTCTACCTTCGCTCAGGGTTTCCTCCCACACTGCTAGCAATTTGGGGGCTAGCTCGGTACTGAAGCTTTTGAATAGGTCTGCTGGGAGCCCATCGGGCCCTGGTGCCTTGCCGGCCGTGAGATCTTTGATTGTCTGTGTGAGCTCTTCCAGTGTGATGGGGAGGTCACGACTTAGGAGGGGGGCACCAGGGATCTGTGTGCATGTTCGACTAGGAACTGTTGGGACAATTGTGCCCCTGGTAGCAGTGTGCGGATTGCATATTCCAAACAAAAACTCCATTGTGGTGTTTAGCTCTTTCTCCAATAGTCCCACCACCCATATATTATTACGGCATGATCTGGATTCCAGATCCTCGCACTTGGACTGGACTGCCTTAAGGCTTTTCTTAATGACCTTGATATCTTTGCCATGATCCACCGAGGTGTCCTTCAGTGTGCTCACTCTTGTCTCTGCCTCAGCTAGTCTGTGGCTGACCACTTGGAGGTCCACACTAATGGAAGGGATGTTGCTCACAATATCAACCATTATGCTGTTGACTGCCGCAAAACCAGCTTTCAGTGCTACCATATATTGATCTGAGTTGCCTCCTGCTCGTGGCTTGTCGGGCGGCGAGGGTGAGTGAGGGGGTTGCCTCGATCTCTCCTGCATTTGCACTTGTGAAGGCATCCATGGGACCTTTATTCGGGCACTTGGCCCCTCTTGGCATGCGGTCTCTACACTGGTCTAGCTGGGTGTTTGGATGAGCTATGTCCCACTCCCATATTGTGCCCTCACACCGGAACACCGTTCTGCGTGGTCTGTTCCCAGTGGGCGGCTCAGTCTGCATAAGCTGTACACTCTCGAATGTCAGGCGGGTGCCGCAGTGTGCTTGTCTCCCTGTCTTGTGGTGTTGTGGGATATGCCTCTTTATTGTGCCTCCAGCGGCCCAGTGTTGATTTGCCTGTGGGCCATGGGGGGACGTGGTAGCTACCACTGGTTGTTCTCAGATTGCCCAAAAATGCTCTACAGTACTATCTTGGGCACCCTGCTGGTAACAGAGGGGGCAGTAGCACCACTCTTCCTGTAGCACCACTCTTCCTATGGCCTGGCTCAGGTAACAGTGTTCAGTGTTCATTGGAAGGGGGTCCCATCCGACAACCCCCAGATAGGCAGCACAGCCTGTGGGTATTGGAGGTAGTATGCGCTGCTAGCACTTACTTTGTTTTGATCCTCGTTGTCAGAGTGCATGTGCTGCTGACGGGATGGCAGGTCTGGCCGCTGCTGCTCTCCTGGCTGACTTTTCCACTCCCTAGGAGGCATCTGTTATCAGCTGGCTTGAATCGCATGGTAGTGCCTACTCCTGTGGATCTGCTCAGCAAGCCAGGCTGTGTGCACTCTGCGGGGGCTCGGCTGCTGCAGCCTCGCCTCCCTGCTCCAGGGCCAGCAGCTCTCTTTCTCCTTCAAGCGTTTCCCTGCTGACCCACTCTGGATGGGTTAATTTAGGTTCATTTCCATGCTGGCAGCCACCCGGGGTCGAGGCGGGATGTGGAGCCGGACCAAAGGAACTCAGTCCGCAGCACCGTGCGGCAGGACCTGCTTCGCAGTACCCCACACCGCAGCTGTGGTGAAGCGCTCATACGGTCTCAGTGACTCCCAGCACACACCCGTCGGGTGCTTCCCCGGGGCCGCTGCTCACCATCTGGATTTTCTGCTGCTGCTATTGCGGCGGTGGCTCCAATCCTATTAAGAATAGCTACGGGGCGCTGCCTCAGGGGACGTTGGGCTCACCCGGTCTGGCCACGCTGGACTGGATTGGCGCGAAAAACTGCCACGGGTCGCACAGATGCTTCTGTGCTGCATTTTTGTTTGGGAATCCAGCTATCAGCAGTGTATGTGTTCTGACGCCCAAATCTGGCTGTTGCAGCTTCCAGAGTTGTCCCAAACCACTGGATTTGTCAGGTAAGATTTTAGTGTTAGCAGAGCTCCTCACCTAGGCATACATTTTCCACGTTGCACAACAGCGCCCCCTACTAAATGGAAGTGGGCAGCGGTGGCAAACCCTGTGCTATGTTTGTGCATTACGGTAAGTGGAACATGTGTGCATGCATTCCCGCTTTAGGGTGCGGAGGTTGGGTAGAAGTGCTGGTGCCTATGTTGGCTTTCTGATTAGTGGCACATGCCTACATGTTCGCCTGCATGGCTTCGTTAAGTTGTGGTGGGTGTGGGCAAGGCTAGACTGTTGGGTGCATGACAGTTAGAAGACCAATACGTTAGGTAGTGCTGTAAGTTATGGCATCATGAAAGGACATGCTCAGCAGCACACATGTAAAACATGGCCAATGCACACAGCTTCATACATACCGTTCACCACACCTGCACCCAACAGCGTAGACCTTTATAACAGCTCCCAAAACCTATTGCAGCCATGCAATTGTCAATCTGCATGCATTTGAAGTTGGTGACTTTTACACATTGGTTGTGAAGGACATTGTGCACTTTGTCGACCAGCTGGGGGATAGCCGCTATGCGTTAATTAGCATATGGCATACATCATTGCCCCTTTTGCACAATAGGCCGCCACATGCCACCATGTGCATTTCATTTGCTTCACAGAGTGCTTTCAGATATTGCAGCATAAAAGCACGTGTTCAGTAGCACACATGTAACCTATCGCTAATCTATACGGCCCCCTACATACCGTTCAGCACACCCAACGGACCATTATGCAGCCATGCATGGAAATATGTGCCCAGGGTGAAAGCTGGCAGGCTGATTTGCAGATGGGGAGTGCAGTGCACATGACGTGAGCATTTAACAATTGTGTGGAATGGGGGAGGCGCACATTTCAGATGCAAGAGAGCAGCAAAACTGAGCTGGCATGCATATACATTTGGTTGCACAGGTGAGGTAACTGTTAGAACATGGTAAAGTTTTTATATGTCGTTGGATATGTTGCTGTGAAAAGTCATGCAGTGTGGGCACTGGGTGCAGTTTTTGCATAGTGTCAGTATGGAAGAGGGTTTGGTTGAAGTGCAGCTTATATGTGATTGGATAGTGTGCTGTGTGTAGATTGTATGGAGTAGGGGCAATGTTGTGAATATTTTGTGGTTAGGTTGGCAGTGACATAATACTTTGTGAGTGAAAGTGGGTAAGGCCATACTATGTGAATGAAAGGGTGTAGGTGTGCCGGAGACAGTGTAATGTTTGTAGAATATGGTAAATGTTGGATTTAACGCTGTGTAGCTCCATTGCCATGCGCAGGTAGGAGTGCTGGTGTCAGAGGTGCGTATGTGCATAGTGGTAGTTTTGACATGCTGACATGTATGGTTGCATTATGGTGTGGGAATGTGTGCAAGGAGCACAACCACTGCAGCAATGCAGGTTTGACAGTGCATCAGGCACAGGGTGGTGAGCTTTGGAGAATGGGTCTGGAGCACATTGAAGACATGCTGCAGCAGTACAAGTGTGTTTAAAAGCGTTTATTGTGCGTTCCATTGTTTTGGTGATAGTTGCAACATGATACAGTACTTGGTGTGTGGCAGGAGATGGTGCAGTGAGAATTTGTGCAGTGTGGACACAGGGCACATTGTTTATATAAAGTAAGTATGGAAAAGGGTATGGTAGAAGTGCAGCTGTGAGCAGATTTATTGAAGTTGCCCCAATGTTGTGAAGCTGTTGTGATTAGGTTGCCAGTGACATAATACTACTCTGCATACGTTAGAGGGTGGTGACTTGCACAGAATGGGTGTGGAGCAATGGAGCAGCAGAAGTGAGCTGGCATGTGTGCACGTTTGGTTTCGCAGGTGAGGTCACTGTTAGAACATGGTAAAGTTTTTGATGTGGGGTTGAAGATGGTGCAGTGAAAAGTGACACAATGTGAGCACTGGGTGCAGTGTTTGCATACTGTCGGTATGGAAGAGGGTATGGTTGAAGTGTAGCTTGTATGTGCTTGGATAGTGTGCTGTGTGCAGATTGCTTGGAGTAGGGGCAAAGTTGTGAAGCTATTGTGGTGAGCTGTTGTGGTCAGGTTGCCAGTGACACAAAACTTTGTGGATGGCAGTGGGAAGGGGTGGTGCAGGCTGTGGTATGTTTGAGTATTCTGCAAATTGTGACACGTTTGGTGATATGGTGACCTAAATAGTGGCATTATTTTGCAGCGGGTGGGTTTAAGGCCTAGACTATTGGGTGCAGGGCTGAAGGCCATAGGCCTTGCACTGAAGAGCCTAGGGCTTGAGCACACACACGGCAGTGATGCATTTGTGACTCTGCATCAGTTAGAGGGTGGCGACTTGTTCCGGAATGGTTGTGGAGCACATTTCAGACACAATAGAGCAGCAGAAGTGAGCTGCCATGCGGGTACGTTCGTTTGCAGGTGAGGTCACTGTTAGAACATGGTAAAGTTTTCCTGTGTGTTTGGAAATGGTGCAGTGAAACGTCACGCAGTGTGGGCACTGGGTGCAGTCTTTGCATATTGGCAGCATGGAAGAGGGTATGGTTGAAGCGTACCTTATATGTGCTTGGATAGTGCGCTCTGTGCAGATTGCTTGAAGTAGGGGCAATGTTGTGAACAGTTTGTGGGTAGGTTGGCAGTGACACAATATTTTCTGAGTGGAAGTTGGAAAGATAATAGTATGTGAATCAAAGGGTGTAGGGGTGCCAGAGACAGTGAAATGTTTGTAGAATATGGTAACTGTCAAATTTAACGCTGTATAGCTCGGCTTATAGTGACTTTTTCGAATGCCATATTTTCGAAAAGCCATTTTGTCGGCACAAAATTGTCTTTAAAAAATGTCAATTATTTTTTTTATTTTATTTTTTAAATGGGGGGTCCCCCAACCCCCTGTTTTTTTTATTGACACTTTTTTTTTACTCATGAAAAAAAAAACATATAAAATAAAAACAATACATTAAAAAAAAAGAATTCGGCAAATTGTTTTCAACAAAATGGTATTTCAAAAATATGTTTTTGAAAATATAACCGGATACCGTTTAGCTCCATTGCGGTGCAGAGGATGGGTAGGAGTGCTGGTGCCAGTGGGGCGTATGTGCACAGTGGTAGCTGGTGACATGCTGACATGCATGGGTGCATTATGGTGTGGGATTGTTTGCAAGGAGCACACCCACTGCAGCAATGCAGGCTTGACAGTGTATGAGGCACAGGGTCGTGATCTTTGGAGAATGCGTGTGGAGCACATTGTAGAGGTGCTACAGCAGCACAAGGTAGTTGAAAAGTGCTGATTGTGCGTTCCATGGTTGTGGTGATAGTTGCAACATGCTACAGTATTTGGTGTGCAGTAGGAGATGGTGCAGTGAGAAGGTGTACAGGGTGGCTACAGGGTGTAGTGTGTATATAATGTGAGTATGGAAGATGGTATGGTTGAAGTGCAGTTTATATGTGCTTGGTTAGTGTGCTGTGTGCAGATTTATTGCAGTAGGCCCAGTGTTGTAAAACTGTTGTGCTTAGGGTGCCAGTGACACAAGACTTTGTGAATGGAGTTGGTAGGTGTGGTGCAGGCTGTGGTATGTTTGTGGATTCTGCTAATTGTGGCACGGTTTCGTGAATGGATGTACTATGGTGTGCGGAAGTTGGGTAGAAGTGCCAGTACATATGTTATGTTTGTGCATATTGTTGGCTTCCCACATGGTTGCATGCATGTACCCATAGTGTTCTGGTGTGTGTGGGTAAGGGCTGCACTGTTGTGTGCATGGCTAAAGGTGTGCTGGGTGTGCCTCAGGATCTTTGTGGATGCTGCAATCCTACATTCTTTAGCAGAAGTTTCTGGCGGAGGGGTTTTGGAATGAAATGGAACGTGCAATGGCAGTGTGTAAAGGTAAATATGGAGTGATGTATAGAAATGATAGTGTAAAGTGCAGAGGTTTTGTATGTGATAGCTGTATGCATGTTTTATACTTTGACAACATTCAATGAGGGAATGCTGCAAAAATGCCACTGCAAAGGGAAGAAATATTGTGTCTGCTTTACTGGGTCGTGTCCCTCACAGTAGATGGCAAAGCGCACGTGACACATTATGCCATTATGAGCATGCTGGCCATGGAAATGGAATTGTGGGAAATAGGCAAATAAGTGTTTAGGGAGTGGTTGCCAGGAAGAGGCGGTAGCATATCCTCCCAATACTGTGTCGTGAGGTTGGTGGAGATGGAGAGACGCACAGTGCTTATCGTCAGTGATACCTTTGTGCGCCATCTGCACAGGTGTTGTGTGCAAAGAGGAGTTGCTGGTAATTTCAGGTTGGAAGGAGTGGACGCTTTCTGGGGCTGTCAGAGTGACTGCAGTTTCGGCGGGATGGTTAGGCTTTGCAGATATATGGCCTCCGTCATGAACTTAGACTTTATCAAGGGGTGCACTTTGGAAGTCTACATTTGGGTTACATATCGTGTGGATGTTTAATCCGTCACCTGAAGAGGTTTCTGAATGCAGTGATGCAGATTTTTCCTACTGCCAAGGTCGTTTTCTCATGCATAACAAACACCAAGTGGAGTGTGGGCCCATGCTGGTGCAATTTGTCCCCAGCCAGAGGTCGGAAGGTGTGTTATAAACAGAAGCATGTGTATATTTATGCAGACTGCTGGCATGTTCTCCATCCACTATGAGATTATGAGGTGGCAAAATATGCAGTGATTATAATGCCATTTTATTTTGCACTGTGCAAGAAGCATTGACCAGAATGTTGTAAAAATGTGAGGAGAGGCAAACAGAAATGCATATAAAGAGAAAAAACAAAAAAAGTTGCTTGCAAATAAAAATAAATCCTTTAAAAATCTACGATGGAAGACTCAATCCCCTACCCAGCTTGACATTGTTTCCCCCACCATCCACCACGCCCCCTCACTATAACGAAAAGGTAGCGGATTCCGTGTACTTCCATTCAGGATTACACGTCCCACATCCTGGGTGGCCATGTTGTCCGGGTAGTTTCCCGGGGGCTGGCAGTGCCGTCCACGGACCTCCGGGGTTGGGGAGGCCCCAACTCCTCCCGTGTCCCAACAGAGTATGAGGCACATAAAAGAGCAAGGAGTTACTGTTGTTTATTACACAAAACAGGCAGGGACGGGCTCACAGGTCGCATACATCCGAGAGACCTCAGGCCCTTGGTGGGCTCGCAGGCCCTTTTTCTAGCTGTATGACGCGGTTACATACGTCACCTGGGAGAACTAGCCCCTAAACCTAATGCCACCTTGGATTTGCTCTACGAGTGGTGGGGTTAGTATAGGCACATATAGGAAAGATAGTTAATGGTTGAGAAAGGGTCAGGTGGTACGCTTGGGTCGTCCCTAATAATCGCTACAAGTGAATTGTTAAATGGGGACGATTAGCGATTGGCTAAGCTATAATGACGTCAGTGGTGTGCTACTCGTATTCTGATTGGTTCACTCGCGAGCCCCCAAGCCTGGGACCATCGTTGTTCCCAGCTCACGGTGTACCTGGTGCTGGCGACAAAGTATAACTATGTGTCAGTGGCAGACAATGGACAGGTCTGACTATCAGCTGGTGTGCATGTCTTTCCCATCGCTATTGGTGTCTGATTTGTCACTTCATTGTTGCAGTCTGTGTCCCAGATGTGAGACCCCAGCACTTCTCTGGTCCCTGGAGTTTGGCATCATATCAGGGCAGTCTGGTCACGTGTTGTGGGACTGTGGCTGGAGCAGAATTATGAGCATTTGATTTGTATTTTGGCTCGGGGAGCGTTTAGCAGTGGCAGGTGTAACCTTGGTGCGGGGAGCCTGGCTTGTAGATTGCAACATTGCGGCCTTGGCTGGGGCTCTTGTCGGGGCCTTGTTCCACGTGATCAGCACCTTGCAGCTTTGTCTGAGCTCCTCTGGCCTGGACCTTCTGGGGTGCGGCCTACTATGGCCTGGTTTATGGGTGGCAGTACTTTGTCCATAATATGTGGGTCGCCAGGGGCAACGGAGATTCATATGCATTAGTCCATATACAGTGGTTACGTCTTCATGGTTTTAGTGGCGAGGAAGCGTCTGCAAACATGTACACAAGCTCTTCTGGTGTCTTGCGTTTCTGCGCCTCTGTAACTGGCCTATGTGGCAAATAACAATGATGCATGTGTGAGTGTAAGTGGTCCTCTACGCCACAGCACTGAGTTTGTTCTTCGTGTGGATTGGCTTGTGTATGACCAATGTGCTTGGTGGCACATGTGTTCTTGTCCACTGGCGATGTCGTCATGGGATCTCTAATGATGGCAGTATTAGTGGTTGCTGTCTAATCGAGTTCAATCATGCAGTCGATATCCGCTTCACCTGAGGCTCTGGCATGTGGTTTGATTGATGGGCAACTTCCTTGATTGTGTGGGGCATGGCCACAGTGGGTCTTGACATCTGGGGTGGCCGTGAGTGGTTCGAATCCCTCTCGTGGTGGGTGCTTGGGTCGTGACATCCTGGGCCAGGGTCTGGATGAGAATCGAGGAAAGGGATCATCCCATTTTCCCTCTTCAGTCCCCCCTCTGGTCGACTTGTCGACCACAAAATCTTCCACTCTCTTGTCTCCTTGTACTCGCAATACCTTTGTTATTCCGGCCAAGTGCCGTGCTGGTCCACATGATATTCAAATGACCAATACATATAAACACATCCGGGTTTGCAATAAACCCATTTCCCTACGTAGCTTTTCGAGTTCCTTGGGTTCTCAACCTTTATTGATAGAGGGTACAAGTCTGCTTCTACTATCTGCTGGCGCATCCGTTCACATTCCTTAATAATGACGTCTGTGTGTTTTTCATCTTCCGTTGGCATTAGGACGTGCATACCAATAATTTCTTCAGCAGTACGTTTGGACCTTTCCTTCCATACTTTTATCCCCATCACAAAAGCCATTCCTAGAATTATGCATCCTGCCATAACCTTAAGACCATCTGAGAGTCAAGATGGCATCCATGACCAGATGTAAGCGAACCACCTGCCGTCTTTCTTCACTCCATTTGCTTCTTCTTCCATCCTGTTGTGCATCTTGGCCGGCTGTGACACTGCCTCAGATAGTATGCCATTGTCCTCGTCATTGGCAGGAATAAATGTGCAACACAAGCTTCCAATTTTTGCACAAACACCTCCTTCCATTGCTGTTAGGAGGTCCAGCACATATCTGTTCTGCAGGGCCACGTTCCTTTTCGCTCTTAGCTCTTCCTTTATTGCGTTGAATCTGTTAACCGTTGAATTTATTGTCATCATTAGCTCCCATCTAGTGATCTGAAGCCACTTCGCATTTGCATATGCCTGTACCCCTGGATGTATGATGGAGGAAAAGAACATAGCAGCTCTGCTAAATAGTCAATGTACTGGTGGGATGTCACTGAGGGCAGTTTCTGACTTTCCCCACAGATAGTTCCCTGTCAGTGGTTCTCCTTGTCTTTTAACTCTTGATAGAGGGGCAGTGTCGTTCAGTTTCTTTCCTCCTCCCATCTTTAGTGACCTTTTCTTCCTTTTATTCCATTCATCCATTTTAGGGAAGCTCTCCATGTTAACATGTTTCTGCAGTACTACCAGTGATGGTACGTTGATGTGCACCATCGTGCACACTCCATTCCACAAACGTTGCAGGCTGTTGTATGCCTTCGATCCACAGGCCCAATAGTGAGCCATCAAAATTGCTGTTCCTGCACCCCGCTCAGGAATCTTTATAGTTCTCTTGCAACCTGCATTTACTCCAATGTCAACTTTTCCATCATGCTTGTAACACAGTGTGGGAGCAGTGAGTGGAAGTATTATTATAGGTTCCTCCTTTTTACCTAACCATGTCCCCAGTGCTGCACTCTTTATCCATGGGTAGCATTTACTCCTGGGTAGTGACGTATATTTCTTATCTTTCTTATATACACAGCAGTAATACGCAATACCTGCATGTGAGAGACAAAAAGAGAAGAAAACATGCATGTGTTTACACAGTGTGGTGTATTTTGCAAGTTGCTTGACAATGTTCTTCATTAGTTGGTGGTGGTGCGAGTTAATTTTTAGCTAGCTCATATGCTTTTGTCTGGGATCTCATGATCATGGGGTGGGCTATGGGTGATTGGTTGGTTATGTCCTTTGTGGTATCTAGTGTCTGTACTTTTTCGTTGTCATTGTCAGTTGTCATTGCGGAAGCATTGGCCCCTTTGCTGAGGTGAGGGTGGGTCTGTGCTTTGTAGGGCTTGATGTCATGGATGTGCGTCCACACGTCTTTTCCCCTGAGCTTCACTGCTCTAGGGGCTATTTTGTCCACCAAGTATGGACCTGTAAATCTAGGATTGTTCCAACTTCTGCGGAAGTTTCGTAGGAGAACCTGGTCTCCCTATTTCACTGTCCACTGTGTTGGTTGTTCTTGTTCCTCGTTGGTTGCTTCTCCTTGCTGATGATTCTTCGACCCGCCCTGTGTCCATTCGATCTGTTGAGAGATAAACATGGCACTAGTAACCAAGGAAGAGACATACTTATGCATTTCTACACCAAAAACAGTACTTGTGGCATGGCAGTCAGTTGTGGCCCTTGATAGTGGTGTGAGTGGGAGGTGCATTTGCCGTCCGGTCACCACCTCATGGGGTGTGAGGTGGCGGTCCGACCCTGGCCTATTTCTCAAATATTACTCAATTAAGGCCAAAGGGAGGAAATACAGCCAACTCGTTTTTGTTGTTTGTCAGATCTTTGCTATCTCTTCCTTTAGGGGACCGCTGAGACATTCGAAGATGCCATTTGCTTGCGGGTGACATGTGCATGCAAACTTATGTTTGATTCCCAAGTGACCAGTTACGTGTTGGAACAGTTAATTGGCAAAGTGTGGGCCATTGTCTGACCATAATACTTTGCATACCCCCACCTCGGGAACACTTCCCTCACCAAGAATTTGGCTGCTCTGAATGGATCTGCATGGGTGCAGGGACCGGCCTCGATCCACCTTGAAAATGGGCATACTACTACAATCATGTATCTGTAGCCTTGACATACATTGATCATGTCAACGTAGTCGATGTGTAGGTGCAGGAAGGGTCCTTCAGGCCGGGGTATTGTGCCTTTGATCACTTACAGCATGTGACCGGCTGTAAATTACTGGCATGCGAGGCAGTTGCTAATGAAATTTGCGACATGTGAGTTTAGCTCGGGACAGAACCACAATTCTTTTATTCGTGCAGCAATTACTTCTTTCCCTGTATGTGTGGGACAGTGTAATTGGGTCGGGGCTATTTTCAATAGGGCCAGGGGCATCACACCCTTTCCGGTATTATTCTGTCGCCATAATGCTTCCGTGGGGGACATGGTGCATTCTCTTTTAAGCCATAGTTCCTTTTCTGCCATTAGCGCTGCTGCCTTTAATTCCATGATCTGTGTCTCTGGGATGTGTGTATACCCATCCTTCATCAACATCTGTCTAACGCCTCCTTATCTTTTTGTTTTTCTGGGAGGGTCCATGTCTCGCCAAAATACGCAGCATGTTTTGCATGTGCATCTGCTGTTTCGTTACCTCTTGATATTGGGTCATCTTCGTTAGTGTGGGCATGACATTTTACCAATGCCACCTCTTCCAGGTAACTAATTACTTCAATTAGTTCAGCCAGTATGAGAGCATGTTGTACCGGGGTACCGTCTGCACTTCTGAATCCCCTTCTTTGTCATTTTATTAGTCCTGAGTGTACTGTTGATGTAACATATGCACTGTCAGATTATATAGTTACTCTTTTCTCATTGCTTTCTTCTAAGTCTAAGATGAGTGGTACTAGCTCCGCTGCTTGCGCTAAATAGTGTTGTAGTAATTGTACACACTTCACTGGAACATAGGACCAGTCTTCCCTCAAACGTACTACTGCTGCTCCTGTTCTTCTTATCCCATCGCTTTGGTCAATTGTTGATGACCCATCTATGTACATGGTTTCTCCCCCATCTAGGTAATTTTCTTCCACCTTCCTGGTGCTTGAATAAATTTCAATATCCTGTGTACAGGCATGTGCATACTCTCCATCTTCCACCACTTCTGCTATGAATCGTGCTGGGTTAACATTACTGCATCTTACTATTTTGAGCTCTGGTCTGGACAGTATAATCTCGTACCCTGTAGCTCTTTGTGTGGTCAGTGTTGATTTTGGCTTATTCAGTATTGCAAAGAGAGCGTGCTCCACAAACAGTGTTGTAGGGCATCCCATCGTTATTGAGGAGGATTATTCTACCGCAAATGCTGCTGTGCCCAGGCTCTGTTTGCACGGGAAATTACCCATATTTACAGAATCTAAATGGCCACTGTAAAATGCCACTGGCTTATGTCCCATGCTTGTTTTTTGTGTCAATACTGCTTTCATCACTGCAGTATCACAATGTGAAAATATGTAGAATTGTTCTTCATAGTTAGGGGTAGCTAGTACTGATGCAGTTGAGATGGCATGTTTTAAATCATTTCTCTTGTTCATCCCAACTTCCTTTGTCCACTCTGTGCTTCTCTAAGAGCCTCAAGCAGTGGTCCTATGGATGAGCTGTAGTCAAAGACCAATTCCCTGCAGTAGTTGCAAAGGCCCCAAAACTGCTGCAATTCTCTTATTGTCTGCGGCTGTTGTGTGTTTGTTATTGCTTGTTCCCTTTGTGGTGCAATGTTCCTTCCTTTTTGTGAAACGATCTGCCCGATATAGAGCAGGTGTTCTTGACAATACTTCAGCTTCCCCTTGTCAACCTTGTATCCTTTCTCAGCCAGTACTGTGAGCATCTTTACAGAGTCCCTTCTGCACTGTTCCTCGGTGGTGCTCCAGATGATGATGTCATCTACGTATAGCAGCACCGTGCTCTCCAACTCTATGTTTCCTAGATCCATTTGTATTACTCTGTTAAAGATGGACAGTGACTTGCAGTACCCATGGGGTAATCTAGTGTGTTTCCACTTTGTGTTGCGATATGTGAAACTTGTTAAATCTTGTGAATCAGGGTGTAGCGGTATTGAGAAGAAGGCGTTCTTGAGGTCGATCACAGTGAAACGTGACGCCTCTGCTGGTATCCTGCACAGATTAGTGGCTGGGTTAGCTGCTATGGGATATTCTGCCTCTACAATGTTGTTGAGGGGATTCAAATCTTGTATAAAACGCCATGACCCTGCTTTTGCCTTGTGTACCGGATACACCGCAGTGTTGCACACTGATTAAGATGGTACCAATATTCCTCTATCCACTAGGGCAGTTATTGTTTCATAGATCCCTTCATCAGCTTCTTTGGATAATGGATACTGTTTCACCCTGGGCAGCATTGCACCTTTCTTTTGCTCTATTTTTACTCTTCCAATTCTCTTTATACAGCCTATGTCATATGTACTAGTGGTCCATAGAGAGGCGGGCACTGCAGCTAAATGTTCCTCGTCGAAGGGTACCTGGGTAGTGGTAGGTGCTTCTAATGCCATTGCCATTTTTTGTGCTACCTCTTTTTATGTCACTCTCAGGCAAATATAGACGTTCATCTGGAACACAATCCCCCCAACTAATGCACTATCTGAAAACACTCCTCATCTGACACCTGTGTTACCCTGCATCCTTCTGCCAGTGCTACTGCTGCTCTCCATGCTTTCCCCTCCCTATTCTGTGTGTGAACTGCAATGTAGTCTTTGGTTGCCACAATGCTTTCTATGTCCACTGATATTATAACTCCTTCTCCATCACTTGTGGGTGTTTGTGGTCTGAAAAGGTAAGCTGCTGGTCTCCTCCAAACCTTGCCCTCAATTCCCAGTAGCCATGCCAGTGCCATGTCCGTGCCATATTGTAAGA
The DNA here is from genome assembly GCF_040938575.1 of Ambystoma mexicanum. Lineage (NCBI taxonomy): Eukaryota > Metazoa > Chordata > Amphibia > Caudata > Ambystomatidae > Ambystoma > Ambystoma mexicanum. The sequence continues at coordinate 499,161,342 of NC_090940.1, read as the reverse complement.
GTTCCCCATCTACTGGTTCTGCCCTCGCTACTGTTTTGCCACAATAAGCCTGAAGTATGTGTCGTGCTGTGAGCATATTGATGCCTGGTGTGGAGCACACTATTCCCTTATCGGTAAAGGATATAGTCATGTTCAACCTGCTCATTATGTCTCTCCCTAGTATATTTACTGGCGATTGCTTTGAGTATAGCAGTGGAAGGGACAGGTCGTGATCTCCGACAGATAAGGAGATGTTATCAGTGAAAGGATCCAGTGCTCGAGCCCCAGAGAATCCTTGAGTGTGCATAGCTTCGCCTTTCAAATTGAACTTTCCTTCCCCGAATCAGAACCTAGTTGCTCCTGTGTCAACTAAGAAGGAAAATGTTTTGTCACATATCGCCACCTGTATGTGTGGTTCCTCCACAGGGTTAGGTGTTACTGGTAGGATGAGACACATCAAAGATGTCTGTGGGCTGTCCTATTGTGGGAACAGTGACTGTCTGTTCCCTGTGTATGGGTTGTGACCCAGTATTGTCACCCTCCCCAGTTGCGTCTGTTGTATTGGCGTGTCTGCGGGTAGTAACTTGTTGTCTTGTATTTGAGTGAGCTGCTGTACTGCCTGGACGTGTTGTTGTGATGTTGCTGTTTGTTGTGGTTCCTGCTGTGGTTGTGTGTATGTTTGTAGTGGTTGCTGAGGCGGTGGTGGTGCTTGCCGTTGTATTTGTGTTTCTGTCCCCTGCTGCGGCTGTTGTTGTTGGTATAATTGTTGTCTCCCATTGTAAGCCTGTTGCCCTTGCTCTCCCATCCTGCTTGTGTCAGTCTTACTCTGCACGTGCGTGACATGTGTCCTGTCATGCTGCATGTCCAGCACGCTAGTGGTTCCGTGCTTGCCATGGGTATCCCCCAGTGCTGTCTGAGTTTCCCTGATGCCCATATTGGTTCTGCCCCCGGAACCCTCCCCCTTGTAGTGGTGCTGCTTGCCCTAATCACCTCCCTCTCATGTATCTGCCCCTCCCCCTGTAGTTGTTCATGCATCCATTTCCCATTTTAGTGTATCCACCTCCCACTTCTGTTGTGTATTGTGCTGTGTATGGTGGGGTTGGGGGCATTTGCTGTGTCGTTATTTGGGCTTGCTGTAGTGATGCTGTTTGTTATTGTGTAGTGTCTTGTTGCAGTGTGGCCGGGGTGGGGCCTGTGATCAGTCCACCTTCCATGGCATATTTGGACAGTTTATTTTGGACCAGTTTCGCTTCCTCTGACTTTCTGTCTTCCTCCTTCTGTTTCATCTTTTCTTGCCATATTCTACAATGATGCACTATTGTGAGATGTATCTCGGGCCATGCCTTAGCTTCCATCCCTACTAATTTCTTTAATTGTCTCTGTACTGGCTCTCAAAGACCCTAAATCAATATATGACAAATAAAATTGCCAGTGTTTTATCCCATGGTTCCTGCGTTTCCAGGCGCCACTTCTCCTGAATTTCCTGGATGTAATCAACAGGATCTTCATTCTCACGCATTTTGCGTGACGTTATTTCTCCTATGTCTGAAGTGTCTGGGTATTGCACACTCAGCACCTGCTACAGTGCGTGTCGGCAATTTGCAAATGGCACCCCATCATGTGATGTGTCACTTATAGTTATTCCAGGGATCCCCACACTCTTCGAAATGTCATCTGCTGCGTCACCCAGAATTGAAATTAGTAACCCCTTTACATCACCCACCGCTAGTTTCTGCCCTGCAGTTTGTTTTTCCATTTCATGTATCCATTTCCCGGCCCCTCTGCTCAGTGATGGGAGTCTGCATTTGATGTTTTCCTTGTCTGCATGTTTCCATGAGACATATTGTGGCCTTGCTCACCCTCTCTCTAGTAATGGCATTAGGGTGTACTCCTTCATTTCCCCTGGTGTTTGTCTGTGTGGGGATGTGTGAGTGTATTCGCTGTCCTCTTTCATGTCAGAAAGTTCTTCAACAAAATCAGTAATGTGTTGTGTTACTCTGTCACCTCCTATGCTCTTGTTTCTTCTCTGTTGACCCACTTGACTCTCCCTGTATTTATCAGTTAGCTCCTCCATTCTGCATCCTGGTAGGTCTCTGAGTCTATTAACATATGGCGTGTGCTGCGCTGGCGGTGTCAATGGCCGTGGCGTTCTCCCTTTTAGTTGCCTTTTCTATTCCTTCCCTGTGTTTTCTTCTTCCCGCATTTCACATTCCCACGATGACCCGCAGTCTGTGCGTGTTATGTTTAATTTGCTTAACCCCTCCCCGCTTCCATCACTTCGTCCTCCACACGATCCCTCCTCTTCCTCACTGCAGAACCCATCTGAAAATGTCAATCTTAGCCTAAGCGCTTTCCTCCTACTGTAACTGTCCCTAAGTCTATGTCTGTGTACTCACCTTTCGTCTCCATGCCCCCCTCCTGCGGTGTTGTTGCTACCTCCTTATTGCTACACTTGTATGTCTTGGCCCTGTGTTCCTTGAGCATCTCGCCTTGTGCTGTATTATTTTGTTTGCCCACTTCACCACCTACTTCCATTCGTACTCTGCAGAGCTCATTCATTATTGCGTCACTTCTCTGTTCTAGTATCCTCTCTTCTTCCTCTTTGTTGCCCCATATTCTGCCCTCCTTTGCCAGTATACTTTCTATAACCTTCCCCTCTTCATATTTTTGTGTGCTTTCTGATATAATCTTCTTTCTCCACAGTCCCATTTCTCTGTCATTTTCTTCTCGCTCCTTTTCTTTTCTTCTAACCTCCCGCTGCTCCATGCGTGCCACCCTTTCTGTGATCACCTTTATACGATCTTCTTCTCGTTTCCTGTTTTCTTCTTGCCCTTTTACCCCTACCTTGTCCACCTTGCTTCCCTTCCTCCACCACCTCCTTTCCCGCTCTTCCCGCTCGAACTGTTTGATCAGCGCGCTCCGTACTTCCCTCATTTCCGCTAATCTAACCTCTAGCATCTCTTCTTCCTCCAGTGTCAGTCTCCCTTCCTCTTCTCTACTTACCTTGCAAACCTCTGTGTGTATTCTCTCTTCTTTACTTGCCTTCTTTACCACTTCTTCTTCCTCCCAGGTTAATGTCCCTTGAAGCTTCAGAAGCACCTGTGCTGCTATCCATTCATCTGGTCCTATGCTTGCTAAGTCTAGCTGCACGCTTTTTTCTCCTCCGGTGCTTACCTGTGTTTGTTTCGTATCCGCTGCGCTCCTCGAACTCACCCCCTTTTGGTAACTGTATGCTGGCGTGTAGGGTGGTGGGCTGTATGCAAGGTTGAAATATCCCTCAGCTGCTGTTAGTTGTGCTTGTGTTGCTGCCCTCAATTCTCTCAACGGATGCAGCCAATCTGATCCTTTCTTTATTTCTTTATTTGTGGGTGTCACTTCCCCACTTTCCTTCTTCATCTCTGAAACAGTGAACGATCTGTCTGATTCTTCCTCACTCTCCTCAGCAATTGGGTGCTTTCCCGGGCTCTCTGCACCGGCCCTCTTCACTCACCTTTTCCTCTTTTACTCCCTGAATTGTGAACATCCCTGGTACCCCTGGTGCACACCCCTAGAACATTTTCCAGAGGTCGAAAATTTCTAGGTGGCTCACCAACTTCTTCCCCTTGTATGTGTTATGTAAATATGCTAGTAGTGAATATTGGGTGGTCATGTCAAAACTGCCGATGGGGGGCCATGGTATCATTATTTTGTTATCCGACCCTTGTGTCCATTCGATGCTGTGCTTTACTATTTTATCTCTGTGCGGTCTTAGTGTTGTGCAGATATGTTGGAGTGGTGTTGTTAAAGTGTTGACCCTATATCCTGCCCCTATCCCATAATACGCAGACATCTTTAAAACTTTACTTTCTCAGTACCACCGTTACCTGGCCCCATAAGATGGGGTCTTCCAATTCTCTGCTGCAATGAAAACAATTTTTATTACAATGCTTTTATGCTGGGCGTCACCGCCCTCGTTATTCCTACAGCAGTGTCACCTTCTTTTATGCTTCTCCTTCCGGAACTAGGGCCGCCTTCAACCTGTGGCGCACCAGCCCCCTGCGGGTGCGTGCCCTGCGCAGCATGCTTCTGAGCTGCCCCGTCATTCCTGTGCCACCGATACTTGGCGCACCTGCAACGTACTTCTAACTCCTCCTCCTTCTCCTCTGTCCTCACTGTCTGCACAGTGTACACTCTTCTGATCCCCTCCCACCCCTGTTGTCGAGCGCGTGCCGGTGTTCTCTGTGCACACCCGCCTCTCCCCCTTCACCACTCCCTTATCGCGTATCCCTGCCTCAATCCCCGTTCACTCTTGGAGGAAGATGACCGCAGTATCCTATACAAGCTCTATGGGTGATGTCACCAACTACTACAAAGAATTTCCGGTACGTACAATTACAACAAAGGATAAATGCATGCCATATTTTATAAACTTGTTCCCGTTAGCCCCACACCTGTCTTCCCACCACACCTGGAGTGGAGTATCCGTCAATTATTTTGTTATTACAATCGGACTGCGCATGCTGCGTCACCTCGTGTGTGATACGACGCCCCTCTAGGGGAGGTTAACCAGCCAATTATCTTCCGCACTGACAAACAATCTAGCTACCTCCTTCGGGAATACATCATCTATTCACAGAGTTAAAACACTCAATCAGTAGGAATCTCCATCTATTCATTGATCTACAACGCCAACTCATAGGAATGCCACACCCCCTTATACAGGTGTCAGCAATCTGCACGATCTACCAGCCACACGTGGGTGCTTGAAGCCCCACCCAGCCTGCTTTGTAAGACTAGAGGGGACGGCCCTCATGCCAGTCCCCGCTACACCTTACACACTGATCGCCATTCAATGGCCAAGATCTTTTCTTAACACCCTGTAAGAGCCACCCGCCACCCTGTTTACAATTCCTCCCACCTACCACACAACATTGTATTGCTGGTTATGTGTGCCATACTAACATCGAGTTCTCGCCTGCCGGTGCTGCTCGGTCGGCTCAATACATCTCAATTCGGCTCCCGACGGCCAATCTCTGGATTGCGCTGTCCGTTCTTCTCGCAGTTCTGCAATGGTCTTGTAGTCCTCCAAAGGGGACAATGGCAGAGGGGGGCACGTTGCTGGGCCACCTTGACACAAGCAGCCTCGCTGTGATCTCAGCCAGTCTCAGCAAATCTCAGCAGTGCCTCCAACTTGCCAATGTAGTTTCCCGGGGGCCGGCAGGGCCGTCCGCAGACCTCTGGGTTGGGGAGGCTCCAACTCCTCCCGCGTCCCAACAGACTATGAGGCACACAAAAGAGTAAGGAGTTACTGCTGTTTATTACACAAAGCAGGCAGGGACGGGCTCACAGGTCGTAGACATCTGAGATACCTCTCGCCCTTAGTGGGCTTGCAGGCCCTTTTTCTAGCTGTATGACATGGTTACGTATGTCACTTGGGAGAACTATCCCCCATACCTAACGCCACCTTGGATAGGCTTTCCGAGTGGTTGGGTTAGTATAGGCACACATAGGAAAGATAGTTAGTGGTTGAGAAAGGGTCAGGTGGTACGCTTGGGTCGTCCCTAATAATAGCTACAAGTGAATTGTTACATGGGGGCGATTAGCGATTGGCTAAGCTATAATGGCATCAGTGGTGTGCCACTCGTATTCTGATTGGTTCACTTGCGAGCCCCCAAGCCTGGGACCATTGTTGTTCCCAGCTCCCGTGTAACTGGTGTTGGCGACAAAGTATAACTATGTGTCAGTGGCAGACAATGGACTGGTCTGACTATTAGCTGGTGTGCATGTCTTTCCCATCGCTATTGGTGTCTGATTTGTCACTTCATTGTTGCAGTCTGTGTCCCAGATGTGAGACCCCAGCGCTTCTCTGGTCCCTGGAGCTTGGCATCATATCAGGTCAGTCTGGTCACATGTTGCGGGCCGGTGGCTGGAGCAGAATTATGAGCATTTGATTTGTATTTCGGCTCGGGGAGTGTTTAGCAGTGGTAGGTGTAACCTTGGCACGTGGAGCGTGGCATGTAGATTGCAACATTGCGGCCTTGGGTGGGGCTCTTGTCGGGGCCTTGTTCCACTTGATCAGCACCTTTCAGCTTTGTCTGAGCTGCTCCAGTCTGGACCCTCTGGTTTTGTGGCCTACCACGGTTTGGTTTATGGGTGGCAGTACTTCATCCATAATATGTGGGTCGCGAGCGGCGACGGAGATTCATATGCATTAGTCCATATAGAGTGGTTACATCTTCATGGGTTTAGTGGTGAGGAAGCATCTGCAAGCATGTACACAAGCTCTTCTGGTTTCTTGCCTTTCTGCGGTGCTGTAGCTGGCCTATGTGGAAAATAACAACAATGCATGTGTGAGTGTAAGTGGTCCCCTATGTCACTGCACTGAGTGTGTTCTTCGTGTGGATTGGTGTGTGTATGACCAATGTGCTTGGTGGCACGTGTGTTATTGTCCGCTGGCTATGTCGTCATGGCATCTCTAATGATGGCGGTATTAGTGGTTGCTGTCTAATCGAGTTGATTCATGCAGTCAATATCAGCTTCATCTGAGGCTCCGGCACGTGGTTTGATTGATGGGCAGCCTCCTTGGTTGTGTGGAGCATGGCCACAGTGGGTCTTGACGTCTGGGGTGGCCGTGAGTGGGTTGAATTCCTCTCGTGGTGGGTGCTTGGGTCATGACGTCCTGGGCCATGGTCTGGATGAGAATTGAAGGAAGGGATCGTCCCATTTTCCCTCTTCAATGTGGATGTATGCAGATGGATAAATTGTGCATAATTTTACTGAAGTTTGCAGCGGACGTGCTTTGGAATGGCATGACACTTGTACTGTAATTGTGTAACGGTACGTTTGAAGTGTTGTACAGGAGTTCAAGTGTTGGATGATGGTGGCTTCGATGCAATTGGTGAATGCATGCGTGCCTATTTACGCATAACCCGATGAGGTAGTGCTGTAGAGAAGATAGTGGAAAGGGAAGAAGGACTGTTCCAGTTTTACAGGGGTGCAGCCCTCGTGGAACTTTGGGAGGCGCACATGCTAGAATCTGCCCTTCCTACCATGTTGCCAATTCACATAGGCTTGTGGGGATTGTCCAATCAGGTGATTAGGGTGTGTGGCAATAGGAAGAAGGACTCCTGCTTCACTTGGGCCCAGCCCTCACCGTACTTGGGGAACCACATGTGCCACATTCTGCACTTCTTGCCATGCTGGCCTATGGAAATGGGACTGTAGGGATTGCCCTATCAGGTGTTCAGGGTGTGCATCACAGGAAAGCGCACCAATAGGAAGAAGGACTCCTCCTGCTTCACTGGGGCACAGACTTTGTGCTAGTTAGGAAAGCACACGTGACACATTCTGCCCTTGTAAGCATGCTGGCCAATGGGAATGTGCCTGTGGGGATTATCCAATTAGCTGCTTCCGACTCACATGAAGGGGCAGTAACAAATTCTAACTGTACTTCATGTACTCAGACTGGCAGAAATCGAGAGACGCAGAGTGCTGTTACTGGGTGATGCGTTTGTGGTACATTTGCACAGATATGCCCAGGAAAGTGACTTGCATGGCAATTTCGGGTTGGAAGGAATCAAGGCATTGTGATGCGCTGCCGATGTCTGCACTTTCGGCATTGTCATTGACCTTTGCAAAGAAGTGGTCACTTTTGTGCCTTTTCATGTTGTCGTAGTACAGTACGGAACTCAGCATTTGGGTTAAACCCCTTGTTCATATGTGTTGCATCAACTGTGTGGCAATAGGAAGTAGGACTCCTGCTTCACTTGGGCCCGGCCCTCACCGTACTCAAGAGATTGGTGAAAGCGTTTTTTTCCCACTGTGAAAATTCTATTCTCATATATACCACCAAGAAGAAGGTGGGACTGTTCTAATGAAGTTTCTTCAGACCCGAAGGCGAAAGGTGTGTCATCAATGGAAAAATTGCTACTTTTTTGTGCAATTCTGGAATGTTCTTCTGTGACAATGACATCATTGGTTCTAAAAATGTGATTTTCTTCCATCACAATAACAACATTGGCAATGGCATTTTGTTGCTCCATCTACAAAATGCACTGAAGAGCTTTCTGTAAGAATGTGCACAGTACAGAAAAGGAAACATCTGTATATAAAGTAAACAAAAAAACCTTTCGTTATCCATACCACTAAGAAGAGTATGCGCCTGTTCTAATGCAGATTGTTCACAGCGAGAGGGCGGAAGGTGAATGAGAAATGGAAGCATGTCTAATTTTTTGTATGATGCTGCAATGTTCTTCGGCAACAATGACATCATTGACTCCACAAATGTGGAGTTATTCCATGACAATGGCATTTCTTTGTTAAATATTGGCAATGGTGTTTTGTCGTTCATCTGCAGGATGTGGTGAGAAGCTTACTGTCACTATGGGCAGTGAGCAGTAAAATAAAAATCTCTATAAAAACCACAAAAAGAGTGTGTCCTTAAAAACACCACTACTCTACTTTAGCAACTTTCTTTGTTGATATATATATATATATATATATATATATATATATATATATATATATATATATACAAATATATTACACAGCCACGCTAGTTATATATATATGCGCCCCTCGCACCCTTCTTTGTCAAATCTTTTAGGAGTCCCGGGCTCCAGAGGCGGCGGCACCAGGGTTGCCCCATGCCCCAACTAAGGAGAGCCACACTGTTGGTTTCCCCCCTCCCCCCAACTGAGGTTTTACACTTTGTAATTGGAGGTTGAGTTGTTTCCTGGCTACTTGAATGACTACAGCAACCAGAATCCCCTGAGGCCATCACTGGTAGTTACCATCAACACCTGAATAAACACCAGAACAGACTGCCTCCCTGATGATTGCAAGAGGCAAGAAAGCGCGCTAGGAGGAGAACATCAATTGGACTGTGGAAAGGTACATCTAGCTGGGACCCAGAGTGCACCTCTCGCACCCTTCTTTGTCAAATATATATATATATATATATATATATATATATATATATATAGGGCAGGGAACAAAAACAAAGGGGCTAAACATGTGATGTCGTCAGTGATGTCATAAGTTACATTTGAGATGACATCTTTCATGTTCTGGGTGTTAGTGTTAGCAGTGCACAGTGGTGATGGCAAGTATGGGGGCTCAGTCTGCCATAACTGGTGAATTTCAGGGGTTTTTCGTTTTTAATTTGAACCATAATGGGGAGGGCGAACATTTTTTTTTTTTAGTGAAGTTCACAGGCTTTTCGTAGGGCAACTTAACCATAAAGTCCCCTCAACAAAGTTTTTTTTGTACTGAAAAAAAAACATTATATATATATGTATATATTCCACAACATCACCAAATAGCCATTGCTGGAAGTTCACCTCCAGTTGTGAGCGACGTCAGCAAGACATGATATAGCAAAAATGCAAGCCTTTAAATATACATTATAACTTTATTTTTGCTATGATTTAAAAGTTTACACACAATCACATAATACATTCTTACTTACAAACATTTAATTACAATAAGATGTCATCTAAAATGTACAAAACAATTCATAAAACATCTATATACTAAATACATTCTTAAAATGTTATGTACATCTAACAAACTATGTATCTATATTGATCTATATCTATATTCACTGACAAAAAAACGTTGTTAAAGGGATGTTATGCTTAAGTTGCACTCGTAAAAACCTATGCAATTCAATGGACAAGTGTTGTTACAGGGACGTTATGGTTACAGGTAAAACCGAAAACCCCCAGAAATGTGCAAGTTATGGTCAGCTAAGCAACCATAACTCGCTCTACCCCTGTGCACTGCAAGGACTAACACCCATGACATCAAAGATGACATCACAAATGTCATTCATGACATGACTGATGACATCACATGTGTATATCGTTTTCACAAACACTCTCCACAAGGGATTGTCATTGTAATGTTGGCAGAAAACTATCAGAAATCATTGGAAGAACTATCATGAGATATATAGTTATTTAAGGAATGCATTCCTACAAACAACATGGCATTGCAGAGTTCTTTCCAATATATGCGCCCAGTCATGTAGAAACGTTGTAATTGTCTACAGCATGCATCATACAGGTGTAATAATCAAAATCTTCGTAAATTGGATCGTACAATGATGAATGATTTCATCTGAGACCTTTCTGCCATGTGACACATGCAATGAATAGCTACAAAAGCCTCTCTTACTACATTACTGTACTACTATACACAACACATAAAGAGACCACAATGTATACAAATATGAGCATACATAAAGTAAAGTCAACAAAAAAGTAGGAGTACCACCAGAAAGTGTTCATACCCTCACTGCTTATGTTCATGCACAGAACTGATTGCTGTGTTTTTTGGTTTGCTTCTTCCCCTATGTATATCTATCTTATGATGTCACGCAACCCTAAGGAAAGTAGTGTTAAAACATTCGAGAAGGGTAAGGTCAACAAATATAGCACCTTTCCCACTTTTAGTTCCTGACTCCCAGTGAAGACAAGCACCCGGTGTACATAGGTCACTGAACTGTGATGTCATTTTTGATGTCATGGGTGTTAGTCCTTGCAGTGCACAGGGGTAGAGCGAGTTAAGGTTGCTTAGCTGACCATAACTTGTGAATTTCTGGGCTTTTCCGGTTTTACCTGTAACCATAACGTCCTTTTAACAATGTCTTTTGTCAGTGAATTATTTTAGCAGGATACCCTTAGTTTGTAAACAAGAATTGTGCAACATATTGCAATGGTTGGCACCATGTTAATGCGGACAGCATTCGTGGACTATGCGTCTGTTTGCGGAGATCGTGTGGCATCCAACCCGCTGAGGAAGGCAGTTGCTCTCTTACATAGTGGTACCAATCACTAAAAGCAATGAACATAGAGGAACAGCACCATGTGCAAGAATTGCCAGGGACAATAGAGTAGGTTTGCAAATTGTGTACTTATGAAGAAAACAGGACAAAGGCATAGGGAGTGCACCATAACGGAATGCACCAACAACAGAAGTGACGCCTGCATTCACCAACCTTACCACACTGCTACTGTAAAGGGGAACAAAGAACGAATGGCCAGATTAACGACTGGAAAGTGCTAAGAACTGAATGTCACTACAATGTAGTAAGGACCCTAAAGTTTATCTAATAATTGCACAGGTGCTGCAGTATGCAATAGTACAGAAGCATAACGTGTATTTTTGTAACACAGCAATGGCTAGCACCTTAGAGCGGCTGGATGAATATTTCCCTCATGACGCAATGGGCCTCATTACATGGATGGTGGTAAGGGCTTACCGGTACCGGTAAGGGTACCAGTGCTGGTAAACCCTTACCTCCTTACTACGAGGTCCATTTGTGGGACCCTACCTTAATGGCTGGTTTTACCAGCCGTTAAGGACAGGACCCGCAAAGGGACCAAGGAGGTAATTACAGTACTGCAATTTGCGGTACCGTAATTACCGCCTTCCCCATTCCCATTGAGCCCTATTGGGGCAAGAATGGGAATGGGGAAGTGCCATGGTGAATGGGGAATTACCGCCGCCACACACCTTGGAATAGGGCGGTAATTCCGCCATTCACTATGGCAGACTCGGTAAAAAACCGGCAGCAACCATGGCGCTAATAGCGCCATGGTTACCGCCGTCCGTGTAATGAGGCCCAATGACTTTCTATAGTAACCCCATTGGTACGCACAGTGCTGTGAACCACAAATTATGTAAATATATATTGATTCATGTACACAAAACATATTCTCTTTTAGGTAAGAGCACATATTGGAAAGGAAAGCAAAGCAGTACAGGCAGAAACCCTTCCGCAGCAGCATACAGGCATAGGAAAGGAAAGAAACTCTGTGCATAGGGAAATGGACTGCTTGGTAGTCAAAGTGGAGAAATTGGTGAACAATTGTGCTGTCTTAAATGTTGCGTATAAGGATATATTTTGGACAAAATGAAACAGCACTGGCACACCTGCAGGTGTACTCCTTCCCCATGACAGAGCCTGCCATTTCCTCAAAAACTATTTCATGGGAGACATTACGGTAATACATCAATCTCTTCCTCCCCTCACAACCAAGTTGTGCAAATCCCCATTTCTTCACAATAAGAATTTACTTCTGCTAACCCTTCACTTTTCCAAATGGGGTGTATGCATGTGTACAAGTAAACAGTAATAATGAGAATGTTGCTGAGTGTTTGTGTGGTATTCTCTTTTTTACCTGAACTGAGGTTGTGACTCAGCGGCACTCAGTCCTCGTTGCAATGACCACAAGTAAGAAAAAGGTAGGTGCCCTATGGACACCGCAGCTATCCGGCCTATCCACAGTGACAAACGAGGCATCCGTACGCCACCAGCATGCTCTGCATGTCTGCCTGTTGTCCACCACCTATCAATGCGTGTGTGAGTGGATGTTTGTGCGTAGTGCAAGTAAACCCATGTGTATCTTTTCCTCTATGTCCTGGTAACATCGCCACTGTACAGCATATGCAAAGGAACGTTAATTAGGTTGGGGTGTCCACCCCTGCCCTAGAGGTAGCTATACACATATAGATCCTACCTGCTGTACCCTATAAATAGCCAGCATCTCCCAAAATGGTCAGGACATGTGTGGTGCACTTTTAGTCAGTAGAGAAGACACAACGGTGTGCATAGGACACACATGCACGTGCGCACAATGCATTATACCCAAAACGCATCCAGCGGACAGCCGTCCCAAAGGAGACCATGGCAACGTCATCATGCAACCTCACCCATGCTGCGCATGGGCCCTTATTTCAGGGACAGGAGCCGGACCCAGGGTTGAGCAATGTATGAAGTGTTTTTCAGAAAGTACAGGCTTACAAACACACCACAATGTGCAGTTGCACATGTATGTTTTGGAGCAATGTAGGCCTGCTTTCCAGTTGAAAGTTGTCCACAGGACAAACCACAGCGGTGCTGTGCAATCTGTTTGCAGCTTTTCAGAACAGAGTAGCAGGCCGCATAGGTTTGCCCTGTAAGTAATGGTGCACGAATTCTGCTGCACTACAGTGCGTCTTCAACTAGTAGTAATCATGTCAGTCTGGCTGAGTTTGCACAGTAATGGAGAAAATTATGAACAGGCCTTGCTGTGACACACACACACAGCTGCGATAGTCCCCATTGTCCCAATCTCATGGGTAGCTAGCGGTAAAGGAGAGTTTGCGCATGTGCGTTTCCCCAAAGACGGCGAGGGCCGTGTCCCAATGAAGCAGAAACATTCCTTCTTTCCTTTCCAGTGTCTTCTTTGCAGCACAGTGTCATTGCGCACTGTTAAAAAGTTCCACACGCTTCCACCAATGACATTGAAGAGCTCTCCATGTAACAGTATCAGTTCTGTATAACAGTCCTCTGCATACATACCACGGCCAGAAACGTTGTTGCGCAATCCCTGTGTATCCACAATCCCATTTCCATGGGTGCTATCCTGAAAATCCCCAGATGTGGCTTTCGTGCTGCCGCATCCGGGGTTGAGCATGAGGGTACAACTTGCAACCAGGGTAGGGGAAGTTGATTGTAAGGGGCAGCTCTGAAAAGAGCTTTTTTTTTTAGATGCTTCTAGAGAAACACATTTTTTCACTTTTTATTTGATTTTGTGTTTTCTGGTGCAGACATTGTTACAGTAAACTCTTCACTGAATCTTGTAGACAAGCAATCAAAGCAGCATTACCAATGGGTGAAAAAGAAATGCCATTTGCTTTGAAAAATTCCACATTTCAACAACTAATGAGGTCAATTGTTGCTGAAAAACATTTCAGCAGCGGACAAAAAAGTATACATGCTTCTGTTGATGAGACACCTTCCTGCCTCTGCTTCCTGCCTCTGGCTCGGAATAACTTTCAGGAGCAATGTCCCATACTCTTCATGGTGTTATGGATGAGAAAAGCACCTTGGCAGTTGGAAAAAGCCTCTTCACTAGATTTAACAACCTCTTCAGTTGACGGAACAAGCCTAAACAAGACACGTAACCCATATGAATGCCACCATAGTGGATGACGATAATATTGGCTCTAGCAAAAGTGGACAGATCTTTGCAAAGTGCATCCATGTTGGCGAAACACCGCTCGTAGACACTGTTCCACAATGTGACCACTCCTTCCAACTCGAAATTGTCATCAATGTTTCTTTCCAGGGTATACTTGTGCAGATCTAGTAGAAAGGTATCACCTATAGGCAACACAGTGCATTTTGCCATGTCAGCCAGCTTCACTACACAGAGTGTAATGTACAAAAGTTTGACCGCCCCTTCCTGTGAACCACACCCACAGTACCTGATTGGATAATCCCGAAAGTTCCATGTCGATTGGCCAGCAAGGTAAGAAGCACAGATAGTGGCACCTACGGTGCCCAAAGTACCGCGAGGGCCGCACCCCAGTAAAGCAGGAGCAGTCTTTCTTCCCTTTCCACTACATTTTGTCCAGCACAACCTCATTGGGTACGGGTAAAAGGGCACACACGATTCCACCAATGCCATCCAAGAGGTTACCCTCTAACACTGTCAGTTCTGCACAACACTTCATAGGTACCGTTACAAATTCAGCCTGCTAGTGTGCTGTCGCTGGACATCTCGTCCAATAGAAAGTTCAGTAAAAGATTGCAAGATTTGTGCTTCCACATTCATCCACTTGCGTGACCATCACCACAAAAAGGAGGTACGGAAACTTTTTCTGCACTATGTTTATGACTGTGTTATAAGTGCCTCTGTGCACGGTATCTGCCACTGAACGGCCATTACGTTCTTTAAAAGCATACTGTTTTTTTCCCCCATCACCTACCATGAAGTGGCACTTCAGTGATATGTGCTTGCAACGTTCTCATTTAGCCATATCATAAAGTGTAATATCGAAACAGGAACTCTCGGCTTTCCTTCCAACGATGCTACAAATGTTTTCCCCACTAACCGACCTCCTATATAAATCATAAAAAAATGCCACCAACAGCAGCAATGAATGTATGGTACTAAGTGAAAGCAAATTTCCAAAAGATCACTGTCTTCACAGCTGTACTTCTGTCTACGCTGCACTATTGCAACAGGCTCTTTTTAAATCTGCCCTCTTCTACTCTCTGCCCTCTGGAACATATACAGAAGAGTAGTGCGCGACTTGGGATGGTATCTCTCCTGCACTGAAATGTCACCAATAGCTCCCAGTGACTGCGAGGAATAAAGTGAGGTGACTCTGCATAATGCAGAAGGCCTTCTGGTCTCTGTGACCTCAATACCTTCAACTGTAACTCCCTATATATTTGCGTGTGCAAGCTCTTCCCTCATCTGCCTCCAACTCCCTCAGAGTCAGGCGCTTCTGCAAAAAAACAGTTGGTGGTAGTAGTGCTTTTTTGCTTGTGGCCTTCCTCTGCAACAGTCTCCCAGGCTCACTGACACTTGAGGGGAACCATCGCAGGTTCCGGAAGCACCAAAAAGCCTTCCTCTTACGTCTGCTGTTTCTCGCTGATCCCACTGGCTAATTGCCTGACGTAAACTGATTCTGCACTACTTACCTGGCAACTCTGTTATGTCGGGCCCATGTCACCTCTCCCCACCAGGCAAACCCCCACAATGGCTTTCTAGCAAACCCCACACTTGAGCACTGTTTTCTGTATGCCTAACAGTGCACCCACCACCTGTTGTGTGCACTTATCCGTGCACTTAGCAAAACTGGCCCTTATTTTTACTTATTCTTATTTGTTCTTCTTCCCATGTATGGTACCTTCCCCTCCCTCCAACCATGCACTTGGGCGATCTAAGTCACATCTGTTCTAGTAGGGCCTGCTACCTTTTGTGAAACCGTTGTCTCTGTCTCCCCTGTGTTTCCACTCCTTTGCCTTGCTGCGCTTTGGTAGACATGTGTGGAGGCGCATTACGAATGCCATAGCATACATTTGCACATCATATGATATCATACACAGAATGCATGCACAACAGTAGGATGCCTGCCACTTACTGTGTATGCTGCAAAGTTGTTTTTTGTTTTCCTCAGTACCCCAACTTACTGCACACTTTTCAAAAAATATTGTGTGCATGCACCACAGCATGCATATTACTAACTGCAAATAAATACATACAGTTCATGCATTCACCCAGGATGCCTGCCCCTCACCTTGCACACTTCACCATACCATTCTGCACTTCTTTGTGCAAAGAGACCTTCTGACACAGTGTTTGCATACACACCAGACCCACCAATCTTATAGAGCAGTGTCTTTTGTCCAATAATTTCATTTCCATGGCTCCGATCCAGAAAAGGGCTGGATGTGGAACGTGGAAGCTTGAAAGTACAACGTAATCTGCTGAGTTTTCGTGCTAGGGAGGGAGAGCGGGTGGGAGAGGGGTTTGGGGGGTAAATGTAAAACAGGGTAGGAGTTTGGGTCTGTTGTACTGTCTCAGAAAACAAAGGGTTTTTTTTGTCCTGTTTATGTTATGTACGTGCTTGCATACAATTCTTTTTTATCACTTTTGATGACTTTCTGTTTCCTTCTCCTCTTCACATTTGTAAGGACTGAACGTCATTGCTTCTCGTCTAGTTCTACAGGATTGTCTGAAATGCTGCGTGCAGAGAGACAAACAAAACAGCATTGCCAATGGAGGAAAAAAATGCCATTTCCCTGGAGCCACTGCAAATCTTGCTCGTTAATGCTGTTGTAGTTGGTGCAGAACATCCCAGCACTGCACTTAAAGTCAAACATGCTTCTCTTTATGAAATACCTCCCGACTTCTGGCTGTTGGCAATTTTCACTGGCACGGTCCCATACACCTCTTGGTGGCATGGAGGAGAAAATCACCTTGGCAGTGGGAAAAATCTGCATCACTGCTGTCAACAACTTCTTGAGGTGACAGAGCAAACATGAGCACAACATATACCCCAAATGTAGTGCTCCATAATGCACAACCACAACATCCACACTGCCGACAGATGCCACACATGTACAAAGGAGAACCATGGTACCGAAAGCCCATTCATACACTTCGCCCAAAAAGCCTCCACTCCTTCCAACTGAAAGTTAGTATCAAAGCCTCTTTCCACTGCATACCTGTGCAGATATTGCAGAAAGGTATCACCCACGATGAGCACTCTGCATCTTTCCATCTCTGTCAACCTCAATGCATCGAGGTTTGGGGAAATACACCACTGCCCCTTCCTGTAACCCACACCCTCGACAACTGTTTGGTAATCCCCACAGTTCCATTTGCAAAGGCACCATGCTCAAAGGGGCAGATTGTAGCATGTGCGCCTTCCCAGCTACAGCGAGGGTCACATCCCAGTAAAGCACAGATACTCCTTATTCCGTTTCCACTATTGTACATGCAACACTCCCGTATTAGGAAGTATGCAATAGTCACACATGCATGTAGTATTCACATCCAAGACCTCCGCATCAAACACTATCAATTCTACACTGAACTGCAGACGAGGTACACACTCACAGTACAGGTCTTGTGTCATGTAAAAGCACCTCCAGGTACCAGCTCTCCAAACCGATGCACGCTTTCAGTGTCCACATTCACCCAGAGCGGCACTCAACACCACAAACTGCAGGTAGCCATAGTTTTTTTCCTCCCAGCACTCCACCAACTCCAATGATAAAATACTTCAAAGTGCAGTACAGTAGTAAGTAATCTGCTCAATGCACACTACCCACGCACATACACTATGCAGTTGGACCCTATGCACTAGTACACACACACTTTCTCACCACAGCACTCAGGAAACGCACTGCAGAACTGGTCACTCCATAAACTCCTGCCATGCACTGGAAAATGTATCATGTGCGAACAATGAGCACACCCATGCAATCAACAATGCATGCACAACTCAAAAAACCACACATGAAGCACAACAATCTGAGGAGTAGTTGCAAGCAACCCACATAGCTGTTCATCTAAAGCTTTCCGCCATGCATCCAAGACGCTAGGCCCTCACCACACACAGCACTCCGTTGTGCAACCCACATTGTACTCCTAATGTCATGTGTAATGCATTCCCCATCTGCAATTGTGCCTGCCAACTTTCTCCCTGGCCACATCTTTGCATTAATGACTCCATGACATTGGGTTGCCTGTGCTGAACGGTATGAAAGTGCCTCTGTACATTGTCCATATTGCAACTTTCTGATGTTGATGACTTCCTTTCAGGGGGCAATTTGGTCAAACACTTTCTCAAATGCTTATAAGGACCAAACATCGAAAACGCAAACAGTGACATGTGGCTCCCTATTGTGCAACAGGGGCAATGGTGAACACCATATGCTAATGTAGACATAGCAGCTCACTTCTGCTGATCGAGCAAGTGTACAATATCCTCTGCAACCATTGTGTGCTACTCACCAACTTCAAATGCATGTACAGTGACAACTGCTTTGCTGCATTATGTTGTGGTGGCTGTGATGAAGGCCTAGGCAGTTGGGTTCATGGCCTTCGGCCTTGCACTCAACAGTCTAGGCCTTGGGCACACTCACCACAACATAACCGAGCCATGCAGGTGACCATGTAGGCATGTGCAAGAAATCACAAAGACATCATACGCACCATCACTTCCACTCAACCGCCATACCATAAAGCAGTGAGGGAAGGACACATGTTACACTTACTGTAATGCCCAAACATATCTATGTGTTTGGCACTGCTATCCACTTCCAATCACAAAGCATTATAAGCATGCCAACCAAACAAGACAATCTTCACAACATCGGGCCTGCTCCCAACACTCTAGTACGTGCATAAAACCAATGGTGCGCAGTGCACTGCAACACTTATTAATCTGCGCAATGCACACTATGCAAGCACATATAAGAACCAGTTGAACCGTGACCTCTTCCATATGTAGACTAGTCCATTAATTCAACCAGTGGACACACTGCATTACTGGTCACTGCAGCATCTCCACCCATCCACTGACAACTGTAGGTTGTTCTTCCAATCACCACACCCATGCAACCAACATTGTGTGCACTGCAGCCAAACCAAACAAAAAAAGCAACAATGTGGCACCTAATTTCAACCAGTGGACATTCCTTTTCAACCAGTGGACATACTTTACTGTGCTAGGGCTGCAGCCATGCATCGATGGAGCTACAGACTTACCTCACACAGCACACCACAGTACACGCTATGTCTTACACACTTTTGACACACATCCCGTCACCGCACACTGTGTTGCAATCAACATTTTGACTGCATGGCAAAAAGGGAAATGGGACACCAGAGCGGAGCCAGCTATGACTAATTTTACTGTGCACACTGCTATGTACAAGAGGCCCAGCCATGCACACAATGGCTTACAGCCTTGCCACACACACCACAACACTATTCTCCGAAACACCATGGTGGCGTTTCCCAAAACCTTTGATGCACAGCACGCTTCCCTCCAGCCAACCACGGGCTGCGTCCAATGTTCACTGATGGTATCAATCGATAAGCAACTAGGAACAGAAGCCTACAGGATCATTGATTTTCATTGTACTGCAGTCCAATGAGACTTCGAACAGGGAAATGGGTCCGCAGAGCGGACCAAGATATCACTTATTTTTTGGGACATACATTTCAGTTCTTTTCAACAAAGGTACTGGTCCGATTTCCACCAAACACACAAAAGCATGCTTTCTGACCCAAGTCCCGCTCCTGCCACAAATTTGGTGAACATCCATCCAGCCGTGCGCAAGGTTTTTCCCTATTCAGTCTATGGAAAAAAAAATTGGGACCCCCCTACAACTTTGCCCCCATGCGTGAAACCTCACCCAAGTTGGTGAATAAATTCAGAGCCAGCCATATACCTTTTTTGCAAAGTTCGGTGACGATTCCTCCAGGTGGAGCGAAGATATATGCTGCCGAAAAAGTGCTCTTCCTATGGGTTTAGCTACTTAACCATAACTTCACGGCCGCTGCCACGGACCGTGTCATAAAACAGAAAATCTGTTAGTTTGTTCCTTATACAATTCCATACTGTTCCACCAATCTGCACCACATTTTGCATAGCTACCTGTTAGGACCCTCTGGACATTCATGTCTACATAACATTTGGACACTCCACCCTTTTCCCCAGATTTGAGCCCCTTCACACATGAGATGGTTGCCTGAAATCAGCGAAACATCAATGTGGTCATAGAAGAACTGGACACAGCTCTATTGAAGCATCTTGACGCGAGGAACCAAATTCGAAGTCCCTGAATACCACGTTTCAAGGCACTAGGCTGCACCGTTTCTGAAACATTTGCACTGCAACAGGGTGAGGCGACAGAGGTTGAGAGAGCACAGAAGGTCCCAGTATGCTGCAGCAAAGGAACTCTCACCTCCCCTCCATGTCTGCTCTGGGGTAGGTCAACCAGCCACACACACCCATTCTCAGTGCAGTTTACTTCAGAGTGCAAAGCACATCAATCGATAAGCAACTAGGAACAGAGGCCTACAGGATCATTGATTTTCAAGAATTTATCAGAGTGTTATTATGCCTGCCTACATAAGCTGTGCGGAGTACGGGTACTTTTTTTCTAGTATCCAATAAAATATACATCTCCATCTTTGAACTACAATATACACCTGTTACAAAATCATCACTATTTCAGGAGGATAGCTCAGGGGCAACGCGCTTGCCTTGGAAGCAAGACGACATGGAGCAACACAGGTTCGATCCCCAGGTCTGCGCTTAGAAACCTCTGGGTATTAAGTGCATTATAAATAACCTATCATATATGTCATATAATGCCAGAGTATTTGCGTGCCTGGCCACTGAGTTCTTAACTCTTACTTTTCATCAGTAGTGTTAACCTGTCCACCGTGCTCATTTTTATTACAGCTATTCTTGTGATTGGATACTGTGGAATGCATATTTATTTTATGCTTTTATACACTTTTTTAACCGATTTTATGGACTGGGACATGGGGTTTCGAACTAACTTATAGTTAGTACTATATGGTGTGCGATTCGTTTGGGAAGATGCATGAACCAATTGAACTGGTATATGTTTTTAATGTGTGATGTGTGTTTTTGAATACGTTGTATGGCTCTCTGGTCCGAAATAAACATTTCTCAAATACAATATTCACACTTAAAACTCATATACATCATATTTAAATATCAATCCAAAATTCATGCACATCCAACATTCAAATTATTATACAACAATCCAACACATATAATTACTTTCACATAAAGTTTCAACTCTGTACCATAATACATTTAAAACTATAACAAAATTACAACTTATAATATATTACATAATCGCTTTATGATCATATACCCTTTGATTAGTGCCACCTCAATTAAAGTTATCAAATGAGCTTTTCATATTATTTTTTTTATTTAACAAACTTTATTTAGCATTTTCCAAACACACATTTCTAGTCCACTTCCTTTTTCAACTGGATGCTACACTAAGCAGTTGTCTTTTCTCTTTGCCTCTTATCTTCCAAGCCATTTCTGAGACGTGTGCCCATGTAAATGTCATCAATTAACTCTATGTGGATCTTCAGCGCATCTCGGCTGTATCAAGTGACTTTAACCCATTTTAACGTAGCATATTCTTTCATTTTTTACTACATAATCTCATTTATGCAAGACATTAAATAAATAAAATGTTGTCTAGTTTCAAACTCATTGTGCCAGAATAGCAAGACATAGAAAATGTAGGGTCCCATTTATTTTACAGCACTGCCACAGTGATCTCCAGTTTGTTGGTGGATCTATCAACACACTGTTTTTTAAATTGAGCTACTGTCAGCTATATTCAACTGTTCCACTGGTAAACCCTTAGCTTTTGATTTTTTAACCCATTGTGTTGCCTCTTTGGTTTTGCTCTTTGGCAAGACCACAACACTTATAGCACAATGCTGATTGCCACATTTCTAAAAAGGAACCCCCATTTAAAATGACCTATCCCATCATTATTTAAAATATCTGTCATTTCATCCCCACCTTTGCCTCTACATATAATCGAGTATAACAATAGCTTGGTGGTCAACCAACTCCTTATATTAACTTAATTCAATTCCAGCTGAATTAAAGTACTCAGGGCCATGCAGATAATACCAGCAGTTTCTTTATCTAAGCATTGTCCACCCTTATCAATTCTTTACTTGACACTAGACCTTAAAATCCGGCTCCATGTAAATTGCTGTTTACTGTTTTTAATGTTCTTCATTTCTGATATTGATTAAAAAAATGAATTTGCATTTATCCAGGAGAGTTCAGTCTGGGGGTTGGGTTGGTGTGTCTGGGAGAGTACTTGTGTGTTGGTTCAAGGCAGTGGTGAAAAAGGCCTGCATTAATAGGGGGAAAAGGCAAGTGGGGACCCAAAGACAGCCAGAAATGTTGGTGGAGCACTCCCATGAATTAATTAATCTTGCTTTTAATCTGCTTTGTGTGATCCCCATGACACGTGGGTGTACAAAGTTCATTACATTGCTCATTAGAAAAAGAGGCAGCCATGTCTTAATGTGTGAGCCCTCAAAATCAACTTTCTCATGCCACTCTTGAAATGTCTCAGTCAACACCTGGTGTTTGGACAGCATGCATATCATCGTGCATGGCAAATGTCTTAATTCAATGATGACGTCCTCCTCATAAGGTGTATTTGCCGGAAATGGAAACTCAGTTAAAGGGGCACCAATGCTAGTTTCCTTGGAACCATGGGGTAGGTGTGGGATCTGTTTAGCCTGGGAGCAATCATGTCAAGGACTTCACAAAAGGACTCAGTGTTACAGGGGTGCTGATGTCCAGTAGAGAGGTGTGCCTTTCTGCCGCAAACAATGCTGCAAGTGGGATAGGTGTTGTGTGTGCAGCCATTAGAGGTGCCATAGGGCGTGGCAACAGTCCAGTGCAGTGGGTCGGGTGTAGATGAATACTGGGAATACAATTGAAGACAGCAATATATGTGAGCTTCAATTATACACAAATAGGTCATCATGAAGCTATTACCAAGATGATTGATAACTCTTGGAGTTTTACACATTAATTGAGAACACGCAATAGCTCTTCTCCTCTACCCATTGTTTCACCTGAGCGTTTAAGGCGGTTACACATTAGAAGTGACCTTAAGAAGGCAGCCTTTGGCAATTATTCACAAGAACGTACATGTCATGACCTAGCTAGGTTATTGACATTTTGATTTCATGTGAGAAGTTGATGAAAAGGTTTTATCCGTTAACACAGCATAACTGATTATAAATGTTAACGTATTCTTTAGAATACTTTTGAAACTTTGATGGCACATAAATAATATTATTTTGCTCCTGAATTAGGTGACCTCCCGAAACGCGTAGAGTAATTTTGTTTCTGTCCATACTTTATTTTCAAAATAATGTTTATTAAAAATTGATACATTGAATTGAATTGGTAACTGATTTTATAATTGAAATTTATCAAAACGTGACTACCCTTAGGGACAGTAATCAAGGTGTGCAGGGGACGGGAGTTCCCACCACTATTTTTTTTTTTTTTTATAACCCCGACTTATCTGGCAGTGCCATTTTGGGGTGCTAGGCAGACAAAAAATGTCCACATGGTTGAACCTAGTAACAGCTAAAGGGTCCAGAGTGTTTATTCTTTGTCTGGTGCAGAAAATCTGTTCACAAATGTGAGCTGCTTGGTGGTTAGGCTATGTTACAATCACAGTGATGCCCAAATCATCACTAAAGGGATTTATTTAGGGTCAGACATATTGTTGTACCTTTAATTAAAATAACCAGGCAGAATTATATAGGGGAGTACACTTTCACAACAGACAGATAGATAGCGGGAGCTCAGTTTCAAAGCCAGCTAACAATCCAGAATGTATTGTTTGGATTACGTGGATCCAAATCCGATAACTAGGAGGAAATAAGACATTTGCCAATTAAACCTTTACAAATCAAGACTCTGAACAAGACAGCAGGCTATTGAACGTTGTGCTAGTTACATGTTGCCATGGGACCTCCTACTGTTTTAATTGCCAAGGAAACATTAACCCATAGACATGTCCAAGTACCCACAGTCACCCTCCTATTTCAGTGGGGCTGACATGATAAAGCCCGGACCGCTGGGGTTAAGGGTCCTCTAAATATATCTTTTTCCTCAATGTAATGGGGTGGTACAGGTATTCATCCCTTTATGTGTTGATGACCTTCAGGAATAATGTATAATGTGTTGAAAAGCCCTTTAGTATATCCTGACCATTGTTTTACTTACTGACAGTTTTGATGCCGATGTTTGGGGCCAAACCAACACACCTTTATTAAACACTCTGGACCATTTTGTTGTGCTTTAGTCAGGCCAGGTGGGAGTTCCATTTCTGCCCCCGTTCAGGAAAAGAAGTACTATCTCTAACCTAGACCGCCATGCCTTTTTTTTCAATGGTGGAAGCTAATTTCAAGGGATGCAGTAAAACATAAAATTAATACTTTTTCATTGATTAGACTACATTTCTCAAATTCAGAGGTTATCTTTGATATGATATGATATGGCATTTATAACGCGCCTATACACAAGTGTTTCGAGGCGCATCTTCAAATGGCTTAAACATAGCATTGAGTAAACCAATATATAGAAAGGTACAGTCCAAAAGACACCATTTGTTCAATGAATAACTTTATCCTATGTAATGTTCTCACACTCCTATGAAATCCCATGCACCAAACTGCAGAAGGTAGGTAGATGTTCCTTTGAGCTTCTTGCACCTTCCCACTGGAACAAGTTGCCAAGCTCTCTGAGATTGGAAACCTCATTCCTGTCTTTTAGAAAGCATTGAAGACTTTCTTTTTTACTTGATTTTTATTGGTTTTCTGCCTGTCTCCTGCTCACTTTTTGGCTCATATTGTTGTTTTACGATTTCTTTGGTCTGTGTTTTATTGTCTTATTTGCCATTTTGATCTTTTGTACTGGTTTTTATCTATTTACTGCTGTCTCATAGTGTTTTTATTGCACTGTTCGGTTTACTGTGTTTACTCTTGTTTGTAATTTTCTTTTCAATCCTAATTGTCGTAGTTTTAATTTTTGTTTGTGTTCATGTTATTTGTGCGCCCATTTGCCTTTGGGCCTTAGGCGCTATACAAATCATTAAACATAAAAAAACATTATCTATGGAAATAGATTTGCTTTTCAATAACATAATTTATGATCTTTTAGTTTGCCTTTAGAATCATGTATTGTACCTTGCATGTGAACAAGCGATTTCTCGCCTGCTTTTGAAGGCACTTTCATTGGATGCAGTGGGCCTTGACAACTATTGGTCTATTTCCCAAGTGCCCTATTTAAGCAAGCAGCTGGACAGTATGATCAGTAGACATTTTTCTATCCTTTACCAATCGTTTTGATTTATTGGATCTTATATCTTTGAGAAGAAGTTAATGATGGGGACACAAGTGTCTTGGTCCTTGTGAATTTGTCAACGGAATTCAACACCGTACACCACCAAATCCTCTTGTCCTGCATGAAATAGTTGGTTTTCTAGGGAACAGTATTAAAATGGGCAAGTTATTTTTTTACAAACTGCACACAGTCAGTTAAGTCAGGCTGTTATTCATTAGTGCCAAGACAACTGAAAAAGTGTAATTGTAATTGAATTGGTTATTTATAATGCGCTTAATACCCAGAGGTTTCTAAGCATGGACCCGGGGATCGAACCTGTGTTGCTCCATGTCGTCTTGCTTCCAAGGCGAGCATGTTGCCCCTGAGTTATCTTCCCGAGATCACATGGTTCGACTCTGCTGCCACTGTTTTTTACTCGCTATATTCGCCCCTTAGCCAAGCTTCTTTGAAACAGCTGGCTCTGGTTTTTGTACTATGCTGACAACACCCAACTCCTGATGAAGCTCTTTAGTAATAGAGCATTTAAAACTAGTGCTCCCAGGGAATATGTGCCACCAATGAAGGGCTGGATGGATACATGAACACTTAAAATCAACCCTAAGAAAAATGAAGTATTGGAAATAATCTAAAAACGAGACTCCTGGGATTGTAGCTGTTGGTTAGAAATATCCAGGCTTTGACCTTTATCCGTGTCATTAGTGAGAAGTTTGAGAATAATTATGGATAATGAATTGTCCATTAAACACGAGTCATCAGTTACAACACAAGTTGTTAATTCTCTTATAATGCTTCAAGCATGTACTTCAACTAGTAGCCTTCATGATAAATGGCACTACTGTATTTGCCTTTGTCTCATCTAGGCTGCATTCTGGTAAACATTTATTTCACTGCTCTCACCGCTCCGTTCTGAATAACCTGGAGCCAGTGGAGATCACTTTGTGCAATGCCCACAAAGAGGCAGCAGCCATATGTAGCGCTCTCTACCTGGGGAATAGTCAGTCCAACCTTAATAAATTGCAAACCATTCAAAATAATGCTATAAGAGCAGCCTTAAACATCCCGAGACATTCACATATCTCCTCCGTCAGATCTAACCTACATTGGCTCCCAATAAAACAAAGAATTGCCCTGAAAACCCTAGCCTTGACCCACAAATGCCTGAACAATAATGCCCCACCCTACCTCTCCTCCCGCCTCACACTCCACACCTCCTCTTGACCCACAAGATGGGCCCAAATTCACAGTCTTACCCTGCCTAGATTCAAACTCCAAAAAGCGGGTGGCGTGAGCTTTCCAGTCTTAGCTTCCAAACTCTGGAACACTCTACCCACTCCTATCAGAGCTGAACCGTCGTTCCAAACCTTCAAGAACAACACCAAAATGTGGCTGTTCTCTCATGTTCAGTGAGGCGCCTCTCTCAGACCTGCCTGCCACATGTAATATAATTATGTGTATACACACCTCTTATTGTATCTGTATCTCAATTTGTTAATGGTATTTCTTTCTGTACTTTCCGTATATTTGTAAATTTACTGTGCATTTACTGGTTACTGTAACCTTTTTGCAAGATTATGCGCCCAGTTGCCCTTGGGCCTGGTTTGCGCTTTATGAATAAACAAAATATCAAAATATCATATATCCAATTTGGAGCCAATAATGGCTCTGGCTAAGATCTCTGCGTTCTTCTCGGAAATGAGTGGACGAAGATGCCTAAGCAATTTGATGAAGTATGATGAGGATGAGAGCAGGCTATTAACCTGGGCCTTCATGGTGGTCAAATTATTTTCCAGATAGATGTCCAAGGTCTTAACTTTCGACATAAACTCAATTGTACAATTATCTATACTAAATCTTTGTATGATGGGTCAAGTTTGGCCAACCTTGAATCCGCCCGACCAACAGAAGCTCCCTTTTTGAGCTGTTCAAAGCCATGCCGTTCATAACCATCCATGTTTGAATGGCTTGATAAACCCTATTGATGTTTTGTTTATTTTCCTTATGTGAACCTATGATGGGGACGACACATTGGGCCTCATCACGAGTTAACCTTTAAATCCAGCGGTCGCGCTATTACTGCCGGATTTAAGGGTCAGCCAAATCAGGGCTTCAGCGGATTTCTCCCCAGCTATAAGCTGGGGAGAAATCCGCTGAAAATTCCCCATTGAGCCCAATGGGGAATGGGGCATTCCCTAATGGGCTCACTGGGGAATGGGGACTTCCATTACTGCCAAACCCGTGATCCGGTGCTAAATTTGGCGGTAGGGCAGATAGCACCAGCACTATTAGCGCCGGCGTTACCGCCCAACTCGTGATGAGGCCCCAAAGTGTGATCTGCATAGTTTACAAAGAAGATACCCTCCTGTTCCAGCATGTAAAATAACAGAATCATAAAGATGTTATAAAAACAAGGGGATACATAAGCTCCTTGTGGACTTCGAACAGTAAGGGAATGGGTTAAGCTTATGCAGTCTCACTTGCTACCTGTAGGAATCCAAAGAGGATTAGGGCCTTTCCCCCTTGTGCCCTTCAGGGATACTGCTAGACGTGCTCCTGTTCTTTGCAGGCGGCTATGTGTATCTTTCCTTGTGCCCACGCTCGTCCTTTGACAATAAATTCCTCTGATAATATATTCTGGGCAATGGGGTAAGTACTTCATAACGCCATGGGTCATGTAGTCCTTTACCTCCCCTTTGGCACGTCACCTAAGACTCCTGGCCACTGTTACCCCAATATCCTTCTCCCCAATGCCTTCTGGCTTGTCCGAATAGCCCCTGACACAACTCAGCCACTGTTGACTGTAAACATCCAGCGCCTGTCTTATTCAAGGACCTCCAGCACAGTCTGCACTTCACTGTGCTGGAGATATTTAACAATAACTACATCTACAATGCACGGCATATGAGGCATGCAAAGTCGGCTAACAAGCCAAATGCAAGACTTTACAATGGCGCAAGGTACACGAAAACAAAAGGTAAATGAGAATCTGGATAACTCATCAGTTTTGTCGAGTTGATGGTGTTGACAGTGTTTTTCCAAGGCTATACCTCCTCTGCAACACCCTCTGTCTGTCTTCTTCAGGTCTTTGCTTCAGATCTTTACTTCCATGTGATTGTCTCGTTTATGAGGAAGAGTGTGCTCGTTCTATTTGCATAGACATTCATAATAGCCCAGCAGATAAGACGTTACACCTCTGGGATTCATACGGCCACACTGCTCCTGTGTCTTGTGTTACAGTACTAGAGGTTTTACCTGGCATGGTGAGTAAACCAGGAAAGGGACACGTTCTTTCAACCAGAAGTTATTCCTGGCAGGCGAGTAAACCAGGGAAAGGGACCGGTTGTAGAAAGCAGAAGTTATACCTCGCAGATGAGTAAACCAGGTAAGAAATGGTTACTTTGAAGAAATGTGGTTTTGGTAAATGTGTTGTGAAAAGAAACTATTAACTTTATCCTCCTGACAAACTATTATATAACAAGAGACATTTGCTGTGCTGGTCTGACAAGAGTATTATACAGAAAGAATAATTGTGATGTTCTTATAACCACTCTACATCTTGGGAAGAATATTTTGTGGAAGAAACAGTAATTTTGTTTCTCGACAAGTGTTTCGTGAAACAGACATTTACCTTCCCAAGTTGAAAGATGTATCGAAAGGAAAAGACATTTTCATTAAACAGAACAGAATTTTGTTGAACGGAACTTACTCAGAAGTTCTCTTGAATTGATTCAGGGGGAGGGAATGACACCCTGATCACAAGGAGAGCTTTACTTGAACTTTTGCACATTTTTTGTTGAACTGAAAACAGATACATTTGGCCTCATTGCAAGGTTGCCAGTTCGGTAACAAAGGTGCCGGTAAGCTACCGGCACTGTTGTTACTGGACCGGCAAACTACAAGTTCTGACCTGGCGGAAGGAATGGCACCCACTTGCAGACCTTGACGGATGCATCAGCACCATTCATGAATGGTGCTGGTGCATCTGTTCCTACCCATTCCCATTGAGTTCAATGGGACTCCAATGGGAATGGGGAGTGATATTTTCAGGCAATGGGTAATTATCGGGACCGCCGGGGCTGTAATGCCCCTATAAGTCCCCAATGCCGGACGCCGGCAGACACATAATGAGGCGTATTTACTTTATGCACTTTTGTTGTATATGTTAGTGTGAGGGTACGATATATTGGGCACTAGGTCATCTTTCTTAAGTTTTAGTTGGCAAGGAAGGAACATTCTTATTAGAATATGGACAGATAGGCGGTTTTTTGTGATGGGACAGTAAGTGTTAAAAAAGGAAATATAAAGGTGACCTTAGAAACACACGTGTATACAAAATCTGGCCAAGAGAGTTCCACAACCACTAATATTCAAGCATATTGGCCCTATACATGAACTGTTCCAAAATCAAATAAAACTCATTAAAATACAATGTTTTTTCTTGTCCTAGACAATGGTGCTCTTTTAAACCAATATGGCACCCAAAACCTCCTAGAGCACACTGAATCATGCTTGAAGGTTTGACGGACTTGATTTGCCTACTGTAAAGGATGCTCACCCTAGCCCCCCATAACCATGTGGCAGGTATGGGTGTTGTTTTGGGATGCCAGATATTCCTGCAGGTTGTCACAGGATCACCAAACCAAGAGCCTCAAACTCACCTCCGTCCGTGAGTAAGTCTGGGCAGAGGTTTGTCCAGCGTTACTGATGAGGTAAGTGATGAGTCGCAATTTCGACAATATAAAGTCGGGATCCTGTTTTGGCCCTATGGCACCGCTGTTGCTCCAGTTCTGGCCTGCGCTCTCAAACTGTCCCAAAATCTATACGATGTCACTCTCATTGACCTGGTTCTGCCCCAGACCAGGTCACATAGTGGTGGCCTAGACAAAGTGGAATATTTTGAATGGTGTCTATTGATCTGAAGACCCCCATACCTATTTCACTCCCCACCCAACATGGGGACTTGTAGGTTGGGTCTGTGGTTTAGTGGATTAGTGCATTCGACATGAAAGATATCTGTTTGGTCTCAAGGCCACAGGTTTGAACTGATTGGGTATTTACAGTCTTGTACTGTCATTATTGCGAAACCAAATTGTCTGTGTGTTTACTTATAGTGGCAGTACTTGCTTCACTGAACAAAGTCATCATCAGTATGCGTTTATAGAAGACGCACTGACCTTATTGGAGAAAGCAATCATGACTATGTTCTTACAGTAGCACTGTTGGCATAATTGGAAAGTCAAATGAGTGTGTGTGGTTTGGGGGTGGAGTGCAGCATTACTGTCCTTATTGGAAAACGTTATTATACGTTTTGGTCTTCTTCGACAAACCCATTGACAGTGTTTACTTGCAGTAGCAGTTTGGGATTAATTCTACAAATTCATTATGATTGTGTACTTGAAGTGGCAGCGCTGGCTAGTATAGTGGCAACAGGCTTCTTGAAAATGTATTATAGATACTTCAATGGACTTTTGGTGACCTGACATCTCTTGATATTTGTTCATGTATTAATCCACAGAACCCATTTAAAATGTATGCCTTTTTATCAATTTTTTCACGGAAAGTGTATTATAAAATGCAGCATTTGAACCCTTTGTTTTAAAAATGTGGCGGGGAAACTGCCTGATACCCCTTTGGTTGGTTTGTGCTACCTTGCTATGCTTGGCCACTATGTCATTAGTGGAGACTGTTTATGACCCTTCATTGATAAATGTTCATCACCCACCACTGGAAGGAAGGGGGAGCGAAGGCGAGAGAGAGAAATGAGAGGCACAGAGTGTGATAGATAGACATACAGAGAGTGTGTAAAATTGGGCTATGGAGAGAGAGAAAGAGAGCAAGGGAAGAGGCGAGAAAGTGAGATAGAAATAGAAAGGCAGTGAGAAATCGAGATCTAGTGACAGACAAGGAAATAGAGATGCCAGGGGAGGAAAGAAAGCAGGGAAAGTAGAGAGAGCGAGAAAGACATGTAGTGAGAGAGAGAGAAAGTGCATTGAAGGCAAGAGAGAATGGAGCGAATGAGAGGGAGAGGTAGAGACAGTACTTAACCTGCAGGGTGCAGAGGGTTGCTAGGGCTTAGCCCTTGCACTTCGTTTTGAGCCCTGGCACTTATTTTCCCAGACTCAGTTTAATAATTATGTGCTGTTTTAACAACTTTATTACTTTAACTGTCAATCAGTGGCAGTCACAAAACAAGCAACACCAGTTTACCTAGGTCCCATGTCTCTGCATCCTGAGCTGGATCATTGTAACCCATGAACACGATGGCACGCACTGGAGCGGCAGTGCTAGTTATTAATGTTCATGTGCATACCAATGAGGTGCTAAGTGCCAATGGCATGCACTCATGCTGGCCATGCCTGTGCATAGCTCCAGTCAGTCAGCATAACATTCATGCAGCCACTACTGTAATACCTAGCAGCAATGCCACAGCAGGGCGGGTTGACAAACAACAGGAAAGACAGCAGTACCAACTTCAGGGCAATGGCCAATGCCGAGGAGGAGTGCCGTCCACATAAGAAGATGTTGCTGCAGTGTTGGACAGTTCAATTGAAGTTTTATTTTTGCATTTTTTAAAGCGTTCACACAGCCCGCGGAAGGCGCTGTTACAGGAATTGTTTTTTTTTTTTTTTTTGTGTGTAATTGTTTTTTTTTTTTTGGTCTTGGTTGTTTTCATAACGCGCTTAAATACCCAGAGGTTTCTAAGCGCAGACCCAGGGATCAAACCTGTGTTACTTCGTGTCGTCTTGCTTCCAAGGCAAGCACGTTACCGCTGAGCTACCCTCCCGGGACAAGTTGTGCCTGCATTTTATACATCAATTAACCATAGGAGCAAAGCATGCCTGCTGTTTCTGTGGCGAGACAGTCTATAAGTTCCTTTTACCACCTAAAGAATGATAACCACGATAATGTGTTTAAAGAAGCATTTAATCATGCGTCTCATTTCAAGACCTAACTAGCATGCAAGATTTTTGCAGATGTTTATTTGAAAATGACATATCTGACATAGTCAGTATGTCAACAATGTGCCGGTGTGACTTGCAGCTTTAACCCCAAATATGATGATACTGCAAGCCAGGGGCGTTGCTAGGGGGGGGGCTAAGGGGGCTATAGCCCCTGATCTTTTGGTGGTAGCCCCGAATAGAATCTCAGGAGCTACAGCCAAAAGACTAGCTAGCCCCCAGTCCCAACAGTTCCGACATCAGCTTAGCCCCTGGTCTTTTCCATACCTAGCAACTCCCCTGCTGCAGGCGGTGGCAACAATGGTCAGAGCAGCCTGCCCCACTGTCTCACAGCCAAGCTAGGAAATATTAGGGCTCTGGCACTTATTTTTTGGCAAATTAAGCACTGGGTAGAGAGAAAGAGAAATATTCTGACCAGTCACCTGACCAATGCGACCAGCTTGTCCCATCAATTTTTGTTGTTCTACGTCTCTTTGTTAGCGCCCTGATGCTTATGGGCTGCGGCGCTTTATAAATAAACAAACAAATAAATAAATAAGTGGGATAGGGAGAGACAGGATGAGAGAAGCAGAAACAGACCAAGAAAGATAAGACGGAAACATAAGGAATTAAAGTATGAGCTAACCCGGAAATACTAACACAAATATATCAACCCTATTGGAAAATACCCTTGGATGTTATATGCAGGTATTTAATTTGACTGATTTAGCTGAAGCAAACAGAAGAGCATCAGCTAATAGTTATTTCCTAAATAAATGTCACGTATACTTGTGCCCCTCTTTTAAATCAACGGTACAGCTAGGATTGCACGCAGTAGACGGTCAACGGGCACGTCGGCAGTCTTTCTCCCTGTGCCCGCGAGGCTTGGGATTAGTGTGAAACTCTGGTTCCCAGGCCTGGCACCAGTGGCACCTATTATTCAACCCGAGGGAAAAGGACGGGGAGGGGGTGTCGCAGATCTGAACCCGCTGACATCTGCTGCTTCCCTCGTTGTGTGCGCCTTAGGAACATATGTGGTCAAGGATCGGGAGGCGTAATTGCGCCTCTGAAGGTGTGAGGCCACGTGGGCGGCAAACAGCCTACCAGGTGAGTGCACACACTGCCGCTCCAATGTTGTCCAAAACTGCAGAGGTCAGTGTGTTGTCAAACACATTCGGTTCTATCAATGGTGCATCATCTTTACAGAGCGTGCAATAATGGAATGTGTGCTTAAAAAGGGGCCTTGAAACTCCGCAGGGAAAAATCCCTGCATTTAATAGTAGGCACATGTGAGATAGCTTTCCGAATCTTAAATGCATATGTTACGCCTAGTGACTGCTTTAATGGCATTTATCTGCACGGGTGTGTAAGCTGTTCATGTTCAGTGTTTCTTTCTATGTTTTATTTGCTTGGTTTTATTCGGGGTACTTTTTAAAGCAAACTTGCATCAGGAAAGGTATAGAACAGTCTACATCAGTAGTTATGAGCTATTCATTTGATATCTAAAATGGCGCAGGTAGTGCTTACAACATGGCGTTCATTGCTGATATCGTATTCATCATTGCAGGGAAATGTCAACGTTTACAGGGGGTAAAGCAACAGGGCAGAAACGGAGGTCAAAGTTGGAGCAAGGGGGGGGGTGGTTAGCTGCAGAGGCTACATCATCAGGACTAGGAGGGATACTGTGCCTTGTGGTTCTAAGCAAAAGCGTGTCTTGCAGTGTGTGAAGAAGATGCTACTTGAAAAGTAGGGTCTTGATTTCTTTTCTGAATTGCATGAGGGTGATTCTGACGTTGAATGGTTTTCACATTCAATAATCATATTTACCAAAACGATGATATGATCACATATCTGGAAAATAACAAAAAGGCTCGAAAAAGTAAAGATGTCATATTAGAACTCGGGGTGGAGGGGGCAGCCAATCAGGCTCTGCGGATCACAGGCTGAAACCTCTGATCTCATCCCACATTCCGAAGAGCCCGCAGGCTGCCTCTCCCACCCCAGACTGCCATCTTGTCCCGACCCTGCTTTCCCTTTATTAATTATTTTTTCTAATCCCCCTCCCCAGCCGGTATTATCTGATAGTTGTGGTGGCAGCCCCTGCTGCCACAGCCTCTTCCCTTCATTCTGCTTTTCCGGCCCCCATGGAAATGGAGGAGGGGCTCCAACATGGAGCCCTGCCTTCTATACCATGGCTACCATCTTTGAAAAATATTTTCATTCATTGAACGGGACGCTCATTGTGTCCTGTTCAATGAATGAAAATACTTTTTTTTAGCACTGCGGGTTACCGCTTTGGTAACCTGGGGTGCTAATAGTGTTAGTAGCATGTTCCATGGACTAACTATAACGGGGGTAGACGTCCCAGTGCCCTTGTTAACCGCCCTCGCTTCGCGTACCGTTGGGATAGCCCATCGGATAGCCCATGGAACACGTTACTAACGCCTTATTATATATTACAAATCGAGTCAAATTTTTCCTTCTAAGTGCTTTTATAATAGGTAATATTATCCAGTTCAACCTTAACTGCTGTGCTCTTACAGATTCCTATATAAATGTGATGAGCATACTTTCCCTTATCACTTAAGTACTCAATTCATGTTATCTTACTGGGAATTTCTTCCTTCAGTGGATGAAGGACTGCAGGGATTATAGCCTGTGTCTCACAGTTTGACAACAGACAGAAAAAATAATGTGCAGCCCTATTGGTGTATTAACCCCTATTGGGTGCAAGCTTCATGATATTACTGCCCTCAATCGAGCCTTTGCACAGGATGATCCGGGTGATTATGTTCCATCGCGGAATTCACGAGAACTTCATTTCCCAGAAATCACAATGCAAGCACGGCATAGATGCACAACCGGGCATAACGCTTCCCGGCAGTTTGTTGCTGGCAAAAGAGCATTGTGCTACTTTTCTCTGTGGACTCCTGGCTCCATCATTATTTGTCTTCTTTGTATCTTGTTCCCGCTTATTTTTGTTCAGGCCTGCAGGCACCTTAATTCCCCTTCCCGGTCCTCCCACCCCACTTAGACTCTGTTTTAGACTCTGCATCCCTATCCTGCCTCTCAGTTTTTTGTATGGCTCTCCAGTGTATCAGGAGCTTATCATCCCTGTGGGGTTGTCTTGCTTCTTCCTCTGTTGTGTCGCCTGGAACCTTTGCTATGTGTGGATCTTGACGCAGTCATTCGCCTGAATGTGGATTGTTTTTTAGACCTATGTTTCATAAGAGTGCATGAACTGGACTCTCATCTACTTTTTTTAATGGAATTGTGGACAATGTACTCAAGATTTAAGAACTATTTGGGCATCCCAACCATATTCAGATGGGTGGTATTTAGTTTTCTAGTTAATCTACACACACAACATTTCATCCCATTATCAGCAAATTCTTTCTCTTCTGAACTCTGGACACCTTCGAGGGGGGTGTGTTCTCCGGCACATGTGCCTCAGGGTGTGGGATTGGTTGATTTTACATGCCATCGGTGTGGGCTGCCTTTTTCCACAACACCTTTCTAGTGCCCGCAGTCGAATGGCACAATCCTTCAGTGCTGATCCCACTATAGACTTGGCGGTTTGTGAGGGGGTCAGCATTTGCTTAACACCAGTTCCTGACACATTTATGTGCTACTAAAAACAGGCTTGCATTATTTACAAGATGCCCCCTTTTATTTATTTGATTTAATTGTACAACAATTTTTACAAAAGTATCACACAATTCCATCCATTCCTGTGTTCCTCCTTGTTCCTGTATATTTTCATGTTATCGAGGTCCAGCCGTTTAGCCTGTAGCGGTGCGCAAAGTTTTTCCCCATTCAGTTAATGGAAAAAAAAAATGTTGGGAGCCCCCCCGCACGAAACCTCACCCAACTTGGCGAAAAAATTAAGAGCCGGCCATATACTTTTTTTTGCAAAGTTTGGTGAGGATTCGTCCAGGGGGAGCAAAGTTATAAGCCGCTGAAAAAGTGCTCTTCCTATGAGTTTAGCAACTTAACCATAAGTACACGCCCGCTACCGTGGGCCGTGTAATATATATATATATATATATATATTGCACGGCCATGGTAGTGGCCGTGTAGTTATGGTTAAGTTGCTGTTTCCACAGGAAGAACACTTTTTGGGCGGCCTATAACTCCGCTCCCCCTGAACAAATCCTCAGCAAACTTTGCAACAAAAAGAAATATTGGGCCACTCTGAATTTTTTCGCAAAGTTTGGTGATCTTTGGTCCAGGGGGGGAAAAGTTATAGGAGGGGGGTCCCAAAACGTCTTTTTTCCCATAGACTGAATGGTGGAAAAACTTTACGCACGGCTACAGGTCAAACCGCTGGACAGATTTTCATGAAATTTGTGGCAGGTACAGGGGCTTGGTTCAGAAAGCGTGCTTTTGTAAATTTGGTGACAATCCGTTCAGTATTTTTCTTTAAAACGACCAAAAAGTATGTCTGAAAAAATTGTGATATCTATGTCCGCTCCGCGGTCACACTTCCCTGTTCGCTCCGCGGACAAGTTAACGATTGGCTAATGGGCTCGCGTCATGACCGCGGACACGCGACGTCTCTGCCGATTGGCTGCTGTGAGATGTGTTCTGCATCAGATTGTTTGGCTGCGCCCAACATCTTGGATCCGCCGATAACAGAGCTACAACCAGCGTACACATGCTATATTTATAAAACTCTTTTGCTGTGTCACAGAGCATTGGGACAGGTTCAGACAGTAAGACATGGGTGATCAATGCATTTTTTCTGGGGGTCGGTCTTCACAATGTATTTTCTATGGCCACCTTGTACACAGAAAATGAGGGATGTAATAACGGTAGCATTTCAGTCCATGCAGTGCACAGGAAACTTGTTACTGTTGTAAGGAGACACGTAGTGGTAGCGAACATTGAAATTGACAACATGCCATAATTGCAATACTTTTTCCTATGGGTATTATTATATTCATAAGTACGCCACCATGGGTGTAGGCCCTGGTCTGTAGGCCCTGGCCACAACCACCAAAGCATGTCACACCCATGGATACACCCGTAGTATTGCGTATC
This sequence comes from Ambystoma mexicanum, assembly GCF_040938575.1. NCBI lineage: Eukaryota > Metazoa > Chordata > Amphibia > Caudata > Ambystomatidae > Ambystoma > Ambystoma mexicanum. The sequence continues at coordinate 499,124,146 of NC_090940.1, read as the reverse complement.
GATTGCTAAATTGTGGGGAGTGTGTGCAGTCTTGGGTGCATGGCCGAAGGCCATGCACCCAACAACAAAGTTATAAGTTCTGGACGTGCAAGCCACTGCACACCCATCCCATGTAATATCTATGGACATACAGGTAGGAGTGAAGCCTCTGGCCAGAATCAGTGAAGAATATCACACTTATAGAAAACCCCCCACTACCACACATCACATTGAAATTGCCAACATGCATTACTTTTTCCTATGGGTATTGTATTCATTAGTACGCCGCCATGGGTGTCACATGCTACGGTGGTTGAGGCCAGGGCCTAGAGTCTTGGATGCTTGGCTCCAAAACTCTAGGCCCTGGCCACACACACTGCAGCATGTCACACCTATGGATACACCCATAGTAATGTGTATCGATTGCCTGGTTGTGGGGAGTGTGTGCAGTCTTGAGTGCATGGCCAAAGGCCATGCACCCAACAACAAAGATATAACCTCTTCACTTACAAGCCCACCTGGGTTTTATCTAGTGTGGTTGTTTTGGCCTAGATGTGTACTTTTGGGTGCATGGTTGCAGGCGGTATGCCATACACCCAAGAATGCACCCAAAAGGAAACCTGTAAGCACTGCAGTTATAAGCCACTTCACAACCATATATTGAAATGGATGGACATACACCTAACATTTTAGGCCCTGCCCATAAACAGTGAAGCATTTCAGAGCTACAGAGACACTCCTAGTATTCAACATCAGTCCGATGGCTCTGGGGATGGTCTGCAGTCATGAGTGCATGGCCGCAGGCTATGCACCAAACAGATCAGTTGTATGTAGTGTACTTACAAGGCACAATGGGTGTGATATGGTGTGGTAGTGCATCACTCAGGCGACTGTGGGGAGGGGCTGCAATCATGGGTATATGGCCGAAGGCCATTCCCCCAAAAGCACATTTGTATGTAGAGTACTTATATGCCGCAATGGATGTCATATGGTGTGGTAGTAGTGGCCAGGATGCAGAGTATTTGAACAAAGTAATAAGAACTGCATTTGTAAGCAACTGTGCATTTTATATACTGTATACCCATACTTCGATAATTCTATGGCCTCTAACTCACGTCTGTAGCGTGTGGCTACAAGCTACTGCAACATATCACATCTATTGGTACACTTGTACTATGCAACATCATTAAGATGGTTGTGGGAAGGGTGTAGCATTTTGGGAGCATGGATAAAGGCCATACTCCCAAAACCAACTTTGTATATAGTGAAATGAGAAGGCACAATGGTTCCGATAGGCTATGGTGTTTCTATCCAGGACCCAGAGTCTTGACTGCATGCCCAAAGGCCATGCACCCAAGACTGAAGTCATAAGTAGTTGAGTTATAAGTGAATATGGGAGTGGTGTAATGTGCTAGTTGTGTGCACACCCTAATGTCTTGGCTGCATGGCTGCAGACGATGGTCCCAACAGTAATTATATAAGTAGCTAATTTACAAGGACCATGGTTTCGATATCCAGAAATTGTTGTGGCTAGGAAGTATACTGTCTGTAGTTTGGTCGTAAGGCGTAGGTCGTAGATTAGACACTGAAGATGCAATGGCCAGCCTCCAGCCACTGCAGCATATTACTTCCATAGATTAGACGTGTAGATTTGCATGTGTAGAAAATGACTGCCATTATACTTACCCCTTATTTTGTTCAGAACCCACATATATTTTTTAAATGCTTTTTGTACTTGGCGGAAGTATCCCTTTTTTAATTTCTGTGATAAAAGAAAAAGGTATGTTAGTCTTTGCATTTTATGAACACTTACTACATTGCATAATGGACAGTTTGCCTTTTTTTTTACCCTCATATTTAGTTTACAAACCAGTATACTGTGAATTGAGCTCAGTTTCTGTGTTTGCTTTTCTAATCCTAGGGCATGGGGAAAAATAATCCTTGTCAGATTAAAAAAAAACCTTCTTTTGCTATGGAACTAACTACTTCCTTGTTTCCTTTGAGTGTTTCCTTCAACTTTCTGATTAATGTTATGTTTGTTGCCTTCCTTCTGATTTTTAACAACAGTTAGATACCTGTAGGCGTATTCTAACTGTGCATTTGTTCCTACAAATCTGTGATATCCATTTATTTGTGTCATTGTTATAATCTCTTGGGCAGTTATATACCTATTGGCGTATTCTAACTGTTTGTAGTCTTTCACATATTTTTTTGGCAATCTTAAAGTACACATTATTTATAAAATTTTGGCTTTAAGAAGATTAAATACGCATTTGTAAGATTAGCTGGCAATCTCTGCTTTAGAATAATGGTGCTATCTTTCCATTCGAACCATCCACATTTCTTTTTAACGTATGCAGTGTAGTGACCTGCATTGGTTGTAGTTCCTGCATAATAGATTATTCCTACTGTTGTAAAGGTTTTCTTTCCAAGTGACACTTGACCGTGTGTGAATCCAGTCAGTTTGCAGTTGTTTTTGGTACCATCTGCATTATAACATAGAAGCATAAGTATTATGTAGGCACTATGTGATTGTATCAGTAAGGTGGAGCGATTGTCTGAATTGCAAATAGTACATAATCTGCCATGGTTTGCATTCTGTAAAAGTTGCTGAAGTGGAATGCTTTCACAATTTGGTATGAAAACATACACAAATCGCTCATCTGGGATATCTTCCTGTATCACATTGCTACAGAGAGTGCATGTATGTTTCCACATGTACGAAATATGGAAGATTTAATTTACAGGTATGCTTTTGTTTTCCAATACTAATAGTAAGTATATTACAAATTCTTGTGGATCTTCTTGTGAGTTCAGAGTGAATCTCACCATTCCAATTCTTGCCGTATTCCATGAACACTGTATGTGTTGTCAAGATTGCTTGTTGCATTTCTATGAAGCACTAACATTTGCAAACACAATTGGTCTATACTGTGCAATTGAATATTGTTAACTATTGGTTGCAATTGAAATAGAATATTCATTGCTACATTTGCATAGCAACTTACCCCACTTTCATTTGCAAATTTGAATGGACCAGCTAGTTCTGTATCTGAGTGCATTTTTTGGAATTCTGTTCCTTCTTTGCCGACGGCCCTGGTTTACATTCCCTAATAGGTTCTTCTTTGTTTGTGGTAATTGATGAAACTTTAGCTTCTTTCTTTTCTTTGAGGAATTTGCTGTTGGATTCTGTTGCATTTCTGTTTCATTTAGTTTTCTTTTACCACGTTTTACTTTATCTGGAAGAGGATATTGTTTCAGATGAGGGGTGTACAGTGAACACAGTCTATTGTATTCTAGAATGCAAGGAATATCAGCTTTGACTTTACTTGCATCAAAGTTCATTAGCAATAGACCGTCAAGTGTACGTAAGCGTGATAATGCTACGTAGCTCATGCCTTCTTTAAAGACTGTGTTTCCTATATCTATCAATGCTTTGTCTAGGGTAAGACTTTGGGATTTATGCATGGTTAGAGAAAATTGCTCTCTACGTACATACATGTCTTTGAAGAGAAGGAATCGAGCAATTGAGCGCCCTCTCCTTTTCACTTCTGAAACTTTATCAAAGCGAATAATGACAAACTGAATGTTGCTGTCACGTGGGTATGATTGAAAGCCAACACTGTACATAGTGCTCCATTAACTAGCCCTTGCTCGACGTCAAGGTTACGTTTAAGCATTACTCTTCAATTTAAGGATAATTTTAATATTCTTTCCAACCCAGCTGTGTTGGAGATTGAATTTTCTAAACTATTTAGCCTTGTTGTGGCTTGCTCACACATGGATACCGTCATACCATGTACGTCTAGTTTGTCTGTGGCGCTAATTTCCATTATTGGTTGCATTTCTTTATTTAACATTGTTTCATTGAATTTGTAACAGCTTGCAAGAGTTGGCATTAAGGCCATACAATTGACATTTTTGTGCCCTATTTGTTCCATAACATCAGTTGCACATGCATTATCACCATAAAGTGCATGAATGTGCCGGTTTTTCAATACAACTTGTGCTTCTTGCGATAGTACACCAACTCTAATACTTTTTAAGATGTTGACATAAGTGAGATCTGCAGATTGCTGCATGTTCTCAGTTAATTCTCTGTATTGGAAATGTTGCCAAAGGTTGACATTACCAACAGTTTTCCGGCAGAGTTTGTGGCCTAAGGTTTTAAAAATAGGTTCACCTTTCACTGGTGTCAATTGTAGAAGATCTCCGAAAACTATAATGTGTTTCCCTGCAAAGACTTCTTTGCTGTTACTTTTAAGTACTTCTTGCAATCTGAGGTGAAGCAAAGCCAACATTAGGTTGGAGACCATGCTCACTTCATCTATTAGTAGCATTTTCATTTGTTTTAATACTCTGCGTAATTCCATTGCAGCTTCTGCAGATAGTTTGTAATAGTCTAATTTATTTTGATGCTCTACTGGAAGCAGTAGTAATCGGTGTAAAAGTGACACTGCCTATGTTGTAGGCAGCTAAACCTGTGGGGGCCGTTACAACAGCTGATAGTTTGTTGTTTGTCAATTGTTTAAGGAAGTTGCTGGTGATTTTGATTAAGAATGTTTTTCCTGATCCAGCTTCACCACTCACGTACAGCAGTATAGGTTTGTAATTTTGGCAGGTACATTCTTTATTTTCGTGTTGTACAACTTGTACAATTTGTTTTGTTACGTCTTCAAAAATGGTGCGCTGATCTTTGTTAAGTTTTGCTTGTTGTACATTTAAGTCTTCTGTATCTTCTTGATACTGATACATGGTGTTTTCTACTTCTGTCATAGCTACTTCAGCCTCATTTGCTATTAGTGGTTGTCCTAGTGGTTCTTGACTTCCTGTTACAGAAGGTTGACTACTGTCGGAACAGTCCTTATCTAGTTGGGCCTGAAGTTCTTCTTCTTGTTGCTGCTCATTGTGTAACATTGTTTTGTACTGCGTAAAGTTCACATCGGTGATAGCGCTTTCATTTGCTTTGAAAGCATCTTCATAGCAGTCATAGTTTTCTAGTATGTCTTTCTCTTTTCTCCATGGTTTGAAAAGTTGTAACAGAGACATGTAATATGGTTCTTTCTGTTGAAGAGTTTTTAATGACAATTTTACATGATTTAATTAAGCTTCGTTTGTTAAGTTTCACTAAGTTCCCTTGACGATCGGTCACTCTATATCTACATTTGCTTTCATCGGGTTTTACATTATTTTTGTATGCAATGTTTTTAGCTATGTGGTATAGACACATGCTTTCCAATGTGCTACTCCTGTTTGGATAGTATGTGTCCAGTAAATTGTTTTGTAATAGAATGTCTTGGCTGTTGGGATCATTTCTGGCAATTGTTTCTATGTCCTCATATGATTTCAGCACTCTTTTTCTAGATTTTGTAGGACCAAGACGTAGCCATACTATGTTGTCTGATTTACCATACAAAGCAGTAACGGTTAAACGATCTGCTGCTTCATAGGCGCCACATTCTCTATGAGAGAGCATTTTTATGCCTAGGCTGTACAATTTCTGTGATAATGTTTTCTCTGATGCTAGGTCATCCAAGAGGTCTTGAAGCTCTGTTTCTCCTGCTTTTGTTAAGTAGGCTGTAACTGTCATGAGCACTGCTCCCGAGAAGCCAAGTCAAGCCCAGCATCCCCGGAAGCAGGCTCACGACCCTCGTCCCCGGCTCCAGCAAACCCCTATTGGGGCCCTTTGGACCATGTCCTGGCGCCTCTGGCGCCAGGCTCATAAGGAACCTCAGTCCCGGCGCCAGGGGCGCCGGGCTCATAATTCTTGCAAAGGTGCTTGGGTGGACCTACCTGTAGCAGACCATACTGCATACTCACCTTTGCAAATGCTGGCAGGATGAAGTCCCCAGCCTTCTGCTGGGAGGAACTATTCCCTGAACTGGGACTACCTTCTTACCTGGGTGGGGCTGGTGCCACTCCTTAGCTCTGGAACACAGGAACACTTTTACCTGGGCGAGGCTGAGGAAGAAGACACCCAATCACTCCAACACTATTTAAACCACACCCTATTGGGAAAACGTGCTTCGCGTTATTCTGCATCTGCAGCAGGACGCTCACCGAGTCAGCTCCAGCATTCCAGTGACATCTCCAGCTTCAGCTCAGCAACCTGTGGAAGAAAGACACGAGAACCATACTTACCATCCAGGAATCCAGACACCGGCAGAACCTGCATGCAAAAGAATCATAAGGTTAGCAAGTTGCAACACGTTCGCAGCCGCGCTCGCTTACCTGATCCATCTGTGCTTTCACGGATTCTTCGCGGCCTTCTCTTCAGCAGCCTAACGGCACCTGTAAAGACAAAGAACATTGTTAAGTAGGAATCGGGTGAAGGCGGGCGCATTTACTTTTCTTACCTGCTTTTGTGCGCGTATTACGATCTCTTAAACCGCAGCAGCCAGCACCTGAAAACAAGAAAAGACATTATTTAAGTGCCATTAAAGACTGCAAGAAAGCCTAACACTTACGTGTTTCCCCACGTGCATCCGCGACTGGGAAAACGCCCGCAAGGTCCCGACACCTGCAAATAAGAAAAGAACATTGTTAGAGGTGCTATAATAAGGTCACAGATCATTATACTCACGTACTTCGCACGTGCAACGGCAACGGACGAACAACGCCCGCAACATCTCAAGACCTGAAAACAGAAAACAAGGGACATTATTGAGGTGTCATTGAAATTCCCATACCTACGTACAACCGCACGTGTCGCGCTCTCAGTGACCACGCCCTCAGCATCCAGGCACCTGAAAAAGACAATGCAAAGACTTCATTAAAGGTGCCCATCTCTTCAAGACTATAAACTCTTTATACCTACTGGCATCCGCTCGTGCAGTAACGGTGGCATCACCTTTTGGCATCTCAGCACCTGTGCCACTTCTAAGGCCACAAAAGACTTTGAGGACCTCCAGTGACGTAACTGGAACCCAAGCACCCCTGCATAGGTCGCAGGATAGAGAGCTCAGCATTTATACGCCTAAGGTGAGAGCTCACCAGGACATTGGACTTTCGGAGAGTTGGCGATTAGTGAGGAGGAAGTCCAGCCAAACGGTCATTAACCCTTTTTTCTTCCACCTGCAGAAACCTTACCCTGCAAGCCAGACGGTCAATAAGAGGAAGCCCAGTCCAGAGAGTCATCCGAGCTCTACGCTTCTCAATTGAAGAGACTATAACAGTTCAGCCGGGACCAGCGCCTCCGTGGGAATCAGGTGAGCGTTACAGAACGCGAAGCCCTCCAATAACCTCCTACCCAGGCGCTATGGAAACTTCCGACACTGATCAACTGGCCCAGTTACTAGGGGAATTAAGAGCTGAAGTACATGCTGCCGGCCAGGAAACGAATGCCCTGAGGAGGGAATTGATTATGTCCAAAGAACGAACTGATGACCTCGCCAGGCAGTTATTACAAACACAAGCGGGGAAAACCCCTCTACCTAATTCAGGAGGGACCTATACCCCGGCGGCTTCAGCCAAACCTGTTCAAATCAATCTGTCCGGAAATGTGCCTTTGGCTCCGCCCGAACGCTTCTCTGGTGACCCTAAGAGGTTTGCAGTGTTCATAAATCAGTGCCGATTGCACTTTCTTTGTAGACCAGCTGCTTTTCCGACTGATCAGACTAAAGTAGCCTTTGTGCTTTTGTATCTTAGCGGCAGCGCTGCTGATTGGTCGATCCCTCTGGTTACACAGGATGACCCGATTCTTCGCAATTTCCAGGCCTTCCAGGCCAATATGGAAAGACTTTTTGCAAGACATTCCCAGTGGCAGGCCCTGGACAACGAACTCCTTTCCCTACGGCAGGGCAATCAGGTTCTTCTGGCTTATATTGCGTCATTTAACAGACTAATCATAGAAACCAGATGACCCGAGGACAAGAGGATCACGCTTTTCCACAGGGGTTTGCGTGGCGAACTCAAAGACGTCCTAGCCCAGGTCGTGAATCCCCCTCAAGATTGTTCAGAGTACATTGATTTAGTGGTCCAATTGGATCACAGACTACAAAACAGAAAGGCAGACTGCTCCAGGTTCGAAACTTGAGTATTCTCTAAGCCACTACCTCACACCAAAGGAGTTGAAGCCGTAGAACCTATGCAAATAGGGGTCGTAAAGGGTCCCCTAACCCAGAAAGAATGCGACAGGAGACGACAATTGCAGCTATGTCTCTATTGTGGAAATTCAGGACATTTCCTCCGAGATTGCCCGGTGAAACCTCTGAAGAAGACAGTGGGAGCTTCTGATAAGAATTCCGAAAAGCCCGAGCTGGGAAACGACCTCGCCCGACAAGTGTAGAGGTCCGCTTGCCGAGCGTAAAAAGCAGTTCTTTGACCTCGCACTTCATAATGTCAATGGTCCTCATAAATCCAGAACGACCGGATCGTTTGCATGCCATTAAAGCATACATTGATAGCGGAGCGATTGGAAATTATATAGACCGCGAGATGGCTTCCAGGATGAACCTACCCCTTTGTCCTAAGGTAATTAAAGACGTCATTACCACAGTGGATGGTACGGAAATAGCCTCCGGACCGGTAACCCATACCACCACAGAAGTGACGTTATTAGGCCAAGATGGACATCGGGAGGTAATCGTGTTCGATGTGATCAAGGCCCCTCAGTTCCAAATAATTCTGGGGATCCCTTGGTTGGAGAAACACAATCCTCAAATTGATTGGCGAGCAAAGACGATACAGTTCCCAGAGTGTGCACCTACTAGTTATCCTCGACCCAGTATTGGCCTAGCGGTAGCAACATCCGAAGGACCGCAATTGCCTCCAGAGTATCAAGAATTCCAAGATGTCTTTCAGAAGGAACAGGCTAATACCCTGCCTCCCCACAGATCTTACGACTGTCAAATAGACATGATACCCGGAGCCACTCCCCCTTGTAGTAGAATTTACGCCCTTACCGAGCCTGAAAATCTTCATTTGCGACAGTATCTGGACCAGTACCTGGCCAATGGATTTATCCGCCCATCAAAGTCTCCTGCATCCTCGGCTCTGTTCTTCGTACCTAAAAAAGAAGGTGACCTTAGAACCTGTATTGATTATCGTGCCCTGAACCAGATAACGGTAAAGAACAGATACCCCCCACCTCTGATTCCGGAACTCCTTGACCAAGTTAAGAACGCCTGCATTTATACAAAGCTAGATCTCCGGGGAGCCTACCACTTGGTACGGATTAAAGAAGGCGACAAATGGAAGACGGCATTTCGCACCAAGTATGGACTATTTGAATACCAAGTGATGCCCTTCGGACTATGCAATGCACCAGCCGCTTTTCAGTATTTTATGAATGATGTCCTCAGAGAACTCATAGATGTTTGCGTAGTCGTCTACATAGATGACATCCTTGTGTACTCATCTTCAGAAGCAGATCATCGGAAACATGTTAGAGCCGTCCTTGAAAAACTCCGCCAACATAAGCTTTTTGCTAAGCTCGAAAAATGTGTTTTTCATGTCACGGAGGTCGAATTTCTAGGCTTTATTCTGACACCCAAAGGAGTCCACATGGACTCAAGAAAGCTGGACGCTATCATCAAGTGGCCATCACCTACTTCCGTGAAAGGTGTCCAAAGCATGTTAAGTTTCGCCAACTTTTACCACAGGTTTATTCCAGAGTTTTCACGAGTGGTGCAGCCCATCACCGCCCTCTTAAGAAAAAACAAACGTTTCGAGTGGTCAACAGAAGCAGAACAGGCCTTTCAAGAGCTAAAAGCCAAGTTCACCTCAGCACCCATACTGAAACACCCACGCCCAAACCTCCCTTACATCGTTGAGACCGACGCCTCCAGCTTAGCAATGGGGGCGGTTCTATCACAGAGAGATCCGGAAACTAACCAATTGCACCCCGTGGCATTCTGGTCTCGCAAGTTCTCGGCACCTGAAATTAACTACACCATCACAGATAAAGAGCTTTTAGCAATTAAGTCCGCTTTCAAGGCCTGGCGGCACTATCTCCTTGGAGCCAAACACACTGTCACGGTAATCACCGATCATCGAAACCTACAATACCTGAAAACCGCCAAAGCTCAGTCCTCCAGACAGCTTCGCTGGGCACTTTTCTTTGCCGAATTTGACTTTGTAATTACTTATCGCCCCGGCAACAAAAATGGCAAAGCGGATGCCCTTTCTCGGATTGGGATGGGAGATAATATTGTCAATCCTGAACCTATGCCAATAATTCCAGAACAGAGAATCCTGGGCCTGATTTCTTCACAATCCATCGAAGATATCGAAGCAAAAATTAAACAACTTGTGACCCCTTCGGACTTACAAAACTGGCAACTGAAGGGAAAGGACTTCATCATAAAAAAAGACCTGCCTTATTTTCAGGGACGACTATTCCTACCACATGCCGATTTACAAAAACAGGTAATCTCTTGCTACCATGATTCCTTGATGGAGGGCCACCGAGGCATTGCCAAAACCTCGGAAAAAGTCAAGAGACACTTCTGGTGGCCATCATGGAGAAAAGACATAAGGGAGTTTGTGATGTCCTGTGGTGTGTGTGCCCAAAACAAAGGTCAGAAGGAAAGACCAGCGGGTCTCCTGCATCCGCTAGACATCCCGCCACATCCCTGGCATACCCTCTCCATGGACTTCATCACCGATTTACCCTCCTGTTCCGGATACAACACTATTCTAGTAATTGTAGATTTGTTTTCTAAAATGGCCCACTTCGTTCCACTAAAGGGCTTACCTTCAGCTTCAGTTCTAGCACGGGAATTCCTTGAAAATATTGTAAGATTGCACGGCTTCCCTTCGGTTTTGATCTCAGATAGGGGGAGCCAGTTTATCTCTCACTTTTGGCAAAGTTGCTGTCGTTTAGCTCAAATCGATGTGAGACTTTCAACCAGCCATCATCCCCAGACCGACGGACAAACTGAGAGGACAAACCAAACTCTGGAACAATATTTACGTTGTATGCTACAGCAGTCGGAAAGTAATTGGAAAGATATCCTTTGGATAGCCGAATATGCTTACAACAACTCGATCCATTCAGGAACCGGAAAAAGTCCCTTTTACATTTTATATGGGATTCATCCTCGAACCTCCAATCTCGACCCACCCCAAGATCTTGGAACGCCTGCCTTGGATCAACTTCACAATGCTATCACTCAAGCTATCAAAGAAGCGACAATCCACCTACAACAGGCTAAAGAACGGTACAAAAGGGGAGCAGACCAACACCGAAGAGACGCCCCTCAATACCAGGTTGGAGATCAAGTTTGGTTATCCACCAAACATTTATCACTTAAAGGACCTCACACCTTCAACCCAAAATATTTGGGACCATATCCAATTACAGCCATAATAAACCCAGTGGCTGTCAAATTGGGTTTGCCATCCCACATGAAAATACATCCGGTGTTTCACGTATCTCTACTAAAACCTATGCAACCTGGAACCAGACTGAATAAACCTCCAGAGCCTATTCAAGTAAATGGAGAACCTGAATTTGAGGTTAAAAACATCCTGGACTCCAAGATCATCAAGTCAAAATGATACTATCTGATCGACTGGAAGGGTTACGGACCTCAAGAACGATCATGGGAACCCTCTGACCACGTCCATGCTCCTCGTCTAGTCAGAAAATTCCACCAAACTTTTCCCAATAGGCCAATACCTCCGGGGAAGACAAGTTTGGGAGAGCCTTGAGGGGGGGTGCTGTCATGAGCACTGCTCCCGAGAAGCCAAGTCAAGCCCAGCATCCCCGGAAGCAGGCTCACGACCCTCGTCCCTGGCTGCAGCAAACCCCTATTGGGGCCCTTTGGACCATGTCCTGGCGCCTCTGGCGCCAGGCTCATAAGGAACCTCAGTCCCGGCGCCAGGGGCGCCGGGCTCATAATTCTTGCAAAGGTGCTTGGGTGGACCTACCTGTAGCAGACCATGCTGCATACTCACCTTTGCAAATGCTGGCAGGATGAAGTCCCCAGCCTTCTGCTGGGAGAAACTATTCCCTGAACTGGGACTACTTTCTTACCTGGGTGGGGCTGGTGCCACTCCTTAGCTCTGGAACACAGGAACTCTTTTACCTGGGCGAGGCTGAGGAAGAAGACAACCAATCACTCCAACACTATTTAAACCACACCCGATTGGGAAAACGTGCTTCGCGTTATTCTGCAACTGCAGCAGGACGCTCACCGAGTCAGCTCCAGCATTCCAGTGACATCTCCAGCTTCAGCTCAGCAACCTGTGGAAGAAAGACACGAGAACTATACTTACCATCCAGGAATCCAGACACCGGCAGAACCTGCAAGCAAAAGAAACATAAGGTTAGCAAGTTGCAACACGTTCGCAGCCGCGCTCGCTTACCTGATCCATCTGTGCTTTCACGGATTCTTTCGCGGCCTTCTCTTCAGCAGCTTAACGGCACCTGTAAAGACAAAGAACATTGTTAAGTAGGAATCGGGTGAAGGAGGCCGCATTTACTTTTCTTACCTGCTTTTTTGCGCGTATTACGATCTCTTCAACCGCAGCAGCCCGGCACCTGAAAACAAGAAAAGACATTATTTAAGTGCCATTAAAGACTGCAAGAAAGCCTAACACTTACGTGTTTCCCCACGTGCATCCGCGACTGGGAAAACGCCCGCAAGGTCCCGACACCTGCAAATAAGAAAAGAACATTGTTAGAGGTGCTATAATAAGGTCACAGATCATTATACTCACGTACTTCGCACGTGCAACGGCAACGGACGAACAACGCCCGCAACATCTCAAGACCTGAAAACAGAAAACAAGGGACATTATTGAGGTGTCATTGAAATTCCCATACCTACGTACAACCGCACGTGTCGCGCTCTCAGTGACCACGCCCTCAGCATCCAGGCACCTGAAAAAGACAATGCAAAGACTTCATTAAAGGTGCCCATCTCTTCAAGACTATAAACTCTTTATACCTACTGGCATCCGCTTGTGCAGTAACAGCGGCATCACCTTTTGGCATCTCAGCACCTGTGCCACTTCTAAGGCCACAAAAGACTTTGAGGACCTCCAGTGACGTAACTGGAACCCACGCACCCCTGCATAAGTCGCAGGATGGAGAGCCCAGCATTTATACGCCTAACGTGAGAGCTCACCAGCACATTGGACTTTCGGAGAGTTGGCGATTAGTGAGGAGGAAGTCCAGCCAAACGGTCACTAACCCTTTTTTCTTCCGTCTGCAGAAACCTTACCCTGCAAGCCAGACGGTCAATAAGAGGAAGCCCAGTCCAGAGAGTCATCCGAGCTCTACGCTTCTCAATTGAAGAGACTATAACAGTTCAGTCGGGACCAGCGCCTCCGTGGGAATCAGGTGAGCGTTACAGTAACATATCGTGCAACAGCAGTTGAATTGTCTGCAATGTACTGCACATCTATGTTTGCATTTCATAAGAAGGCAATGATTGCATTGTAATCATTGATATATTTTGATTCTTCCCTTCTTTTTATGTAATACGTGTTCTTAGGTGATTTACCTTTAACACTATGTCGAACTGAAGACATGAAGTTGTTTACTTCACCTCTTTCTGTAACTGGTCTAGGGAAACCAAAGCGGCATTTGGTGTAGTATTTACCTTTGTTTTTGTATTTGCGGCGACAATATTTGCCACATGTGTGTCTTTGAAATTGTAAAATCTGCCCACGCAGCTCAATATGTGTCTGTTGTGAAGGGATTTTACAAGTGACATATTTTTGGATAAACTTCAAAACAGTGCTATCACTGTCGTGACCAAATTTCCGTGCACCTTTGATCCATAACAGCATGTGAATATGTGGTGCTCCTCTCGCTTGATATTCTTTTCTCAAAAAGAAGTGTTGCACTCTCCAAGGGGAGGAACAGTTTTACTGCAAATAAAGTGTAGCATGGCAAAGAAACGATGATGGAAATATCTTGACACATTTACTGGATCTAGAGAGCAAAGTTAATATATCTATGTTGTTTGTGTTGCTGTTTGCTATGCGTAGGAACTCATGTAAATCTTCCCATGCATATTCTGCACAACTTAGCGTAACAAACCAAGTCAGTGGTGCCAGGTTTCTGATCATACAACGCACGTCTCTGTGCCGTCGGAACCAGTATTCCTTTGTACCACACATGTTTGCAAACAAATTTCTTATACTTGCTTGTAAAACCTCATCTTTTTCCTGTACTTTTTGTATTAACTGCGTAGCTGACATATTTTGAAAGTGGGTTCGAGATTTCAAATTGTGTGCAACTCCGTAACATAGTGTTACTAATTCACTTTCATAGAGTAGGTGGAATATGTATTCCACATTTTGTCTAAATCTGGGATCTTGTGAATACATTCGTAAAGAGCGGTATTCTGATGCTCCAATATTCTATTATCGTATCTTCCACCTTTGCCAGTAGGAAATAGCAGTGGAAAAGCACGTGCTTCTATACTTTTTTCCCATATACTCATTGGTGACCCTTTGGTTTGTCGCATTTAGTACGTTTCTACTGTATCATCTATGCTTTCATTGGAATGCAATGGATGAATTGTGTAATGGTCCAAAAGAGTGGATACTGTAGCAGGATCCAGAAGTTCGAATTGTCCAGTTTCTGATGCCTCTTCAATTATTTCAGTTGTTTCCCTTAAGCTTTCATCAATATTTATTTCCTTGTAGTACTCGTTATTGTCCTTTAGATATTGCAATGCTTGTCTAACTTTATGTAAGTCCACCAGTTGTTGCCAAATTGTTCTGTCCTTTGTTTGAACACTGTTTACCAAGACTATTAAAGAATGCTCTATTGAACGTTGCACTCCTAGAGTGTGCACATTTTCTGTTAGATCTAATGGCAAATAAACTACTTTGCCACAAATGCCTTTCACCAATTCAGAGGAAGGTAATGTTGCTGTTTTTGGATGAAGGTGTATAATTGCTTTAAATGGGTCAACTGTTTGAATTATTATGCTCTCATAAAAATTGAGTTGTTGCAGGATTTTTGGTAGTGGGAACACTTCCAAATTATTTGTAAAAGCACGTGAAGGAGTGTGGTTGTTGTCTAATTTTGTAGTACAGTAACTGCAACATATTAGGCATTCATTTAGTTCATATTTATTTTCTGCTAAAAGGTAGAGAGCTAATTCAAACCATTTAGAGTCTTCATTCTCTTCTATTTTGTATGGTATGTCTACATTTTTTATGTGCCTTTTGTAAAAGGTTCTGCAACAACACACACACACATGGTTTGGTACTTCAGCCAATTACCTTTTAAATTTTACGATTTCTTTTCGTATGTGTGTAATAGAAGGTTGCTATGTGCAGAATTGTTGCTACTATGTTCTAGAACTATTGCATTTTCGAAGTGGCTTTCACTTCCAAAATACTTTCTCTAAATACAGTCAATTTCTTCTTGTAAGTATTTGGGTATACCATGCAGAAGAGTGTTATTTAAATTGCCTAATTCTGAAGCTGGAGTTGTTGCATAGTATATTTTATACACTAGATTTCTTACACTTGAATGATATATTGATATCCTTTTGATATCATGGAAGGTGCTTTTGCAAATAGGCCCAGAAATGCAGGCTAATGAATGTCCTTGTAGTCCTGTGTATTTACGCACTGGACAAATATCCATATTTTGCAGCACTTTCATTTTACTTTTGTCTTTACCTTTTACATACTGATTGAGGAACTAAAGTAACGATTTGAAAGCTTTGTTTGGAATGGCACACATTGAAGTGCAAAGCCATTTGTATACTGGATGGTGTAGTTCTGCTGAATCGAGAGGTAATTCTGAGTTTACAGAGGATACTTTTGTAAGCAGTGTTTCTTGTTCTATGATGGTAGTATTGATTTTATCATACCCTCGTTCCCTGCTATGGATGGCAATTGTGTTTGTTTGATTTTGTTTGTATGCTTCTTCATTAAAATATGGTTCGGTGGTTGTTGTGTGACTCCATTCACCACCACAAACATTTAGAAAATTATTTTCATTCACATTCTGTTTATTGCTGAGCTTCTTTTGTAGTTTGGTACTTAGTTTTGTTAGTGTTTTCATCCTATTTAAACTAATATAAACAACTTCCTTTTCAGAAGGATTGCACTGTCCACGAGAGATTGTAGGATTAACTTTCTACGGTAGGTTTTAAGAGCTGAAGATGATTTCAGTCCTCTTCTTAGTAGATTCTGAAGGACTCTGTGATGAACATTTTTTGATAAAATACTTTTTTTACTATGGGTTCTTGTTACACTATCAGAATTAGTAGGAGCATTGTTACCTGTACTGATAGCCGATTTTTTGCCAACATTTTTGTGTTTTGTGACACATTTTGATGGAGGATGTAAAGTTTCGGTAGTTGAAGCTTCTTTTGTTTTGCTAACCGACTGCATTAGCTGGTTTCTTCCAACATTCTCTACAAACTCTACAACAGATGGATGCTTAGATTGGGCACTTTTATTTTTATTTGCTCTACTTCTGCGTTCCTTTCTATGGAGTTGCTTTTTGGTAGGCATTCTTTGGTGTCTGTTGAAAAAAAGAAGGCATGTGGTCTGTTGTATAATGTATGTGTACTGTGTGCATGCGTGCATGATCTAATGGGGAAGCTCTTTGTTATGGTGTGTGAATGTGTATTGGACTCTTGCAATAATTTGGTAAGGCTATTTTACTGTTTGAATACTAGTACAATGTGCTTCAGATGAGACTACAAAGTGGGCTAGTGGTGACGAGAAGCATTATTAATAAATGAAATGCCATAAACTTGCAACAGCAACTACTTTTCTAAATCTAACCTTCTAAGGATTACGTACATTATTTGAGTTCCAAACACACAGGGATTTGTGAGCCATTCTGCCTGTTATTCTTTGTTCAATAAATGGATATTTGTAGGTAGAATGGTTCAAAAATCAATGTTTGTTTTGGTGCCCAAATTAAACAAATATCCCATGCAGCCTCTTTGAGGAGTAGTTACAATATAAAAGTAGTACTGTACTTAATTTTTTTTTGCAAAATGACCAGGTTTCTTCGGATATGTCATCTGCAATGTAGATGCTGTTGATTCTCAGGAGAGTAGACTTCACTGCGATTCAAAAACACAAAACTAATTAATTTGTGTGTTTACAGCAGTGCTCATACTGCACATATTAATTGTGCATCGTTTGTCAGAGCATTCTCCTTTCATATTTGAACCCAGTGCATGTGCGCATTTCACTTCACTTTGTGCAGGCTTTGCATGGTATTTGCAATATGTTACTTGCAAGTCCTTCAAAATTGCTAAAATTTTTAAGGTTATGAAAAAGCCTTGTTTTTTACAAGGTGTACTATCAATAGGAGAGAGGTTAGTAAGCAATAGGGCATAGTAGTAGATGGGAAATCATTTTCTACTTGCAATTTAAAAGCACAATGCCGAAAAATCGGGAGACCCTCAGAGGGAGATGTCACCACAGCAATTGGGAGCATTTACTTTTATCATACAATTACATTGTAAGTAGCATTACTGTAGGTCGTGCACAGTATACAACTCAAACATTTTCTAATACAAAATCGAGTTTCGCCCTAAATAGACATCCTTGCAACGTTTGTATTGGTTATGCGGAAGAGAAGACAGTAAGAAGTTGTGCGGTTTGTCAATGATAAATCGGACTTCTTGCACTTAAAAGGGGGACCGTTGGTATGTATTACCTATGCACATTTAGCAGCATTAATTTGTTTTACATTAAATCATAAAGGTTGCATATGTTCTCCGATTGAAATATAAAGACCTGTACTCTATACTCATGCATGTGCGCATGCATGGAGCTGTACGTAGAAATTTGCAACACTTGCACAGTAGCTTCTGAAGTAGGTGCTTTGCAATGATATGCGACTTGCATTCAGAATTATCGACAGTAATTTTGAAGTGCGCAATGTTGATGACAGAGTGACATTTAGCAATTTACAATGTGATTGGTGGATGGTTGTGTGACTGCTTTGTTGTGTCCAATGAGGGACTCGGTTTGCTACCGCTGTGGAAAGGGTGAAAGGACTGGGTAAGAGTTGCGTGCTGCACGTAGGCAACGCTTGTCCACGGGTAGGGCGTGTCACATACGGGTTTCTACAGCAAATCCTGCATGGAAAGGGGACTGTAGGCATCAGCCAATCAGATGTTCACATTAGTCTTTTGTGTCCAAATACGGTGCGGACCCTGAAGATGGCAGAGGTGGAGAGGGTCAGGGTTTTGGTGCTTGGAGACATTTTTGTCCATGGCTTACAACATTATGCAGAGAGTAGGCATGTGGCACACCATTTCGATGTGAGAGGAGTGGAGGTGGTGTGGAACGCTGACACTGATGCTGATGTTGCGGCAATTCTGCAACTTTGCAGACACATACGTAGGATGACCTCTCCTCATGTGGTAATTTTGCACTATGGTGCTTGCCATTTGGGCTACGTGACTACACGTACTTTGTTGGCAGATTTGGGAGAGTTGGTTGAAGCACTCATGAACATCTTTCCAACTGCGAAAGTAATTTATTCTGGTTTACTCCCTAGTGTACAATAGGACAACAATTATGTTTTCTGTCCAGATCACAGTATTGGGAGGTGCATCATTAATCACGGCATGCGTGCGTTTATGTGATACGCTGGTATGTTTTTCTGCAGCCACAAAAACATTGTTCCAAGTAATGTGGATTATTTTGAAGCAGATGGTGTTGCGCTATCCTCTTTGGGAAATGCGCTGTTCTTTTGGAACATAAGGCTTGCTTTAGAGAATGTTCTGTAATGTGTGTAGGAGTAAAGTAAGGACAACAAATACAAAAAAATAAACAAAGTAACAGATGTCTGTAAGGTATCTGCCCAAAAATAAAACAAAAAAAAAGGCTCTTTTCAGAGACCACCTTAAAGGGGAAAAAGGGGAATGATACTTTAATGTACCGTCGTCACGCTCTGATCCTATACATGTCCGCGGACATGGCGGTAGTTTGCAGCCAGCACATATCACCAACGGGAATTCTGGGGTGGAGACGCATACAAATGAAAATGAGTGGACCTAGGTATTGGTCAATAAAGTTCAGTGGGTGTGTTCTGAACTGCAAGATTTAGTAAGACCGTCTTCTCCCTGACAGGAGACCACACAGCCATGGCTTTGCGTGCTCGCAAACAGATTATCTGGATTTTGGGAGACTCATGGATACATTGGTTGAAGGTGCATGCAGAAAGCTGCAGTTTATCTGCAGATCTCGGATTTCCTCATGTGGAAGTGCACTGGCATGGCGTGCGTGGCATGAGGTGGCTGGACTTGGTACCTCTGTGTTACTTTACTGACAGAGCGTCCTCCAGATATACTTATCATTCATTGCGGAGGAAACAGTTTAGGCCATGTCTCTGGAATTTCTTTGCAATTTGCAATGAAGGAAGGACTTGCGAAGCTCATGGACATGTTTCCAAATTATCAAATACTTTTTTCCCGTATTGCACAAAGACAAATATGGCTGCGTTCTTCTGCTTTTGGTCCACAAATGGAGAAAGCGAGACACAATGTCAATAAGATTGTTTGTGCCTTTTTAAGAGATGTTGGCATGTCCTCATTCCACAATGAAAACATTTTGTTTTGCAGCTCTTTCATTTTCCGCAGAGATGGAGTCCATCTCACATATGCTGGCAATTGGATTTTTCTTTGTAATGTACAAAATGCATTGCGACCTCTTTTGGATTCACAATAACCTATGTGACAATCCGTTTTCTCCAATCCACAGTTTTTGACCCACACAACACACCACCGAAAGGCTCTTTTCAGAGCCACCACTTACTCCCAGCGTACACTTCATTGTGTTTGCTCCCCTTGCACCCTCCTTTTTTTCCCTACGACTGTCCGCAAACTTTTCCGCAACTCCGCCGGGGTCTACAACGGTCACTTCATAGTTCTATTGTTAAACTGAGAAAGGCGGGTCTGAAAAGATCCTTTTCTGTAATTTTTGTTATTTTCACGTTTATTGGTTCTCAGCACACGACACACTAGCAGAGGAGGCCAAAGTAGGGTAAGGAAGGGACACCAGCCATGGGGATAAGAAAGGCAAGTGGACAGAGAAAGATATAGGGTGAGCTTCACTTAGGTAAGGAGCAGATCTTCTGGTGCTCCATGACCGTTGCCTCAAAAGCACTTCGAAAACTTTCCCCCCTGCAGAGTACTATGTCACAATACATACACACTATTGTCACCTTTGAAAGGTAAGGGTCAACAGTATTGTAAATGACTTGTGAGGCAGCTGGAGGGAGGCGCTCCCCCACAGGAGTGTTTCTTGTGGTGGGAGGATCGGACTCGGAGAATGCTGTGGAGGAACTCAATCGACTACGCTCTTCACATGACACCACCTTGCGAATGTCCGCAGTGTGGAACGAAGTGAGGTGTCGAATCATGGTTGTCGTACCAAAGCTGTACGCACCAGGTCTCCCGCGACTCAGCACCACCTCGCACTGGTTACACCTCACCAGGTTTGCACGTGCTTTTGGTACATTCCCATAAACGGAAAACAACTGCCACACCCACGACTCCCGGCGAGTGCTCCTAGTGCGGAGTTCCTCCACTTCATTCTCTTCCTCCTCTTCTTCCTCGCTCCCTACATCCTCACCCGTATATCTCTCTGCAGGCCCTTGGGGAGGTGGTGGTGGTGGTGGCGGGTTTGGGGGTGGTGAAGGGCTAATGAACCAACAGCAGCCATGGAAGCCATGCTGATTACTTTCCATTTGGTCACTACAGCAGTAAAAGCAATACACCTCAATCTGCTATAGCTAGAAGGACAATGAAGATGCGCTTGGGGGTGTGGCCATTTATAGGGGTGGAGGGGTGTGCCTCGTGACCGTCTTCATCCCTGCAAAGCAGTATGAAAATTTTACACAACAAGTCTTCAGGTAAGCTATTGTCTGGGATATGTGAAATGATATTTTTACACTCTACAACATTTTGCCTTGTGTCTACACGTTCTTTTGTACTGCTGCGGAAGCACACAAACTGCGCAAATTAGTCCACACGCTCAGCGTGGGTGTGGTCACATGATGACGTCCTGAACACATCCACAACATAAATGGGAGTCCGCTGGACTGCAAATGCAGAGTAACAAACGTGCGCATGCACGCAAATGTCCTACAGACAGTGTTCGGGTTCTCAAACTAATTCAAAGTGCGACACAAGTGAGACGGACAGTTAGGGACAGGCGCGGTGTTCGCTATACTTATGGTTGTACTGCGCATGTTCATACAAGATATGCACACTATAAGGACAGGTCCAGTGTCCTTAGGACAACTCCATTTTGTTTGACTTAGAACTTGCCGGCCACCGCGCCTGTTCTACGGACGCCACCATTTTGGCTGCGGACGATACGTGCAGGTATACTGTCCTTAACACACTCCCATTTTTCTCATTTACACGATCCCGGACACCGGGTGTGTTCTACGAACATGTTTCATCTCGTTTGTAAGCGGCACAGTGAGGTATAATGTCCTTAGGATGCTCCTTTCTGTTTATGTGCGCACAACTTGTACAGATGTTGCGGTCAAACATCAACTCCATCTTACTTGACATTCGTAAGGGTAGGTGTACTGCCTTTACAACACCCACATTCCATTCCTTGCGGATAGGTCAAACAGGTGCGCTGTTCGCGAACATTTTAAGTCTCTTAAAAAAAAAATCCACAAAACTCTATAACTACAACTACTACACAAAAACATTCCAAACACACACACTTCAATCCAAAGAAGTAGCGGGGGAAGCAGATACGGACACAAATATAGGCGAATTAGGATTCAACACGGGCTGGTTATGAGGAGAAGATTTCTGAGGGGAAGAAGGGATGGATATTTCGTCAAAACGTCTATTTTCTTCTTGAAGGTTTGGGGATGGTTCACTAGGGAATGGAGAAGCGAGGAAGGTAGAGTTGGGAAAATGGTAACATACTTTTCCTCTCACACAGTCCTCCACAAACTCCCTTAAACTTTTAAAATTGTCATTCAGGACATCCATTTTCTGCTCAATCCTTTTCCTGCTGTCTTTTTCTGTCTCGTTTGTTGGCCTTTCTTCTTTTCTTTCCTGGTCTGTACAAAAAAATATGCATATATTAAATGCCTATAAAATACTGATCAGTATTTTGCCTACGCAGAGCAGTGTGTACCATTATTGTCACTGTCTTCAGACATTTCCACATGTGGAAAATTCTCCTCCAGACACTCCAAAGTACGAGCCATTTCTGTGTCAAAACAACAGAAAGAAATTATTATTTCCGCACCACATACTAAAAAAATTACACACACATACAAAAAAATGACCTTCACTCACTTTTTTGATGTAATTTCCCTTCGTCCTACTGCGTCCGTCCACTGTCGGTCCATGCTGCAGAGGTTCTGTGAATTGCTTACGCTGGAGGCATCCTTTTTTATTTATGGTACCAACCATTTCATTCTACATGGTTATTAAATGTGTCGTTTTCATTTCACACCTTTAGGTTTCCATATTTACTTATTACTACTTATAATGTCTTTATGTCCTTCTTCTAGATTGCAGATTTTTTGTGTAAGACAATATTACATTTTCAGATACCCCCTGCATCTTTGGGTAATGTTCATCCCGTCCGTCCCCTGTCCGCAAACAGGCGCTCAGTCCGTCCCTTTCTAATAATAGGAAGGGGGTTCTGTATGTTCTATGTTAAATGTATATCAAGTATGTACATTATACTACATATCTCCCACAATCACATGATGACAGTGTATATTCAGCACAACAACTTCATCGGAACAATGTTATGATTAAGTTCCCCTTCCAAAAACCTGAAAAATTCACTACAAAAAAAACTTTGTTGAGGAGACGTTATGGTTAAGTTGTCCTACCAAAAACATGTGTACGTCATTAAAAAAAAAAAAAATGTCTACCTCCCCATACCTGCCATCACCACTGTGCACTGCTAACACTAACACCCAGAACATGAAAGATGGCATCACAAATGTTAGTGATGACATCACTGACGACATCACATGTTTAGCCCCTTTGTTTTCGTTCCCTGCCACATATATATATATCAGTTTGCAGGCTGCCCTGCCTAGGCGTCCTGCTGTTTTGTCCTGTATGTATGTGCTGCTCTGTACGTTTTTGTGCCTTGCATTTTGCATTTGGCCTTTTTAATAATTTTTCTTGGATCAATATTAAAAGACACCAGTAACTTTCAATGCTGTGTCTCTGGTGTTTTCTTTTGACCCCCCACAGAACCTGGCATTTGTTTTGCTGTGCCTGCGGCGAGTGCGTTTTCATCTCTTCCTCCTTTTCCCCAATATATGTATATATATGTATATATATATATATGTACATTCAGTAACAAAACTTTGTTAAAGGGATGTTATACTTCACAGTGAAACCAAAAAACACTGCACATTCCCCCATTATAGTAAGCTCAGCAACCATAACTCGGAGCATCTATGTGCATTGCTAAGACTAACACCCAGGACATCAAAGATGACATCACAAATATCATTGAGGGCATCTTTCATGTTCTGGGTGTTAGTGTTAGCAGTGCACAGTGGTGATGGCAAGTATGAGGGCTCAGTTTACCATAACTGGCGAATTTCAGTGGGTTTTCCGTTTTAATTTGAACCATAATGGGGAGGTAGAATATTTTTTTTTTAATGAAGTACACAGGGTTTTGCTAGGACAACTTAACCATAATGTCCCCTCAACAAAGTTTTTTTTGTAGTGAACATATATATATGAAATCATAAGCTCTGTATGTGTACATGTATTTCGCCACCCTGGCACCCATGTATTCCTCTTACTTGTGGGCATTCTTTATTTTCCTTTGAGTCACCGGTGCCAGACCACAAGGGCCACAAGGCTACTCTCTGATGAGCTTCCTCGTCTCCATTGCTCTCACAGGTTGTTTTTCTTTTTGGAAGGAATGTAACTATAGATAGCATGAGAGGAATAGTATCTGACTGGGAGCAGATGTCTACCTCCACAGCATCACCCTAATTGCCCTGCTGTGGTTCACCTTCCCGAAGTGCTTTTTTTTTTTTTCAATTGCATAGATGATTAGTTGAAAAAACAGCAGGACTAAACTTGTCGGCCCAGGTCCTTATGGGAGCATTTAAGTCGACATGGAAAGAGGATGTCATTCTTTGTCTAATTGACTGGATAATGTCTTTAAAATATTACCACCTATATTTAAAGCCAAATGTAATAGCATTTCTTTCCAGCCGGGAAAATCAAGACGGCTTGAATAGTGAAATAAAGCAATCAGGCCCAAGTTGCACTGAAGGAAACCTAGATTGCCTTATATTAATCACACATAGATTGTGACCGGCCCGGTTCACTGCCCGGCACGTGTAATCGCTGGAGTATTCGGAATGGGCTATTATAAAGGCAGGCGTTTTATAAAGAATGTTAATGCGCAAGGGCTTGAACTCAATGGCTGGCGTCATCATGGAACGTGGGCGCAGAAGCCAGTATGAGCCTTATTCACAAAGCGTTTTTCAATGGAACAAACAAATACAGTAAGCCATGGTGCAGCTCTCATGGTCCCTCACTTGGATAATTAAAGATGTCAATTCACTGGGAGCGCTCTACATGCACTGTGAAGTGTTTGTCTGGATCTAGTAAAGGAGAGGGATCAAACTAATTCAACGGCAGATTATAGTAAACATACATACTTACTCAAAATAGGACTGGCCAATGATTGATCATCCTTATGTAGCGGTGTACCAACACAAAGGGATCCTAGAGCCAATATACTTCTGAGTCAAGACCAGGAAGGTCTTGTAATGCCTAAACATCAACAAACCCTGATGGGAAGAGAAAGCCATTTATTTATTTGATTTTTATGAGGCGTTAATACAACAAGACGGAATTTCAAAGCGCCAATGGTAATCCACACCTATTGTCATGAAAAGTAAAGATAGGAGAGAGATACGATGTGAGGAGGGTCGCACACCATGTGGGTGTTTGTTTGATTGTGCTACTCACCCGATAGATTGTACATGATCAAGTGTGTCCCTGTAGCCCTTGGATGCTGTTTTTAATATAGAAGATCATACATGAAAGAAACAACTGGCAATTATAATTGGAAAAATGGAATCAGATATTCTCTTATGCCTTTCAAAATAAATTTCATTGAAACATGGTTGTACTATAAACCGAATGCCTAATCAGAACACACATGGGTTCAAGGTTTGAATGAATCCAATACCAGGCGAAAGCAATGAAGACTTTGCATCTCAAAGTCCGTGAGAGTATATATTTGTTAAATACAATATTTAGATTTGCTATGACAATTTGTCCACAGACAGAGTCAGAGGGATTCATTTGCTACACCGACAATGTTTTACAGATTGATGCTGATAGGTCAGCCCAATCGTAATTTCTGATTCTGAGGAAGCCTGAGGGATAAATGTTGACCCTTGAAAGTCGAAACTCAGTTGATCTGCCCCACTCCAAATTTCATCACCAAAACAACTTTCCCAATTGGACCAGGGACTAAGTAGATGGGTCAATTTCCACACCATTACTTTATGATCGATGAATTTAAAGTCATTATGTTCCGCTTCTTCTGAGAACAGAAACAACACGATGATGTTCCATTTGCATTGTTTTGAACAGGTGTGCTAACATTGTTTAACAGTTCTGGCTGTCTAGTAATATATTGTCTTCAAACTATGTGAACAATAGTTTGTTCTCCGTTTTGTCTGTTTTTAGTGATTTTTCAACATTAAAATGAAATATATATATATATATATATATATATATATATATATATATATCATTATAAAAACTTTGTTTGAGGGACGTTATGGTTAAGTTGCACTACTAAAAACCTGTGAAATTCACCAAAAGAAACTTTATAAACGTGACATTATGGTTCAAAGTACAATCGAAAACCCCCTGAAATTCAACAGTTATGGTAGGCTAAGCAACCATAACTGCCCACACCACTGTGCACTGCTAACACCCAGGACATCAAAGATGATATCACAAATGTCATTGATGACATCACTGGGAACAGGGAAGTGTGACCGTGGAGCGGACATAGATATCACTAAATGCTTTGGTTTATGTTTTGGTCATTTTAAAAAAAAACTATTGGACGGATTTACAACAAATTAACAAAAGCACACATTCGGGACCTAGCCGCCAGTCCTGCCGCAAATTTGGTTAAAATCCGTCCAGCGGTTTGGGCTGTAGGCATGAGCAAAGGTTTTTCCCATTATGTCTATGGAAAAAAAAAAAAATGTTTTGGGATCCCCCCCTATAACTTTTCCTCCCCTCGACGAATACTCACCAAACTTTGCAAATAAATTCAGAGTGGCCCATATACTTTTTTTTACAAAGTTTGGTGAGGATTCGTCCTGGGGGAGCAGAGTTATAGGCCACCCAAAAAGTGCTCTTCCTATGGAAACAGCAACTTAACCATAACTACATGGCCACGGTATATATTATGCATTATGTGCTCTAGAAAACATATTTTGAGGTAAATCAGAACACATGGACAAATATATTGCAATGGGTTCATTTTTCTTTTTCATATATGAACAAATGAAGGGGAGTTTCAAACAATTTTCCTTTCATTTAAAATGAAGAAAAAAAATGAGTTTGAGTTTCCTTTAAATGGGAAAAGAAGCTCGCAGGAAATTTAACATTTTTAACAACAGGTTTCTAAGAATCGAACACCACCTTCTATTTATTTATTTATATACAGGAGGAACAATGCTCCTCTGCTCCCAAAAGAACGTACCATAGATGAGAAATCAGATTAGAAAGGAAGCAGTGAGCTTCTTACAATGGGGTGAGTTTGAGGGAAATTCTGACCAGGCTATGGAGGGGAGTCAATGGAACAGTCTCTGGGACAATACATAAGTGGATGTACATAGATTCAGGACAGCCATCATTGTTCATTTGTAAGTGTAGGTAGGCGGCATGGCCAGCTGTGCTCAGGATGTGACCATGATGGGCGAAGTGCTAGAGTGGAGGCCGAGGAAGTGAGAGACAGAGGCAGTTTAGAGGCAAGGGAAAAATGCTGGCTAGCAGGCAGATGAGAGGTGGGTTAAGAGGATACTTCTCTCTGTGCAGCTAGCGATCCAGCTATTGCATGACAGGCAAACAAGCTAACCTGCAGGAGCAGTTACAACATTGATCTATTCAGAGACCTTTCTGCAACCTGCAGCCACAGGTTCGAATCCAGGCAATGTGAATTCAGCCCATCATCCTACATAATTTGGTTTGTTTGGAAGCTATAAATGGGGAAATAATAGATGCGCTGCCAACACGCAGAAAAGGGAGGAATCGTGCATAAAATGAAATATAAAAATATAAAATTGCAGAAACGTTCATAATTCAGAAGAATTTCCACTTGAGCGAATCGGGAGTTGCCCGTGAGCAGGGCCAATATACAACTTCTTCCTTATACCTCATTCACAAAGGTAAAAATGTGAGCCAACGCGTGGACCTCTGGAGCATCTTTGACATGCTAAAGTGCGATGGGAATCACAAAGATGTCCTTAAGTGCATCTCAGAGGTGCTCCAGGCATCTAGAGATTTGCTCTAGAGTAAGGCTTGGTGAGTCAGACAGGCCTTTGCATTTATGTAGCTGAGCTGCTCACATGCAGCTCTTTATTTATAATAATCACTTATTTATATAGCGCCTGTATCCCATGGGCTTTACACATAGATCACATTTACATACATTATTATTCCCTAATCGAAATTGGTGCTTATGTTTTCTATATTGGAAGGATGAAAGGCAGGGTGAACCTTGCTGGCCTTTGAACCTGCGACCTGCAGATCAAACACAAATCACAGCAACAAGCGCTCAACATTCTGAGCTATCTTACCAGCTACTTATTTACACCCGTGCAGATCTTTCGGAACTAGACAAAACCGTGTGCTATTTGCTGTAATGTTGCCAATATCTGTAAAACATCTCGTAATAGGCAGATTTTCACTTGAATGTATCCACATATCCATATAAAAACTGGTGTTAACCAAGGCCCGCCACATATGCTGCAGCCAGAGCGGTAATGTAGTAGGCAGGCCAGGAATCGGCCTGAGCAGTCGCATTCTGTGCGGGTCGGCCTATGAAATTCTGCACGTGAGAAGTGAACCCTGTAGTTAGTGGTCAGGCTCGGAGCAGATGTGTCACATTACTTGGGTTCAATGCCAGCTAATTGGTGCCCAGGTTTACCCTGTGCTTCGTGAGAATCATGAACTCCGATATTCATGCCCCTTGTCCCTGGTGGATAGGTTCCTGCAAGTGGGCACTGATGGAAGTGGGATTACTAAACCTGCCCATGGGAGATTTGAGCCAGAATGTGTTATTTCTGCGGTGCCCGCGCTCCTGATATGTAAACAAAACAAAATCCAACTAAATTAAGTCTCAGGATCACATTTCTGCAAGGCCTTCTGGATGTTTTTTTAATTTTTTTTTAACAAGTGTTGATGTTGTTCTACGGTCATGCATTGTTTCGTTTGCATCATTCGTGTAGCACCCTTCACTATGGGCAGCGTGTTGTAGGTTGATGATCACTCTCGGAAGGATCGAAGTCCAGAACATGGTAACATTGGAGGTGTTAAAATGCGTGTGTGCATGCAGCAGCTAAGGGTCCCTCCAGGTGGCCAAGTGCCAGTTGGCTATTGTGTTGAAAGTATTATTTTTACAAGATTCAAAATAGATTATCTTACAACATAGATGCCCTAAACGTGCAGGTATCCTTTGCTATGTCTTTGAAAATCAATTCTCGGGAGGATAGCTCAGGGGCAACGTGCTCACCTTGGAAGCAAGACGATACAGAGCAACACAGGTTTGATCCCTGGGTCCGCGCTTAGAAACCTCTGGCTATTAAGCGCGTTATAAATAACCAATCATATATCATATCATTACAAGTTTGGCGGTATTCCCTCGATGAATCTGCTGGAATGATGCCAAATGTAATTACTGTTACCGCCATTGGACTGGCGGAATTACGGCCGGATTGCAAGTGGTGGTATGGAGATGTCAGTCCCCAGTTACTGCTGGTGTTAATTCTGTCAAAATGGCCACTGTTTGGCGGTAAGGCGGTAAGCCGGCAGAATTACCTTCAGCATTTGGCTGGAGTGTTTTCCTCCACCTTACCACCAAAGTTGTAATATGTTGGTACAGTAATGCAGCGGTAATGCAGTGGTAACCACTGAATTACTGCTGTTTTTCCCTGCATCACTGTACTTGTAATGAAGCCCTCTGAGACCATGTCCTCTGAGATCATGCCCTCTGAGACCATGCCCTCTGAGACATTATCCTCTGAGACCATGCACTCT
Source organism: Ambystoma mexicanum (assembly GCF_040938575.1). Taxonomy (NCBI): domain Eukaryota; kingdom Metazoa; phylum Chordata; class Amphibia; order Caudata; family Ambystomatidae; genus Ambystoma; species Ambystoma mexicanum. The sequence continues at coordinate 499,094,945 of NC_090940.1, read as the reverse complement.
GAGATCATGCCCTTTGAGACCATGCCCTCTGAGACATTGACCTCTGAGACGATGCCCTCTGAGATCATGCCCTCTGAGACATTACCCTCATTATCCTCTGATACCATGCCCTCTGAGATCATGCCCTCTGAGACATTACCCTCATTTCCCTCTGAGACCATGACCTCTGAGATCATGCCCTCTGAGATCATGCCCTCTTAGACCATGCCCTCTGAGACATTGCCCTCTGAGACCATGCACTCTGAGATCATGCCCTCTGAGACAATGCCCTCTGAGACATTATCCTCTGAGACCATGCACTCTGAGATCATGCCCTCTGAGACCATGCCCTCTGAGACATTGCCCTCTGAGACAATACTCTCATTTCCCTCTGAGACCATGACCTCTAAGACCATGCACTCTGAGATCAGGCCCTCTAAAACCATGCCCTCTGAGACCATGCCCTCTGAGATATCACCCTCATTATCCTCTGATACCATGCCCTCTGAGATCATGCCCTCTGAGAAATTACACTCATTACCCTCTGATACCATGCCCCCTGAGGTCATGCTTTAAAAAAGCTGCTGCCTTTACTTATCACACAATAGGGATTTAAAGCGCCGCCAGCATTACATAAATACTTTTCAAGCCTAAAGGTTGTTTTGCATGAAATCACAGTCCCCACCCCTGCACCCTCCTCCCACCTCATAACTGCACTCTCTAGCCCATTGCAGGGTTACGTGCCCACCGTTATCGTGACCATTTAAAGAGATAGAGCGAGGCAGTTACACCAAACTGAATGGCCTGCCAGCCACCTGCAGACATTCACACACCTCAGGGGACTGCACAGAACTGTTTTGTGACCACAAAACTAACCGCTGTTGCTCCGAAAATCTCAACCAAAGATAAGAGCGCTTGCACGGGCCTGAGACAGAGCAGGCATTTCTGGAACTCGCGTGGGCAGAGGATAATGCCGGGCCTCCCGTGGCCAATGGGCAGATGCCCCTTGTCTGTGAGATCGTTGTGTCGGCACTAACAGGGGAAGTGGGAGCAGTTTAGCTGATGCAGGAAGGGATGTAATAACTAGATAAGGCCCGTGCCTACTTCACTGAATGCCACAAGTGACAACGTTACACATGTGTGTGATTGCTTCATTGATTAGTGCGAACACTTGGCAACCAGCAAGGAATGGAATCAGGGGTAGCGTAATGGGGTACTTTTAAGCGTGATTCCTCTCTTAGTGCAACACGATTTAAAGGGCCATTATTGTCCAAATAGTGCAGTGTCTGGATTATATTAATATTTCGATGTGGTGCAAAGTGTTTGAGTGCGCTGATTGGTACATTAAACGGTACATGTTAGGGGTCTGCAACCCGCGGCTCCCCAGATGTTTTGGATTTTGACTCCTATGATCCCTAACCATTACCTGTTCTGGCGTGGGATGGTGGGAAGTGTAGTCCAGACATTTGGGGAGCCAACATACTAGCTATTTATAATGGCAAACCCCCATTGGGAAACGCTCTGTGAATCAGGGCCTTAGACTCCTGAACTTTTGAGCACTTTTTGACGTAACATAGGAGCACATGCTTTTCCTGGGATGTTGTGGGGTTGTCACAGTACTGTGATTGCCAATTCCAACATGCATTCTGAAACACGAGGACTGGCTCGCGTTGCCAGCCATGACATGCGAATAAGATAGCAAGCCAATCGCTGCATTCTCAATATCACAACAATAGCAAGAGACAAAACGTAACATAACACTATTAGCACCAAGAACTGATCAACAAGTGCACTCAAACCTATTCACATTTCTTATATATTTAATTTTGATATTGCGCCACAAGCCCATAGGTCTCAGGGCGCACAAAACACAAACAAACCTAGACAAAGGCAGCAGAAAACAAGTCTATGGGCAATCAGTCAAAAACATCAATGAAAGCTGAAAATACGTTGCATTATGTACACACTATGCGGGAATGAAACGTAGCCTGAGCAAAACAAGAGGGGTGGAACACAGTCCTCCTGTTCCATTGTGCAATCTGTTACGTCCCTCCAGTTTACTTCCACCCAAACATTTTGCAACGACTAAACACATTTGTGTTTTGCAGCCCTTAGTTAGCCTTTCCCTGAGTTCATAATCCTAGCAATACAATGGATTGCATATAGGGGCTCTTATCGATTCCTGGGACTTCTAAGCACTGTACTAATAGGTGATGGCACGTCGCAGGCCATCCCAGGGGTAGGCAACCTGTGGCATTCCAGTTGTTTTGGACTCCAACTACCATCAGCCCAACCCATCATAGTGAATGGTGATGGATCATAGGAGTCACACTCCAAAGCATCTGGAAAGCTGCAGGTTGCAGACCCCTAGCAGACCCCTAGACTAGAACCTGAGCAAGGAATCCAGTTCAGTGTAAGAATACAAAAGCTTGCAGGAGATGTTGGTGTATTTTATTTAGGTCTTGCCAAAACATAGTAATAATAACCATGAAAGATCAGAACGGCTCGTTATATTAGTTGATGCAATTGCCCCAGAAAAAATAACAATTATAATTTGTTTTTTTCGATGTAGCACTTTAATCTAAAGCGCTTTACATGGGACATATGTACATGATGTAACCGAACATGTCAAAAAAAGAACACTGCTAATTCAAAGTTATAATTCTTGGATCTTACATACAGGCCTCTCGTGGGTCACCCTAACACCTGCAATCCTGTGCAAACAATAGGGGTTCCAAATGATCAAAGCAACTGTCTCACAGCCCGTGACAATAACAGGCCTTGAGATGGCCAATGTATTGAGCTCCCGAGTATAGATTCTATAGGACTGTCTGGACGGCGGTGTCCAGCGCTACGAGATGTACAGCGTGGGCTGTGCACTTGGAGATTGTGTGGATGAATGTGTGTGCAGAACTCCTCTTGCCTTCAATAGTGGATGACCACTGCATCCATCCCGTCCCTGTCTCACGCAGCATGTCCTCACATCTGTCCATGCTATTTCAACACTGGCGAAAGCCATACTTTGCGGGCCGAAGGATGCCCACATCAAAATGCATGCAGTACTTGGCCCAGTCGATCCGCCCACAGTGGTCTGCAACCTGTGGCTCTCCAGGTGTTTTGGACTACAACTCCCAAGACCCCTCACCGTTGACTTTGCTGAATAGATGTGATGGGAGTTGTAATTTAAAACATTTGGCGAGCGAAAGGTTTCAGACCCCTGGACCAAACCCTCTGCATCCACATGACAACAGTTGAACGCTTGAGCTTCTGCCACAATCGGCCCAATCGAAAGACAAAGAACAGAGTAATGAAGAAGTCCTTGAAAGTCTCAGTTGCTGCAGAAACATGATATCAGTGTGGAAGGTTCTTATCTAAGGAATTGTACAATAATGTCGCCACCATTGTGGCGATATTACTACAATTGCGCGGGAGCACGGTACACAAATCCCGACCACCATAACTGTGCCCAAGCAGAGCAGGGGTTGCGGAGGGTGTCCCCCACTCTCCTTGGGCTCAGTAACAGGGTTTGGGGGTTGCCAGGGTGCCCCCCCGCTTACCAGTACGGTAAGCAGGGATAAGATTTTTTATTAAAAGGACCTTGCAGCATCAGCACCTATCCACGTAAGTGGGAGGAGCTGACGACACATGGGTGCAAGGATGCCAGCGGCGCACATAGGAGTTACAGGTACGTTTTGGGAGTTTGGGGGGCTTTGTGTTTTTAGGGATTGCGGGCAGGGGCATGCGGGCCTAAGAGATCTATCTCATAACTGTGCCATGCAGTAATTGCAGTCGTCATTTTGGTCAGTGGAATTACGGGCGGCGCAGTGATCACATAGATCCCTTATTTAATGTAGTGACGGTGCAAGTATGCATGCAGCTTCAGTCAAGGGACACGTTACAACCCACATTCCCCTGCAATGCGACCAGATTGATTATTTTAAGGCTGGCGAGGGAACCCCTTGGCATCCTCTCCTGACTCTGCTCAAGGCAAGCTCCTAGAATGTCCTTTCAGTGGAACCAGCTGCACTTCAGAGACACAGCAGGAGTCAAAACGACAACAGGACTTGCAAGAAGTTCCCGAAGCTGGGTGCAGGTTCCCAAAGCTAGGCGCGCGCTCATAAATACCATAATAACAGCAATAATTATAAGAGAAGGGGAGAACCCTTTGAATATTTCAGACAAGCCTACATCTTGTGACTGCACAAGGCTGCACCCAGTCCTTACACATCCAAACCATGACAAATGCCCAACACCACTGTGGACACTGTTGAGCCACAAATAAACATAACCTTTTTTAGTCACAAGGCACACATGACACAGTGCCACCTAGTGGGCAATCCTGGCAGCTCACTTCGAGTAAGAGCCACAAAGCACTGCATTATGGGCATGAAGATTAAATGAAAAGCTTGCATTTTAGCTCCGTCAGATACTCGTCATTGTCTCAACACAAGGACCAGCATTTCATTTCCCAGGATGCCCCCAGTCACAATTGGCACAAGTAATGCCAGAATTTTTCTTCAGTATGTGGGCTTTACTAATGCCACAGGGACAAAAAAAACTGCACACACGGCTATGAACCCAAAGCAAGCTCCATGAGCTGAAATGTGGAAACCCCACTTTGTTTTTTTCTTTCACTTTTATTTTTTCAGAACACAGTCTTATTATCAAGGTAAATGTGTTCGCAACAACAGCAACAAAGTAAAAAAAAAAATTCATAGGGAAAGTATTGCAATTCACTTCATATTCATTCAACTTTATATCGTGCTTAATGCCAGATACCAGCAAAGCGTGGGACTAGGATTCGAACCTGTCTTGCTGGGCTGCTACCACGACAAACGTGTTGCCCCTGAGCTATCCTCCCGGCCATAGGAACATACATTTCCACAGCATGTTACAACCAATACATTTCAAATTTAACCGCCAAATTTGGCGGCACAGAAATAAAATGGTAAATGATTGGCAAAATCCTCCTGCTTTTCCATTACAACCCCCGAGCAAAATTGGATGCTTCGCTTCTGCATTTGGGGCAGAAATTCGGACTCTTAGCGGGAGTGCAAAATAATTTGAACACCAATTTATCTGAAATTTCTCAATCCCAAAGCATAAGCACTGAAAAAAAGATCCCCCAAAAGTAAAGAAACTGGGAATAAATAAATTCCGCCAGCGTGGCAAAAATACCAGTGAGTCGTGCCCTGATCTAGTTCTAGCTACTATTTCTGCATGCCTGCGATCAAAACCAGTTTATTGCGAGCCCGATGCCACCAGTTTTCCATACAAAATCTTTAAAAAGCACATGCAGGGTATCAAAGATCATGTGATGTCCCTTCCTGTGAAGTTATGTATTGCACGCGAATTACAATTATTTGTTAGCCCTTGGATTCTGGTGAAGTGCTGCCGCTGTTCCGTACGCCCTTTACTCTGAGAAGTGGGCGTAACCCTAGCCCCTTGCTACATGCACATTTTCAGCCAGATAACACATTCTCATGAAATCAACTTCTTTGTGGTTAATGACAACTATCTTAAAATGAGCAGGGGCTTCCAAATGGTAGTTGCATTTTGTACTTATATGCATTTGAGCATATGTTGCTCTTTCGCCAAGGAGCGGCGCAATTGATCATAATGGTACAACATTATGAGAAATACCATTCGTGGGAAGGGATGCAGACAGAAAAGGAGTACAGTTTAGCTCCAGAGAGTAGAGAGAAGATGGGTTTTAAGGCGGGTGCAGGAAAGATGCAGCGAGGGAGAAGAGCACATGCTTAGAGGGAGAGAGTTCCAACGTTTAAGTGCAGGGAACGAGAAAGAGTGGGAACGAGAAGAAGCAGGAACATTAAGGAGGAATTGCGACTGTGGCCGCAGGGTGCGAGAAGGAGTATAGAGAGAAGTAAGTGACCAAAGGTAGGGAGGAGCGAGACCATGAAAGCACTTAAAGACGATGTCCTAAAGAGTGGAAAAAGATGCACGAGTCACAAGGAAGAAAAGCCATGGTCAAAAGAGAGGAAGTGATGGAGGTGCGCGGGCAAAGTAGGAAGAGAAGACGAATAGCAGCATTATCAATAGAATACAGTGGTGTACGACGAGAGGAAGGAACTCCGACTAACAGGGCAGAATAACAGTCAATACAGGAAAATATAAGTGAGACAATAAGGAGATTGGTAGCAGAGAAGGCTAAAAAAGGACTAGCATGGCAAAGATCATAGAGATGAAATGGCAGACCTGAGCAGGGTTAGAAGTGTGAGAAAGAGAGTCTAAAGAAGATCCAAAAATGTCAAATGGTGTTTAATGAAGGCAGTAAAGAATTCATGTCCTTCAATTTCTCTGCCGCCCTGTAATCTGGTGGGCAGACGCATGAGGACAAGCCTAATGTGAGTTTAAGGAGATCCGGGGTGAATACATGATGACCCAAAGATGTAATATTCAATGAATGAGTGAGCAGGTTTGTGATGCTAGACTTAGTAGTTCAACACAGAATTCCAGCATCCTGCAAGACTGTGAGATAAAACACACCATAACAGGGGTCTTCAAACTATGGAATTATAGATGATTTGGACTATGACTCCCTTAAGCCCGCATTATTCACTATGCTGGCAAGGGCTGATAGGATTTGTAGTCCAAAACATCTGGCGAGCCAAGGGTTGCAGACCCCATTCATAGAGGTAGCAAGGTGTCCAACAGAATAGCTTCTTAGAAATTGGAAATCCTGAGTCGCATGCTACACATCCTAAATGAACACATGGTAAGCACACAAACACATATATTAATACATTTTAGTGTTTGATTACTCACCGACGTGACACATCCTAGCAGCACGGACTATGAGCCCTAACAAGAGTGAAACGCTTACGTGGTTGTCGCCATCCTTCAACGCCCTGAGCCTTGGGTTGATAATGATTTGTACAGCAGCGCTGCCCTTTTAGACAAATGCCCTTTTATGTTACAAAATGCAAGTTTTTGAGTAAATTTTCATACCCACAATGTGGTTTTCATTGGTTCTGAACCGGGATGGAGCTTCCCGGGATGGCTAAGGGGTGTCAATGTGGCATGTGTGACTACTTAGCTGCAATGGCCTATTCTATTTTCTCCTTTCAGGTAGAGGGTTTTTTATATGTGCCAAACCTGCCATAACAATTATAGTGTTTGCTGAGCATAGTCCAATTCTCCAATGAGAAGGTTGTTAGACTTACCAACATCAGTGATCCCTAGTGATGGTGAAATACGTATTTGTTGTTCTGCAGACTTGACTATTGTCTGTTGTAGGTTGATAAAGCTATATTTAAAATAGTAGTACAGTATACAAGCATTTAGAACAACATGCATGCTTCTGAGTCCATTTTTATGTCCACTATGCATTGCTTAGTAGCGCATACCTGAAGGGAACTTCCAGGTATGCTATAGGGAGGAGCTGTGTCATATGTTCCTTGTTAGCAGGATGAAATGGCCTGTTCTGCTGCAGTTTGGGGAAAAGGAAAACGGACAAACCTACTATGCCTTGTGAGTATTCAGCACGTGCAAGTGCAGAAAAGAAGAGGGAAGATGGGTTAAGTGCTGGGGAGTCTGAACTCATGGGTGAGCCAAAGATGACATGCTAGGAATGTTGAGTGCTACATGGCCCGGAGCCGCGAGAGGTGTAAGTGCGAGCCTCCATGATGGGCGGTGTAAGTGCAAGTGCAGTGGATAGACAAGAGCTGGGCCATTTGGGCGTGGAAGGTCAGGGGCCCGAGGATGCATAAAGGCCCAGGACACTGATCGAGGAACTGTGGGATTATCAGAGGAGAGAAGAAGGGAAGTAGGAGGTGAAGAGGAATGTCTTAAGGAGCTTCCGGAATTTAAGAAGGTCCTTCTCAAGACACAGAGGGAGGGTGAGGCTGTTCCATAGGAAGGAGCCAGCTGAGGAAAGCTACCACCAACCTACCCTCTGTTTGGCAAAACACTTTACACACAGAGAGTCGGTGCCAGAGGAATGTAGTGGTCTAGAAGGAGAGTATTTAGTGGGATAATGTTGAAGGTAGTGTGGTCCCCAGGCCCTGAACGCCTTGTGAATGATACAGAAGGATTTCAATTTAATCTGTGCAGCAACCAGGAGCCAGTGAAGACTTTTTAGTGCAGGAGAGATGCGGTCCCTGGGCTTAAAGCCAAAGATAAGTCTCACTGCCCTATTCTGGATTAGCTAGAGGGGTCACAGAGTGGAAGATGGTAGATTTAGGAGGAGACTGTTGCAGTAGTCAAACCTAGAGAGAACCAGGACTTGGTTCACATTCAGCCTCTGGGGGAAAGTGAGAAAAGGGAGAATTCCTTCCAGAAGGAAGAGCTGACAGGGGGACTTCTTGGCAATGTCGTGAGTGTGATGGAGGAAGGAGAGAGAGGAATCGAAAATGACTCCAAGGTCTCTGGCTTCACAAGAGGGCACAGGGGGGGAGCCCAAAGAGGAAGGCCAGAGTGAAGGGAAGAAGGAGGGAGCAGGGATCCCGATGGGTAGGATCTCAGTTTTACAGGCGTTGAGGCAGAGATTGTTGGAGATGCACCATGCTTGTATGGCAGATAGGCAGACAGGGACAATGGGGGGTGCAAGCGGGTAGGCAAGTACTTTGAAAAGAGCTGTGTATCATCTGTGTAACACTGGAAGGTGGACGAGAAGGAGTATATGAGGTGTGCAAGCAGAGCAAGGTAGATGTTACAGAGCTAGGGGTAGAGGATAGAACCCTGGGGAACACCAAACGTGCAGAGGGATGTAGGAGAGGAGAAGGTGCCCAGGATGACTTGGGAAGAGTGGTCCGTAAGGAAGGATGTCAGCCAGTCCAGTGCCCATTCCGAGATACAAAGGGTATTGTGGAGCATTTGTATGAGGATAGAATGGTTGACTGTGTCAAAGGGGAAGGAGAGATTGAGAAGGAGGAGGACAGCTGGGGAGTTGGAGTCCATAGATGCAAGCAGGTCTTCACAGGTGTTCAGAAAAGTAGCTTTCATGCCTTTGGATGCGCAGAATCCATATTGGTTGTCGTAGAGACCACCAACAAGTTTGGTGTGTGAGTTGAGTTGGGGCAAACCAAGTTCTCCAGCAGTTTCCCCAGGAAGGCCCTATTGGAAATAGGGCGGTAGTTGGCAGGCAGGTAGGGTATGATGAAGGTTTTTTCAGGAGTGGACACACAACGGAGTGCTTAAGGGAGGAGGGGAAAGATCACGTGACAAAAGAGTTATTGTAGAAATCAGCGAGAGCGGGGACAAGAGAGCCAATGTTATCCTTGATGGTCCTGGATGAGCAGGTGGAGGCCTTCATGGAGCTGACAACTCTGGTTACTTCATCAGGTGTAACAGGGGAGAAGGAGAAGAAGGAGGAAATGGGAGGGAGGGGGCATGAGGTGAGGGGTCCTATGAGGCCTCAAATGGGAATGGGGAATGGTTCCTGCAAGGCGGACTTAGCGCAGTGGTCTTCAAACTTTTTTGGCCAGGGCCCCCCTGAGCAAAATTTGGGCAGGTCGGGACCCCCCAGAAATGCCAAATGGACAGTATATATTGCGCGCCGTCACCTGCTCCCATCAAAGTCGCTGGGCTCCCTCATCCCACTCCTACCCATTCGCTGGTCTCTCCCCACCCCATCACACACCCAGGGCTCTCCCCACTCTGCTCCCATCACTATCCCATGGTTCCCGCCCATTGTGCTCCCACCATAGTCCCTCGGTTCCCCCATCCCGTTCCCAACACAGTCTGAGGGCCAGTGGCGGCTGGTGAATCTTTTTTAAGTGGAGGGGCATTAAGGGGAGGTTCGGGGGGGTTTCCCCCTGTGAATTTTTTTTAAATAATAGGTTAAAATGTTGCATTGTAGAGCATACTTTTAACAAAAAATGGGTAAATAGCCAAACAGTTTGCAATTGTTGCTGGGAGTCCAGGAGGCAGGCATTGATATTTTATTTCTATCGCGCTCGTACACAAGTGTTTCAGAGCGTGACAAGGCAAGGGAGGGGAACAGAGGAGAATAAAACAGCGATCTTACTAGGCCCAGTGACATTGAGAACGCGCAAGTGTGAGGGGAAAAGTGCATGGAAGGGGGGAGAAGTGGAAAGTGCGAAGCAGAGGAGAAACAGATAAATAACAATAAATAAATAATAAAGGCAACAAACAGTGGTAGTGCAGCCAGCAATTTGCAAGTGCTACGTTTAAGGCAGCAGACAGGGTAGGTCTGATAAGTGCAGGAAGAAAGATGGTTCTCCTCAAGTTTTAGAGTGGGAGGGCGCTGTTCCAGAGGGAGGCCCCAGCCGAAGACGGAGATCTACCCCCAGCTCGTTTCTTTGATAAACGACTGACCCTGAGGGAGTTGGAGGTAGAGGAGTGAAGAGCTCGAGAGGGGAGGTATTTGCGGAGGAATAGCTGAAGGTATTTTGGACCCAGGCCCCAGAAAGCCTTGTGGACAAGGCAGAGGGTTTTGAATGATAGATGTCCGGTAAAAAGATACCATCCCTGTCCCCTGGGCCCCACTGGTCCTAACACAATGAACATGATTATGTGTATATGCAAGGCGCTGCACATTCATACAGCAATCACTCTATCATTCACATGAGCATCCATCACCATACACTCACTCATAACGCATCCATACACATGTTTAAATAAAAACAATGAACATAAACGTACCTTCTGCATTGGCCTGTGTGTGGGTGCTGAAACGGCCTGCTCCAGCTGCTCTGTCCGTATGTGCGAGGAGGCGCAGGAGCTCCCCCTCGGACATACAGACATGCAGTGCCCCAGCCAGCATTTCCAATGAGCTATGCAATGCTGGCGAAGCAAAACGCCCCAGCACTTGCATGGCTCAGTGAGCATGTGCGGCTGGGGAACTAAACTGAACTGTCAAAGGGAAACAGTGTTTCCCTTTGACAGTTCAGCCAGCCCAGGAGCACTCCATTAGCTGGATAAAGCAGCTGAGGGAGTGCTCACTGTTTCACTGGGCTGGCTCCTTAGCTCCTCCATAATGGGTGAGGGGCCACTGGGTGGGCGCCTCTTGACATTATGGATGAGCCGCCAGGCTCGGACAGGCCTATAGGGCAATGCCTGTACCAAAAATGTAAAATGCTAGTTTGGGCCAATCAAAATGGGCCACCATTTTGGCCAATGTGGACCATTTTGATGAGTTACTTAACTATGCAGTTAGTAATGTTGACCATTGTTGCTGAATATATCACAATTTACTTACATTTTAACACAAAGCACCCCTTTGGGTACTATTGAAACAGTGGGCTTCATAACTACTCTGGCGGTAGCTGTGCCGGTAAAACCGGCACGGCTGCCACTGGAGTTGCATCCGGGTCTGGCACCCGCGAATGGGCAATTACTAGGTCATGCCGAGTTAGGCGGACATGATAATTGCCCTTTCGAAGGTGCCGGTAGATCCCCATTCCCATTTGAGCCCCATATGGCTCAAATGGGAATGGGGAGCTCGGATGCACCGGCACCGTTAATAACGGTGCTGGTGCATCTGACGAGCTGAGGTCAGACCTGGCGGGGGCTGTCAAGCACCCACGAGCACAACTCTTACTATGGCGGAACGGTAGCAACGGTGCCGGTAGCTTACCAGCACCGTTGTTACTGGTCCGCCATAGTAGTAATGAGGCCCACTCTGTGACTAAAGGAATGAATATCCATTTACAACTGTGGGCCACTTTTTCATTGTTGCCTGAGACAGTTTCATGCTTCAGCCCGCCCATGTGGGCCACCCCTGCCCATTTCTTCCAATCTAAAAAAAAAAAAAAAAAAAAAATCTTTTTTCATGCTGAGCTCTCAGGGCCCCCCTGGGATGCACCCGCGGACCCCTAGGGGGTCGCGACCCACAGTTTGAATACCACTGTAGTGGGTCCTCCTATGTCGGAATGACCCGGTAAGTCCCCATTGGAGGAACCCGGAAAAGGAACCCGGTTTGGAGGCAGCCACTCGTAATGAGGCCCATAGAAACCCTTTGTTGTTTTGGCTTCAAGACTTTTGATATCCATATGCAGCAATATTATCCAAACCTTTCTCTGGGTTAATTGGTCTTCGAAAAAGGATCTCTTCCAGAACTAGTAAAGAGTCAGAGGAACCTAGAGTATTTCTGTGTTGATCCCGCTTTGCCTTCCACCTTCAGGAGTGTTACCCTCATCATTGCATGGCGACCATGCAAAGGGCTTGACTGTGGATTGATGCATGCCAATAATGCCGCCAAACGATTTCAAAGCCAATTAACAACACCTGCACTCTTGTCCCTGCAGCTGATGCTTAAAATGAATCGACGAATGAGCATTGGCAGACGGCTGGCGGAAGAAGCGTGCGCGTGGTCTGTTGACTTCGTGTTAGAACTTTGCTAGTTGAGGCCCATCACATGTTTTTCCCCACAGTTCGACCAGCGTCATATTGTACATTACTAAGGCACGACACAGTGTGTGCGGCACCAGCACATAATTGCTTAATTTGATCGCTGCATATTTAACATTAAATCACTTTCGTCTTTTAAGATGAGAAAAAAAGCGCCATCTGCCCAACCGCACTTCACTTCCAGGAAATTGAAAGAACGGATGTTGTTTTTCACTGAATGTTTTCAGTCTTTTCTGTTTAACTCTTCGTAACCGTATTCACATAATGAGATGCAAGGCATTCAGTCACAGGAGGCTGCTCGCCGAATGGAGCGGGTCACTCAGGCGTGTTTGTGCTGGGTCCGGCTGATGCCACACCGTCCTCAGCCCGGGCCACTGGGTTCAGATGATCTAAGAGGGCAAAGGAACAGCACAGCTGACAGAACTCGCTGCAGAAGAACCAGGTCACATTCTATGCCCTCCATCATGTCAGCAAACTGGGAGAACCCGATTAGACAAAGCCTCGTTTGTCACTTCTGTTTGCAGCCAAAACTCTAGCGATGTTTCATTAATTTTATAACAGTATAAAGGAAAACCGGGCACTATAATAAACAATTATTGGACAATATAAATTAACATAACATGTGAGTGAATTGCCATTATAGGTTAAATCCTTTACTCCACTTTGCTGTACACCTTGTAGATTGCTGGTTGGTAAAATGGCTCAGCAAGTTGCCAGCCTGTAGTAACAGGTTTGAATCCTGGCAGGGCCAAACCTGTGCTCTAGCCTTCCAACCTTAGTAAATTGTGAACCTTTATTGGGCAAAAGAATGACAGCAATTATTACAGCGCTTAGACATGTAAGGACTCCATCTTGAGGCTCTATATAACAACTTGAAAGTTGAATAATTAGTAATAGTATGCTTATTGTTGTTGATTGTGTAGTTCATCAAGCAAATGCTTTCAGAAGTTCTGAAATACGTGCACCTGAGTGTGTTTGCTCCTGCGCCTGAAGATAGGACAATGGCCCCCCACTCATTCATGCACATAACATAGTGAAACAAATTGCACTTTTAGGGTTTTTTATCAAAACCATTATCAATCTACAGAACATAGATACGATGAGCTCTGTTCCCTTGAATCAAATACAGCGTAGATGGCTTGATATTATACAGAGACCGTATAAGAAAGTCCTAAAAGGTCGATACAACTCTACTGTAAACTAAATAAATATATATACTTTTGGGAAAGTGGGGAGTAGTATAGAAGGAATGGTTTATTAATAGACAGTGTGGAAGAGCAGCTGAATATCAATATGTCCTCTAATTGGGATATGATAGGTAATTTATAACGCGCTTAATACCCAGAGGTTGCTAAGCTCGGACGGGAGGATTAAACCTGTGGTGCTCCGTGTTGTCCGGTTTCCAAGGCGAGCACGTTCCCCCTGAGCTATCCTCCCGTGTAGTTCTTACTCGATAGCCGTTTCTTTGTCAGATCATTTAGGATTTTTTTCTATTTTTGATTGTTGTGAGTATTTCCATGATTCCAGAGTGATACCCTTAGCAATCATCAGTGCATGGCATCAGGATACCACTATATTTACGGACGCATTAGTATTGTCAGCGAGTGTTCTTCTTTTATGAAACACAACCCTCTTCATTGAAAAAGATACACCTGACTCACCTTATCAGTGAGGAAGGATAACTCAGGGGCAACGCATTTGACAACACAGCGACACAGGTTCGAATCCCACTCCCGTGCTTAGCGCTTTATAAAATAACAATTATAAAGGCAAGGAAAGCTGTTTCTCTCAATTCTTGCGACTTTGATTCATTATTTAGTATTTGAAAATGCAATAAATACTTGATCAACTTCAAGCACATTTGCACCATTCTTCATAGCCTAGGAGATGTCCCCTATCATTTTCAATGTAACTCCAGTGTGCCCTCCAATTAGTGTCACAAGGCCAGTACAGTGGCTTTGTCAAGAGGGGATGGAAACCCTCTCAGCCAGGGTTGGGGGGCCCACCGGAACTCCAAAGCCAGTTTTAACACTGAGGATGCTGGCAGTTGAGACAGGACGAATTCCCTCATTTGTGGAATGTTTCCTGTTTCTATGCAGTCCACCTTTCCCTGGCAGAGAGAGAGAAGCTATGGCACCTCCACTGTGCCAGGGAAGCTAGGCAGCAAACAATCAGAGCTGTACTTAATGACGGTAGACCACCAGGCACTGTAACAGGGCATAACGCCCATTCAACATCAGAACTTACCTGTACGTTAAGATACCTGAGGCCCAAACTCCAGCTGTCAACCTCCTGGGCCATCATCGCTGTTCCACAGTGGGGCTGTGTGCAGGTAGTGGGTGGGCTTAGTCCCTTCTTTATAATCCTGGTCACATGAAAACTGTGTTTGGTGGTAAATACAGGGCCAGATTGGGCAGGGACAGAAGGCCAAGCTAGAGAAGGGGAGGGGTATATAAATGACCAAGAGACTTGAAGAAGGAGACACAAGTGGAAGGTTTTGTAGGACATTTACTTAAGAAAGTGTGGTATTGGCTTGTGAGTTATGTTATGTTATTGGGCATTTGTATAGCACCTTTTACCATTGCTATGTTTGCAAAGCGCTGTGGGTTGAATGCCTTCGGGGACCATAGTCCAGGTCAGGGGAGAGAGTAGTGTAGTAAAGTGCTTGGGTCCACGCGGTATGTGTGCAGCCGTGGCGGAATAAGTGGTGTTTTGCTGCATTTTTCTGTTGGGAGTGGTGCAGTGGTTGTGTGAGATCAGTAGAATGTGTGCAGCAAAGATAGCTGGACTTGGGTAGCTTCATTCTGGAGGCTGAGTTTGTGAATGGGATTGTGTGTGCAGCTGGGCCGATTTTTGAAGGGTATATCTGTGTTCTAAAGACTGTTGAGGTGATCATGGAGGAGTATATTATGTGTGCAGCTAGGCCGAATGAATCGAGGGGTTTAGCTGTATTTATCATTAGTTGATGCAGAAGGAAGAGTTAACCATTTGTTGTGTTTCACTGGATTTGTGGGGGACCCTGTTCCTGATGTGTTTTCAATACCTGTCGAGGGAATGGTGCCTCCCTTTGTGTTTGGCTACTAGGCTAGGTCCCCGCTGTGACTCATTACTTCTGCAGTTGCTTATTAATGTTATCTGTTAGATTGTGATGATAGTCAGATGTGGCCCATAAGGTATTGTAACACATATTTGTCTGTTTGTATTTATTAAGTGTATATAGCGCTATACGCCAGCGTTAGGGCTGTTTCTCCTGTCCCTCGCTCTAGTGCTTTCTTATATACTGTCATTTTTTCGGGTGGGCTGGCCTTGCCGTTTTTTATATCTTTGTCTATTAAATGTTCAGCCATCGACTGCAGTGCTTTTCTTTTCATGGGCATGGACTATTCATCAAATATCTCATGTATCTCCATTGTGGGGATACTGGGATCCGACATCCATCTGAACCCCTCTCGTATACATACTTTCAATTTGTCGCTCCTCTGTACTGACGACATTGAATGTCGGCGCTGTATATATTGCTGTACCGCTTCCTTCCTATCTCTCCCGATATCCTTACCCCTGTACCCAGGTGCAGTAAACATTTCAGCAAAATCATTATCCAATTCATTTTTAAGCTCAAAAAGTCCATACACATGTTCCCTCACTTCTTCATCTCTTTGTCTAGAGTGTGCTAATGCATTTAAGTCTAACAATCGCTGCAGTGGTAATTTCCCAATTAACTGTTTCCATCTCTCCACCAGATGTTCACCCTTGCATTCCAACACTACCTGTCTTTCGTTGCTCCTTCAGAAGTCATACATCGAAGCCAATGCTGCCGTCCCATCATTCCCATCTATATACATTTCTGCCTGTTGCTGCAATTCCACCTTCCTTTCTTTGCTGATCGCACTGCGAGTTACCGTCGTGCATCCACTTTGTTCAGTCCCGCCTCTTGCCCCCGTGGTTTCAACTTCAACCCTTGGAGGGACGGACGGTACCGAGTCTGTATCTAAGGCGGGAGGTGCGGATGGGACAATAGGAACGGGGAGTGTCTGCTGTGGGCCTGGTTGGCTAATAGGAAGTGTTACATGCGCGGTCTGTGGCTGTGGGAGGGCTTGAGCTACGGGAGGGAGAGTTTGAGCTACGGGAGGGGCTTGAGCAATAGTTACTGACGTGTTTGGCCTCGCTTCTGATCTTGGGCCTTGTTTTGTATGGATCAACATGTTCCCATCACTTGATCTGCTATGTTCAATTCTCGTTGTGGGTATATTTTTTCTATATTCAACTGGTCACCTCTACCTGACCTCATTAGACTCTCAGTCCACTCCGCCTCCGCCTCCTCCTTTTCTTCCGCTACTTCACCTTTCGATTTATGCCTGCGTGCATGCTTCGCTCTACTTCTAAATCGGAGCATTGCTTCCCTTCTCCAGTCCTTAACGATATCAAATGCTGCGGGATGTGCTTTCTTTCTCATCAACACCCTTTCCAAATTATCTATTCTCGCTATCTCAAAACTACCATTTATCGGCCACTGATGGTCTTGTTGCTTTCTGGTTTGCCTATGCCAAGTCGCACAGAATATTATTAAACATACATCTCATACACCGGCGTTCCCCCAGGTGGTGCAATTTGGCCATTTTCCAAAGATTGTCTACCGCAGCGGAAAAACCCTGCTAGGGTGGACAATACCCCAGGCATGTTTCAACCTTCCCCCTGGTTAATCAACCTTACCTAGGGCGTTTGATTTTGCAATGTCAACTCTCAACCAATATCAGGATTATTTTGAATCGGGGTATGACTCGCCTGATAAATCAATTTGTCCTCCAGGACACAATTCGTCTGTATACTGATGCAACCAATGACGTCGTGTCTGTGTTTCTTGGCTTCTGCCTCGTTTCGGGACCCTCGCCTCCTTGTTCTCTAGCCAGATATGTCGATCAGGGATCAGATGTGTGCAGATCTGCAAAGGAATCTCTCATCACTTCTACAGGGCGCCCCGAACACCTCTTGATCCCGGCTCGATCGTCCCTTCCTCGTCGTTCTCCGCCTTTACTCAATTACAATGTACACGATGGAACAAGTGGGGGAGGCTCCCTTTTCGGGCACCATCTTGAAAGGGGCCCCTAGGGGTCCCTCGCATTATGGAAACAAGGCAAGTCACCACACACGATAGATACACCAGACACGAGGTTGTATTCCCAAAGCTAGGGTTTATTGCAAAGCAAATAGTCTCAGTTGGCCAACTCGGTATCATGCCCCGCCACGTGTATCTCTAGACTTCGAGGGACGCAAGAGAGTGAATTACGTACATCAGTTACATATATACAAAATGCATATCATACAATCAGCTGTGACACCCCCCTTTATTGGGTTTCTTTGAACTCGGTTTGATGATGGACACTTCCGACGAATATGACACCTTAAAATATCTATTCTAGTAACAATATGCAACCTTGCAAGTGCAGAGACATCTTTTCTTTGTTGAACAGAACACAGTGCTTCTGTTCTTGAAGCGAGCTACATACGGGGGAAGAGTCACATTCCAGACCTTGCTATCTATGAGGTGCTATTCATGTCCTGGGAGCCGACACGCTCTACAGGGCTCGGAAAAGGGAGGCCGTAAGAAGAGCATAATTCAAGCCTTCAGCTGCTTTATTCTAACATATTCTACCATATAACTAGACTGGCTGGCAGCTGTGAAATGATTAAATGCCCTGCAGCTCTGCTTCAAGGCTACATTTGGGAGGGAGCTGGGCATTCCTCTCCGCAGCTGCCTATGCTGTGTTTCAATGAACTCTTATTAGCCTCGCGGCCTTGCGGCCTTGTCCTCTCATGTTCAGACAACAATGTTAACAGTCGAGCAGTGTAAGCAGAAATGTGCTGCAAAGCAATTTGAACAGAAAGCAATGAGCAATCGTTAGAAAACAAAATGGCGATCCTTGTTACATCAAAATGGCCGTTCATTGGTCAAACACGGAAATCTGTATTTCTATCGTTTCGTACATGAGACGGTTGGCCTTCGGCCACCAAAATGCGTTTGCCGTCCATCATGAGAGGTGTCCATTTTTCCTAGACTGACAGGTTCCTCCTGCAGAGTGCTTCGCCAGTAAATCAGTTGATGGGTGAATCTGTG
The DNA here is from genome assembly GCF_040938575.1 of Ambystoma mexicanum. Classification (NCBI taxonomy): domain Eukaryota; kingdom Metazoa; phylum Chordata; class Amphibia; order Caudata; family Ambystomatidae; genus Ambystoma; species Ambystoma mexicanum. The sequence continues at coordinate 499,076,521 of NC_090940.1, read as the reverse complement.
TGTGTACATCTATGTCCTAAGCAGTCTCTATGTATGTATTTTCCAAAGGGGTGGGTAGGCTGAATTATACTAAGCACACCCTCTAGGAATCCTATTGGTTAGAATCTTTCCCCTCTCCTGATTTGAGAAAGAAATCTAGTGTCATAGTGATGCTGTATTTTAGAACCCAGGGAGTACCTCACCTTTGTTTCAGTACAGTAAATCTATTTTTCACACAAATCATATTTACAATTTCATCAACTTGCTAATAATACATATTCACATTCCAGATTTAGTATAGTACGTATCCGTCCGAGTTCCATTTTAGTGAGAGCTTCGGTTCAAATTTGACCGTTTTTTGCGCTTTTAGTGGGGTACCCAGTGTCAGATCTATCTACATTTTTCTCCATACATGCGCAGGACATCTGGGCATAATCCTGTGAAGTTTCGTATTTTGCTAGTTCTGTCTCTGAACATCGCACAGGGTTCAGAGTAGTTTCAAACTGTGAGCAGCATTTTCCTATTAACAAACTATAATTTACAGATTTTTACTATTTTTTTTACAGTTCTCTATGAGTCTTTTTCTAAAAAGATATTTTCTACAGTTTCAGATACACAAATCTGTCTGGTCCCGCCTCCATGGTTTGCTGGGCCCAGAGCACTCCCAGGCTCCCTTCCTGCTGGCAGTTGTTTTCTGTTGACAGTTGAATCTGCATATCTTTTCAATCAAGGGAGTCTTTTGTCTCTCCTCAGAGCAACTGGCCAAAATCTCCTCCTATCTCCATTAACAACTCAATGACAGTTCCTGAGCAGAGAGCAGGGGGAAGATGCCTTTGTTTGGGGCAAACTGTGGAATGTGCCTTTGAAGTACTGTGGCTAACATTAGTTCACTTTTAAAACCCCTTGTTTAAAATTGTCTTTTGTAAATAAACTCACATTTTCAATAAATATACCCACAGATCTCATAATTCCAGTCTTTTTCAAGCATAGAGATCCAATTGTAGCAAACTATATTGTTTTGATGGCAAGTCTCTTCCTTTCCACAATTTGATTTTAAGACACAAGTTTTAAACTGCCAGTATAAGTAAATGACAGCTTTGACACAGGCGAGCAGTGGTAATGCGCCCATTACTGACAGATTTCTCCAGGCAAGCACCTTTTTGAATGTGGATTTTCTTGTGATGTAATGCGCTTCTCCTGACATTGTGCTTAGGTGGATTATTTAAATAAATTGATGCTTAACACCCAACAAGAATATTGGATCTTTTCTGATGTTTGGGAACCATGATTTTGCACTTTCAACAGCCAAGGAAAAACTGATTTTAAAGCACTTCTGGGTTTTTCTGGCAATGCAGCCCTGCCCTTTCAGGTAATTCCATTTCACTCTGTGGGCAGCCCAATGATAGGTTTTGGCAATGTGGTCTCCTGTTCTACCACTGACATAGGCAAAATGGATTGCAGCCTATTGTTCCGGTTTCCCTGCACACTTCTCAGAGATTTTTAGTGCCTAGGTCTTTTTGGTGGCTATTTTGTTGTTTCTGATTAAAGCAGCACACAGTGATGTTGCAGGGCGGAGCCTAGTGGGTCAGAACATCCCACAAGCCCCCCCCCTCTTGCGATTTGGCGTTAATCATCCAGCAATGGAAAGTCGCAAGACTGGGATGATCAGTCTCATTTCTTTTGGTTCCAAAAATGGCAAAGTTCATCATCTTTTCTTCCATCAGGGGTGGATCGACCATTTCCTCGCCCTGTCCTGATGTGAGTATGAATGATACCCCGGGCCCCTTGGATCTTTCCTTCCGATCCCCGGGTGGTCCTCCTTGGTTTTAGTATCCATGGTTTCCAATTCAAGGAAGACAAAGCAAAAACATATTTGTAGACATTTCCCCACCACTATTAATGTAGTGGGGCAGACACATACATTTTGACAAATCAGGACACATTTTTCTATTTGCAATTTATAGACTATATAGATGGAATATTTTATAGTTGGAATTCTAGGGAGCTAGAGTGACCCCCTCTGGGGTTCCAGAAGACTCCTCCAGTTGCTGCAGAGTGTGCCTAGGATGGCAACACTTCAGTTGGTTAATATGGACCCACTTATCTTCCCCCTCTGCCAAACTGCCTTTGCGGATGCAGATTTTGTAGGCGACTGGTGAGATTTTGTCTACAATTTCAAAAGGTCCCCTCCAGCTAGGCAAAAATGTGCGCTGTTTGGCCTGGTTCCTTTAGAAATTGTATAAGTAGGCCCGGTGTCCTACATTGTATTCTTTTCTAGCAGTCTTTAAGTCATAGTGGGTCTTCATGCTGTCGGCAGATCTTTCTAGATTTCGCTGAGCATAGGCAAAAGCATGTTGAAGGTGTTTTCTTAGATTTTCAACATACTCATGAGTTGTGGAGGCATTGATCAATGTCTGCTCTTGGGTTCTGTAGAGCAGATGCTGGGGGAAGCACCATCCTGTGTACAGTCATCAGCTCAAACAGTGACATTTTAGTTGCATTTGAAGGGGTAGATCTGATGGCCATTAGGACAAGAGGTACTCAAATATCCCAACTTGGCCCAGAATCTGCCACAAACGTTTTTAATATGCTTACAATTGTCTTGTTGTATCTCAGTACTATACCACTGGAGGCTAGCCTTTAAGCAATGTGTAGCTTCCTTTTGACCCCAAGTATCTCCCACATCCTTGTCATTAATTCGCTAGTGAAGTGGCTACCTCGGTCTGACTCATTCCTTTGGGGTAGTCCAAAACGTGAGAAGATGTGGTTGATCATCAGGGCAGCTCCTGTTTCTGCCTTGCAATTTGGGGCCGGGAGACATTCTACCCACTTAGTAAACAAGCATGTCACGGTTAACATGTACTTGTTTCCCCTAGAGGAGCGAAACACGGGCCCGATAAAATTGACTTGCAAATCTGACCATGGCAGTGTCATCTCCCTCTTTTGGAGAGACGCACGGTGTGTGAGGGATGTTGGCTGAAATTGTACACACACAAGACACCCCTTCAAGTATTGGTCGAGGTCCTGCTCCATGTGTGGCCAGCATGCAACCTCTCTTAAGATTTCAAGTGTTGTATGAAACCCCCTATGACCGATTGTGGCCGTATCATGGGCGTGACTTAACATCAGGCATCGGAATAAGGTAGAGAACACCCACTGATCATGGCCAGCTAGGGATCTCCTTACCAATAAATAGTCTTGGATTCAGAACATTTTTGACATTTCATCAACACTCTGAGGTCCTCTTTCCCTATGTAATCAGTATCCGTCAGGGGAAAGTTCTCAGGGTCCTCAATGTGTAGATAAAACATATCAATTGTTGGATCCCCTTTTTGAGCCGTAATCAAATCAGCATCAGGGGTCTCCTTACTCCATTGTGCAGTTGAGAGTTGATTGTGAGCATTCGTCTGGGACCTAGTGATAGCAGTGACCTGGATTTCCCCCAACAGGGACTCGATATCAATTAAATACCCTTGCATGGCTCCAGTTTTGGCCAGCTGATCAGCTAGGTCCTTTCCAGTTGTGTCTGGTCCCTCTACTTTAGAATGACCCGTGATCTTTTTCCAGTGGATGGTCATGCCATTCGAGGTGACCAGATCATCAGTATTTTGAATTAATTTCCCATGTTTCCAGGTTTTATTATTAGCACATACCATGCCTCTGGTTTTCCAGTTAACCAGGTGCTCCACGAAACCGTTCCGTACATAATCAGAATCAGTGATTATGACCAGTTCTTGGAGTTGATGTTGGACAGCAGTGAGGATGGCCTGATGAACAGCCATCAACTCTGCCACTTGACTACTTCGGGGACCAATCTGGTACCCAGCGGAGGGTTCTCGGGTCTCATTCACCCATGCATTCCCTACGCCGGCCACAAGTTCTTTTTCCCCGTTGTTGTCAACATGGTAGGAGCATCCATCCACATAGACAGTGGGCATTCCCTCACACTTGTCTTCTTCAAAGACTTTATGTGGGAAATTGAGGTATGCCTCCATGTTGTACTTGATTTTTAGACTTTCCTCCTCGAGACAGTTTTCTCTGGCACAATCATGCAAGTCAGCCAGACCTTGCGTGAGGGGACTTTTCTTGTTTTGGCCATATCTGACCTCCACAGGAAATCCTTGCATTGACAGAATCCAGGAAGTAATTCGGGAATTACTTACATTTCTGGCCCGGATTCTGTCACTTTGGAGATATTGCAGAGGCTGGTGTGGAGTCTCCACTATGATGTGTTCCGCCTGGATGAACGGGCGGTAATTCTTCAATGCCCACACCGTTGCCAAGAGTGCCTTCTCACAATCGTTGAATTTTTCCTCCACAGCGGATAGGGTTTTACTCGCATAGGAGATTACTTTATTGACCTTGTCATGCTTTTGATATAATACTGCCGTCAAGCATGTATTTGAGAACCCTGTCTCCAAGAAGAACTCCTTGTTTTTGACAGGGTAAGCTAGGCAAGGCGCTTGTGAGAGGCTTCTTTTGAGTTGTCTTACTGCCTCGGCTTGTTCTGGACCCAACTCCCACTTGCCCCCCCTTCAAAAGATGAATCAGGGGTATTGTGATCTCTGCGTAGTCCTCAATGAGCTTTCTGCTGTAATTAATCAGTCCAAGGAGGCTCCTTAGTTCCCGCAGAGTTGTGGCTTTTTAATTTCTGGAGTGCTTCCACTTTCGTTTCCTTGGGACAGAGACCCTCAGGAGTAATCTCATGCCCCAAGAAATGTACACAGGTTCTACACCACTGTGCCTTTTGAAAGGAAAGTTTTGCTCCAGCAGCCCTCAACTGTGTCAGAACATAATAGATCTCCACTATGTGTTCCTACACAGTTGAGCTTTTGATGAGAACATCATCTACATAAGCCAGGTTACCCCTTTCATCCAGGTCGGGCACGGCCTTATGTAGAAAAATGTTGAATTAATTGCCGGAGTTGATGTATCCGAAGGGAGTCCGGATCCATGTGTACTGCTGCCCGCCAAAGGTGAAAGCCAGCTTGTATTGGTCCTCCCTACTGACAGGTACAGTCCAGTACCCATTGGTCAGGTCTATTGCAGTGAATACCTGTGACCCCTGGATTTGGGCCAGCCCTTGGTCAATGCAGGGAAGCGGCCATCGGGAAGTATGGACCCGTTTGCTGAGCTCCCTAATGTAGGCACAGAGTCTCCACTGACCGTTTGGCTTCAAAATCCCCAGCACCAGATTATTGAAGGTCCTGTGGACTGGACGTATTATCCCACGGGACTCAAGGTTCTTAATTATTTCAGTAAGGGACTCCATAGATGCGAGAGGAAAGCAATATTGTTTCACAAACACTGGAGTCATGCCAGGGTCCATGAGGATAGTTGTTGTGTGGATGCCGGTGCGATCACAGTCATATGAATCCACTGCAAAGAGATCTTAAAAATCCAAGAAACCTTGTTTAAATTTTTGCTTTTGCTCATGAGTCTCACAGGCATCTGCTAGGTTGATTCTCCCTTCAACCATCTGCCTGAAGCCTGCAAAGACTTTGGGTTTTGCTATCTAAGCGGCCTCCTCCAGCTGGGTGGAGAAGTCCCTGGTCAGAGTGCTGATTTGGACTGGGGGCTTCAGGTGGGGAAGGCAGTCCTCGTGGACTTGGAAAAATCACCTCATCCCTCCTGAAGTCACAGGTCACATCTTCCTTACCAGAAAGGCAGGAAGTGGACACCAGGAAGTTCCCCCCATGCCAGGTAAAGATCCTGTCTGGTGTTGTGTTGTCATCACGATCACTGTCAAAATAGTCCTTGGGGATTGGTCCTAACAGTTCATTGCCTAAATCTATGGAAAAATGTCGGTCATCAACCGCCATTCCAATAATGGTGCCTGCGGCTAGAGTGATACTCTTTAAGTCGCTGTCATCCACCTCTATTGGAATGGTGTCATGTTCTATATTGACTAGTGGTGTTGGGTTTACCCCCAACCCTTTCTCTTGGAAGCAAGCATTTAGATGAATATATGCATCAGGGTTTTTCAATTTCTGTCCTCTTTTAACTTTCACTTCAGGGAGAATTGTCGGGTCCTTTCTGGGATGGTGACATCCTCTGCAATCTGAATTTCAACTGCATAAGGCAGCAGTTGAGCTGACCTAAATGCTTTCTCTGGGTCATCAAAGCCCATGGGATTATCCACTAATCGGGACCAAGCTTTGAAGTTTATTAGGTCCAAACTAATGGCAAAGCGAATGAGAATGTCACTGCCTAAGTAAAAGGCGGCAGTGACGTCATCTCGCATGACCCAACAATTATGGACTATGCTCTTGTTGCCGATGGAGATTTTGAGCATACACCTGCTTGGCAGGAGATGTTTGGAATTGGATGTTTTCAGATCCATTTCCCATTTGTCTATGAGTCTAAATGTGGGAATGGCTGGATCTTTTGGGAGTTTGCGGAACATGGCTTTGCTGATGAAGCTCTTACCGTTGTTCACACACACTCGGGAGAGAGAACAGAGTCCTTCCCTTGATTTAACTGAACAGGGATGAACAACTGCTCTCCAATTTGCTGAATATCAGCCAGTCTCTGAGCTGATTTCTCATCTTTCTGGACTATAGGAGTGGGAATGTCTGATTGTGGATTGGTAAAGAATCTCAGAGTGTTTCCTTCCAGTGTGGAATGCCACCTTAGACTGGAAGGAAGGTTGATTTTCAGAAATAGAGAGGACCCCCATCACCAGTTTGTTGTCCTACTGCTATTACTGTCACGTCTGGGATATGGGGAATTTCTGCCCTCCTGCGGGAAGTCAAGAGGGAAGTTCCCTGGGTTAGCTGCTGTTTGAATGAGTCCACACATAATCCAGGATGGGTCTGTTCCCCTTGTAGCCGGGATTTATGTAGTCAGGGGAGTGAGAGATCCCATTTGTGGGACTACCTCCTTGGCTCCCTGTCTGTGACTGGCCCGAGGGCCTTTGGGGCTTGGGATTATTCTGTTGTGCAGGCAGGTTTTTAGCCCCCCCCATCTCTTAGTGTAAAATGGGGGCAACCTTCACCTCTGCCACCTTAGCAGCAGCAAGGGTTTTGGTTGTTTTGGGGCTTTTTGCATTATTTTTGTTTTCTATGGGCTTTTGCACCTCATAAATTCATGTGACCTGTTCAATGACCCAGTCTAGTGATCTTTTCTCATGAAAATCTCTCACTAGCTGGGTCATGATGTACTTGGGGAGAGCGTGGAAAAAAGTATTCACAAATTCTTTGCTGTCCGTGCGCACCCTTCTGGTGGTCTGCGCAAAGGCACGCTTTAATTCCTGCACAGATTCTTGTGGGGCCTGATCCTCCCCACATTTGCAAGTTGTAGGCTGCCTTACGAGCCTCCTGAGGATTTCTGTGCACAGAAAAATGCTTCAAGATGGCCGCCCTATAGGTGGACCATCTAGAATGATTTTGGTCCTCCAGCCCCGCAAAGAAGCTGGAGTATTCTGGTGAGAAGGTCCATTTCACATATTGAATACAGCTTTGGCTGTCCTTCAGATGGAACGTTTCCATCATCTGCTCAAAGAGCTCTACGTGCTCCCAAACAGAATACTTAGCGTTCTTCTGATGGGCCTGATGACGCTCCTTATCGCTTTGATTTGCTTTAAGGGGTCCTTAACCAAAGCCCTTTTTGCCTTATTGGCCTTCTTGGTTCGGGTAACCCTGGTCCACTCCTCCTCTGACTCAGAGGCACTGCTTCCAGAGGTGCCCGTCTGGTCTTCTACGCTCTCCTGGATTCTGTTAGCCTGGGAATGGCTGGCAGAATGTGGGGACCTAGTCTCCTGTGTCCTTGGGCGCTCAGAGGAGTCTTCTGATTCCTCTTTGCTCCCAGGATTTGATGGGTACCCCCCACTGTCCTAGCTGGGCAGAGGTTTTCAGGATGCCCTTAGTAGGCCTACTCTCATGGAGTTCCCCCACTAAATCTCACAGTACTTGGGTACCAATACCCAGATGCCCGCCCATCCATTCCTGGGAGGTGCTGGTCTATGAGCCCCATATTTCTTATTAGATTGAAATCTGCCATCCCGTGGCCCTTGGCTCATGTGCGCCAGTGGACATGGGTGTGGCAGAGTCCAGGGATTGGAAGAGGTGAAGGCCTCTGGTACTGGGGTTCCTGAGGTTATGCTCAGGTGTTTTTCTTTCCCAGCGAACCTCATCTCTAACAGCCCCTGCTCCCTGTTGCCATGCAAGAACCTGAGCTTTCTGTTGCTCTATCAAGGCCTTGCTGGTTTCTATCAATCGCTCTTGCATAGCTACCTTTCTGTGGAGCCTGTCATTGTCCTCACAGACAGCCTCATTTTCTCTCTGTGCTTCCTGGGTTGTTTTTGAGTACTGGGCCAGTCTTTGCTGCAGGAGGGTTACCTCCGGAGTCCTGTCCATACTGGCCTGGTCCTTCCTTGCTAGGGAATCTTCCACTCTTCTTGTGTGCTCTAACAATTTGTCATGCTCTTTTTGGAGTTCACCCAGTCCCTTGAGGGCCAGGTGATTTTCTACAATTTTCTCTTTTAAATGACAGATTTCCTGGCTTAAGGTGTCCCTTTCCTGAGCAAGAGCCTGCCTCTGTGCCGCCAGGTTGTCCCTCTGTCTTTGAATCACACCAGCTTTCTGGGGCTCTTCATCAAATTCTGCCTGGGTGTCCAGGTCTTTCAGGATTAATTTATTGCTCTCTTCTTTCTCTCTGTCTAAGAGGCTTTGCAGGGTGACTACCTGCTTTGCACATGCCCTGTTGACATTTATTTGTTGGTACTCCTTCTGCAGGGCCAGCATTCTGGTATCCTGGTCTGCCTTTTCCTGCTGCAGGATACCCGTGAACTCTTTTATTTTGATTATGTACTGCCTACTTTCATTTTTTGATTTCTGGCTCCTCTGTAGCCTCTGCTTAGAAGAGCCCAGGTCAGTTTGGACCTTTTCTAATGCCTGCAGTTGCCTGTTTGCCAGATCTTGGCCCTCGGCATATTTATCCTGCATGGCTCCCATATATAGGTATAGAAATGCTGCTATTTTGGCAATCTTGTTTTGCTCTTCCTTTGCCTTAGGGGCCATATATAGTTCACTCAGGGCCATATGTAATGGACCCTGGTCTTGCCATGTATCTAACCCTGTTGCAGTGATCTGTTTTGTGATTGCCTGCAACCACACATTCTGATCCTGCTCTGTCCATACACCCCTTACAAATAGTTTATGCAATAGGTGTTCTTTAGCCATATTCATCTCTACCAAAGTCGCCGTTCTGGAAATATTAATTTCCTTCCTGATTTACAGAAGTTTTATTTTATTTTTGCAAAACAGACCGATTCCTTAGCGCGTTCCTATTGAGGGGTGCTTTTCACAGTGTAACACAGCGTGGTAGCCCAACAGGATTTATGTACCCTGTCAGTTAGCACACTGTATTAGACTGTCACAGGTGGTATATCTAATTCAGAAATCCTGCTACGAGCCCCCAATCTTGTAAGTGATTTCAACCCGGTACACCTCCTAAGTCAATGCCTAGTGTGTGATGCACAGTTGGAATCCTTAATTATATATTTTATGTCTATAAGTTATTTTATTTCTGAATGATATACCCTTATATCATGCCCCTCTCTTTGAATCCCCCCGGTCACACTGAACCAGGAAGCAGGCTGTTTTGCAAAGTTAAAAGATTTATTTTATGAATTTGAACAAGATATATGTCACACTTTTATGAATTTGAACAATATCTAGATATCACACTATTAATATTTATACAATGATCAGCATTGGGTGATATCACAACAATCAACAATCTCATTAATCAGAATGAGTATGGATAAGAAAAATAATGCAGCATGGAATAATACTTGATATGGATAGGAAAACAATGCAGCATGGAATAATATTTGATGTAGGTTCAATCAAATGCAATGTCACTCTTTCCTCCTGATACTACTCAATCCCCCCTAATATGCAATATAGAGATGGAAGGAGAGAAAATAGGTTTCAGGAATATACAATCTCAACCAATACAGTTTCAATCCCAATTCCCCCCCAGCAAGCAGAGAGAAACAGGAATGATTTCAAAACAGGTCAAATGCTTTTGAATGTGGTTTTGAATGAATGGGAAAAATACTGAAAAATGGATTTAATTCTCTAAATAAGATTCAAAACTAGTGGGAGTCGCTTTGTATAGTTTTAGGTAAACACTAGCAATGCCGATTGAATAACTAGCAGATTGAAAACGGAATTCTGAGGTCAGATGCAAAGAATAGCTGTTTTTACACATGTTGAAATTGAGCCAAACACAAATCCACGGCAAACCTTTCAGCCCGCGAGAAACGCGATTGCGGCACAACTATGCGGTTTTAGATTTGTCTGAAGGCTTGGTAGGTTAGCTTCAATTTAACACTTAAATTTCGTTTCTAGCATGCACGGTTCAGAAGTTATGAAGGTTTTAGTAGAGGTTGTTTTTTCAGAAAGAGTCAAGATTTTCAAATGAAAGATGTGCTTTTGAAATTAGAAACAGATTTTCTTTACAATAAGGAGGCTATGAAGATGCAAGATACCCAACGGACAGCCACCAGAACAGCGGCGCCTCTGCTATGACTTTTGCCCGCCAAGACACTTGTCTTACTTCAGCAGATATATTAGCGCAAAAATGAATTTATCACAACAATTAAAAAAGGACTATATGGATGAGGGAAAGATTCAGAAAAACAAGAAAGGTTCTACAATGCAGTTCTGGATATGGTAGAATGGGTTGGATGGGATTACTTAAAGATAAGAGGTTGGCTATGGACAATTCTCTGCTATAGATACTCACAACTATGGTTTTGGAATAGGCCTGTCAAAGAACTGGTCAAAGGTTTCTGGACTGGAATTCTGCTAGCCCACCGGACAGGATTCAGGCACCCGGTTCTACACTCAGCATGGCACTCTGGTCTCTGCACAGCCTCTGGACTGGATCTGATGGGTTGGTTCTGGGTTACAGCTATCTGGTTATAGCTCTGCTCTACTGGTTTAGATCTCTGGGTTCTAGCAAGAGTTCTTGGCAAGAAATCAGAAACAGCACAGCCAGGCTGTTCAATTGTTGGTGTGCCCCTTGGAAGTCTGGGCTTAAAATCAGGTTTCAAGATTTTAAAGGCCAGCTGAGAAGGGTTCAGCTTTGGAATTGGGCCATGTGCTTTCAGAGTTCTGGAGTCTTGGATCTGGGTTCCTCCTACAGAGTGCTTCGCCAGTAAATCAGTTGATGGGTGAATCTGTGTGTGTCCCTCTACGTCTTAAGCAGTCTCTATTTATGTATTTCCCAAAGGGGTGGGTAGGCTGAATTATACTAAGCACAACCTCTAGGAATCCTATTGGTTAGAGTCTTTCCCCTCTCCTGATTAGAGAAGGAAATCTAGTGTGATAGTGATGCTGTATTTTACAACCCAGGGAGTACCTCCCCTTTGTTTCAGTACAGTAAATCTATTTTTCACACAAATCAAATTTACAATATCACCAACTTGCTAATAATACATATTCACATTACAAATTTAGTATAGCACATATCCGTCCGAGTTCAATTTTAGTGAGAGCTTCAGTTCAAATTTGACAGTTTTTCACACTTTTAGTGGGGTACCCAGTGTCAGATCTATCCACATTTTTCTCCATACATGCACATGACATCTGGGCATAATCCTGTAAAGGTTCATATTTCTAGTATTATCACAATTGCTATAATATCAACATTTTGGTAGTCCTGTCTCTGAACATCGCACAGGGTTCAGAGTAGTTTCAAACTGTGAGCAGCATTTTCATATTAACAACCTATAATTTACAGATTTGTACACATTCTTTTTACAGTTCTCTATGAGTCTTTTTCCAAAAATATATTTTGTACACAAATCTGTCTGGTCCCGCCTCCATGCTTTGCTGGGCCCAGAGCACTCCCAGGCTCCCTTCCTGCTGGCAGTTGTTTTCTGTTGACAGTTGAATCTGCATATCTTTTCAATCAAGGGAGTCTTTTTGTCTCTCCTCAGAGCAACAGGCCAAAATCTCCTCCCATCTCCATTAACAACTCAATGACAGTTCCTGAGCAGAGAGTAGGGGAAGATGCCTTTGTTTGGGTCATACTGTGGAATGTGCCTTTGAAGTACTGTGGCTAACATTAGTTCACTTTTAAAACCCCTTGTTTAAAATTGTCTTTTCTAAATAAACTTACATTTTCAACAAATATACCCACAGATCTCATAATTCCAGTCTTTTTCAAACATAGAGATTGAATTGTATCAACCTATATTGCTTTTGATGGCAAGTCTTTCCCTTTCTTTTTTTAAACTGCCAGTATAAGTAAATGACAGCTTTGACACAGGCGAGCTGCGGTACTGCGCCCATATCTGACAGCTTTTTCCAGACAAGCACCTTTTTGAATGTGGATTTTCTTGTGATGAAATGTGCTTCTCCTGACATTGTGCTTAGCTGGATTCTTTAAATAAAGTGATGTTTTACACCCAACAAGAATGTTGGATCTTTTCTGATGTTTGGGAACCATGTTTTTTCACTTTCAACAGCCAAGGAAAAACTGATTTTAAAGCACTTCTGGGTTTTTCTGGCAATGCAGCCCTGCCTTTTCAGGTAATTCCATTTCACTCTGTGGGCAGCCCACTCAAAGGTTTTGGCAGTGCGGTCTCCTCTTCTACTACTGACACAGGCAAAATAGATTGCCAGCCTATTTTTCCGGTTTCCCTGCGCACTACTCAGAGATCTTTAGCGCATAGGGCTTTTTGGCGGCTATTTTGTTGTTTCTGATTAAAGCAGCAAACAGTGATGTTGTAGGGCAGAGCCTAGTGGGTCAGAACATCCCACAGCACTTGTGCCTGTGGCAGTGTTTGGGGAGTGACCATGGAATATATTCTTTTGTTTTTCCATAGGTTCTCCTCCAGAACTTCCCTGCATTGGCGCAAAGAAACAGGGTATAGTATGCACCCTGTGGCATACAATGGTGACTGATTATTGAGAATCACCAAGTATCCTCATTTTTAGAAGACTGTCCTGATGAAAGTGGTTCCACCTAAATACACACCACTGAAACCGGTAGACAGAGGTTGTTACATGGTCGAGGCCATAAACTTGCTCTACCTATAGCATGAACAACCTGTTATATGTTTTTTATGTTTGTCCCACGTCCCGCCTTACTATCTAGTATCTTTTTAGGACGGGTGATGCAGGCTTTGTTTATCTTCACCTGAAATCTAGCTCACCCACACTAGGGAGTACCTTCTGCAGATTATTAGTTACAAACTGCAGCAGTGTCCTAAGCTTTTTATTAGTTCTTACTTTTGAGCTACCCTGGGATGGCCCGATTAGTCTACCGGATATTAAAGTACTGTTGACCCAGAGTAGACATTTTGGTCCTCCGTTTCTCAGTCCTAGGTGTAAACTCTATTTTAACACCCCCTATGTTTGCCCTTAGTCCTCCAAGAGGATCTCAGTGACCCGGGACATACAGGAGTCTAACAATTTCTACATTGTTATGGTTTTTCAAAAATGGCTTCTCTTTGCCTTCTTTTACCGTCACCGTTTTTGTTAGCGTTGCACCAGCTTTTTCTAAGGAAAGTTTCCCCACGGCTGGGATCAGACAGGGACAGGAAGTTATTTTCCATCTATTTTTCTGTCTTTCTTATTTTCCCAGTATCTCCTTGGTCACTGTACATGCGCTGCTCACTGTGTTTGAGGGACTTCCGCATTGCCCTTTCGTAACTACATACAGTTGTGTGTTGCCCTCTTTTTCCGTGTTAAAACATTAGCCTGTTAGGGCTTCACTCTGTACATTGTACTTCTAGTGCCCCCTGGGTTTTAACGAAGTTGGTCATCCCCCAACTGACCCAACACACTGAGCTTGTTGGTGGTTTACATGGATTCTGACATTCCAGAGGCACAGAAACTGCTCTCCTGAACAGCTGTGAAGAACTGCATGCAAGTCTTGACTCTAACTCTCCTGCTGTTCTTATTCTCCTTGGCCTCTCTTCCACCTTTGACACAGTCAACCATGCTATTCTCATAAAGCGGCTCCAAGACAATCTTGGTATCTCAGACGGGGCACTGGATTCGTTTACCTCCTTCCTCACTGACCACCCATTTCAGTTGCTATTGGGCTCCTTCTCCTCCCACACCACTCTGTGTACACGTGGTGTTTCCCAGGGCTCTATCCTCTCGCTGTTGCTTTTCAACATCTAACTTGCACCTCTTGCTCTCCTGATGTCTTCCTTCTATGCTCATTTCCAGTGTTACGCAGATGACATACAACTGTTCTTCAAGCTCCCCTCTTCCTCCTCTATCATCACTGACTGCTTGTCCGCTATTCAGTCTTGGTGCATCCCCAATGATCTCTGTCTTAATGCCAGTAAGACCGAGATCCTTCTTATCGGGACACCTGCTCCCCGTTTCCCCCCTGCACTTTGGCCATCGTCTATGGGTTCACCTCCCTCTCCTTCAACTGAGGCCAGACATCTTGGGGTTATTTTCAACTCTTGACTTTCCTTTACTCCTCACATGTTGGACCTTGCCAGAAAGGCTCACTTTCAACTTCACTTCCTTAGGGGCATTCTCCCTTTCCCCAGAAGTTCAATGTCTATTAACTCAGGTCCTCTCCTGGCTAGACTACTGTAATAGCCTCTTCCTCAATCTGCCTCTTTCTGCACCCCATCCTCTTTAACTAATCCAGAATAGTGCTGCAAGACTTATCTTTGGCCTCAAGCCCTGGGACAGTATCTCTACAGCTCTAAAATCTCTCCACTGGCTCCTGGTTGCTGCTAGGATCAAACTCAAACCATTTGCATCATCCACAAGGATGTCTGGGTCCAAGGGACCTCACTACCTGCAACTCGCTCTCACTAAATACTCTTCATCCAGATCCCTTCAGTCTTCTGGCTCCAACTCTCTACTGATCAAACTCTTCTCTAAACAGAGATCTGGGGCAGATGTCTCTCCTCAGCTGGCTCCGTCATATGGAACTGCCTCTCTCTCTCTCTCTCTCTCTCTCTCTCTCTCTCTCTCTCTCCATCCTGAATCTTACCACTTCAAGTTCTGCAAGCAACTCAAAACCTTTCTCTTCTCCTCCTCCATCCCTCTCCCCTGCCCCAGACGCCACCTGCACTGCCCTCTGGGCCCACACCCACCTGCCGGCCGGTATACCTCTGCTCTGCACTTACCTTTTGGGAGGAACACCCCCCTCTTCGCCTGGGATACCTCCAACCATGCACTTACCTGTTGCCTCCCCAACGGGCACCCTGGCACTTTCTCCTCTAGGGGACCCTAATAGCACTTTCCCCAACCCCCTTTATTCTCTCCTTCTGTTTCACTGCACTTGCATGCTCTGAATGTCACAAGGCCTAGGAGGACCGCTGTCCATTTCTATCCATTCATTGGGCGCATTATATGTGTGCCGGTCTGGGAACTATGGTACCGCAAGCACACCTCGTAGTTTGCCGGTCCGTGACCTGGCAGGCAGGGAGCGGCACCCTTGAGCACAGCATGTCAGATGCACCGGCACCATTCTGAATGGTGCCGGTACATCTGACCTCCCCATTCCCTATGGGGCTCAATGGGAATGGGGAGTAATGGGCACCGGCACCCGGCGATGGGTAATTACTCCTGTTATTGCCCATTGCCAGGTGCCGGTAATATTATGAGATTGGCAGCTGTCGTGCCAATGTATGAGGAGGCGCAGGGCTTTAAGGTCCACAGAGAACCAGGTGTTGGGATGGACTGTGGCTTTTGCTTTTTGCAGTGTGTGGGTTGCAACCATATCGATTGACTGGGTGAGAGAGAGATTGTACAGGTCAAGCAAGGTAGCAGGATCCATATTTGGTGGTGGCGAGACCAATATCTTACTTAGATAAATCAAGGGAACATCCGGGTTGCTATCTTTGTGTGAAACTCAAACAAGCACTCAAAGCCCTTCCCCGATAAGATAACTTATGAAGAACGATAGGGGTTTGAGAAATCACAGTCTGTAATGGTGATCAGCCAAGTCTACAGACAATTAATTCATCAAACAAGTATACATTTATTAAATCCAATACAATTAAAATATCCATAAGTATGGAGCAATCTAAAAAAGTTAAATAGAAATCTAAAGGGGTAATTGTAATTTAGCAAACATCTAATCCACTTTGATAGGTGATATAAATGGTACTTCAGACATATGTAATTTATGTTCTAAACTAACATGATATTTTCTCTGTGTTATTATAATGAACACGTATATTGTATAAGCTATTTGGCCTAGACATTCAGCTCAACATGTTTCAGTTTTGTTCCGATTGATGGTGAACATTCGTCAGTAGGCGGCAAATATATGGTCACTTCTTTAGAAATGCACACAGTCTAGTACCTCTAAAAATTAGATATAATTTTGTTTCTTGCTTGTACAACAATTTATAGCTGCTGTCGGATCACAGGCTGTGATAAACACAAAAGCTAAAAGACAATAGGGGCTATAAATGCTATGTCTAAAGTCTGAAATTATTATTATTTCAATATTATCCAATCATAACTAGAAAAATTACCTCGATTGGTTAGGTGGGTGAGGCTGTCTTTGGGTGGACGTCTTTTAAATAGACTCAATTCCGAGTACACTCTGTGGGTACAAACAAATGAATGGATAAATACATTTTGAAAACCTCCATAAGTAATACACTACTTGCTTCATCTCTATTATCTTCCATAGGGTAATTGAGAAAACATGTTACCTGTGACAGGCACTCTCTTAAAGAGGATCTTGTAACCTTAAATAATTCATCTGTAAAGGGTTACTTCTCGCTGGCTGGGAATTTGGTGTGGCTCTCTATAAAAAAATGTAGAATGGTTGCAACCGTTGGTTCATCTACAACATGAGGGTATATGTAAAAGGACCAACATGGTGCCTACTGCTTATACTTACTGTTAGTAGTTTGATGGAGTGTATTTTCAGTCTGAATACTGGTAATTTATAGTCTTGCAGGGAGCGATCATAGTGAAAGAGAAAGTAAACTCTGTTTTAGCTCTTGTTAACTGGTAAATATATAGGCTATTTGCTTGACAAAATATTGGTTTACATTCTATATCTGGAGTCTTATTCTCGGAGGACGTCCTCCGTTTGGTTCTGAGCAGCCTGCAGTGGCATGTTCCTTCTTCTCTCTCACCAATCCTCATCTATAATGTAAATTGTTTCTTGTACTGTTTTCTGGTTTGATTCAATTTGTTATCTAATGTTTGTTGTATCAAATGTTTGTTGTATCTTGCTTGTTTACCTGTTGTAAAGCGTTTTGGATTAAAATGCTATATAAATTCAATAAAATACAAAAATAAAATATTCTAATATAGCGGGCATACATTTTAAAATGTAGCTGTTCATCTATATGTTATACCGGACTTATATTCCCTGGTGGGGATTGTGAAAAAGTGTATCGAGCTCACCTAAATGAAGGACACTCGTCGTATCGGTATGAATTAGCATGATTTACTGACACTAGCATGTAGCATTTAATCTAGCTAGAGAATAGCTCACTTATAAATCTCTTCTGAACTAGTATTACTCTCCTGCCCTAATCAGAGCCTCAAGCAGCTCTCCATACGAAGTAAACATTATTATTTTTACCCCCAGATGCTTCTAAACTCGTGGAACTTTCTCGTTCATCAGAATAGTTGCACTGGTGTGGCTGTTGCTATGGGAATATATCATAGAAACCAAAAAGGGACTCCGGAAGGTCAAAATAGTCCAGCCATTTTGAAAAGGAGTAGCTAGTGCTAAGAACACAGCTTAAGAGGCTATAGTATTAGGATGAAAACAAATAGTGGGTTTAGCTCATTGTGGAGAATGACAGGAATTAAAATATCTACTACTAGAATAAAGTGCATGAAGATCTATGTAACTTACTTCCTCAGTTTACACCAGGATAGGATATATTAGGAAACTGTGCAGTAGCACATTCCTATGTAGAAGCTTATCTAATTGTGTGCCATTCCACAGCCTTAATTAAGACCCATTTTGTCACTTTTACTGAGAAAAACAAGTTCCTGTTCCTTTTAAACAGTTTTTCTATCCTAATTGTTTGTTGAGTGCCTTTGATCACTTGTACTACAGTCCATTTAAAATCTTCCCAGTTGTGATTCTTTTGAATAAAATGTTTTACCATCAGGGCCTGTTCTATTTTATTTTATTGCAACTTCTGTGTTCAATGATTCTGATTTAGATTATTCTATTAGTTTTGCCGATGTATTTTTAATCACACGGACAGGTAATCATGTATATAACATGGTCTGTGTTGCAATTGGAAAAATAATTTTGTTTCCATGCTTTGGTGAGTCCTATGTCGACTTCTTTTGGCTTTGTGGTCAATTTTCATATTGTACATTTTCCACAGGGTTTGTTTCTGTTATAGGGTTAAGGCCCCATTTAGATGTCAAGCTTTCTCTGTTCACGGTCTTCGTTACAAGCAACTTTTACTGACACAGTTTCCAATAGAAGTGCTTTTTTTTGTACACAAAGATTGGTCTGGACTTGTTCTCTTCATTAGGGGCAAAACCTTTCCAGTGTATATTAATGATATTTTTAATGGCTAGACTCTTATTGGTGAACGTTGACACACGGATCAAACTTTCGTCTTTCTGTTGTGATATATTTTCTTCCAGTTGAGCTTCCCTATTGTTGTTATAGGCTCTTTTAGCTGCTTTTTTGATCCGTTTTTTTAGGGTATCCTCTGTTTCTCAGTTTTTTTTCTAAGAGTAGGAGCTCCTTCTTCAAATGCTTCCTTCTTACTACTGTTTCTTTTTAAACAAATAAATTGGCCAAAGGGTAAATTGCCTCTTAAGTGTTTAACATAGTGGCTGTTATAATACAGCAATGAATTGCAATCTGTGGGCTTGTGAAATGGTTTTACTGACAATTGTTTGTTCTCATGAAAGATGATAATATTGAGGAAGTTAGTGGATCCATTGCTTTTACTCATTTAAGGTGACAAATCTATTTGTTAAGCCACTCAATGAATTTGTCTGCGGTCTCGTTAGTACCTTCCCAAATAATAAGAATGTTGTCAATATAACTTGTCCATTTCATAATATGTTGTTTGTAGGGATTGGTGGAGGCATATATAGTAGCTTTCCCAAACATCTCTACATATAGATTAGCAAGGCTAGGGGCCATAGTTGCTCGCATAGCTGTGCCTTCTATCTACTGATAAAATATGCCCATAAATTCAAAGTAATTCTTAGTGAGGACCATTTCAGTGCACCACATTATAAGAGTTTGGGACTGGATCTTGGTCTGTTCGGTTGTACAGTATTGTTTCAATCTTTTCTAGTGTAGCTTGTTCGGGGATGTTGGTATAGAGTGACACTATGTCTAGCCCTTTTAAAAAATTGGTATCTGGATTGAAATACATATTTTTTTTAATGTTCTTATCGCATCCATTGTATTTATGTAAATACAATGGCAAGTTGGTGACAAAACCGTTTAGATCATGGTCCACAAATTTTGAGATAGGTTCCAATACCGAATTAATTCCTGCTACAATTGGTCTACCGGGTGGTTTTGTGTTTTTTAGGTAAACAGTAAAACATAGGAACTGAGGATTTTTTGTTAATAAGAAAACTGGCTTCCTATTTACTTATCCACCCCCTCTCCTCTGCTTTCATAACTTTAGTTTCTATGGTTTTTAGCAAGTCTAGTGTGGGATCAGTAGTAATGGCTTTGTAACAATCTGTCTTCTGAAGTTGACTGAGTGATTCATCTATGTAGTCTTTTTTATTGAGAATAACTATACCTCCCCCTTTTTCGGCTCTTTTAATTTGGATATTCTCATTATCTGCAAGAAACTAAGGTTTTGGAAAGTTTTGATATTTTTAGATTCCAATTTTTCTACATCTGCTATAACTTTGTGTTCAAACACAATGGATTCAGGAGAGAGACTGTTGGCCAGTGGCCAGAGGTTGGAAGGTTCCTGTAAACCTTTGCGGTTTGTGGATTCAGGGATGTCTGTATTCATGAAAAATTGTTTATTATGTATCTTTCTCATAAATATATGAAATTCACTCTGAAACTCAATGGATCCTGCTCTTTGGTGTAAATGAAGTCCAAGCCTTTGTTGAGGGTTTGTTCCTCTATAGGGCTCAGAATATAGTCAGAGTCCCTTTATTTATCTGCAAAATACTTAGTATTCGTTTGTGCTTTTGTCAGGTGTTGATATACAGATGAACACATTTGTCATAAAGATTGTACAAGAGTACCAGCTGCATGAACTGCCTTGGGCATTATCCGATCATAGGGAAAAGAAAGAGGATGTTGTCCAGAAAATGCAAAGAACGGAGAAAATTTGACTGAGGAATGAACAGCGTTGTTGTAGGGAAACTCAGCTACCCCTAACACTGAGAGCCAATCATCTTGAAACTGAAGACAAAGGCAAAGCAGGTGTTGTTCCATCATAGCATTTGCCCTCTCGGTCTGTCAGCTAGTCTGATGGTGGTATGCAGATAAGAAACGTGCTTGTGCATCAAGGAACTCATCAGTGCACACCAAAAACGTAAGATGAATTGAGCTCATTTATCAAAAACAATGATGCAAGTTAAGCTATTTAAACTGAGAATATGTTGTAAACAAGAGAGTTCAATTCAGCAGCGGTAGGTATTTTCTGTCAGGGTATGAAATGGGCCATTTTGGTGAAAGCATCATTCACAACCAATATTGTTGTCATTACACGCACTGGCAGCATTTCCACCACAAAATCCATTGAGACCATGTACCAGGGTTCATGTGGAATGGGCATGAATTGTGAAAGACCCACTTGCTTGTCTGGCATGGTTTTACATTGGGAACAAACCGCACAGGTCATAAGATAGCCCACCACGTTCTGACTCATTTTAAGCCACCAACACCAACTTTGTGAGAATTCAAGTGTGTAGAAGAGCAGTTGCATGCCTCTGCAGGAAATCCCACCCCCTAAATCCTATATGTTGGAAGTCAGAGACTGTTCCATGTTTGACACCAGCAGCTGTGCCAATACTGCAGCGAGTGTTCGAGAAAAGGTACCCATTGAGAAAACCATATTGAATGTATCCCCAAAGAGACGCAATCTGAGGGAGGAACCCCATGAAGGAATATGAAAAAGAGTGAAAGAGAAGCTAGTGACGTCACAAGAGACAAGCGTGACGTACTGAGAATACTGGCTGATGAGAATGTATGGATCTTATGGCAACTGATGACGAAGATAAGAATCAAGTAAACTTTTATATGTAGAAAAGAAGATTGCACGCATCCACATGCACATTCTACAGAAATGCAACCATTCAATAAATTGTACAGACGCAGAAACACAAGTAGACTAAGTTATCACAGAAGCTGGCTATATGTAGTGAATAGACTGCAGGTGAAGCACCATTGTATAGGTGCTGGACATCGGTGTCATGTATTTAGTAAGTAGAAACCCATGGAGAGGAAAGGCCAAGAATTGTGTTGCAGCACGAATGAGCTGAGACCGTGGAAGAGCCTGGCGAGGCTGTCTGGCCTGGCATTAAAACAGAAGCAGCCAGCGTCGGTTATCTATTCTTGAAAGCAACCAATGTTAGAAGAATGAATCATCCCTTATAAAGGGGCAAAAAAAGGACAGCAAGAGTGCCAAGTTTTATTCATTTAAGTCATTTAAATGTTGCAGAATAGACCAGAATCATGGTCTCCTGTTACGTGAGCCAAGGATGGAAATAGAGTTGAGATTGGAGTCCTTGAACAATGATAGTGAAAGCGTGTACTCCCATACATTCCCACAGACAAGGATACTTTGCAAGGCCAAGTTCAAAGACAATCTGCATGGGACAAGGCATGGGTGATGAGAGATGTTGGGCTAATTGGCTGGGGAGGTAAAGTCACGTCCACCTCCTTGCCCCTGTGTATGAGCGTAAGTGCTGTTGTTGAACCAAATTTTCCAGACATGGCACGAGCATGCCAACCAATTGTAGAGGGCTGTATAGCGAAGGGCCTTATAGTTTGAGAGCTTATGATATGATATGATATTTTATTTATATTGCGCTCATACACAGGTGTTTCAGAGTGCAACAAGGCAAAGGGAGGGGGACAGTGGAGAAAACAAAAACAACAATCTTACTAGGCCCAGTGACATTGAGAACGTGCAAGTGCATGAGGAAGGGAAAAGGGGGAAAGTGCATGGGAGGGGAGAGAAATCAGAAAGTACAGAGCATAGATGAGAACAAGATCAATTTTAAGTAAATAAATAAATAAATAAGGTGATCAAAAACAGTGGTCATGCAGCCTGTGAGTGGCAAATTGAAGGTTGGTCAGAAAGGGTGTATCTGATAAGTGCAGAAGAAGAGTGGGGGGACTGTATGGGTACAGATACAGGCCCCATTGCAAGTGTTGGCCAGGAGGCAGTGCAGGAGGGTGGCAGGGTGAGCAGGTACCTGGGCCCGAAGGACGGAGGGTGGCCAGGTGCAACAGTGCCGAGAGAGAAAGCAGATCAGCAGGGGAGAAGAGGGGCAAAGGCAGAGGCGAAGAGGACGTTCTTGATGAGCTTCCAGAACCATAGATGGTTCTACTCAAGTTTCAAGGTGACAGGGAGGCAGCTCCAAAGGGATGCCCCAGCCAAGGACAGAGATCTACCCCCAGCTTGTTTCTTGGAAAAATGACTGACCCTGAGGGAGTTAGAGGTAGAGGTAGAGGAGCGAATGGCTCAAGAGGGGAGGTATTTACAGAGGGATAGTTGAATGTATTTTGGACCTATAATGATATACTGTGTACCTAACAGTGTTGAAGATTACATGTTTTAGAGGTCGGTATAAGTTGTCCACCTGACAATAGACAGCCAATCACAATCCCATCCCTTATAGAAAGTATACTTAGATGTTCCCCATGAACATATCACAATCCCTGATGGGTTTTCCTTATTTGCCTCATAGTATGATGTCACTTCAGATATATTTTTAGTATAAAGTGTATGTTTTTTGTGAGATTTGTAAAGAGCTGAGGCAACATCCATTGATGTCCGTTGTAACCTTCCCTGTTTTAGATAATTGTTAATAAAGCATCTTCCTGAGTTGGTTTGATTATTGGGGCTCAGAGTTATTCTGTAAACCCCATCCATTGAATGCACAATACTAAAGAACCATAAATTCACGTAGTAGCGGTGCAGATGTTTGGAAAAGATCCAAACCAGTTAGTCCCCAGTCTTTTGGACGATCCAGTATCCTCCACTATTAGCCGGAAGGTTGTGGGGTTTTCTGTGGAGAGCAGCCAACATAAATAAACTTGCAAGAAGAACCGAAATGGTGGGCAGGTCCCCCTCTGACAAAATCCCTGCCTAGTTTCCACTGGCATTCTGCGGATGGAAGGGGAAGTGGTCAGATTGGAGGAAGATTCGATACCAAAAGACTCAAGCCGATTAATGAACGAATTGTGAGTAGACTACGGAGAATGGCAAATGAAGAGGATGGGATTGTGATCATTTTTAAGGTAGCGCTTAGGAGTCCTGACTCACGAGAGTTTCAAAAGGAGATGTTTCAATTCCCAAAGGGGGTAGATCAGAAACACATAACACATAGGCCCTCATTACGATACTGGCGCTAAACCATGGTGCTATTAGGACCATGGTTGATGCCGGTATCGTAACGAGTCCGCCAATGTTCAATGGGGAATTACCACCCCATTCCAAGGTTGGCGGGGTGGTAATTCCCCATTGAACATTGGCCTTTCCCCATTCCCATTTTTGCCCCATAGGGCTCAATGGGACTGGGGAAGGTGCTACGTACGGTACCACAAATTGTGGTACCGTACTTAGCACCAAGGTCCCTTTGCGGGTCCCTACTTTAACGGCTGGTCTAGACCAGCCGTTCAGGTCGGATCCCGCAAAGGGACCTCGTAGTAAGGCGCTAATGGGTTAACGGCACCGCAGCCTTTTACAGCGCCGTTAACTCATTAGCACCAGGGTCGTAATGAGGCACATAAACAGGTTTACGTAAGGTGACGTCTCAAACCCTGTATAGGGTATAAAGTAAACGCGAGAGAGAAAAAGGTGATCACAGTCTTTATTAATATGTAATGTCGACTAGTCTGTATGTTGCTTGTTGAGTAAAAATATTAAAGAGCGATAGAAATTGCGAAGTAATTAAAAAGGTTGAGTAGCAATCGTGATTAAGCATAGCAAAGTGATTGACGCCAATCAAAAGGTAGAGATAGCTAATCAAGAAATTAGAGGCTTGAGCAGCGATTAATGTTGCGTGCTCATATTTGTTGTTTTAAAGACGTTAAAAAGTGGTGATTTAAGTAGAAATATAATGGTTGTTTCATAGGTCTGGTAAGTATTGACAGTCAATTGAGACTTGTCATTATGGGAGATACTCTTCTGATGCACTTATGTAAAACATTACCGAAGCCCGAAGTAAAAGACGCTAGCATGGAAGAAATAGGCTTGTTTCTTTTAAAGGAGTTGAAAGCAGCGATGTTGTATAGTAATCTGATATACAAACCTCCACCTTACAATAGTGACGATAGTCCATAGTAAAATAAGAGAAAAGAAGAGATCTATAAGATCATACAAGACAAAGAAGAAAGGAGTGAGTGATCGAAATTGTCAACAGAAATAGACAGGGAAATTAAGAGATGGAAAGGAGAGAAGGATAAGGCTGATGAGATAGCGCTTGTGCAGAATGAATGGATGGGAGGGCCAATATTGCAATAGCAAGACCATGGCTGGAGAAGGACAAGGATAATTTAAAGTGTAAGATCCCAAGTTTGACTTCGGGTGCTGGGAAATGGAACTATGAATTAGAAAAAATGACAGGAGGAAACATGTTGGCCACATGGGACATAAAAGGTCTCCTCGCAGCTATTCTTGGGAGAGAGCTGATGACATATGGAGTAGAGTGTGGCATTCAAGTGTGATAGGACAGAATAGAGTGCCTGGTGGAGCTCTGTTTAATAATTGTAGAGCAGATGTTTGGAGAGCGCTCAAGGTACAGTATCCTGACTCATCAGATATGTGTACAATTATGGCACGTAAAATGAAGGAAGATGAAGACCATATTGTTTATATTCAGGATATTCACGAGAAATGGCAACTTGAAACTCGTGAGCCATGGGAAAAGACAGTGGCATTATTTTACCACATTTTGCCTGAGCTAGTATAGAGACAGATGCAGAAACAAGTGGTGATCGAAGCAAAGCCTTCGGCTGTGATGCAGCTGACGATAGTGCACCATTGTCCGTTATTACGAGAGAAAAATAAGAAGAAAGATGAGAATAGGAAAATTTAGGAAGCCAAGTAAGTTCAGAAAAAATTGGCAAAATATGCCATAGAAGGGGCGCTATTGACAAGCAGAGGATTGGGAATACAGGAAGCAGTGGGTACATCAGAGACGAGTAATTTGCGCCCGATGGACCAAGGTGGATATGGGTTTGTGCCACGAGGAAGAGGTACAGGCTATAGATGAAGAGGAGGATTTCAAAATAATCAAGTTTCAAGGTACACAGAATGAGAACCAGAATACTCAAGGAGGGCTTTTCAGATGGACACCTCGAGTATGTTTGACTTGTGGGTTGATTGCACGCTTATGTGAGAGCCAGGGGAATGTACAGAATGGGCAATTTTCATTAGGGGGACAGCTTATCCTCCACCATACAGCCCACAGACTAGAGAAGGGTTTGCCCAAGATCATACATTGTATCAGACATGATGCGCAGCAAGTGCAAGAGCAAGAACGAGCGCAAATGAATCCACCGTAAGGGCAGTACCAACAAGCCCCTGTGCAAACACAGCAGTATGCAAACACGGGACAGGTACTGACACCCAGAATAGGAGGTGTCACTGTGGTACGAGGGAATCCATTTATAGGGATGGAGATGAGCCTGTACCCACAATAGGATAGCTCACAGGGTGACATGATGTGCACAGTACTATCTGTGACACCGGACCCCCAAGAGGAACCAAGGGTCGATGAGACGAAAGGAGGCAAATCTTTTTCTTTTTTAGTAGACAATGGAGCTACTTTGTTCATGTATACGAGACGCAAAATATCCAATAACGTGAATTTCCATAAATGCTCAAGGCTTCTCTGGTACTACGAGGTGAGTTACTTTTACACTCTATAGGAGAGTGTGACATGTCTGTTCCTTTGTTATATTCACAACAGACACCGGTTAACATTTTTAGAAGAGATTTAATGACAAAACTTAACATGGTGATTTCCTTTACTGATCAAGGAATTGTGTGTTCCACTCCAGGAATACACTATTTGAATAGGGGAGAATTTATACTGGCCTTTATAGGGCAAGGTGCTCTGTGAGCCATTCCAGTAGATCCAGAGATTTTTCTGTATCGAGTAAGCATTCTATTAACATGGCTACCTGGCTTAGTGGGAAAAAATGTGAGGATACTTGATGAGTTTTTGTTTAGAGCAAGAATACCTATGGATGAAGAGTGGGGACAGACTATCTCTATAGAATTGGAAGCGGCCATCGTACAAAAGGAAATAGCAACGCTTTAAGGAGTTGATGATGAGGGTAGACCATGAAGAACAGTGATAGCTCTCGAGGAAGGGTACAAATTGACTGACATCACTGATGACGACATGTTCAGGGAAGACCAAACATACAATGAAGTAGTGACTTCATGAGCATTACATAATGGATAAAGAGGGAAGTCCCACAGAGAATGGCGACAATGCGACAATGTCCACCATTTTTTCAGGAAGACTTGGAGAAGGTGCCAAGCGTCCTTTGGACCACAGGCCCTTATGATATAGGTTTATTGAAGGGAGTAGGGGAAGTTAAAATAAAGGTCAAGCCAGGAGTGATTTTACCTCGAGCAAAACAGCACCCCATATTTCGGGAAGCTGATGAGGGTATATTTCAGACTGTCTCAGCACTGATGAAACAAGGAATTCTGGTGCCATCGGAATCATCATGTTATACTGCTAGGTATTCGATCAAGAAATTCAAGGGAGGGTAGTGGAGATTTATACAAGACATGAGACCAATTAACCAGATTGTAGATGCAGAGTTTCCTTTAGTTCCTAATTCAGCGATGTTACTGTGCAGTATCCCGGTGGAAGCTCGATCTTTCCTGTTGATCTATTTGAAGATGTGTTTTTTTCGAGCCTGTTGCACAATGACTCACAAGACTTGACGTCATTTACGTTTGACCAAACTCAACTGAAACATATTCAACTGCCTAAAGTTTACTGTGAGTCCCCATCGATCTTTAATAGGGTCCTATCGATGGATTTAGGCAATATTGATGTAAAGAGTGCAGTGATACAACACGTAGATGACATTTTAATTTGTAGCATCACAGAAGATGAAGGCAGCCAAGATTCTGTTCAGTTGATAACTATTCTAGCAGATAAGGGATATAAGGTAGACAAGGAGAAGTTGCAATATGTCAAGAAGAGGTGTTATACATAGGTCAGTTGAATTCGCACAAGGGAAAGAAAGTGACGCCTGAAAGAGCTTAGGCGATTATGAAAACGTCCAAACCAAACACAATGAAACAGATGAAAAGGTTCTTGGGTTATGCAACAATGTGAGAGCCTGGGTGTTTGATTATAGTATGTATACAAGACCACTTCTGAAAGCTTTAAAGAAAGCACAGGTGGAAAGAGTAAAAAAATAGAATGGACTGAAGAAATGGAGGAAGGGTTTGAGGAACTGAAAAAAACAATTTGTACAGCCCCTGTTTTGGGAATTCTCAATTATGCTCAGGAATTGTATTTGTTTTCGAACACAAATCGGAGAGTCATGCCAGCAGTGCTGACACAGAGTATTACATTGGGGTACAGACCTTTAGCATATTACAGTGGGATTTTAGACTCAGTTATGAAAGGACACTTTCCTTGTGAACAGACATTGGCAGCTGTCACGTTCGCGATTGAGAAGTCTATAAGTGTAGTTATGAGCTGCTCTATAACCCTCTTCGTGGAGCATGCTCTGTTTGCCATTTCAGAGAAACCCAAAGACACAATTACATCTCAAAGAGCTCCAGCTTATGAGTTAATAATTTTGAACCCAACAATTAAAATTGTACAATGTAAAATAGTGAATCCTGCCACGTTTATAACTGAGCCAATAGAAGAAAGCAAAAATGTATATGACTGTGCTAGTTATGTTGAATTTTGTGATGATATACCCTGCGTGAAGGAAAATGTTTTGACGGGAGTGGAAATTCTCTTTTTTTTGATGGTTCTTCAAAAACTGATCAGTGGGAAATGGCATTCAGGTGCCGCAGTAGTGGACATAGATTAAATGGAGGATTAGAAGATGTAGCAAGTGCAAGGCTGCCAAAAGGGTTGCACATTCTTCAGATATTCCAAGTTTTGATACTGAGAATATTAAAGAAAAAGAAGTCACAACCATGATAGTGCAAGAAGTGTTTAATACATTATTGATAACCCAATTAATGGAGATTTAAGGTATTGCACCACAGGAAGAGCAGGAATTGTGGAAAAGAAGGGTGTGTTCTTTGTCCCCCACAGAAGTTTTATGGCGACAGGACAGCATTGGAAAGCCGGTGATGGCAGTAGCCTTATTAAAGGTTGCACTTCAACATTTGCATTACCCTGCCCATGCAACTAGGGAAAGTCTTGCTGCTACGATTGTGGAAGACTGGTTCATTCCGAATTTGTTGGAACACGTTGCACTATTTATGGTAAACTGCATCATGTGTCAAAAGTTTACTGATGGGCATACATTGAGAATGATTAGAAGGGTAATACCTCGACTAAATGGTCAGTTTCAGCATTTACACATCGACTATATCGATATGATGCAGGTGTGCAATGGATATGGGTATCTATTAGTGGTGGTGTGTCCCTTTTCTAGGTGGATCGAGGCAGGTCCGTGTACACAACCTGATGCCACTTGTGCAGCAAAGATTTTAGTGCACATAGACTTTCCAATATGGGGTGTGTGTGAAGTGCTGAGATCCGATAATGTACCTCATCTGGATAATGAGCTATTTGAACAGATAGGGGTTCTGTTGAATATTAAACATAAGTCTTCTTCTACGTTATCACCCGTAAGAGAACAGGCTATGTGAGAGACTCAACAGCCTCCTTAAGGAAAGGATTGCCAAGGTTAAAGCAACTTTGAAGAAGGAATGGCTATATTGCCTACCTTTAGCTTTATATGCCTTTCAAATCAGCCACGATCAAACCATCCTCTCACCCCTCATGAACTAGTGACATGGAGGCATATGAGAACGCCCCTTACATCTCCATCTGGGAGTAGAAGTGTTGCCCAGAGTGTAGCCAGAACCTTAGGTGATGAAATGCATGAATATTTGACAGGTATGACTTCTAGCATCTCTCTCTTTTCAGATCAAGTCAAGCACAAGGGTGGTTTGTTTCAAAACACAGAAGAAGGTAATTCAACAACCAACCCAATTCAATTACGATCAGCACCTAAGTTATATGTTGGAGACCTAGTCCTAATCAAGAATTTTACTAAAAGGTGGCATGAGCCACACTTTAATGGTCCCTTTTGCATTGAGAATATAACTCCTTCAGCTGTGAAAGTCGAAGGGAGTCCAGCTTGGTTTCACTTAGGGGATGTAAAAGCCTACAAAGGTGAGAGCCACCTTCATACCCTATGTCATGAAGACAGTCCAATCTTTCACTGCCAGAGAAGTTCCAGAACACAATGCTAGTTACCTCCGCCATCTTGCAGCATGCAGCATGCATGACCAGAGGACAATTTCAAGGAAGGTGGGCCACTTTATGATGGAAAATTGTCATTTCCATACCATGATGATTATATCAACACTACACAGATGGAAAAGGAACCTGGATGGAAGAACAAGATGCTTGTGTGTACTGCAACAAGACAGGATGAGGTGGTCATTGAAGAAATGAAGAGAATGAATAGCCATAATGTGACAGAAATAGTTGGAACGCCTGGATGATGGGAGCGAACCCAAGTCTTAGTCTATGGATGAGTGAAATTCAAGAAGGGACGGGAAGAAGGGCTAATGTCCTCTGCAGCTCATTTACTGAAACCAGAAGCAGTCCAAGAGGTACAGAGGGTAAACAATGGGTGTTTGAAGTCTTGGGCTAAGCATGCCAAACAGCTGACATGGGTAGAAGATGAATCAGGCCCCATGACTGTAATCCTGTTGGCTAATACAACATGGTGCTTCTGAAGATATGGAAAGAAGCATGTGGGAGACACCAAAGACTGCAAAAAAACAGTTGATGTTTCCAGGATGTGAGCAAGGACAGCTGTCCTGATGAATCGATATTAGGCTACATGACCTACTGGACCTACATGAAGCTGCCCAAGGATTGTTCCAGCATTAGTGATTCCACAGAGTGACTGAACATTGGAGAATTTCCAAAAGCAAATGCCCATTTGAGAAAAAGAAGATCGCTTGTGTTTCTCAATTGGACCAAGAGAGAGAATTACTTCTTAGCCAAATCAATAGAGGAATTTGATGCCGTTCCTGATGAGCACAGGTTGTTCAGCAAGACTGCTTCAATATACACAACTATCTTCATGCCTGGGATACAAATGATGGCCAACTCCAAGTGGTTGCAAATCACAAGATGGGAGCTCCTGCAGACAATCAATACGACCATAAATGGATTCAATGCTATCAAGGAAGAGTTGAGGGCCATACGACTGATGACTCCGCAAAACAGATATGTCCTTGGCATGATCACATCAATGGAAGGAGGAGTTCAAAAAATCAGGCCTTCATCATGGTGACGAGAATGGGACCTTGACAGAGGCCATAACACTGTTGACAAACCTGCATAACAAGATGGCAGATGAGACAGAGGACATTATGGATGATAGTTGGTTTGCCTCCATATTCTCATGGATTCTGTAGTGGTTGGAAAACATATTTAACAAACTTGGAGCAATATTGGTCATGGTGATGTTTGAATTCTGTGTGATCAGGATAATAATTGCCCAATGCAAGAAGACAGCAAAGAAGGCAGTAAGAATGAAGATCATGATCTATGTCGAATCTGGGTTTGGACCCAAGAAATGTATGAATAAAGATGTCAGAAAATAAATAGAGGCCAGCATTGTAGCACCTGAGGGTACACAGTTCCTGTATCACAAGAATCAGGAAGAAATACTTTGGATGATGGGTCTATTGTAATCCAAATGGACAGTGCAACTACATGACCTGGCGTGTGGAGGAACATGTTAAATCAGCTGGCACCCTGAAGGGGGTGATGAAGATTTGGACTCCAAAGAAGCCCTTCTTCAAAAGAAAATATCAGGCTGTGGAAACCAATGAAGGGGTGATCGATGACTCAGCCAGAGGGGGCAGCTTCATGCCTTTGTAGGAAATCCCGCCCCCTGCCTCCTATATGTTGGAACTCAGAGACTGTTCCATGTTTGACACCAGCAGTTGTGCCAATACCGCAGCGAGTATTCGAGAAAAGGTAGAAAAGAATGTAGGCGAAGCTGCCATTGTATAGCAGCTGGACAGTGGTGTCATGAATTTAGTAAGCTGAAACCCATGGAGAGGAAAGGCCAATAATTGTGTCGCAGCCCGAATAAGCTGAGATCGTGGAATAGCTTTTCGAGGCTGTCTTGCCTGGCATCAAAACAGAAGCAGCCAAGGTTGGTTATCTATTCTTGAAAGCAATAAACGTTAGAAGAATGAATCATCTCTTATCCGGTCATCATCTCAGCCAGTCAAATGGCACAGCGAGCAGAGCGCTCGCTTTGGCATCTGTGCAGATCCTGCTAACGCAGGTTCTAATCCCGGCAGGGCCAAACTCAGCCTTTCATCCTTCCGAGGTTGATAAATGAGCACCACACACCGTGGGTAATAATAAGCAGCGCTCAGACACCTGAGGGCTCGTAGCACTATACAAATGCCAAATTATTATTATTTTTATTATTAAGTGACAAAGAAAGAACACCAAGAGTGTTAAGTTAGTTGTATTCATTTAAGACATTTCAATGCTGCAGAATAGATCAGAATCATGGTTTCCTGTCACATGAGCCAAGGATGGAAATAGAGTTGAGCTTGGAGTCCTAGAACAACGATAGTGAAAGCCTGTACTCCCATATATTCCCACAGACAAGGATACTTTGCAAGGCCAAGTTCAAAGACAATCTGCATGGCAGAAGGCATGGGTGATGAGAGATGTTGGGCTAATTGGGCGGGCAGGTAAAGTCAAGTCTACCTCCTGAAACCTGGGTATGAGCTTACGTGCTGCTAAGCGAACCGAATGTTCCAGACATGTCATGAGCATGGCAACCAATTGTGGAGGGCCGTATAATGAAGGGCCTTATAGTTTGAGAACCAATGATACCTTGTACTTGACAGTGTTGAAGATGACATATTTTAGAGGTAGGCATAAGTTGCCATCTGACTGTAGACAGCCAATCACAATCCCAGCCCTTATAGAAAGTATACTTAGATGTTCCCTCTGAACGTATCACAATCCTGCGCAGGTTTTCCTTATTTTCCATGTAGTATGACATCACTTCTGATGTATTTTAAATATAAAGTGTATTTATTTGTGAGATTTACCAAGAGCTGAGCGAACGTCCATTGATGTCAGTTGTAATCGCCCTGTTTTAGATAATTGTTAATAAAACAGTAACCTTTGCCATCTTCCTGAGTTGGTTTGATTATTTGGATTCAGAGGTATTCTGTAAACCCCATCCATTGCATGCACAATACTAAAGAACCATAAGTTCAAGTGTTTTCCCTTTCCCCGGGTGGGCAGCCAGTTTGGCATCATGGGACTATTGCAAGGCTATTTGACTTGAGGATTTGGTAGGGATGAACAGACCATCTTGCATTTACGGTTACCCATCTTACGTGCATTTATAGTTTGCAGGTCAGCGGTATGGTTGTTAACCCAGAGGCAAATAATCCCTAGTAAGGAAGTTGAGGCAGCACAAATGCACACCACAGCCTCCTTAGGTAAGATTGGATAATCGAGATGCTCAGGTTCAGCTGTGGTTCCCAATCTGGATAGGGTGTCAGCTTTGCCATACAAACAACCTGGTTGATAGGTGAATGTGAAATTCAACATGGTAAAACACAAATGCCAAAGGATCTGTCGCGCATTAGTACACTTGGCATGAGACAGCGCCTGTAGATTCCAATGGTCAGAATACACAAGGACAGCATATTTTACTCCCAGGAGATGGTGATGCCACTCTTTGAAGGCTGCCCTGATTGCCAGAAACTCTTGTTCTGTAATCGTATAATTTCATTCACAGGAGGAAAAAGTGCAAAAATAGAAAGCTACAGGATACAAATTCTGCATAGTTGGACATTTCTGGGAAAGAATGGCACCAATAGCAACCGCATAGGCATCATCCTGAACAATGAATGGCAGAGAGGGACCAGATGTCATAGGATAAGAGCTGTAGTAAGTGCCTCTTTCAGAATCTGAAAGGCCTTTTGGCTTCAGGAGTCAATACAGAAGGAACAGAGGGACGGGTCAGCCTCATCAAAGGGACCACCATATTGGAAAACAAAGCAATGAATTTCTGTTAAAAATTTGCACAGCCCAAAAAAGATTGTAATGCCTTTACTGTAGAAGTGACAGGCCAATTGAAAACTGAATTGCGTGCACCTTGTTCTCACTCAAGCAGATTCTCTGTCGAGTAAGTATGAAACCAAGGAATTCCACTGAAGTGGAATGGAACACACATGTGTCTGCCTTGGTGAAAAGGGAATGCTCCCACAGCCTCAGTAAGACTTGTCGGACATGTTGGATTTGTTTGCCTGAATATATCAGAATGTCAAGATATACCACCATGTGGCAGTTGAGCATATCTCGAAACTTGTCCTTGATAATATTCTGGAAGATGGCTGTAGCGTTGCACAGACCAAATGGTATTACTAAATACTCGAAGAGGCCATGATTTGTTCTAAAGGACATTTTCCATTCATCACCAGGTTGCATATCCACCAGGTTATATGCCCCACTTAGATCCAATTTAGTGTAAATAACTGTAGACTGCAACTGATCTAAGAGTTCGGATGTCAAAGGCAGAGGTTATTGATTATTTATCCTGACTGAGTTTAGTGACACACATGGCCACAACTCCCTATCCATCTCTGGCACAAAGAAAATAGGAGAGGCTGCAGGGGTTCAAGAAGGGTGTATATGACCAAGTTTAAATGATTTATCAATATACTCTGGGTATTGAACACAAATGACCTGCAGAAACAATACACGGGACCCCCACGAGGGGCAGGACCCAAACACTACGCTAGCCTTGATAAAGACCCACGAGGTCGAAACACGTGTCGGCTGACCACAATTGGGACTATGAATCCACACTGTAATTGATGAATAAACCTGCACTTACCACTAATGCAAAGAGCGTGGAAAATCTACTTTTTCAAAATTCAATACTGCGAGGTAGCCAGGTAAAACCCGCCTATACTTTCTCTAGAGAATGCAGCCCAAAAGCAACAACTATTGCTTGGACACAGGCTCTCGTGAAAGGGCAGGAAAACAGCAAGAATAGTTTGGTACTGCGAAGAGAAAGGAAAGGAGTCCAATTGTGGATCACACACAGCAGGTAGACAACTAAATTCTTTTGCCTTCCCCCTGCCACTTAAATTCCAAACATATCTGGGTCTAAAAAGGCAAAATCTGATACACCTAGCTGCATTTGATCTTGGGGTAGTAGTTCATAGGTCAGGGTTACCCGCCTGACAAAGCTGCCAAAGGGAACAATTGTCCACATAGAAAAATGCAGGGGCATGACACGCGCGGAACAACAACACAACAAAGGGGTGCAAATCAATGTCCGGGTAACAATCCAAAACATAAACGAATGTTCAAAAGTCAAGTAGGCACAGTTCCAGGAAAACAGCAGGCAAGGGTGTCCAAAGCCAACCCATGAACATGCAAGGTCCAGTAAACCAGATAGACACAGTTCCAGCAGACAAGGAGATGCAGTCCAGAAACACAGTCGCAGAAGTTAGAAAAGCAGGGAATTTTGCCAAAATATCATGAAACGTTGCCCAAAAAAGGAAGTGAATACTGTTGAGGAGCGCTGACTGTTCAATAAGACAAGTACGAACTTCCTGGTTATGTAACGTGGTGTACGTGAGGTTACAGCGTGCGTACCGTCACTGCAGTTGCCAGGAAGTGTAGTGTGGTTGCCCTGACAAGCCTTATAGAAGGAAGTTGTGGCTCGCCCACGGAATGCTGCCTAGTGCGGCATATATGTTCTAAAAAGGGCAGCAGGACACCCACACTGGCCTTGGGCAGCCCGACTTGCTAGACGCCACAGGGGGCGCCATGTTGGTACCAGTGCGTGAGGACGTCGAGGAGCGCAGAAAGTAAGGCGGGACCTGAAAGTTGGTTGTATAGCCCATTATAATGTTCTTTAGAAATCTTTCAGCTTTTTGTGAACTACAACCAGGGGTCATTTTTCCCCATGGTAATTTCTCCATTTTGTGGAAGTAAAGTGGAGGAAACACCTTGAGCAAAGTGCTTGAGATATTTCCTCCACTTTCCCTCCATACTCAGAATATATAGTTATGGTAAAAGTGGTGGTAATTCTGCTACTATCACTTGTTGTACTACTGTCATACTTGGAATGAGGCCCACAACTTTTTTTAAGACGCCAGAGCCCTTGTATTCATTAGGAAATGTGTTCCAATTTACAGTACTGTAGTTTGTTCCCAACGTGTTTAACTGCAGTCAACAGACCTCTAAATGAAACATGTTAGTAGGTCACCACCCACAAGGTCTTCCTTGACAGGGATAGGATTATATTAAATAAACTAGGCAATGCAACCAGTGGATAAACAGAATGCTGAAATAACAAGAATTATTTAAACTTTACCAATTTAAAATTGAAAATACTCTAATCAGGATGATACCAATCATTCTTAAAGAAAGGCAACCATTTTTAAAATACTAAGAAACTGCATGATGAAATGCACCAAATGTTCAGTCAAATATTAAAATATACCTGAGAATGCTAACTATCTCCAGAAGTATGTGTGAACTGGATATGATGCCTCAACTCACTGATGTTCTCCAGGGGTCATAAAGCATTGAAACACATTCTTATATAATAGAGACTGGCTATGCTTTTACCACAAAGTATCTTCAAAGTGCTGAGCTGTATGTATGTTAACATGTGTAGACCTCTGAGTTCTGACATGGTGTTACTCCTTTAGGAGGTATTATTTACAAAACACTAACAGGAACTTAACTAACCACTGTCCATTATATTTTATAGAAGCCCTTTAGAAAAATGTGTTCCTTTTAGATTCTCCTTTAGGTATTTGTTGTGGAGTTTGGTTTCAACATTTTTGTGATACATTTCCTTCATTGTGATGTCACTGGCGTAAGTGATAGTTTCTAGAACTACATGCCTCAATTTACCCCATGCGCAAAACGTCTTTGATAAATACTCAGCAGTGGAGGACATAAAAAGATTATGTAGGAATGAAGCACCATTTAGCCTGATATTCAGGTGAGGGAGGCTTTTGTTTCCCCAAGGTTCTCTTGCCTGCTGGTCTTTGCTTGTGCACTCAACTGCACACTGCAACTCAGTTTACTATGTGTGTTTTTTTCTGTCTCCTTATCTTGCCCACCATAAGATTTGTACTTATACCAAGGATGTACAATATAAGTGAAAAATAGGGACAAGAAAATCTCAAAACAGTCATGGAGGATAATAACCTTGCATCATATTATTAGAACATTTCAGTTTAATGATCCTCCAATGGTTAAAAAGGTTACCCATTGCCATACATCGGTTTTACCTCTTTTGAATTGTGGACTTTTAAACACATGGTCAGTTCGACAAATGCCATTTCTACTGCAGATTCTGTTGTAACCGACAAAGAAGCTGAACAATGTATTATTGACCAATAACTGACAACATTTCAATTTTTGGCCACTGAGACTGGTTAGGTCATTTGTGCACCTTTTACACCCAAAGACATATCCATTTTGTGGTTTAAATTGCTGATCACCCCAATATTCATACTGAAAGTGCTACATTTCTCTAGCTGTTGCATCTTCTCTGTTCTTTCCACAGGGGTGGGAGTGTGTTCTATCTTAGTCTTTTTCCAGATGGAATGTTTCATTAACATATATATATTTTTATAGAACATTGATTGGACATTCCCTTTATTTTGGACTGTGTTACTTTGTTTTTTGGGTCACTACTATACCACATATCACTCTCTTAAGAGCATAGCCTTCCCTCAGTTCACGTTACCATAAAAGTGAAGGAGCTATATCTCCTAACTAGGCCTTTTTTATTTACCAGCCGGGTGGATATCTCAGGGGGAATGTGCTCGCCTTGGAAGCAAGACAACGCAGAGCAACGCAGTTTCGATCCCCGGGTTCCGGCTTGAAACCTCTAGGTAAAAGACGCCTTACAAATAACCAATTACAATTACCTTTATGATTGTGTTGGCTCTTGGTTTGTAGAAGTGTGAGGGCTGAGTAGGCACTTTAGCTACTACTCATCGATGTGTCCCTGCAGGGAAGAAGTCAATTTGTCACACATTCACAACAGTTTCACCACTGATGCTGTATTTGTTTAATGGTTTCTCCAGTCATATACTGAACAGTGCCTCTACTAATGAGACATTCAAGCTTGCAACAGTTTCTCCTTTGGCTATTTTTTCTGCCTCCTCCTCAGACCAAACCCATGTATAGTTGGTTGATTTTCCCAGTTAGAAACTCCATGTTTTGCCTTTTGAAGGGTTGTTCTGTCTCTGCCCT
Source organism: Ambystoma mexicanum (assembly GCF_040938575.1). Classification (NCBI taxonomy): domain Eukaryota; kingdom Metazoa; phylum Chordata; class Amphibia; order Caudata; family Ambystomatidae; genus Ambystoma; species Ambystoma mexicanum. Next base: position 499,038,893 of record NC_090940.1, on the reverse strand, counting down.
ACTTTGGTGGACATTTTGGTTGCTGGACTGTTGATCCTTTAGCTACGTTGTTGATCTCTATTTTCCAAGCTGTCTCCCCTTTACATTTCCCATCTGTGCTTCTACCTAACATTTATGTGGAACATCTAGGGGTTCTTCGAAACTATGTGATCACCGCGCCACCCATAATGTTGACAATTAAATTGTTGACTCTCATTATGGCGTGGCACAGTGATCACATAGATCACTGTGCCCTGCATTCTGATAACCGCATCCCCCCATTACCCACTTACCTGTTCGGCAGCACACCGTGAAGTGTGCCTCCATCTCTCCTCCGACCCTGCAGCCTCAGTTCTCACCCACTAATGTGGATCTGAATTGGCGTTGCAGGGTCCTTTTTATTTTATATGTATTTATGTATTTATTTAATTAATTGTCCCCGGCTATCATCTAATGGAAGCAGGGGACACCCCTGCAACCCCCGACCCCCACTACACTGAGAAAGGGTAGCAGGGACAGGGACACCCCCACTCCCATTAGTCAGTGTGGTGGGGGGTCAGCATTTGATTACCACTCAAAGGCGCAGTAATGAACAAGTCAGATTTTTGGGGCTACATTTTGTTATTATTCTGGTACTTCTAGCCTCTTTTCTCTAGTGTTTCTCCAACTTCTGAGATACTGGCTTTGTAGATAGCACCCAATCCTCTGCTTGTGCGGGCAGCCAGCCTCCTACTTAAGGCACAAGAAAGGGATCTTTATCATCCAAGCCGATCCCCAGAAGTTTCCCTATGTCATAGACTGTGCCAATCGTAGATAGTAGTTCAAGGCAAATGAACTGTCTATAGTGTTACAGTAGCTTCAGAACTCTCCATCCTCCCTCCAATCCCCTCTCTACTTTTTTCTGTACACATCTTATAGGTTTCACTAGGGATGGCTTGTCCATAATGGGTGAAAGGGTGCTGACCCACCAAATCCCTCGCCCCTCATAGAGGAGCCTCGCAAGCTCAGGAACGTTGAGGGAGCTCTTGTGGGCTGGCTTGAACTGTATAAGGGGAGCACAGTTTCTCTTTCACAGTTGTGTTCCCAGCCACTCATGTCCAATGGGCCATGCAAGGACAGAGCGGTTTGCTTCCATAAGCTCTCCAGAGCCCATTGGGGATGTTAGCTGGGGAAGAGCAAGTTTGTATGTGCAAGTGGGAAGCTGCTGCTCTTCCACGCACATACAAACTGAGAGGAGCGCTGGGTCATCAGCGCTGGCTCCTACATACATGAGCAGAAATGAAGAAGTGCTCCATGTTTCCTGGTTTCTGTTCTTGTGCACAGGAACCAGAGGGATTTCTGAAGGCCACAGCAGTGAGTGTATAGTCTATGGATACCTTCGTGAATGACTGAGTGCATTCTGTGTGTGAATTTGTTGTGAGAATGTGTGTGTTTTGTTTGTGCTGGGCCAGGGAGTGGGCGGGTGTGCAGGGGTTGGTGGGGGCATGCAACAACACAAGTATTACTTATGGTTGATAAAAGAAAGGGTGATGTGTTATTACGTGGTCAGACTGGCATTTTGTGGCAGCTAGCCTAGTCCCTTTCTTTCTTTTCATGACTGTTTTTCTGGGCATCTATGACAAACCAACCTCGGTATGTGCTATTGCTTGGCTAGAGTGGCCTTTCTGTGTTGGCTGTATAGCATTTATATGCTGTGGAAAAACTTTTTTTTACTGGGCATCTATGAAAAACCAAGGCTGGTATGTGTTACTTGGCTAGGCTGGCATTTTGGCACTCGCTTTGGAAGCAAGACGACGCGGAGCAACACAGGTTCAATCCCCGGATCCACGCTTAGGAACCTCTGGGTATTACGCACCTTCTAAAAAAAAAAAAAAGCCAAGCCCTTTCTTACTATGTCATGTTGTTTTTTAAAAAAAAATGTATTCTGGGCATCTATGATAAAACAAGCTTCATGACTTTTGTAAACTGGGCTACACTGCGTAGCCAGTTAGGACATGTCTTCTTATTGTGTCTTGACATTTCTAAAGGCAAAGCAAATAGGAATATGTTCTTTTTTGGTGATTCTGCCATATTTTGGCAGAGCCATTGTGGACATGTTTTCTTAAAGTATCAATACTGCCATTGTGTGAAAAGCAAACATGGGTATGTTCTTATGAAGGAGTTCTGGCATATATTGCTGCAGCCAGTATGGAAATGTAAAGGCACAGCCAGTGTGAACATAATTTTATAGTGGCATATATTGTGGGCGAAACCATCATGAAAATGTGTTTGGAAATGCTCCTGTGTACCTTTAGTTACTTGCAGCTATTGCACTTTTGGATTGGAGTTAACCCCCAAATCAATTTCAAACTGTTTGGCTTTTTACCCAGTTTTTCACAGAAAGTCTGCTGAATAATGCACCCTGTTAATCCAATATCAAAAAAATATCGTCGGTTGAAAACACCCCAGAGAGATTCTACGTTGGTTTGGGCTCCCTTGCTATACGTGGTCACTCGGGCATATTTGTGGGAAAAATGTACACCCCTCCAATTAGGAAAATCACTAGCCTCCACTGGGTCTCACAGGGGACCATGGTTGTGTCACCAGAAAATTGAAAGAAAAGACTTATTAGAGCCCGTAAACAGGGCCACATCATTACATTACATCCATAAATATAATATGCACAGAATATAAGTGAATGACAAAGAATCTGAATGAATTAGCATAAATCCCCCAGTCAAGACACAACCCTGAACCACGTACGCCCTCATGCGCACACACACGCACACACACACACACACAGAAACACACACAAACACACACAAACTTTGAGGAAAACACACTCACACACAAGCTGAAACAGAATAAAAAGGAGGAAGTCAGTGGAAAAATAAATGTTTAATACAGTTACGTTTTTAATACCTGAACAATTGAAATTTACAAATGTTGAGAATGCAAATATTAAGGTCACAGCAAACACTTAGAAGAAAGTAAATATTTCTCAAACATAAACATACTCCTTTAACAGGGCACATTAAACGTTATCTCGTGATACAATACTATTTCACAACACTAACTTTACATGTTAGATAGTGTTAGTAACCCAAGGGTATCCCCCCATTTAGGCTCTGAGAATGCTCTATTCAGGTGACCAGGGGAGGGCCATGGCTTTTGGATCCCAACCCTGGTGGTGGATAAGCAAGGGAGGATCACCTGTCTCAGGAGAATACCCTAAGGGAGATGCAGTATTCCAGTGGGACAATAGATAGAGAAATCCCAGAAGCCTTTGTGGGTTATGCAGGCCCCATTATCCCCAACCCAAGAAAGAGACAATCAGATTGTCCCAGAGCAACCCTAGGGAAAAGAGGAACAGGGTGAGACAAAAACAAAGTCTCAATTCCAACGTCTCCTTTCATTTTTCCCCTTAAAATCATAGGAGGGGTCATAAAGGCCAGTGTTCGAATATCCGAGGGAGTAACATAGGGAATAAATTAACACAGATGGATTCATCTCTTGCTTAAGAAAGTAGGGCCAAGGGATCTTCCCCTAGCCTTTACCAATTGCCTTGTAATAACCTAACCCACCAATGCCAAGTCCCATCCCCCACTCCCCATTTCCACTAAATACTGAGACGAGGAGGCGGCAACTAGGATCAGCAAAGATTACCCGTAGGAATAACATGGGGAAAGTAAGGGAAACCTACCATTGAAAGAACTCAAGTTGTCCCACTAATAGAGTCAGGCAGGGTCAGGCATTCAATAGTGGCCATTCACACCTGACTCCACTTGACTGGTCTTTTCACTAAAAAAGGTGTAGTCTGTCACAAAGTTATGAGTGAGTGGGAGAGCCAGCAGGAAAACGAGTTGGGAGGAGAGCCATAACATCAGAGTTACCCAGGACCAGATACCAGGGAGTGGTAAACTGAGATGGTGAGGAACTGCTATGCATAAGGGCACAAGGTTGGCGAGTGAGCTGTGTCTCCAGGGAGCCAAGAAGGGTCCTTATGCTGGGGCTGAGAGATGTGCTGCTGCCCCACAGAACCTGCTATCGTTAATGCTCATTCCCGTTGGCTGGTGAGACAGCCCAGGATTGTCTCAGTTGCAGGTGGTGATACCCTCACCACGGAACGAAGAGCTAGAGTAAAGCCGCGGCGCAGAAGTCAGCCCAGTGAGTCAGAAAAATGTACCAAGCCGGGTTGCGATGGGCGGGATACAAGGTAATGCCGCAAAAGCTTAGAAGGAGGACTGCGTTTGAATGGGTTTTCGTTGAAGCTAACAAGAATTCTTCAAACAAAGATGCAACTAACGAGCGTAACAGCGAGACACACATCTGTGTGTTGGACTATGACATGAAATGAATGAAAGAGTGCTAGAAGCCCATGAAAGAAGTGCAAGAGGCACTAAGAAAAGGACCGCACAAAGAGGGTGCAAGTGCCCAGAAAGGGGCCAGAAGACCATGGAAAAGGGGGTGTAAGAGGCACAAAAAGAAAGGACAGTATAAAAAGGGTTCAAGGGACCCGAAAAGCAATAACTAAGTGCAAGAGTCTGCAAAAGCTTGAAAGAAGCATGCAAGAGGCACAAACAAGATAAGGTCTAAAGTTCTGTGCAAGTGTGTACAGAAAAGTTGAAGGAGCATAGGAAAATGGTGCAAGAAACACCTGAGGATAAAGAGTGCCAAAGGAAGAGAAAATAAGGGTCAGAGTGGTCACGCTGAGGTAAAGAGCGTAGCATTTTTGAAAGCCTCTGATTCTACCCCATAAGAGGATGACCTGCAGGAAAATGTTTTCATGAGAAAAGGCACATCTGATTGGCCTATTGAGAAAAATAGACTTTGTGTTTTGCATTGTAATCTGAAAATGAATAAGTTAAAGCTTGGGGAAGGGAACCCCAAGGAACTCAAGGACATTGGAGGTATTTGAATTCAATGTCACTGTAGGGGCCCTGTGGAGAAGGTTGTATGAACAGCCTGGGTGAGTGAACCCCTCTTTGTGACATTGACCAAAGAGCACCTGGCGAGAAGACCACTTGAAAGCAACTCTGGTTTCACCGTTTTTGTTGAACCACTATTTTTCCTTTCCAAAGAACTTCCTATCACATTTTAGTACACCGTGAAGATAAATACATGAAATTTAGTATAACTAGCTGCTCCCTGCAAAAAAAGACATTCGTTGATTAATAATATCAGCATCCTATCCTCATTTATTTGTCAGAAGGCAGAGGCATTTTCGGATTCCATACCAAAAAAGGTCAATCGCTGACCTTCTTCAGTGCCTTCGGAAACCGTTTCTAGTATCAACACGATTTACATTTTCGAGAAGAAATAAGCAGATTCACACAAAGAAGCAGGCATGAAACAGGGTAATACATCAGCACGAGATCTGTGACCAGCCTGGGACCACGAAGAGACCCCTCTGGACCCGTCATCCGCCTGCCTTCCCCATCTTAGGGAGAACCCCTCGCACTGGCCTAATTATGTTTCCAAATTCATGTCTGAAGCCACATGCTGCCTCCTGGGATTAGGCCCAGTGTGTTTTGCAAATTGAAAATAAGATAACTGTTAGGAACATGTACTTGGTGGTATGATTACAGCAGCAGACAATGGTAAAACATTCATTTACATCTAGTGTAATGGAGAAGCGGGGCGTGGGATCGTCTTCACTTTGGGATAAAAAAAGGCAGTTCTCGAGAGGTGATATTCTCAATAGGTAGATGTAGGACAAAAGACGTGCTGTGTGCATTAAGAGAAGCGAATATCTCGCAGCAGGTGGTTAAGTGGAGACAGCCTGATAGAGGTTTGATTAGGGGGGAGGGTGTAGTGTTCCATAACAATATTATTATCTTGATGTATACTGCCTCGTACGCGACTCCTGCTTCGAAGTGCTTTTATAACACAGCGGCTGCTCACTGATTACATACATGGGCGATGCGCAAGGTATCTACTTCAGAAGGATGAAAGGATGACTCAGCCGTGCTTTGAGCGGAACCGGTGACTTCAGGGCACCCACCTTCCTCTCTGTGGCAAGATGCGAAATCACAGGAGTCAGGAATCCCAATGGACAACATGTTGCCCGTGTTTGCATGGGAGGGCAGTTTGCATAGAAAACCAGGCACATATTTAAGTTGGAATCTTGAAAGTGGTTTCATTATTTAAATGATAACAAAATGAAATCACACCATACATACACGTTGACATAAAATAAAAACTCTGTGAAAGAAGATAACATTGTCACAATAATATCTTAACAAGCAAGAATGTTTTCACTGTTTAATGTCAATTACACAAATAAACCAGAGCCCGTAGAAAAGGCCTCCCTCGGTGCCTTTTAATGAAAGAAAGTAACTTTGCCCGGCGCAGGGGATCTGATCTGTAATCTTTTCCTGGGAGTCTGCGGTCTAAGTGCTTGAAAGCACCTTCTTCCTGTTGCCAGCAGATATTTTGCAATGAATGGCGATTCATTATAGATAACCCTTTTCTGATTAATTTTGTTTTGACACTGGCATAAGGATGCAAGCACCCCAGACAGACACTCCAGCGCTATTTTTAGCTTGTGTCTGGCGAGGCCTGTATGCAGAATCGAGCCTGAACTGGGGAACTTTCAATTGCTGATTGCCATCAAGGTTTTGTTTGATGCATAGGGAATGCCTTTTCCATCATAAAAAATACACGTGGTTGTGTCTGTGGAATTTGAATACAGATTTCGCTTTCTGACTTTTGCATGTAGCTTATGCTGTTAGGGAAATTAGTCCAAGCTAAGAAACTATGGTCAAGACTTGGCCTGTGGCCAGGCTCTGCAGCTGTGCCCCACAGGCATTCTGGCATGAGCCTAATGTCTGGGGCAGGGTCGGACTGGGACATGAAAAGTTGGCCCACCGTTGCAAATGGTAATTCATTCCTTTTGTGACAGTTTGAGTAGTACCCAAGGGGGAGTTTTTGATAAAATGTGATGCAAATTGTGCACTTTAAAGAATATTTATTCAGTAACACTGGTCAAAACTATTAGCCGCAGGGTGAAATAACTTATCTAACTGGCCCACATGGGCCAAAAAGTGGCACACTTTGACCAAGACATCTGGCCCAGACTAGCATTTTGTGTTTTTTGGTTTGGGCATTGCCTTATTGCCCGAAAGGCCAGTACGAGCCTGGTCTGCGGGCACTTCCCACCTCCTTGTAGGAGTGGCATGCAGCCATGCCTATGCGGAGCACGTCTGGGTGCACTACAGCCAATGTCTTTATGCGCTAAACTGGTCACTCCTAACCTAGGACTTGTTGGACAGAGGGGGGCATTTGGCACTGCAAAGGAGATTCTAGACCATTGATGGGCGAATTGGAGAGTGGGGGTCACTTGCGATCTGACGTGTACGTGTGTCAAGTACACGTAACATACAAGTCAAATATATGCATTACATGACTTGTGTGCAATGGGTGTGAATAGCATATTGCAGTCATGATACATACCTCCTTTGCCTCTCTGTGCCAAGAGGTGCTTCCCTGGTGACCAAGACTGGAAGATGAAACAAGCAAGGCCTGGTTCTGACCATACCATTGCAATGGCAAGCTCGAGTCCTGGACCGGTAGGTAGGTACTGGGGCCCATGAAGGTCCACAGCACACTTGTCTCCATGGCTCTGGATGTTGCACTTGCTCCTGCAGTTATACAAGCCACTATCTGGGGATTTGAAATGAACACATCTGAAGTGACCAACCGACAGAGAGGTAGATAGACTTGTACATCACAGGATCAACCCCCAGGTGAGAGCTGGGATCCACAGAGAGAAGCTTCCTGCAAGGAATCAAAGCAGCAGGCAGGGCTTCCATTCCATGCGTGCTGTAAAGCACCACAACAAAGTATGCTCACCGTCACAGTGAACACGCAGTGGTGGGCAAGTGTGTTACGTTATGAAGAGGCATTTAATACACCTCGAGGGAAAATCTACGCAACTGCCATGAAAAGCACATGAAACAAGGGAGGAGGCAGGAGATGGGAAGAAAAAGAAACTCCTGCATCCCTCCACAGGAATAATTGTGGACACAACACTAGGAGGGACAGAGCTCAGCCCAAGGTAGGGCTATTGCTGTCAGCAACTCCATCTGAAGAAATAGTGGGAAACAGGAGTGCTAAGAGTGTCTCCTTGAACATAAAGGGGGCACTAATGTCAGGGAGAGCAAAGTAGATGAAAGTTGAGACAGGCTGATTGGCTTTCCAATCAGGTAGATATATCAGAAGAAGACAAAACATTGGCAAAGGCTTATTGAGAACAGTTCCTGGAATGAAGCCTCTGTCACAGGATATAGCATGTACTGTTCAGGAGGCTGATCTTCACCCAAATAAAGTAATGAGGGGACAGCTTCCCCTCTGTGTATGAACACTCCACCAATAGATCTGCACACTGGGCAGTGGGTACTGATGCTCATTCATTTTTTTAATACATATATTACATGGCCTGCTGTAGCGGCCATGTAGTTATGGTTAAGTTGCTAAACCCATAGGAAGAGCACTTTTCGAGCGGCTTATAAATTTGCCCCCCCCGGACGAATCCTCACCAAACTTTGTATATGGCCCACTCTGATTTTATTTGCAAAGTTTGGTGAGGTTTGGTCTGGGTGGGCAAAGTTATAGGAGGGGTCCCAAAATTTCTTTTTTTCCCATAGACTGAATGGAGAAAACATTTCTGTTGCGCCTAAAGGCCAAATCACTGGACGGATTTTCACCAAATTTGTGGCAGGAGCAGCAGCTTGGTCCCAAAACCGTGCTTTTGTAAATTTGTTGAAAATCCATCCAGTAGTTTTTTTTTAAACGACCAAAAAGTAGCTCTAAAAAAATGTGTGATATCTATGTTCGCTCTGCGGACACACTTCCCTGTTCTTTCCGCGGACAGGACACTGATTGGTTAATCGGCTTGTGTCATGTCCGCGGATACGTGACATGTTCACTGATTGGTTGGAGTGAAGTTGAGTTGAGTCAGATTTTTGGAAACGCCCGCCATCTTGCAATCGCGGACAGCTACCGGTGTCCGGCGAACATCGCAGTAAAAACATATAAAAAACACAACATTGCACTTGTCAAACTTATCAAATAATCTCTGGGGAGGTGAGGGGTGATAAGGATGGGATGGAATAATGCTGCAAGAAGCAAAAAAAAAACAGGTGTTTTTCACTGCGAAAGTCCGCAAACAGTTTGGATGTTTGCAGATAGTCCTGTGAAGTTCGCGGTCACCTCTGCATCATAGGGTTGGTGAAAAGCAGTTCTTGGATGGCTTATAACTTTGGCGCCACTTAATGAAACTGCATGAAATGTTGCAATTATATTCTTGACCTGATCCCAAATACATTTGCAAAGTTTGGTGGGATTCTGTCAAGAGGGGTTAAAATTAGAGGGGGGTCTCAAAATAATGTAAAGGCTTATAAATGAGGTGCCATTTGACTGATCTACACTTAATTTGGCAAACTGATAATAGTTTTAGCTATACATGTTTTTGCGAAGTTTGGTGAGATTTTGTCAAGAGGTAGCAAAATTAGGGGGGTACCAAAATAATGTACAAGCTTATAAATGAGGTGCCATTTGACTGATCTACACTTAATTTGGCAAACTGATAATAGTTCTAGATGTAAAGGATTTTGGGAAGTTTGGTGGGATTTTCTCAAGAGGGGGCAGAATTAGAGGGGGGAGTACCAAAATATTGTAAAGGCTTATAAATGTGGTGCCATTTGACAAATCTACACAAAGGTTTGCAAAAAGATTATAGATCTAGACATAAACGTTTTCGTAAAGTCTGAATGGATTTTGTCAAGCGGGGGCTAAGCTATATGACGATTGTATGTGCATACATTTGACACTTTTGAAAAAATAAAACATGGGTGGATTTCCAGCAAACTTGTGTAAGGAGCATTGAGAAGGACCTGAAATCATGGTTTTGCAAACGTGTCTGTGTTTTATTTTTTGACAAGTGTCATAATCTAGGTACACAAAATAGTGATATACCTTTGGTGACTGGGCAGTGGCCACATTGTGTGGGTCATGGAATAAGGTCATAATCCGGACAATCTGGCTACTGGCCATGACCATGAGGGACAAACCATGGGGTTAAAGTGGCCATGTCCATTTGGGACTGGCTTTGTGGTAAAGTTATTCGAAATTGGGATATATTTGAAAAGGAAGATACATTTGCTTGTGGTAATATGGTCATAGAGTTCTCTTTTTGCCTTCTGCAGGCTGCCATGGAAAGCGATGAGGGAACCCCGCCTTCCCTTTCCATGGTGGCCATCTTGGAAAAGGTGTAGGAAGAAAAATCCTTTTTTTTTAGCACCCCGGATTCCCGCTTTGGGAACCTAGTGTGCTAAATGCCTTCATCCCCCATTACAGGGGTTGGAATTGGGGGATAATGGTCCAGAGACCTTGTTATCCACCCTTGCTTCGCTTGGGCTTATAACTTGGGCTGCCGGGCCGGTATCCACCGTTCCAGTCCCAGGAACGGAGGATGAACGCCACAATATTTCCATTAGCTTAATACAAAATGCAAATGGAAATGTTAGAAAATCTTATTGAGTCTATGTTCTTTACTGAGAAATATAAAGTAGATGGAGTCTATACTTTTTTTTGTTCTAATTTTTAACTGTGAAAGGTGGTTCCTAAAGGAACATTTCTTTAGTTGTTTTTGGATGTATTTTTTCTTTTTGTCAGGAGAGCTAAGAACGAAAGGTGGGGAGGGAAATGAGGGAAGAGGCACCAAACACCAATATGGAGAGGTAGGTGGACAGGGAAAAATGTTGTGCATGTGTCATTTCTAAGGTAGAGGGCAGTGTTTCTCATGCTCCTTGATTGCAGCAGAGGTGGTCGCTCTTGGGGCAGAGGAATGGCATTATCTGATGCCGTTTTAAGATAAATAGCAGTTTTGCTAAAAGTATGTACGGTGTACTAGATAGTTAATGGATAATGAGTAGGAATAGGTGTTGGAGCTGTGCAATGGAAAGTTGAAAGTTCCTAGATCAGTAGAAAATGCACTTCCGAACTGCCCGCGAAGCACAGATCTTATTGTGAAGTGTGGACGGGTACTCGGACACGTCATCATGCCGCGTGACAGCGTATGGTCATGTGGCACTGTCTGAAAGGTCCGCAATGAAGTCAGATGTTCCTAGACGTCTAAGGATGCAAAACTAGTTGAATTAGTTGCAAAAAGTGTATATAAGTGTTGAAAATTATTCTAGAAGGTGGGAAATGGCAGAATTTTAAGTTGACACTTTGTAAATTGGATACAAATATTGCTATATTGGGTAAGTATGATATTATTAAATTGTAGGAAAATAGCATGCACTGGTAAAAACCCATGGAATTCACTGAAAAAACTTTGTTAAAGAGACATTATGGTTAAGTTGGACTAATAAAAACCTATCAAAATCAATGGACAAACTTTGTTAAAGGGACATTATGGTTAAATTGCACTATTAAAAACCTGTGACATTCATTGAAAAAACATTGTTAAAGGGACGTTATGGTTAAGTTGGACTAATAAAAATCTATGAAATTCAATGAGAAACCTTTGTTAAAGGGACGTTATGGTTATCAATGACATTTGTTATGTCATCTTTGATGTCCTGGGTGTTAGTCTTAGCAGTGCACGGTGGTGTCGCGAGTTATGGTTGCTTAGCTTACCATAACTGGCAAATTTATGGGGTTTATCGGTTTTACTTGTAACCACAATGTCCCTTTAACAAAGGTTTTTCATAGGATATGTATATATATGTATATATATATATATATATTTGCAAGGAAAAATCTTAAGTTGCAGGGATGTTAAGGTGAGAACGTAATGCAACAAAACCCCTGAAATTCAGCTAAAGCCACCTTAACTTTGCACCCCCTGTTGTGCAGCCTATGACCACAATGATGACATTACAGATCACATCACTGATGACATCACTAATTACATGTTGCATGAGAACACTGATGGTATTACAAATCACATGTTGTGAAATGTCCAGATTCAATGAATGCCCCCTCATGTAAAATAATTGCACACGTTTTAAACGTTTTCTTACTAACAGAAACCTATTTACAAAATTCATTATTGACGTGTTAATTTTCCTACCATCTACATTGTATCTTTGAAACATAATCAATACATTCTTGTTGAAAACTAGATTTTGCAGTGTTTATTGTAAATTACAACCACAGTCACTGTATTGCTTGTTAAGGAATGCTTTAGTTACAAGATCAGAACATTTTACACTTTTCTGTTCAGGCAGATGCAGATACAGAAATCTTTCACAAAGATCTGGAATTGAATACCCTTCCTTACATTTTCAAAAAACATTTGCTTCCACTCTTAACTAATTCCAGCATACTTATCTTTATTAACAGTTTATTTCACTAATATCTAAAAGACATTCATTAAACATTATTAACAATTCTCATGTGTATTTTGAGACAATTGTTCATTTCCACTTGCAACAGCTACTACATTTCGGATTGATATTGCCAAATGTAAACTGTGTGGATTTTCATCTGCAGACATTTTAAGAAATGAAAGTTCAACACATAGCTGTTTCTCTGCTGTTGAAACTTTGTCTTGCTTCAATGGAATCATTTGAAACAACATAAACAAAGATGCATACAATAGCATTCATCTCCTGTTTCATTACTAAAGCTGCAATGACAGTATGTTACAGTTGAACGACTCTCCAACTCCATTAAATTATGTTGTTTTTCACTCTTAGAAGAACTGATTTCATTTGAATGTGCTTTCACTGACTCCTTATGGTTCCCGGGTTAACTGCTAAACAGAGACAGGTATAAGGTTCAGGTGAGGAGCATACAGTAAATGCAACCTATTACATTCTTGAATGCAAGAAACGTCAGCTGTCACTTTGCTTTCATCAAAGTTTATTAAAAATAAACCTTTTTTTCACACGTAACGTAGCTACATATGACATTCCTTCTTTAAATACTGTATGACCAATGGCAATAAGTGCTGCTTCCAACGTCAACCCTTGTGATTTATTTATAGTTATTGCATAAGCGGAGCACAATGGAAACTGTGCTCTTTTCACAACGGTATGTTTACAAAGCATGAAATGTGCAGAGCTCCAAGAAATCAAATGAGTTCCTTCAACACAATCAAACTTAACTTCAACACGTTCAATAGTTGTACTGCAGGAAAAGTTTGAAATGCAATTACTCTTCCCATTGCTTCATTGACTAAACCAATTTCTACATTCAAATTCTTCAACATTACTTGTGCATTAATGCACAGTTTTAAAACTCCTTCCAGACCTGCAGTTATAGAAATGTAATTCTATATTTGACCTAATTGAGCTGTTGCTATCTTTGCCAACTCTAAAGGCATCACATGACCATCTAAAACATCACATGATTCTATCTCTACAATATTTTGTTTCTCTGACAGTACCATTGTAGAGTTAAACCTGTTACACTGTGCAAGTGTGCACATCAAAGTAAAACAAACTTTTTTTGCTTTCCTTAAGAATCAATATGACATCAAACTGAGTGCAATCTACTTGAAACATGTTAGAAATCTTCCCTTTAAGACTGCTTTCACATTTTCCTTGAAAACACCTATACAAATCTTGTTAAGCATTTCTACATACTTTACGTCTCCAGATTGCCTCATATTAATGGTAAGATCTTGGAATTCAAAACAGTTCCAAAGGTTCAACAGCCCAATACTCCTATACGTTTTTGAGCATCCTTAGATTGCAGCATTCTAAAAACTGGTTGACCTTTCACAGGAGTTAATTGTAACAAGTCTCCAAAAACAAGTACATGTTTACCTCCAGACAAAATGTTGTAGTCAGTCTTCAAAACCTCTTGAATTTGCAAGTGAATGAAAGCTAGCATCAAGTTAGACACCATACTTACTTCATCTACAATCAAGGTATTTAATGTTCTAATAACTTTTCCTACTTCTTGTGCAGCACTTGATCTAAGGTTCCTATATTCTAGTGTGTTGTCATGCTCCACTGGTAACATTAACAAGCAATGTATAGTAACACCTCCTACATTAAATGCTGCTAACCCTGTTGGAGAAGTTACAATACATGACAAAGAGGAATCTGTTAGATTTTGGGTGATAGCTCTTATTGCATTACTTAAAAAAGGTTTACCTGTTTCTGCATGTCCACTAACATACAACAAAACAGGTTTGTATTGCACACAAGAGCATTCACGCTTGTCATGCAGTAAACCATGTAAGAAACTATCTTTAATTTTATTATAAACTTATTTCAGCTCTATATTAAGTGTACTAACAATTTCATCACAATTCACATCTGCAGCTTTACTTTGTTCCATTGCAATTTCTACTTCATCCATAGCAAGCTCAATATCAGAATTGGCTCACCAAGAACATTTTGACTTCCTGATGCAGATTCTTGACTGCGCTGAGGAGTCTTTTTTGCCAATTCAGCTGGCAACGGTTCTTCTTGATGTAGTTCTTTCTCCAGTAAGTTCAAATACTGCTCAGATTTTGAATATGTAATTAAGTATTTTTTTAGCAAAAAATTATTTTTCAAAAGTTTTAAAACTTCCAAGTAAATCACTCTCTGCACGCCATTTTGACTGCAAAATACAAAAATAAAAATTCCATGTGGTTAATGAGACTTCCCTTTTCATGTCTCACTAGACAACCACTACATCCAAGTACTGTAACCCGTCCTCTGTCACCGTTTGCTTCAATATTTTGATATGAGTAGTGTTGTGCTACTTCATATAAACAAAGATCCTCCACAATTCAGATCGATTTGGATATTTATTAATCAAGTTGTTTTTCAAAATCTCTGTACTGTCAGGTGCTGATTCAGCTAACTGCTCAATATCAGCCAAAGGCTTCAATACCCGATTGCTAGTATTAGCCGGTCCAAGACTTAACCAAACTACATGAATTCTACATCCATCCAGAGGCAAACTAGTTAGCCGATCTCCAGCTTCATATCTACCACACCCTCTATGTGAAAGCATCTTCAAACCAAAGCTTAAAAGTTTCTGACTGAGACTTTTATCTGACAATAAATATAAATCTGCCCATTTTTCAGTTGCATTGCTCTGTTCTGCTTTTGTCATGTATGCTGTCACATAGCGAGCAACAACTGTTGAATTATCAGTAATAAACTGTACATCAGTATTTGCACTCCATAGCTGAACAATGACAGCATTGTAATCATTAACATATTAGCATTCCTTATTTCTTTTTAAATGATAGGTATTTCTCAGAGACTTACCAGTAACATGGTCTCGAACATATGACATTAAACTATTCACTCGAGCAACTAGTGTCACAAGCCTTGGAAAGCCACATCTGCACTGAGTTTAGTACTTGTCATTAGGTTTGTATTTTCTTTGACAATACTTTCCACATTAATGCCTTTGAAACCTTCCCACCTTGTTCCTTAGATCAGCATTCACATGCTGAGCTGGAATAGAACAAGTAAAATATTTTTCAATTAACTCCATCACACCGCCATCACTTTCCTTACCAAACTGAGGAGCATCTTTTATCCAAAACAGCATATGTATAAATGGAGCCCGACATCCCTGGTACTATTCCCTCCAAAATAAATGTTCTATGGGGCCTAGTCGGCCATTTTCTTTATTATATATAAAGTGTAACATCTGTTAAAAATCTGTGGTCCATAGAACACAATTCTCTCATTGTCATATGTTCTGTGTTGTCTTTCTCTGCATTACTTTCCAGAATCTACTCTGCAAGATCATCCCAACCATACTGAGCGTAACTTAAAGTCACAAACCAGGTTGGAAATCCCAAGTTTCTGATTATGCATTTAACCTCGGAATGTCTTCTATACAAATATCCTTTAGCTCCTCTCATTGTAGCATGAATATTCGTAAGTTTGCCCTCTAAAACTTGCTGCCAAATCCTCTTATCTTTAGTGGCAACACCATTTACTAAAACAAACAAAGAATCTGCAATGTCATACTTCACACCTAGAGTATTAACATGTTCTTCCAAATACAGTGGTAAATACACAACCTCGCCTCTCACACCTTGCACCAATGACTTCTTAGGCAGATTTGACATCTTTGTTTGCAGTCTAACAATAACTAGAAAAGGATGAACAGTTTGCAATACAAACACTTCAAATATGTTCAATTTTTGAAGCACAAGAGGGATATCAGGCACTACCATATCGTTTAAGACACCTCTTGGCAGAATATGTGTTTGATTATAAAATCCAACACAGTGTCTACAAACAAAGAGCCTCACTTGTGTCAAATCTTTCTTCTACAAACACAAACAGATAAAGTTAATTCCAAACATCTTCTACAGTGTGTTTAATTTTGTTCTCAACATACATTAGTTGCACATGAGACTTATAAAATGCACCTCAACACAAACAATGCCAGGTCTTTCAGTTGAAGACAACTCAAACATTGCAATTCTTCTTTTATACTGTTGAAAAATCTGATCCATTGAAAGCACAGGATCATCATTTCCACTTCCTGTAAGTGTTTCATCTACATATACGCATACTGTTTTAAATGTATTACATTTATCATTTGCATTGTAGAAACTAAACTTTCTACAGTTCCACTCAAATGTATTTGATTTAAAACTGCAAGAGACATACTTGGTGTTTTGCACTCATAGTTTAACTAAAAGGTATCTCATTTTGGTATGATATGCAGTCAGCATCCGTAAATGATCAAACTGACTCTTACATCTACTTTTATCAAGACAAGCTAAAGGGTGACCCAAAAATCCTATTTTTTCATGAACTTCACAGTCATCTATTCTTTGTAGCATCTTGATTTGTCTTTGAATATTGTCATTTGTGTGCAATTCTTGCAAAATCTCTTTAAAACTGCATGTCCATACCTCACAATCCTTCTTTCATTCATTTTTGACTGACCTACAATTGTAATTGTTATTGTAATTGGTTATTTATAACACACTTAATATCAGAGGTTTCTCAGGACCCGGGGATCGAACCTGTGTTGCTCCACGTCGTCTTGCTGCCAAAGCGAGCGTGTTGCACCTGAGCTATCCTTCCTCCCATTTCCGTATTATTACACTGTATGATTTCTTCCTTTTTAGAAATCACACCATTTCGGACTTAATAACAAAGTCCACTCTCATCAATGGCTAGGGGAACATTCTTTCCTTGAATGTAACTCTCCTCACTAAAAAATCTTTCAGTATGAGAAGTGTGTTTTCACTCTTCACCAAAGATGTCACAAATGTTGTCACGTGTAAGCACATGAACTGTTTGTATATTTGTATAGAATGGTGTAGTCACCTTAAGCAATTTCTTAAGTTTATTTAATATGAAAATGAACAATTTTCTTTTCATATCAAAAGCTTTCTTAATAATTACTTCTACTTTTTTCATTTGCAAAAAACGTTTTACCACATATCTAGATTTTGGTTTCACGCTTCTACAAAGATTGGTAAAAACACTGGAGTGATACATTCTCCCATATATATATCCTTATTACTCTGTTTCAAATTGATAGCACATTCACTACCTTTTTTTCTAAAAATCTTTCTTTTTACTAGCTTTTAACACATTTGATTTTTTTTTCTTTTTGTACTTTCAATAAAAAGATTATGGGTTCCAGCAAAACTTTGTGTTGGCATATCTCTTATTTCAACTTTAACATTTCTAAAACTATCCTCCAAACTAGAAATTTTGCTTTATCTATAGGATTTGTATCTACAGATTTGAAAACACTACTTTCAAAAAAACTATACTGTTTAACTCTACTTCCCTGCAGATGCCCCTTTCTTATAGCTCGTTGTTGTTCTTTTCCTGAAGGCATCTTACAAAAAAAGCTGTATATGAAAAAAATTGAAATGATTAAGTTCACACATTCCTTTCTTTATATTTTCAATATAAAATATATGTTTCAAGCCCAGGCTAACTGGTGGAGATACACTTTAAGACCCCGCCAACCCAGGATTTCTAAGCCCAAGTGATACAAGACACTCACTCAAAGATGCAGAAAAGAAAACCCTGTATCTGCCCATCAGCACAATTGTAATAGTTATTTGCACCCTGGGATTTGTCGTGTGTGCATATATATATTTTTTTTATTCCTGAGAAAATATATTCTAAAGTGAGTACACCTCCCAGCAGAAAAAAAAATATACTACCACGATTTAAATCAAAATTATACTTGTTCCCTTTTCAGATGACAGCAAACATAAAAACCTGTTCCAAATTGGCCATCATAATTAAGAAACCTTTAAAGTAAAATTACTACTACTACTCTACAAAACATATTAGCATGTCCACCCTCCCTCCACTACCCATCCCCAATATCACTACCAGTTTGAATGGCTAAGTCCCCTAGTAGCACCATAAAATGCCTCACAAACCTCTACTTAACATCTAAACGACAATGCCAAATAAACAGCATTAAGTACATTAGTGTTCACATAACTAAACCCTACCACATCCTTGCTTCTTCCAGCACCCATTTCATTACTCCTCCTTAGCCATCCTCAATAGAAAACATGCACAATTAACTACGTCTCCTGATTCCACCAATTTCAGCATAATAACACAATAGCCTAGCCTAATGCACTATTCTGTCTTTCCCCTACAAACTAAGAACTACTACTGCTAATTAACAAAATGGATATCAGAATCTATGTCCTCCCTTAACTGTCCATCCCCCTCTACTAAAGTTTCAATGGCTATAAGCCTTAACCAGCCACAGAAAACCTTCTTAACAAACCTCCTTAATAATACTGTTTCCCCAACCCACTATGCAACGTCATTAATTTGACATTGTATACACCACATTACCAATTTCCTACATACCACAACAATTTGGCATCCACACCACATCCAGAAAAAAGGGTGCAATATGTTGAAACCCAATACGTGCCATAACATAGAAAACAGGATTTAGAAAAAAAAACAGTAAGTAGATAACCTAACAATGCAGATGCTGGAAAATCAGCCATTTGCTCTATCTGCAATGCCAAAATGTGCACTTTAAACAACCGAAACAACCTCCAACACTATGAATGTGGGCGTGACTGCCACTTGACTGGAATAGAATGCCCTTTGTTGCTACTGCTTGCTATTGCCCGCTGCGCTGTATTAAACTGCTCCTACCTGTCTGTACAGTGCACAATGCATTCTAGGCTATACTATGATTCTTGAACTTAGGTGAACCCCTGCTGCTAAATTTGCTCCTACCTGTTTGCACATAGCATTTTAGCCCATACTGTGAGCTTTGAATTTAGTTGAACCTCGCAGCTATAATTGTTCCCACTTGTTTGCACATTGTACTTTAGCCCATACTGTGAATTTCGAATCTAGTTGGACCTTGCAGCTATAATTGTTCCCACTTGTTTGCACATTGTACGTTAGCCCATACTTTGAATTTCGAATCTAGTTGGACCTTGCAGCTATACTTGTTCCCACTTGTTTGCATATTGTACTATAGCTCATACTGTGAATTTCGAATTTAGTTGGACCTTACAGCTATAACTGTCCCACTTGTTTGCACATTGCCTTTTAGCCTAAATTGTGATTTTGAACTTAGGTGCACTCCTGCTATAAATAATACCATTGTAACCATGCTGCCAACGCTGCTCATATTTTGCCCAGCCTGTCACATCTACGCACTCCTAGCCTATGTGCGCTAACACGTGCTGTCTCTCTGCCTGCCTCATAGAGTAGCGACCATTGTGTCGCTACCTACCTGCACACCCCAAACACAGGCACTAGCGCCCACTCTGAGCTTACTCATTATATATGGTACCCCTACCACTAGTTAGCCCACATCCACATAAACTATGTACTTGCCAGTCACTTATACAGTCCTACTGAGGACTATCCTACATTTACTCATCACAATAGATGTTAACATGCATCATTCTCTGCCCTCCCTGGAGTCTGCGACACTCCCGAAAGCTCCCAAAAACTTAAATGACCTGATCACCAGACCATGTAATCTTTCCCAAAGAAACCTTAAACTTCGCGCTAGACTCCCCAAAATTTATGAACCCACAGCCAAATCTCTAGACCTCTATTCTATCTTCTTGTCTAGAAACCAAAGTAATGCCCAGCCTAATACTAAAATATCCTCGCACAACTCGACCAATACTCAGCACCCACTCCAGCTCAACAGCCGACTCTCTCGAGACCCTCCCACCCACCTAAAACCCCTCCTTAATACTGAGTTACCATCTACTAAGCCTACACTGCCAGGTATAAGAGGAGCCTTAATAAATGCCCGGTCTCTGGTGGCACATGCCACAGAAATTGCCGACCTTATCACTACTGAAAAAATGGATTCCCATGCCATTACGGAATCCTGGCTGCATTCAGCAGCTGGCCACGCAATTATGCTTGCTATTCCTGAAGACTACACCCTCTTAAGAATAGACCGCACTTCCTCTCGAGGCGGCGGCCCAGCCATAATTGCTAAAACAAGCCTAGCACTTAGACTTGCTCCTCCACTAATGGTAGACTCGTGCAAACTCCTGACTGCCAAATTAACTACCTAAAACACTCAAACGATATCTATCCACCATATCTACAGACCTCCAGGCCCTCTAGGATCTTTTGAAGAAGATCTCACCAACATCCTTTCAGATAACCTCAAAAACACTTCACCAAGTCTTCTCCTAGGAGACTTCAACCTTGGCTACAAAGACCCTTCAGACCCCAATGCCACACAGATCATCGATTCCATCGAGGAATTAGGCTTCACCCAAAAGGTAACAGATGCTACTCACACTAAGGGCAGAACCCTTGACTGGATAGCGGAACACCATTGTGTAATGTCCATCAACGCTATAACACCCGTGCCATGGTCTGACCACCACCTGATCTCTTTTGCCCATGATATCTCAGCCCCCTATTTTACCATTAACATAGCTCCTGCCATTCCTACAAGGATCATAAAGAACATTACAGCTGACAAACTAATTCCTCTGATCATCCCTACCTTGAAT
This sequence comes from Ambystoma mexicanum, assembly GCF_040938575.1. Classification (NCBI taxonomy): domain Eukaryota; kingdom Metazoa; phylum Chordata; class Amphibia; order Caudata; family Ambystomatidae; genus Ambystoma; species Ambystoma mexicanum. The sequence goes on along the minus strand of NC_090940.1, from coordinate 499,017,988 downwards.
TCACTCCCTGACTCTGCAGACCCATTTACCTTGGTCTAAGAGTACAACAAGGTAATGTTATCTGCTCTGGATACCATAGCACCTTTGAAAATTAGAAAAAGCAAACAAAAAAAACATGTTAACTCATGGTTCTCTCCCCATCTATAAGCCATCAGACTTGAAAAACATAAATGTGAACAGACATAGAGACTAAACCCCTCTGAAACTAACAAAAACAACCTCATAAGACTAGCTTCCCTATATAAAAAAGAAATAATCTTTGCCAAACAAGAATCCTACAATTCATGCATCACCCAAGCCAACTCTAACACAAAAGAACTATTCCCAATCCTTAAAGAATTGGAAATTCTTATCCGAGCCCCTGACACCTTAACATGACACCTTAAGGACAAAACATGGTGCACTAGTATTCAGAGTGATCTATCTAATAAAATAACAACCTTGCAGGCTAAAATCAACAACAAAAAAGAATCCCTCATCCTCGCCTCCAACCCTAACATTATTACGGCCCCTGTGCCTTCGAAGATCTCACCTCCCTCCTTGTCCGAACAACCTAAACCCCTTTTCAACTTTAAGAAATTATCCATTGTAGAAGTTGAAAAAGTCATCTTAACCCTCAAACATTCCAACTGCCAAGGCGACCCTTGCCCCGCACAAATTATAAAGGATGCCGCAAGGGACCTTTCCCCATTCATAACCAAACGTATAAATGCCTCATTCTCTTCCGGAACCATTCCCAACAATCTGAAACAATCGTGGGTCCTCACACTTCTAAAAAAATAAACACTTGACCCGACCATCCCCACTAATTATCGTCCAATTACGACAGTGCCATTCCTGCTTAAAATTCTGGACAAGGTAGCGTACCTCCAAATTCAACAATATATGGAATGTAACCACCTCCTTGGAGTTTGCCAGTCAGGTTTTAGACCGCAACACGGAACGGAAACGGCATTGATTGACCGTAAAGCTCAAATAGACACCCTGAGAGACAATGGCAACACAGCATTACTCCTGCTGCTTGACCGCTCAGCGGCGTTTGACTTGGTTGATCATAAGACTCTCTGCCACCACCTAGACTCAGCCACCCACTTCTCACAAGAAGCCATAGGCTGGATTCAATCCTTCTTAGACAATAGAACAATGCAGGTCTTCGCCCCCTCAGCAGCCACAGACCCCATTCCCATCACTTGTGGTGTGCCTCAGGGCTCATGTTTTTCGCCCACTCTGTACAATATCTTCACAAAGCCCCTTTTTAATGATCTAGATGGCCTGGGTATCACCTACACTAACTATGCAGATGATACACAGATCCTCATCCCGTTGACGGGAGATTACAACAAGGATTTGGCCTTTGTGAACAGAGTATATCTCATTATCCAGGCATGGATGGCCTCTCATGGACTATGCCTGAATGATGATAAAACGGAACTCCTCGTTCTGGGCACCACGGCCAATCTCAATAAATTAGGTGATCTATATTCTAATTTCACCATAGATAACATCAACATCCCAGTAGCCAAGGAAGTGAAAACTCTTGGCTTCTACATGGACTCCACTCTTACCTTCAAAAAACAAGTTAATTCCATGGTCTCGGTCACCGCGTACATGTGTAACTTAATTAGAGCAGCTAAGCCATTCCTTACACCTAACAATTGCATTACCCTAGCAAGAGCCTTGATATTATCTAAATTTGATTATTGCAATGCCCTATACATAGGCTGCAATAAATATATTACCAACAAGATCCAAATCTTACAAAATAATGCCTTAAGAGCAGCTCTCAACATTCCCAAGAAAGCCCACATTTCTGACTTCGGAAGAGCCAACAACTGGCTCTCCACCAAAGACAAAATTCTCCTCAAATCTGCCTCCCTAACCCATAAATGCCTTCATATGGCCGCACTCCTGTACCTTACTTCCAGATTCATGTGACAATCCACTAACCGCCCCTCCAGAATAGCCAATACCAATCTACTCCAAGTGCCTAGATTCAAACATATGAAGACTGGTGGCAGCAGTTTCCCGGTCAAAGCTGCCAAATACTGGAATTCACTTCCGCACTCCCTAAGAGAAGATATGCCCTACCCACGCTTCAGATCTAACCTCATCCAATGGATTAAGGAACATGACATTTGACCCCATACTACACTGTCAGACTTCCTTGCATTATCGCATATAACTGTTTACATATTTGTATCTGCATAACTGTATATATTGTATATAACCGTTGTTCGATGTTTTCTGATCATTTTTGATCACTTGTATGATATGTTTCTTTTAATATTTTGTAATGCTACGCACAGCAATATAACCTAAACTGAACAGCCCTCTTTTCTTTTTCCTGCGTCCTAATACCCCTGGGTCTGGTGCGCACTATAAATAAATAAATAAATAAACAAACAAACAAACAAACAAACATGCTCTGAAAGGAAGCAAAGATGCATCCACTTCACCCACTGTGGACATAACAAGCCTACCTGCACCTCAGAGTACTTTACAACCTGGTTGAACCCTACTCCTGTATCTTGTGCAGCTGTCCTTACTGATATAGGCATACTAACATTCATGCAACACATGGACCTGCACGTAAGGAGAAGAACATGATAGCCACACATATCCAGGGTCACACTGTTCCCATAGGGACAGACAGAGTACAAAATCAAGAAACCCTATTACCTGCACCAGCTCACCATCATCTACATACATTAACTCATTGAGAGAGACCTTGAATGCAAAGGAAATATACACACTAACATGTCACACCATTTCAAGTTGGTAGCTACATGCTATTATTTTAAACACACTTCTCCCAATACACTGCTGGCATGGTTCATGACCTGATACAGCCAACATTTCCACACATACTGACAAAGGTGGTAATAGGTCCCCTACACCATGCAACAATACACATGGCTAACGAAAATCCCAGGGGCAACAAGATAATATAAAAAGATGATTTTACACCATTGACCAGTACACAAACACCAATGGTCTCCTGAACTGCACCCATGTGCCATATGCCATGTGTGTCACTGATTGGGAGGAAGCTTGCCTTCCAGAACTATAAACAATAGCAAAGCCTAACTGTACACATTACATGTGATACAGACATAACCTGCACACCCTGTTTCACCAGGATCTCTAGGTCCACACAGGACATCAAGGTACTGTAAAATAGTACCCTGGATGTATTCATGGCCACACACATGGGACAACTGGCATGTCTCCTTGCTTTGCTAGTTGAAACATACAGAGTGACAAAGGAGTGACTCAGAACTTCAACACTAAGTGCCTCTTAAAGTAGAGGGCCCAAATACCACTGCATGTGACAGTGAGGGTGATGGAACAAGTTTGATTGGAGGTGCACAGTTATCATATAACCGACAATTATCAAATATATCCCCAAAAACATCCCAAAAGGTGTGATATCATAACTCATTTATAACACACATGTACACAAGTATTTCTAGGCACAACAAGACAAGGGAGGGGAGACAGAGGGAAGACAAGAACTATTATCTTAGTAAGCCTTATGCCATTCAGATCATACAAGTGCAAGAACGAAAAGTTCAAACAGAAAATCAGAGAGGAAGTGCAAGGGAGAGGGGAGGGGAAAACAAGACACAAATGCTGTGAGTAAGCACACCCAGGGCAGCACGCTTCTGGGTAGTGTAAGGACACTACTAACTGCTTATGCTCTTTCAAGTTCACTGGTATTATTTTCAGGAATTTGAACATCTGTTCATGAAGAGAGGTGAAAACAATGTACTCTGTGCTTTACTCAAACATGATAGTGATAACATGTCTGCAGAAATTCAATCTGGTAAATACTAATACCATATGGGTTGAAGGTAGTTGTCCTCGATGATTACACCTTTGCCACCACACATGCAGTAATAGCAAATACTGCATATAAAAACACAACACAATTGCATTATAGAAAAAACAGTAATTTATCATTGCTTCCAGTAACGCTCATACCAGAAGCAAAAACACCACATATGCTCAAGTAGACACTTCAGAGGGCAGCCACCATAGTTCAATCCATCAATAATAAGAGCCAAGGAAAGGCATCCCTTTTTCAGGATAGTCTGTCTAGATGTCTGTGATTAGCAAGTGTACATTAAACAACAACTCTTTAGGATACCATTTATGGTTAAAACCTCTATGCCCATCATACTCACCCATGTTGCACATTAACAAATACAGTATAAATGCACATAAAAAAAACATAAATAATCAAATACTGTATAAAGACGTTTTTGTTTGTACAACATCTTAGGCCCTACCACACTCTTGCTTCTCCCAGCACCCATTTAATTACTCCTCCTTAACCATACTCAACAAAAAGCACACAACTAACTACCTCACCTGATTCCACCCATCTCAGCATAATAACACAGTAGCCTAAACACTATCCTGCCTTTCCCCTACAAACAATAACTACTTCTGCTAATCAAAAAAAAAAAAGATATCAGCATATATGACCTCCCTTCACTGTCTATCCCCACTGTACTAAAGTGTCAATGGCCATATACCCTAACCAGCCCCAGAAAACTGTCTTAACAAACCTCATCAATAATACTGTTTCCCCAACCCACTATGCAACCCCATTTATTTGACATCTTATACACCACATTACTCATTTCTTACATACCATATCAATTCAACCTCCACACCACATCCAGAAAAAAGGTGTGATATATCAAAACCCAATTCATGCCAGAGAAAACATGATTTAGATAAAAAGATGTAGATAACCTGACACAACAGATGCTCGTAAATCAACAGTTTGGTCTATGTGCAATGCCAAATATAAAACATTAAACCACCAAAATAACCTCCAACATTAAAGAGGTGGGCATGACTGCCATGTGCTCTGAAAGGAAACAGAGGTGCAACTGGCCATTAACTTTGCCAACTTCTAATATATCTGCGCTTGAAACCATACACTTTTCAATGATAAACCTAATCATCAATATAGGGTCACAAAAAAACTGCTTAATATAAACACAGTCAAAAAGTTTATCAAGGGTAGAGTTATACTGCTTAGTTTACACTAGGATTTCTTTTGCACCCTCATTCATATCACATTTTCCAATGTCAATAAAAAACCACCTTTATTTGAAAATATATTTTCTGGCAAACATAAGCATAGCATACCATGTCATGCTGCTTCATCACTCTCCTAAAAACACTGAAGCAAAATATAGAAAACACCACTTTGCAAACAAAACTTGACCAAATGAGACACCTAAATATACTTCGTTATCTTACAAATACAATAATTTGAACTGTACATAAAATATACAAAAACACACTATCACTCACCTTCAGCTGCTACAAATATTGAATAGATTTTCACCAGAGCCAAACACAGAACATATGCATACTCTGAGTTCTCGAATCACACTGTCAAAAGTTCAAACTAGTGTCACTTGCACAGCTTTCACAATTCAATAGCACATAAAAAAGGACTGTAGAAAGCAAACAAGTCAAATGACAAACACATTTCTATTGCAAGCTATATCAATCAATAAACCCGAAGATAATATTTCAAAGAATACTTTATACAATATTTCCACACTACATAAAAACACCTTTTATTTTCTTCCTAATTTTTCCCAATAACATACCTGCAGGTATAACACGGTTACACAATGAAAACCCAACTATAGTCGCGGTTACATGCACATTTTTCTAACGCGCTCAGCAACACATATCAGACAAATTTCAAAATCAATTCACATTAGCCTGCAAGTGACAATATCCAAATAAAAACACATGTACAAATCTGAGCTATAACGTTCATAATATATAATATGATCACTGCACCAAAATACAGCCGCCTGTAGTCACGACTACAGTGAAGCGTTAGTGATAGTCGCGACTACACCCGGCAAAAATACACAATGCACCATTTACCTGAATGTTCCCACGGCTATCCTGTGTTTGGTACTCATGGGTACCAAACACTGCAACTTGTGATTGGTGCGTACATATCCATGGCTAAAGCACAACAGTTATAGCCTCCGCTGCACCTCTCAAAAATAGATGACGTATCATTTGCCTGCCCGTACCCATGTCTATCCTGTGTTTGGTACCCACGGCTATCAAACACTGCAACATGCAATTGGTGCATTTATACCCATGGCTAAAGTGTGACAGTTATATGCACCCACCAAAAAAAGATGACTTGCCATCTGCCTGCTCATATTCACAGCTGTTGCATGTCCCATGATTGGTACCCGTGGCTGCAATGCGCCTGACAGGGCCCAAGGTTGAATTGGCTGTTACCCTAGGTGTGACTAAAAAACAACAACAAACACATTTTCCTTTTCCAATATACTTAAAAAGAGCCTTTGGATTCTTCTACCAACACATCACCAACCTTTTCAATCAGAGAAATGCTCTTCCCCTCCATGATCATTCAAAACATTTTGAAAAACGTGTCTGTGCTCTTTCTTTAGATGATTAATACATTTTCTTTTTCCAATGAGAAAAAAACCTGTTCTCCCTGTCAAAAATATTTCTCCACAATCGCAGCATATGCCTCTCATTTCAAACACTCCATCTAATATATTATAAAACCAAACAATCCTTGAAAGCCAATGCTTTGAGAACTTATCACATATGTCCTCAACATCACTATTAACCCGATTCTCAAAGAATTCTCCACAACCTTCTGAACTAACACATCCCTCTCCTTCTAGAATTTGCTCCATGTTTCAAATATCAAATGCAACAATACATATACCACAAAACAGCACTGTTTCCCACCCTTCCTTGCCTCACCCATCTACAATTGTATTGTTATATACAAACATCAGTCAAAAAATCAATTCTCTCCAAGACTATGTACAATTCAACAGCATCTGAGCTAAATGAAATCCTATTGGCACCCACCCACCACACAAACAATGAACAACTGATCACAAAGCAAAAACAAACATTCCACCTTCTTCCCTGATTAATCTTCCTCCATTCCAAATTTTAACTCTGAAATGACAAGAAGTATGTATCTGTACGACTAGAACAATAGAACAATACTTGGAATGGCTCGTGGAGATCTACCCTACGGAAGAAGAAATTTGAAAAAAAACACACAGAAAACAATGCTCCAGAAGAAGATACACCACAATCAGCATTTTGTAAGTACATTCTATATATTAATGTAAAATGTGACTAACATTTACATTTAAATTATCAAATATAAGTCACCAAACACATATACTTTATCTACCTATTGTCAAACTATCAAATGTGTATACAACCAACCCACATATTTTGAAGGTGTATTATATCTTCAATTGCTCAAACATATTTCAAATATTTTCTAACAGATGAAGAAGTGATTAAATTGTCTAGAAGATTCACAAAGGAAACACCACAACAAGGACCCACCAACCTGATTATGGATTCCTTGATAGAATTCAAAGAAATAATGATAAATATACAAAAAGACATGCAAGCAATGAAAAAGTACATTAAACATTTAAAATAATGATATAGATTATAAATACAGAAAATGGGGCTATAGAACAAGATATATCATGTATTGCAACTAAAATGGAAAGAAAACGCATAACCACATTGCCTCCAAATAAACTTGTTTTCAGCAAACTTTGTTTGAATTTTTATGTACCCCTTTTAAATATTTTCACCTATATGCATTATCATTGATTACAAAGTATTTTAAATGTTACATTGACTGTTTGCAAACACTACACTCAATACATATTTTAAAAATATTCAAAATCTCATATAAAACAAATATATATCTTTAGCAGTGGCTATCAAAATATCCAATCACACTGTGCCATTGAAATAGCACCTGGGAAACCCCCCAGTCGTTGCTGATGTTACCCGTGCCTTCAACTGCTGATGACTTATTGGGCAGGATCCTAGCCATGTCTATACATCTATGTTTAAAAAAGATATATGATACCTTTCTATCTGAAAAAAAGAAAACAGAATCAGTTAAATGACACATACACTTTAATAAACACAAATTAATACACACATTTTTATGACCCTCATATTTTACATGCAGTGCATCACATGCACTATATAGCAGACACAACATTAGTGCACAGTACACTGTTGTTCTGTTTGCACATGCTAATCTTTGGGTAATTGGGAAAAAAATATAACCTGGATAAAAAATGTAAAAAAAACATACAGCAACATAAAAAACTATAAGAACACACCACTACAAAAAAACAAACAGGGATTTATAAACTTGCTGAAAGTAAACAACAAACATTATGGGGCTGATTCATGGAATTATTTGTGCCGAAAAACAGAGATTCATGCACCATTCTGCCCGCAAATCCCTGTTTAACAAATGGGGATTTGCAGGCAAAATGGCACACAAATGCCCGTTTTTCGGCGCAAATAATTCCATGAATCAGCGAGTATACTGGTAGCATGCAGAACAAATTTTGAGAAGGTAGAGAAAACAAGAGAAAATAGGGTGGGATAAGTAAACTTGGAGAACAAGAAAAAGTAGGGCATAAATAAACTTGGAGAACAAGTCATCATACAAATATAGTCTATCAAACTACTTTCTTTTTACTTTTTCTTTTTTGGCAGCATTGTCTTTTTCATGTTGTCATTTTCAGTTGGTGCTTCTTCAAAGTCAAGAAATACTGTGCAAAAAAAGAGGTAGAGGAGGTACTCTTCATCTTTTACAATAAAACTCTACACCGTGGAATGTCCAATGTTCCAAATCAAAGTCTAGGAACATCAACAATAATGAATCCATCATAAAAGAAAATGCATGGGTCCTGTTCCTTACATAGACAAGAGATCAGCACTACCTACAGCACCTCCATCAACTAATGCAACAACGTCAACAGTGGTATCAAATACAAAGACTCCTCTTTTACCAACTTCCCTCATCACTGGAGCTGTGTGCAGTGGTTGTACAAAATCATCCACCACACATTGAAGGTGCTGCCACCAACAGCCAGAGTCTTAAAATACCTGAACCAATGCATTTAAAGAATCATCCAAAATACTAGGGCCCTCATTACGACCCTGGCGGAATTCGGAAAACGATGGCGGAAATGCAATACCGCCATCGAATAGCGCTCGGTGCGACTATGACCCGTCACCGCAAAGTACGAAGCCATTAGCGACACCGTAGTGAACGCCAAAGCAAACTGCACCAAGCACGCGCGCGCGCGCCATGCCAAACCGTAAACACCACCATGGCGCAAGGGTACGCCAATTCCGACCCTAGCGGACATGTACCTAACGCCATCAAGCATGGCGGAATGAACCATTCCGCCATGGTGAGAAGTACGGCATCGCGAATCAACCGTAAACGGCCCCACTGAGTGCCTGTACACCGCTCCCTGCCCACAAAGTACAACTCCCCGTAGGTGCAATGAAGTCACAATGCAACCATTGAAATGTACAAGTCACCCATGCATGCCAACGAACAAATGAAACACAAGAGGGGCCAATGGGAGCTGCAGGGCACAGATGGCACGAATACAGAAGCCATCCCAATGGACATGACCACAGTCCCCCACCAAGAAACGCACGCAAACACAGGCACCTGTGACCAGCAATATTCCGAAAATCACATCATTCCACCAGTCCACCTGGCTGACCGGCATCTGTTACACAAAACCCAATCCCCCGCCCCTGAGCATGACAACATTCAAACAGTCATATTGGCAGCCCCCATCCCTGACCTCACGGGCTTCGTAGGCAAACGCGTCCAGTACAGTACCACGCAACTAAACTCCGAAGCTGGAACCCAATGCAGATCTCCTCACAATACATCGCTCCCCAAATAGGAATATGCCACATCACTTGCAAAGAAGAACGCTACACGGGCCAAATCAGAATAGGAATTTAATGCACAACAAAATCACCAAGCCCATACAGCCATCAGGCCATGAACTCCAAAACACATTTCACCATTGTGGGCTGCATCCGCAAGAAATGACCAGCCACTACTTGTGTGACGCCCTGTTCCATCATGGTACACAGAGCCACATTCACGTACGAAAAGGCAACATGGAAGCGCACAGAACCGCAGGGCCGTCCCAATGGGGAGGCACTAGTCCAGCTGAAAGGCCGAAATGTTGCTCCGAGCCACCAGTACTGCGTAAGGGCATGTGGCCCATTGGCGATCGTCCCATAAGATCGTAATGCTGCTCCACTGATTAACACGAAGCAGCAGGTGTCGGGAGTAAAACCCATCTGCAGGAGTGGCATACAGATGGCAGTGGCAAAAGGGGAGGAGATACCTGTCAACCAAAAGAAAAGAAAAAGAACAGAATGGCCATCAGAACTACATTCGAACAACTCACTTCAATGATCACACTAAATCCACAGCCATATGCATGCTAGCCCACTCCAAAGGTTCATCACCACCCAAAAACCACTTGCGACTCATAACTATCTATATCGAGGTGTAAACACCATCACAAACGAGTGTACCTGTGCATGCGTCTGTCAAAACAGAATCCATCAGATGGGATTGGTAACGTGCATGGACACAAGTGTCTGAGGGCGCGTCGAGACAGGGAGGGCTCAACAAGGCCAGATAGACAATGGTCCCACTATGGCAGCCCTGCATCACATAGCGCAGGGGAGGCGGATAGATTCCAAGAAGCCCTGTACATGGCAAACTCTGTATCAAATCACCTGCCCATGCATCCATTCATCATTCCCTCATCCCGGGATTAAAACGCCTGAATATTTACTCACATAACATTAGAAATATCCATGGAGTCTGTGCGTTATGCAGCCTGCAAAATCCACAGTGCCCCAGCCCGTAATGCCAGTGTTGTGAAGTAACATGTATTTGGGAACGTCCGGCCTCATCGCCCACGTCGCTATTGCGCATCCCAAACCATTCATATCAATCATTGCATCCTCGCCATGGCCCCTGTCCCAAGGACATTGAACAATAGTACGTTATATTTGCAGACAGACCTGTGGGCATTTCCCCGCCGCTAGCTGAAAACCGAAAGCGCCGCCCTTCGAATTCCTCATTTGCAACATCACGTCGAAGAAGCATCTGTGGCCGTTTGAAATCACTAATTAATCCATCAAGTGCGGCTGTGTGTGAAAATGGCAACTGCCTTCACCCACAAATGGGACGCCCCGCCCGTCGTTGCAACTCGGTACAGTGATGCATGAGGGCCCACCGTTACTCGAGTACTACGTACCACTGACCCTTCACAAGTCTGTTCGCGACTGCACAGATAGTATGTGAAACAATGGGACCATAGCAGAATGAACATATCAACCAATGTTACACGGCCATCGGGTACAAATACATGATTGCAATAGCAAGATGCCATTCCCCGAATTGCAGCGTTGTGTGCGGGACGTGCTCGGCCAAAGGGGAGAGCAGTTTGCACAGGTGGAATGAATCACCACAGGTGGAGGCCATACAGCCTGAAAACACATAAATTGCACACCCACTCTCCTCCCACAACCACACCGAAATGCTACCGGCAGGACTCGCGATGTTGGCCCTGGGGGACCTGATAGCACTGCAAGTACTCCAACTCCAGGAAGAAGACGAACACCAACTACAACCGGCCGCACGGAGGAGACGCAGGAGGAGGAGGAGGGCAAGGCAGGGCCAGCAAGGGCCGCCAGCACAGCCACTACCACCACGCAGGCAGCCCGCAATCCTACGCCTCCGAGCACATCCGTTCAACCTCACTGATGAGCAGATCCACACCCTCTACCGTCTGGACCGGGACACCATAGCCGCCATTGTGGACATGACACAGGCTGACCTTGTCAGCATGATAGACAGCCCAACCGCCATCCCACCCCTACTGAAGGTGGTGTCTGTACTACACTTCCTGGCCACAGGCACCTACCAGCACACAGTCGGACAGTTGCATGGCATTTCTCAGCCACTGTTCTCACGGACACTATTGCAAGTGCTCGATGCCCTCCTGCAGCACGCAGACGACTACATCTCCCTACCACGCTCGGAGCAGGAAATTACCAACACAAAAGTGGGATTCCATGCACTTGCCGGCATACCGGGTTGCATTGGTGCCATCGACTGCACCCATGTGGAATTGGTCGTCCCACATGCCATGGAGGCCCAGTACCGCAACCGAAAACAATTTCATTCTCTTAATGTACAAATGGTGTGTGACTCCAACAGGATCATTACACATTGTTGTGCCAGATTCCCTGGATCAACCCATGATTCTATGGTCTTGAGGAACTCTACAATACCACGCTACATGGAGCGACACGCAGGGAACAGATCCTGGCTACTCGGTGAGTCTCATTACATGCATGATAATGTGGGGTATGTGATTCGGCAATGACCTGGCAGGAAGGGGGGGGGGGGGTGTGCGTACTTAGCAATGGCATTCCACATCATACGTTTCTCGTCCACATACAGGTGATGCTGGATATCCACTGAAGAGATGGCTCCTCACACCAGTCCGGAACCCACGGGACCAGCATGAGGAGGACTACAACCATGCCCACTCACGTACCCGTGTAGTCATAGAACAGGCATTCGGCCTACTGAAGGGTCGTTTCCGCTGCCTCAGCAGGTCTGGCGGGGCACTCCTGTACCGCCATGAGAAGGTTGCAAAGATGGTGATGGCATGTGTCATGCTCCACAACATGTGCGTACGTAGAAATGTGCCCATGCCCCCTGACGCAGAACTGCAAGCACCTGATGATGGTCATGATGAGGGTGGGGATGTGGCAGCACCTCAAGGAGTCTGCGAGGCACCGGAGGGCCGTGACATTCGTCAGCATCTCATTGATGTATGCTTCTAGCACTCACGCCTGGTGGCTGATACATGGACACGGGACTCGTGGCACTGTGTGTGTCTGGGACATGCACAATATGGACTGTACGCCTATGATGGCCTAGTACACAAAGATCAATGTCCACACATCTCATTGGTTGATCGTGCACTGTTTATGGCATATGTGATATCATGTTGAACACCCTATCGACCCGCCACCCAAGTGAGCCCAACACACCCCCTCCACCCTCCTACCTCCCCCCCGAACACCAGTGTCCAAAGATGCTCATTGTCAGTGGGCTGTCGCTATTGCAAGCCCCCTCTGCGGGTATCAGGGGCACCCCTGCCTGTGGAGCGCAGGTTCCTCCCAGATCTACGTTGGGGGCTGCCCTGGACGGAACTTGCAACGGATGATGTCTCTGCCTGCTCACGTCCATGCATGTCCCTAAGGGTTTGCGAGAGCTCAGTGAGCACACGGCGCACTGCGGCAAGTTCGGCACATACGTCCTTGGACGTCGCATGCAGTTCCCCCCTCAGGCTCTCGGTGCTTCTCTCCATTTGGACTCCCAGGCTCTCGGTGCTACTCTCCATTTGTGCCCTTAGTGTCTCTGTACCTCTCTCCATTTCTGCCCTAAGTGTCTCAGTTGATGTTTCTATGTCTGCCTTAGTGCCCCCACATTCATCGGCATGGTCCTTGAGGAGCGTGGCCAGTTGCTGCTGTTGCATGATTAACTGGTCGAGGGACTGTTGCCTCTGCTGGGCCATGGCCATTTGCGGGGGTGTCACAGAGGGGCTGTTGACCTCATGTTGCCTTGCCACAGGGCTTGTGGGGGATGGCCAGTCGTCGTCTTGTGGGTGCCCCTGCGTGGTATCCTCATGTTGTACGGGATGGGACAGACAGGGGGATTGGGACAGGTCATGGATGGATCTGTCTTCGACATCCCCGTCTTCTGTGTCGGAGCATGCTGCCATCAATGGGGTGTCACCTATGGTGCTGCTGCCACCAGAGGCAGTGCCTTCTGTGGCATCCATTGGGGGGACCTGTGGTGGTGGTGGTGTGGGCATGCTGGCTGCTGGGGTGCCTGTTGATGTTCCCTCCTCTGTGCCGCCACCTGATTTGTGCTGCTGCCGTGTCTTGATGCGTGCAGCTGAGGTGGAGGGTCTTTGGCCGTTGGTCTTGGCCCTCTTTGCAGGTGTGCTGGTAGGGGTGTCCTGTAGCTCGTCGTTTGGATCGGACCCTGTGGTGGAGTAAAGGAGGGCGAGGGTTATTGATGGGTCTGTGGGAATTGGAATGGCATTGTATCACATGCATTGGGGTGGTACCTGAGGGTGATTTGGGTCGGGGCCTTGGAGGTGCTTTCATTTGTGTGTGGAGTGAGGGTGCAGTTGTTTGGCAGCCTGCAGTTAGGGTGTGCCTGCTGCACGTGTAGTGCGTGTTTTAGGGGTTTTTAATTATTTATGTATTTATTGTGGGTTTTAACGTGCGCTATCAGGCCGATGTGTGTGGACGTTCTCCTGGACATGTGTTTCTGTTGCACTATGTGGACACATGGTACTTCACATGGTTGGACTTTGTGGATTTGGCATTGTTTTATCTGGCCCACCTACCTGAATCTTCGGATGTCTGCACTCCTTTCTCCATCCCTCCGACTCCCTCTATGCTCTCCATTCCGATGGTGGAGGCACAGATTTCTTCCCAGGGGGTCAACTTGATGGGTGATTCAGGACCTCCCCCGGTGGCTGTGGCAATGTTGCGGTTGGCAGAGAGTATGCTGCGGACGCGTATCCGCAGGTCGTCCCATCGCTTTCGGCATTGCTGTGGGGTGCGGGGTGCGGTCCCCACCGCACTTACCCGCTGTGCCACCAGAGCCCATATGGCCTTCTTGTTTGCAAGTGCCGTCCTGGTCATTTGCGTGCAGAAGACGACGGCAGCATTCTCCTGGAGGGTCTCTGTTAGCACGGTGAGTTCCTCACGGGAGAAGTGGACCTGCCGCTTGCGGTCGCACGCTTTCTTCGCTACTTTTCCCATTTTTCTTGGTTTCGCTAGGGTGGATGACGGGTTGGGGTGTGTCTCAGGGTAGTGTTTTTAGTGGTTGTGTGGTTTTAGTGGTTTTATAGGTGTACGCGGGATGTTTCCCGTTCCGGGCCCATGTTTTAACTTCCGTTTCCGTATATTTCCGGTCACCGTACTTTCCGGTAGGCGCACACTGCGGTGTCCGCTGTGATGGGTGGCGGTATTGCACCTAGGGCGCCGTACGGCGGCGGTGTGGGCCATTTTGGGGTCTTTTCCGCCATCGCGGACTTTGCACTTCCGCCATGCCGTGGTGCTCGTGCCCGATGGGTCGGAATGGGCCGCACTTTGCTCCTTCGTACAATGGCGGAAACGCTATTTGCGCTGTGGCGGTCCGGTCAGTCACTTTCCGCCAGGGTCGTAATGAGGGCCTAGAAAGGTTACACAGGAGGATTTTCATGAAGAGTGTACAGATGTACTGCTCCCATATTTGACAGTACCACTATGTTGACTATACAACATCCAATAAATATCCACTGGGATGATGATAATGCAGGTACACATTATTTTAAAAATAAGCACATTACAAAATTTACTTGCACAACGCCAGCAATTGAATTACCTCAAAAAACACTTTAAGCACCTACAAGTAATTCATAGCTCAAAATACATTACAAGTACAAAAGGTATGATGTAAGGAACCTTCAGCATTAAAAAGAAACACAAAAGCTACATGTCCACATTTTTCAAACTTAAAAAGTACTAAAGTGCTAAAGTGGATTGTTTTGTCCTACACTGAGAAACCTTGGAGTTAAACAAAAGCAAAACTAATCAGTAATTTAGATACCATCTGTTTCAATAGTGCCTTCTCTGTTCAAACAGCAAAGTGGAATGATGAATAGTTGAACGTGCTCTTCTTGCAGAAATCTTTGTTTTCGCTCCTTGAAACTAAGATGACTTTACACTCAAGAACAAATGATAGACAAATATAAGCAAGCAAATAAGGAATGTTACCTTTGTGTCTTATGTTTGGAAAACATGTGAAATGTTTAAAGGAAAACAACAAACTATTCAAAGATGTTTAAGCATGACTTAGTTATGTGGATAGGCCATGAAACCTAGGTAAATGTCTTACACAAAGAGCGGCTGGACGATTGTCCGGGATTGTGCATAACTTGTATAAATACTTGTGTTTTTGAAATGTCCAGGACTCTCTTATCTCACGGTATCTGCTTGCACACATTGCGGGATGTTGAGAGCCAGGCAGCTGCCTGTTAATAAATAGTACATTGTACCTTTGGACTCATGACTGGCGTATTTCTAGTATGTGGTATTAGGCCTCAACATTCTTTAATATTTCAGATGGCGCCCGAATAGGGACCCTCTAGATCGATGCCACATCGCTAGCCTAAAATGAGACTACCAGACCGGGATCGGAAAGTGACGGGGTGCCCACCAAAGTGAGACGCGATTCCTCCACAGTACTGCACGCCCAATCCCTGGACATTGAGCAGCGTTTAGTGGGCATCACAACGAGGGTCCACATAACGAGGCCTGTTTGTCAAAACGCCAGCCATGATGATTTGATGGCCAGTTTATGGTAGTTTTGAAATTGCCCGTCTAGAATATTTAGAATCTGTATTGTTGAGAAAAAAGGCTAGGTCTGCAGCATTTGATGCAGTTAGAGATTGGAGGAAGGAAGCTATGCAGCAACTCAAAATTAGAGAAAAGCATGTGTGTAGACACATGATGAATGCTGAGAAAGCATTATTGCATGATCAGCAGAATCAGTCAGAATCCATTCGAAATATGGACAGGGCTTCTCAACTAGATGTGCAAAAGATATATCCCTCTCAGGATTTTCATGGATCAGACAAATTAATTAATAAAATATTGAATGAACGTAGGACTGTTTCAACTGCACCACCTCCTTATGTGCCTTCTCCTGTTGTTGTTCCTCCTCCTCCTATTGTTGTTCCTCTTCCTCCCATTGTTGTTCCCCCTCTTGCACCTCCACATGTGCCAACAGTTGCTGTGCCCATAATTCCGTCTGCACCGGCAGCGGTATTGCCTCTGGTACCTATTGAACAAGAATTGAATGAAACAGGTAGTTCTGCTCCACCTGTAGAAGTTGAAGGGGTGGGAGCTGATCCAAGAATAGTTACTCGTGGCACAGTATCTAAAGACAGACAGAGAGAATTGTGTACGTGGGCTAAAAAATACATAGAAGAGGGTGATGAATCAGCTGTTTTAGTTAAGATTTCTGATCAAGGGGGTATTCCTGAACAGAATATTTTGATAGAACGGTTGGGAACGTATTTATTTCATGTATGGAGTGATTTGGCGGACATGAATGTCCCACAGGGGTTGAGGGATTTGAATGTCCTTGCCCGCTCAAGGGACACTGCAGCGAAGGTATATGATCATGTAAAGAAGGTATTTGAGTTTAAAAGAGAGCTAGATCAGTTACAGAAAGATGAGATGGATGATAATGTACGGCAGGCTTCATATGTGCAGAAGTGATTTCTTCCTCCATTGAAACCATTGAGAGAAGAAATGCGCATTTGCACAAGAGATGCTCTTAGATGGATTTCGGATGTTTCAATTTCTCCCATTGAAGTGCATGACACGTTTAGTCAGTATGCTCCAGCAATGCAAAGTAAAGTGTTACAGGTGATGGTTTAATATTTCCAAGATTAATTTATGAAGGGAAAGGAATGTTGTCCCGCAGATTTGATGGTTATTTATAATAGAGCATTTTCGCCCAATACTGCATTAACTTCTTTGTCACTTGATTTAGCCTTGTTGCTTAATAGACGTTCAGATTTTCCTACTTTACAATTGCCGATGAGGGAGGTTCCTCCGACATTTGTTCTGAAAGTAGAGATTCCTGCTAATGCTGCAGCAGGAACAACTGCCAGCACTATTGAAGCACATTATGTCTCACAGTTTGTCCATGTCCCGTTTTCTAGACAGGAAGTGAATACCATTAGGCAATTAAATCCAGACATTAGGAAGAATCCAACAGGATTTTATTAAAAAATTGAATCTGTCTTGCATTCGCCAGTTTTCATGCTGGGTGATATAGATTTGTTGTTTCCCGTGATCCTACCTGCTGATTTATGGAGGCAGATTAGAATTGTAGATGATCAGGCAGGGATTGGTGATACATGGTATGCCTTAGCATGACCAGAAGGGGCAAGGAATGCCAGTGAAAAACCGCCATAGTTGATCTTGATGTTACCAGACAGAATAGTGGCTTAATTGAAAACTCTGGTTCCTGAAAAGAGAATTATATGGGATAAGCTTACAGCTTGCATGCAGGGGAAGGCAGAAGGTGCAACAGAGTATTTTAACAGATTTGAGCAAATATTTTCAGACTTTAGTGGTCAAGATTTGAGTACAGAGCCAGGAAAGAGGTTATTTGTTGATAAGTGTGAGTGTGGATTGTTGCCTGAAATCCAATCTCAGATTATGGGCCTCATTACACGTTGTGCGCTAAAATTCTCAAATTGCCGGCATGGCGCACTTAACGTGTCCGCCCTCGCAAGAGGGCGCTAATAGCGTACCATTACAAGTACGCGGACATGAGCATAGCGCCATGCCGGTAATTACCATACTGCCATGCAGCTAAAGACCCCAAAAAGTCTCTTACCACCTTCGCCGAAAGTGCAGATAGCACCTCGGCCCTCACGCTGCATGCAAATAGCGGTCACCGCTATTAGCGGTGACGGTGTCCAGTCATTATCTCGAAAACAAAATGTCGAATTACAATAATGTCGAAGCAATAATGTCGAAAACAAAAATGTCGAATTTTTTTTTTTTAATTTACATGTTTTTTTGGGGTTCCGGTGGTAAAAAAAGGGTTAAAACATAAAAAAAAAAATTAAAAAAGGGGGGTTGGGGGGGAACCCCCCCATTTCGAATAAAAATCAACAAAAAAAAAGAAATTCGACATTTTTGTTTTCGACTTTATTTTTTCGACATTATGACATTTGACATATTTGTATTCGAGATTATGACTATAAACCAGCGGTGACCGTTAAATTGCGGAACCGGAAATAGCGTCATCGCACAGGAACGGGAAAGAACACGGCAGCCACCTTTAAAAACACAATCCATTGCCAACCTCTGCCCCCTGGACCTGTTTGGAGTAGCTTGCAGTTGGAAATCATCAGGGACACCCTCAACATGCCCAAGGGATTGAAAAAAACCACCGACCGGCAGCGGAAAGAAAAATTTACCTCAGAGGAGCTAATCATGCTGACCCAGACCCTAGCTGACAATGCCGCCGTGGTCTTTGCCAGCGACATGCGGCAGGAGACTGTCATGAAAAAAAAGGCAATCTGGGCTGAGGTTGCATTAAAAGTCAGTGCGTGAGTGCCGAAAGAGGTGGGATGACCTGAGACTCCGGGTGAGAAGCATCCTTGCTGGAAACCACCAAATTGCCACAGCAGGTGGATCTAGGTCGCCCATAAAACTTAAAGAATGGGAGGAGACATGCGCCAACCTCATTGGAGTGGAATGCATAGAGGGAGTCGGCACGATGGAGCATGGCGTGGCAACCACTGCAGATGGAGGTGAGTGTACACATGAAAGCATGCAATGTGAATCTACTGGTCCCCCCAAATGTGAGCCCAGAATCAGCTCATAGATGGCCAAACATCCACACATGCATCACACCCTGGCCATGTCAGTGTCAGACCCAAACACACACACATGCACACATCACCATTGACAAGTGCCACACACAACCATGCATGGATGAGCCACTGAACTGTCACATCACCTGCATCCTTTACAATGTAGTCAAAATGGCAACAACTGCATCATTGATGTATACTGCATTAAGTACATTGAACCGTAACCAATGACATCCCCCTTCTTGTCCCTGACAGGCTCACATACAGACAGTGAGGATGCTGGCAATGCATCACAGGCACCCCCTGCACATAAGAAATAAAGGGCTTTGGACACAGAGGACACCCCCACAACATCAAGGGGCAAAGGCAGAAGGGTCCAGATGCAGAGTGCGAACCATCGGTGGAGCGCCACTTCCAAGACACAAGTTGCCACACCACCAACAACTGCCCCTATTCCGGAGGTTAACCCACCACCACCGATCCCGGCCACAGAGGGCCCACCCTCAGCTCCAGCTAGTTCAGCAGGAGAGGCGGCAGCCACTGCCCCACTATCAGATGTGGAGGACCCCACCGACTTCCACATGGAGATGCACACCCCAACCCCCCCTGGAACCACCGAGCCATCACCACAGCACATACCTGGGTCCAATGTCACTGGTGATGACAACATGGGAGCTTTTAGTAGCCCCCCGGTGGCTTCATCTGTTGACCTGGTACCATCACAGGCCACAGCAGCCACACCACCAGAACCCAACACTGCCCTCGACCTGGCCAGCATCAGCCAGCGGCAACAAGAAATAACTGTGCTGGTTGGGCAGCATGTTGAGGAGGCTGCCCGTCCCAGGGCAGACATGACGGAGACAGCAAGGCACTCCAGGGAGGGGATGGAGGCATGTACAGACAGGCTGTGTGGGGAGATCATCTGAGTCAGGGAGGTCCTCACACGGATAGCGGACGCATTGGACCGCCAATTCCCACCACCACCAGGACAGTCTGCCACATCCTCATCTGCCAGTTCGAGGCAGACAAGCCCCCTCCGCCGCTCCTCACGCACCACCAGGCGCACCTCTAGTCAGCCTCCCAATGCTGGTGTTGGCAATGGCTAATAGGGAGTGCATGGTGAAGCCTCCGCGTGCATGGCTGGAGGGAAACATTGGGCAAGACACATGTGGAACTGTTGTGGGGGGTGGGGGGAAGGGTGTTATGGGACTGTTGTGGGGGGTGGGGGGAAGGGTGTTATGGGACTGAGGTGGGGTGTGGGGGAAGGGTGTTATGGGACTGTTGTGGGAGGGGAAGGGTGGTGGGATGTTTGGGGACATGCACATTTCCTTCTTTACGTTCCTTAATACACTGGTGTTTGAATAAAACACAGGTTTGGACTTCTTCATTGTGTATGTGTACTTTATTGACGCCATGGTCCATTGTGCGCTTCCAAACAGACACCAGTGCATTACTACCCATATCCATGTGACAGTACGAAACCATTTTACTCAGAATATTTGGTTGATCAGATGCTGTCTCACAGCACGTCCCTCCTGGCCATCCGCTCTTGCATGACCTGCATCCCCTTCACCTCCGTCCTCATCACCATCATCATCCTCATCAGGAGCTTCTATTTCAACGTCAGGGGGCAGTGGCACATTCCGTATGATACACATATTGTGCAGCATGACATATGCCATGGTGATCTTGGCCACCTTCTCATGGCCATACAACAGAGCGCCACCAGACCTGCTAATGCACCTAAACCGTGTCTTCAAAA
This sequence comes from Ambystoma mexicanum, assembly GCF_040938575.1. Taxonomy (NCBI): domain Eukaryota; kingdom Metazoa; phylum Chordata; class Amphibia; order Caudata; family Ambystomatidae; genus Ambystoma; species Ambystoma mexicanum. The sequence continues at coordinate 498,996,802 of NC_090940.1, read as the reverse complement.
GGCCAAAAGTCTGCTCGATCACAATGCAGGTACGGGTATGTGCACTATTGTATTCCTCTTCGTGCCTGTTCTGAGGGTTCCGTACAGGGGTGAGGAGCCACCTCTTCAGGGGATAGCCAGCATCACCTGTATGGGGGGACGAATGGGGTCCTGTTACTGTTCAACTCAAGAGCGGCCTGTTCATATCACACAAATGGACTTTGCATTGTGATTGAAGTACACAATTAACAGTATACATGCAGATGGTCTGTGTGACTGCAATGTGCAAAGGTGAGCTCGACCATGCAAGTAGACATGCCCCATTAATGTCTCCAACAGTAATTGACATGTCCTGGGTGAGGCCAGGTCTTAGGTGTCCCTGTGCCCAGGCAGATTTGGTACCACACTGCTAGTGTTATGCCATTCCAACATTGATGTTCTCATGCTGAGAGGCATCACTTCAGTGGTGCTATAGGTGCGTGGTGCAATGCTATGGCTAGGGGTGATCCCTTTGCATGCTTTCAAGGGCACATTGCATTATTGTTGTTGTGCTGGACTAATTCTGTATGACTATCTTGACGGCATGTATGACATTTGTGTATTTTGTGGCGTGGAATGTTGTGCAATGTGGATGTGGATGGATGTATAAGGTTTCTAGACCTGGATTGTCATCTAAGTTGTGTAGCTTATACTTGCATGTCCGTTCATCTCAAGTACGTTGCGGGCTTCCCAAATGGACATTGGCGTACATCTGTATGGGCATTCGTCCGACGGACGACAAGCTACACCCATTTCGAGTATGTATCTCTCCCCCCCAATCACACCCAGTTGGAGTATGTATCTCCCCCCCTCATCACACTGACATGTGCTTGCCCTGCAACTCACCAAGCAGCCACGAACGTTGTCCGGCTTGTCGCTCCATGTAGCGTGGGATAGTTGAGTTCCGCAGGACCATGGAATCATGGGTTGATCCGGGGAAACGGGCACAACAATGTGTAAATACCTTGTTGGCGTCACATACCATTTGGACATTGATGGAGTGGAATTGCTTCCTGTTTCGGTAGACTACTTCATTGTGATGTGGTACAACCAATTCCACATGGGTACAGTCGATGGACCCGATGCAACTTGGGATGCCTGCCCGTGAATAGAAGCCAACTTTGGTGTTTGCAATCTCCTGGGCAGTCCGTGGCATGAATATGTGTTCAGGTGCATGCTTCAGGAGGGCATCGAGTACATGGTTCAGAGTGCGTGAGAATACTGGTTGTGAGATGCCATGCATCTGGCCCACTGTATGCTGGTAGGTGCCTGTGGCCAGGAAGTGGAGCACAGTCACCACCTTGAGTAGAGGGGGGATGGCAGTTCGGATGTCTATGAGGCTCACAATGTTGTTGTGTATCATGTCCACGATGCTGGTGATGGTATCCCGGTCCAGACGGTACAGGGTGTGTATCTGCTCTGGGGTTGGATTAAATGGACTGGCTCTGATCCTGGGGATTGGTGGGTGCCTCTGTGGTATGATTAGGTGCCATGGTGGTGTTTGCTGTGGCTGTCTTGCCCTCCTCCTCCTCCTCCTGCGTCTCCTCTGTGCTGCCTTTTGTTGTTGCTGCTGCGCTGCAATCATGTCCTCCAGCCCATGTAATGCTGCAAGTATTGGAACCATCTTGGTGTGGGAAGGGGTGTGGGAAGGGGTGTGGTGTGCTCCTTTTGGGCTGCCAAAGTCTCCATTGCCTCCACCTGTGCTGATTGTGTCCACCTGTGGCAGGTGGGAACACTGCTCAGTTCTCTTAACGGGTGGTACGCGATGGTGGTATTAGCACCATGGCGGTAAGGGGTTTTGGGGGCTTTACCATGCCGCTATTGGCATGTCTGCTCGCCTTGTGATGCTGTGCTATTAGCGGCATGGCGTTATTTACGGGATGGATGGTCGCGCGCATGCGGACTGCCCACTATTAGTGGCACCGTACTTAGCGGTGCCGCTAATAGCGGTGAGCCGGGTCGTAATTAGAATGGGGATTTAACGTTACCGGTATTCCATTACCGGTAACGTTAAATCCCTACCGCCTACCGTGTAATGAGGCCCTATGACTTCTGAGAGTGCATGGCAAGCGAAAACACAATCTGAAGTGTTGCACATGGCACAGTACTATGAAAATAGGGTTAATACAGAAGGTGGAACAGAAAAAAGGAGACCTGAAGACTAGAGTGTTATTGCAGCAGATAGCTAGAGGAGCCAGAGGTAGGGATACACAGTTCAGCGGCCAATGTACACCATAGGTGGCGCACAACTGAGTCCCCTACACAGAAACCAGTGTGCATATTGTAGACAGGAGGGTCATTGGCGAACACAATGCCCAATCCTACAGCAGAGATCAAATAGTATGTATGGTGCCATGGGTTGACGATCCAGAGGCCATCCTGGGATAGAGGGTCCTGGTAGAAATCAGTTTGCACAGAACCAAAATCAGTTGCACAGAACCAACAGACACCATCACAAGATAATCAGCAACAGACTGTTAGTAGTGGAAATATTTTTTATAATCCTTCGGATGTCTATTTTTCTGAGGATTTTGCATCTGACAATATTCTGTTCCATTAGGACAGCCCGTAGCAGGGTCGGGAACCAATACCTATTCCCGTCGATCAGAAAGGGCTCTACGTTGAAATGAAGGTGGGAAATAGGGAGCATCTCTTTTTGATAGATACAGGAGCTCAGAAGTGTTCTATTGATCATTCAAGGGTTCCAGCTATTCCACTGTCAGGGCAGAACAACATTTCTGTAGGGTTCTCGCCAGTGGTTAGTCCGGTCTCTCATCCGGTACCAATTTCACTTGGACCATTTACTGATTCTTGTGCATTTCTATTGACGACAAAATGATTTCGCCCCACAATATTTGTCTATGCCTTTACCAACTGAATTGAATAAGGTTCTGACATGTTTATGGGCTGTTAATGACAATGATGTTGGAATTTTACAGGTTGAGCCAGTTAAAATTTTGTTCAAACCAGGTGTTAAATTGCCGCGTATTCCGCAGTATTAGATTTCGGTGGAAGGTAAACAGTCTTTGAAAAGTATTATTTCTGATTTCGTACACCGAGGTGTAATTGAAGAAATTGCGGGGAGTGTGTGTAATAGTCCGATTTTACCAGACTATAAGAAAGGGGATAATGCGATTCCTTTTCATTTTATTATTGATTTATGCACAATTAATAAGGTGGCTGCTCCACAGTTTCAGATAGTACCCGATGGCACCGCAATTCCGACTATGATTCCAGCCACAGCTACACATTTTAGTGTCGTGGATTAGAAAAAATGCTTTCTTTAGTATCCCTGCACATGTTGATAGCAGATATGTGTCCACGTTCACTCTAGGGGGAAGCTCATTCACATTTACTCGTGTGCTGCAAGGGTACACTGAGAGTCCAAGTATCTATAGTAGAGCATTGAAAGAGCAGCTTGATACGCTCGAGTTGACTTCCACTTGCACGTTGTTGCAATATGTTGATGATCTACTTCTAGCTGCTGATTCTGAAGATGCCTGCAAAGAAGGGCACAGTGTTGCTGCTAATTCATTTAGGAGAACATGGGCATAAGGCTTCATTGAAGAAGTTTCAGTATTGTCGACAGGAGGTCGCCTATTTGGGCTATCTCCTGTCAAAGGAGGGAAGAAGACTTGCGCCTGCACGGATACAAAGCATCTCTGATATGTCTGTTCCAAATACAGTGAAAGAGGTCAGAGCTTTAATTGGCATGGCCTCATATTGTAGACAGTGGATCCCAAATTTTTCGATGTTGATAAAACCTATGTTGGCACTGACAAAGAAGGAAATTTCTTTGCCTTTAGCGTGGAACATGGATTGCCAGAACACTTTTGATTTGCTTAAGGCTGCGTTGTGTTCAGCACCAGTTTTGGGCACACCAAATTATGAAAAAGGCTTTGTTTTGTATGTGCCTGAACGTGATGGATGTGGTTTGGCTGTTTTGACACAGGAGCATGGGGGCAAGAATAAACAGTGTGACTATTTTTCCTCCACGTTAGACCCTGTTGCATGCGCTTTGCTGAGATGTTTGAGAGCTGTAGCTGCTGTACCCGTGAAACAAAGTGAGGGTATGATTTTAGGTCACTCTATAACCGTGATGGTACCCCAATCCGTAGATGTTCTATTAAACAGAAAGCAGACACAACATCTCACATCAGCTCGACTCAGAAGGTATGAGGTGATTCTATTTGCTCCGCATATTCAAATTAAGAGATGTTCATTGAATCTGGCTGAACTATGCCTTCTCCACAAGAGAAGGATTTCAGTGACGAAATGTCACATGATTGCCTCTTTATTGTAGAACAAGAAACAAAGGGAAAGGGCAGAATTGATTTAATTGATACACCTTTAAGGAATCCACAAGGGGAGCTATTCTGTGATTGCTCCTGTTTTAAACTACCGGATGGTACATCTACCACTGCTTATGCAATCACCACATTAAGCACTTTTGTGGAGTGTAAACGAATTCCGCATATTCAAATTAAGAGATGTTGTTCATTGAATCCGGCTGAACTATTGCCTTCTCCACAAGAGAAGGATTGCAGTGACAAAATGTCATATGATTGCCTCTTTATTACAGAACAAGAAACAAAAGTCAGAATTGATTTAAATGATACACATTTAAGGACTCCACAAGGGGAGCTATTCTGTGATGGCTCCTGTTTTAAACTACCAGATGGTATATCTACCACTGCTTATGCAATCACCACATTAAGCACTGTTGTGGAGAGTAAACAAATTCCACATAACTCTGTGCAAGCTGCAGAGATTACTGCATTAACCAGAGCTTGTGACATTTCTGAAGGGCTTAGTGTAAACATATATACAGATAGCCAATAAGCATTTGAGGTGGTTCATAATTTTGACTGACTATGGGCTGAGAGAGGATTCTTGACCTCACATGGAACAAAAATTCAACATGGCACTCTGATAGTCCGGTTGCTATCAGCACTTGTGCTTCCTACACAACTAGCAATAATGAAGTGCGCTGCACACAAGAAAGTGACAGACGATGTAGGAAAAGGAAACACTTTTGCTGACAGAATAGCCAAACAGACTGCTATTGATTTGTACTCAAAAATGTACTTGCTTGATTCAGCAAAATGGGTTACTGATACATGTATGATGGACGAAGGGGTTAGCAGTGTAAAAGAAATTCAGGCTGAAGCTACTCCAGAAGAAATCAAACAGTGGGCTGAGTGTCCAGCAGGTCTAGAAGATGAGGGTTGTTGGGTGGATAATGAGAAGCAAAGATGGATGCTACCCAATACCTATGTCACTGCTACGGTCACCATGGTACATGGCCTAACACACATATGTGCTAAAAAGATTTGTCAACAATTAGATCCCGTCTGGTATAACACTAATATCCAGAAAACTGCTGACTGTTTGGTCCAGAGTTGCATGATATGTTTGCAACATAACATTGGGAAGGGAACACCGACACCGAATGGCAGTTTTGGTCCCCCCTACATGCCTTTTGAGGTGATCCATTTTTATTTCATTGAGATGGAACATTGTCAAAACTATAAATATGTCTTAGTTGTGATCTGTGCATTTAGCAAATGGGTTGAGGCTTTCCCACTAAAAGACGCCACAGCAATGTCAACGGCAAAGACCATTTCCCTAGGTTTGGCTTGCCGAGAGTAATTTGGTCCCATAATAGCCCCCATTTTATCGCTGCTGTCACACGTCATATCACATACATGATGCAGATTTTACCCATTTAACTTGTACTTTGTGTGTGTGTGTGTGTGTGATACATCTGTCTTGTGTGTGTTTAGTTCTGTGGAGATAAAGTGTTCAATTATGCTGAACATCTTTAGAAATATTCAGGATGAAGACACCACAAGGATTTGTCATTCCCAAAGAGATTTCTGGGCACTACCCGCTCCAAGTAAAAAGAACACTTTGTGGGTGTCTCATAACTTTCCCTCCCCCAGATGAAACTCTGCAGAAAAAGTATATTGTCACCTCGGTATGACACTGTCACACGGTCACACATGTCATGTCACATACGTGATGCAGATTTTACTAATTTAACTTGTTCTTTGTGTGTGTGATACATCTGTCTTGTGTGCGTGTTGTTCTGTGGGGTTAAGGTTTTCAATTATGCAGAACATCTTTAGCAAAATTCATTATGGAAACACCACAAGGGAAAGTCATTCCCAAAGAAATTATTGGACACTACCCGATCCAAGTAAATTCATTTTAATTTGGAGTTTTCTTTTAACCATGATGTCTGACACTGATAAAACAATCTGCTGAAAAAAACATATCCACTGTGTGGCGAAGCTGCCAATGTCTGTTTTGGGGCGGAAATTCATACACCTAAAATGGCGGCGATTCAGAAAATGTTTAGTTGATACCACCATTATAAAATTGTGCTTTGTATTAGAATTTTGTATTACAATTATGCACCCTGTCAATGCTACGACTAAACGATATACATTTTTGTGTTTTTTTTTAATTGATGTCTAGCAGAATAAATAACACTAAAAAGTGTGTCTATTTATCCATGACCTCTGACTGCAAGCAATGCTCTCTAAATCAGTTGCCACGCCCTTGTGTCTCATACAATGCCCATGGGGAAATTAATTTGAAATAACCTTTTGATAGTATACAACTTATGCCCCCCTCTAAAGAAGGGAGAATGAAGTGTGATGCACACCTCCCGCAGCATTGTTCAGTTATCTTGAGTTAGAACACAGTTTACAATGGTGAAAGGCTGCGTTACCCCAGCTCCGATTTGAATTTTTGGTTCTACAAATCACACTTGAATATTTTAAGATCTATGAACATTTGCAGATTTTATTTTGCCGAATATCAATTTGGCAGAATTTATTTGGGCTGATTTGTTCACCTTTTTTTTTTTTACTGCAAACAGTGGGGGAGAATCCGCCCACTCCGCCTTCTTCCACCCCTCAACCCCCGATTCTATATACCTTACCCCAAATTAACATCTGTAAGTTTGTGGTTAAAAAAGCGACAAAAAAAGGGGAAAATGGTTGTGAAATATAATTACCAATATTATATGAAGCCAAATGCACATACTGAGGTACTGAATCTGGGATAGGATGGAAGATGAGTACCAGCTTCAATAACCCATCTTAAAGTGCTGGCACATTGAATTTTGTACTGGTACTGGCACTATATCTAAATAGGCCGGCTATCACTCAGCTTAGAATTTGTTCCAGTGACCGGTTAAGGATGAAATGCTGAGTCAGACACACCTGTCATATGCTGTAAAGATTCCCCAAAAGAAATATAGGCCAGTTAGGGGGTCTCCTACTTTAAACATTACTATCTTGTATGCACTTTTTTCCATTAATTTCATGATTGATGAACAGGTATGGTATGAACACATGACATATGATTGAGTCTGACTCAGCCCTAAGTCTCTCCTGCAGGCACTGAGCCACCGCAAGCTATTCCATTTGTAAAGGTATTCACCTCAATGCTACACATTTTATATACCTGAGAAAAAACTAAAATACTATTTGGGTAAACGACACCAAAGTGTCCCTGACTATGCCCTATCAGAAACTGGCACTCACTGAGCACAACCTGTTTCAAATTCGTCCAAAGATGGTATTAGCTAACGTAATCGTGTTCCTTTTAATGACTTTTGAAAAATGAAAGCCGAATTCAGGCACATGTTTCTTGTGACTGACGCTGCCCCAGCCATACTGGCACTTCCGAGCATTGACCTTTGATGACATTATCTCATTGAGACTTTACTTAATGTGACCATGTGAACGCACCAGAACACACACGGCTTTTGTTTTAACTTTAAACAGCTTTTATTTCTCATAAGGAGGGGTTGGATGAACTTGGTATTCTGAGTAGAGATGAAGTCAAGCAACAATCACTAGGGAAAGCAACATCAGAGTGAGGGAGGGACAGCGCATGCTAAGCATATGTTTCCTGTCACACACTTAGTGATCAAGTTGTAATTCCATCGTGTTCAATTCTCAAGTCCCACGATCTCTTGCACAGAACTTCTAGCTCTCCTTCATGGATCCTACTGACAGTCTCTTGGTGTCCTGATCACATGCCGCCTACCCAGATCCTTAAAGGTTGTTATACTAAACACTTACCAGAAAGAATGGATTATTCCCTATGTTATTGCGTATAATCTTCAAAACTCTAGCCGTCACCCACAAAGGCCTTTCAAACTCTCCATCATCTACCTCTCCAACAAACTCAAAAAAGCACAATCCTCAAGACCCACACGCTCCACTCATGCCCACCAAATTAATACTCCAAAATTCTGACTAAAGAGAATCGTAAGGCTAAGCTTCCGGTCATTGCCTCCAAAAACTGGAACTCACTACTCCCAGCTTTGAGAGCAGAACAATCTTACTGGGTCTTCAGAAAATAATTTAAGACATTGTTATTCTCGCAAGGACCGAAATCATTCTGATTCACTCATCCGACTCCGAGTTCTTCTCTTAACGTGCACCTGCTGTTCCACTTCTATAACCAGCGCCTTGATGCCTCTGGGCTCAGAGTGCTTTATGAATTCAAGAATTGCGGATACCCAATAATAATAATAATAATAATTTGAGCATCTATATAGCGCTACAAACCCTCAGGTATCTGAGCGCTGCTTAATATTACCCACGGTAGCAGGAATGCCTACACACATGCCTGGGTGCTTGGCAAGTTGAAGGTATTCTAATCCACAAGCTAAGGTTCTTCCAAATGGGCTTGAGGCCTACAACAGGGGGAACGTCCCTTTAACTGTATGTTGGTCTCTTTCCAGGGCCAGGGTAATCACTTCCATGAAGCTAGTAGCAACTCTTCTCTTCTTCTGTTCATCAGAATCTCTTGCCAATCTCTGGTGTATCCCATAGGACAATGATAGTCACACTGCGTGGCTATGGCCTGCGGGAGACTCTTACCCTCTCATAGGGTCCTTGTTGATGTGTGGGTGTTTGGGGCCTTACAAAGCATAAGAGATAGGGAGGGAAGGCATCCATGAGGGATCCTCATTATACCACACCCAGAAGCACAACACGGACTGGGAGCCTTGACACCCAGAAGCTCCTGTTCCTTTCCAAACCGCTTCTTAAATGGGACTATGTCACACAACTTAATGTGTAGTTACCATGCCAGGCAATTTACACAATTATTTAAAATTAGCTCCATGGTGGTTTGCCTTTGATCAGAAGCTTCCTTAGTTCACCAAGACCTAGTACCTACACATTGTTAAGGCTTAATGTGCCTCATTTGGAGGCTGGCAGTGTCGCGGAATGAACGGTGCCGGTAAGGGACCGGCACCGTTCATTCCGGGCTGCCACATTACGAGGTCTGCAGCGGGTCCTGCTCTGCACACCAGGTCAGACCAGACGTGCAGAGGGGGACCCGCTAGCAGTCCAGAATGCTAACAACGGGCCCGTCAAAAATGGGGCCCTCCAAGGTCGGAATGGCCCAGTAAGTCCCCTTTTGTGGGACCCGAACCCGAGTTTGGAGGCAGCCATGCCCTTATTAAGGCCCAATGTATCAATTATAATAATTATATTAGAAGTCACAATTTTAAGTCGGTATGTTTGCAGCTGACACTATGATGTTCATTTAGGCTAATAATTTCCCAAGAGTGGGCTCGATATTATGAACTAGTATTTAATTAAATAACTTTGAAGTGATATTTTTGGGCTTTTTAATGGATCACTACTGACATATTGGGCCTCATTACGAGTTTGGCGGTAGCCGTGCCTGTTTTACAGGCACACCTACCGCCAAACTCGTTACTGCCACCTGCGATTGGGCAGTAACGGGCCCATTACGAGTTGAATGGGCTGTTAATTGCCCATTCACAGGTGGCGGTAATGCCGGGCTCCCAATCCCCATTGTGCCCGATAGGGCAGAATGGGGAGGGAGCATGCTTGCACCGGCACTTACAGGTTCTGCTCGCGAGTGCCACACAGCCCGCTGTCATGCACCCGCGAGCAGGACTCGTAATTCAGCAGCACGGTATGAATGGTGCCAGTGCCTTACCGGCACCGTTCATACCGTGACCGCCACCCTTATAATGAGGCCCATTATGTTTTATGAATTAAACTGGGACTAATGCTTGCAGACCTTTGTCATGACGTTTACCATGCATAGCTATCAGCGTGCAAAGGTTTGTGGTTGTCTGCAGTGGTGACGCCATAAAGCTTGTGATAATTTGCCCAGACACTAGTTTACTTGTACCTCCAAGAAGGTTGAGGGCCAACTGAGCTTGGGAGAAAACAAGGATAAGTATAGACTGGGGGGACGGATAATTCCTCCGCCAGAACCTGAATCACAGATAAAGTGGTGGTCCCCAGACCCCAGGATCATACCGGTCTCAAACGTAGAGAACGTCAAGTTTTCATGATAAAGCCAACTCATGGGTACTCTGATAATAAAAGTCTAAATGCGCTATGTATTCCAGGACATGCAATGCACTTTGTTAGAATATCATCATGGAACTTGTGATCCTAGTGGGGTCTTATAAAATGTGTCAGTGGTTCAATTTTAATTACTTATCGTTCATATTTTTGGATAAAAATTTGGACAATTCACATGTACGGTTCCCCTGTCAAATTAAACCTAAAGCACTTTTGCCAAAGTTTTCTTATTATCATACCTTCAGTATCCCATGGTTTTAACGACGGTAATTACTTCAAAGTAATTCACTTCAAAGTGATTATTTCAAAATGAATTTGAAATATATATATATAGCTATGGGTTAAGGGTTAAAAGGTGGGTGGGGAGGGTTTTCAGATAGGGGTAGTGATGAAGGGGAAAGAGGGTATGGTTGAACTGGGGGGGGCGAACCGGGAGTCCCGGGGGTGGCAAAAATAAATAAAAAAGAAATCGAAGTAAAATTTCGAATTAATCACTTCGGAGCAAATTACCCTGAGGTAATTGTGTTCTATGAAATGACATAGAACACATACCTTCGGATGTTCTTGTTGAGTAGCGCGACTCTGCCACCTTCACCCTAGCCAATTGGTGTGTATAGTGTCTAAAAGCCAAGAGGGCATATGTTTAGACAGAACATTTGTAGTGACCACCCTCAGCCTATTACCATTTGTTAGGTCAATATGTACATATCTGCTCTGAAACCCTTTAAGTCAGTTGTCTGTGTCCACATCCATTAGCTCATTATCTATGTATAGATCAGAAATTGTATCTATACCGAAGCACATACAACAGTTTAGAGTGTAATAATTTAAGTTTGGTGGTCAATATGGAAATGCAGTAATGCTCATATATGTGATATTCGAATATAGAGCTATAATATGTCCTTTTACTGAGTCCTAGATTGCAAGTTGCATTATTTTTGCGGTGGGAACTGGCAGAGGTGTCTTCTTCAGTGTGAGGTAGTCTGTCTATTAGTCAGGTATTTTAGTCGTGTCAATTAAGCAGTCCAGAAGGTGTTGCAGCTGTGCCGCCCAGTAATAATTCTGCATACTATGAGCTCAGGATTTCCCTGCATTATCACCCAGGGAACCCGTGACTGCTTCTTTTTCAAGATGACATGATTGATCAATTTCTTTATGCCTTTGTAGTAGTTTTGTATACATAATATGGCGTGTTAGAAAATACATACAGGAACTCGGGGAGTATTTCCATCTCCACAACTGAGATGCACCAAATTATCGATTAGAGCATGTACCACCAAGTTGTTAATATGTTAGGTCGTTATTTAAGTATTCAGAGCAGAGTATATAACTGATATGTCTTCATCTTTTCTGTAATTCTCTTCTCTAGGTAAGTGAAAGCATCCAGGGACTGTATTAGTCTGATATGTAACTCCTCAAACGTTGACTACATTACAGTGGGAACAGCTCAGACTTTTTGTCAGTTAACCTTAATACTCACTAGAGCCATGGTCTGCAGCCATTGGATTTCCAAACGTTTTAGACTACAACTGCCATGAGCCCTATCCAGCATCGTCCATGGTGAGGGATCATGGGAGTCGTAGTCCAAACATCTGGAGAGCAACAGGTTTCAGAACTATGCACTATGGAATTGAATTCCTGTACTGTCCTTAATTCTGCAGGTAAGGCACAGGCAGAGTTGCACACTGTCAGAATCATATTAGCAGTCCACGCAGTAACTCCTAAATGCCACCTATATGAATACCACGTGACATATTTCACTATGCCATCATAACACTTCTTAAAGGCTCAGTAATAAAATAATAAATTCCGGGGAGTGCGTGATGGTGCCTAGTGCCACAATGCAATAGGAATGGATCAGAGGAATTCCTGTCCGTTCATACACATGTTAATGGGGCGTTCCATATTGTGTTTATCCAATCATCAATTGGGATGATGGAAACATGTTTTTTTCCAGTAACTTGTCTAGCCATTGGCAACTTAGAGACCCCAGAGGTATTTTTGGCATCAGGTGTTGTATTTAATCTATTGGTATTATTTTCAGTTCCCTCAGCCGTCACCATTGTCATTTTACATATTCTATGTGCGGTGCTCCTAACCATTATATTTTCATTTGTATTCTGGTGTACCAAATACACAGAACATTCTCAAAACTGTTGGCCAACACCTTCACTAGGATGTTGGTACCAAAATGAGTTGTCATACACAATTCACTTAGTGCGGTCTTCCCAACGCTTCAGAATAACATTAGTTAGAGACTACATCATAGTGCGTCTCAGCACCCTTTTCTGTTTCAGTTCTCATAAAAAGCAAACCATATATGGTGCTCGAACATCTGGTTACTCTTGATAAATCTCAACTATTCATCAACATATGTGCATTACCTCTATTCACCCGCCCCCCCCTCAACTGCTTGAGCTCACAAGTTATGTGACTACCTCTCAATTGGTCAGCCTGCCCGTCAAACACCGCGGCAGGGCAAAATCAACCTTCCATCCTTCTAAAATTGATAATAGAGTGCTATCAATTGGGGTAGTAATACCACATATTATTACACTGTTCCATGTGGTAGTTCTGAATATTGCAGGCCAAAAGAAAAAAATACTATAATCCCTGAATTGGAGGCTGCTTCAAATCGGCCAGGCAAAACTAATGTTTTTAGTGGAGGTGAGTGGGCCCCTAGAGCACCCTCGCATATGGAAACAAGGCACAATCACCACACACAAATTGATACGCCAGACACGAGGTTCACTTCCCAAAAGCTAGGGTTTACTGTAAAGCAAAGTCTCAGTCGGCTGACTGGGTCTCACGTCCCGCAACGTGTGTCACCCAGACCTCGTGGGATGCAAGAGAGTGAACAATTTACATCAGTTACATATATACAAAATGACCATCACATTATCAGTAGTGACACGTCCAAACCGCCCATACTGTATCTTTCTTTGCAGTGGTTTGATGATTGACAATTATGATGAATGTGACACCCCCAAAAACATTAATTCAACAACTTTTGCAATCTCTAAAAGTGCAGACACTATTCTTTGTTACGAGGAACATAGTGCACTTGTTCTGCAAGCAACTGTGTTCGTATGAGGGACACATTCCAAGCCTTACTATCTCTTGGTTTCTATTTGTGAGCTAGAGATCGGCTCGGTCTTGCAGGGCCTTGCAGGGCCCAGGAAAGGGGGGGGCGCAGAGGAGAGTATAATTCAAGCCATTAACTGCCTATTTCTACAGTTTCTGTCATTCTAGCGAGACTAGCTGGCACCTGCTTAATGATTAAATGCCTTCCTCTTACTTCCAAGGACCTTTGAGGGAGGGAGAAAGGAAAACAGTGCATCGCTGTCTGGGCTAGTTTCTCAACATGTAACTTGTGGCATTGTCTGTCCATGAGCAGAACGAAATAGAATTCACTCTTAGCAAAGCACTTGAACAGAAGCGAGGATGAAGAGAAATTGAAAAATGGCGAATTCTAGTGTTAAAAAATGGACGCTCTATGGTTATGCTGACAATTCTGTACTGACGATGCTAGTCATATGATGCGGTTGGTTTTCAGCCAACATAATATATCATCCATGCTATGGTCGGGTATTTTCTAGACTAACAAACCCTCCTCTTGGCCGTAAGCCAAACGCATCAACCATACAACACGTCTTCCTCTGAACATGTGTCTGATTCTGAACTCTGCATACTGCTATAATCGTCATCTTCATCATCAATATTAATAGACATCAACTCCTTCACAGTTTGTATTTCGTGTTTCCTGTTTCGTGATTGTATTTACTTTGGGAGTTCTTTTCTGTGTCACCATGTGTATACATTCATCGCTTATTTCAGTGCAAATTATTGGTAGACAGTGTATGCAACAACAACATGTTAGGAAGATTCCGAGGACTGCTGCTAGGATTGCAGCTAATTTCCATCCCCATCCCCATGAGTGTACTAATTCCCAAAACCAGGAGCTTATGTACAGCTCCCAACCACCTTCTGGTGGGTTGAGGTCAGAACTCAGGACGTGTAACTTTTTTATTGCCTCAAAAAAACAGAGGAGGAGTCACTCATGAATACGCAACACGATGACCCCACAATTTTACAAACACCTCCACGGTCAGCCAGAATTATATCAAAAGCCATTCTATTTTGAGGTGTCATTAACCTGATTGTTTTTTCCTCCAGAGTCATATTATATAATATGTCAGTTTTTCCATTTATTGTTTTTTCTAAAGTTCTGGACAGTTGTCTTATATTATACAAATGAATTGCCTGACCCCAAAATGGTATAAATGATTTTGCTATATCTTCTGCAATTAATCCTCCCTCATCTCGTCGTGGCCCTGACCTAGATAATTTGGCTATGTCTGACGTTCTTGAAAGGAATACCCCAGGGAAAAGAATCCCTAAATAACATGTGCCCCAATTTTTAGGCAGCCATGGATAAGCTTTTTCCCCCACATACAAAATAGACAGGGTCACCTACATACACTGGTTCTTCTTCCCTCTCAAGGATTGCAATATTCATGCATCTATTGTATGTCCCTACAAAATAGGAGCCTTTCTTTCGCAAGCAAAATGGAACAGTGCGAGGACTGTAATTTATTGCATACGAGGGGGGCACTGCATCTTTACTCCCTAGTGGGTTCATGTGAAATGTGGTTACAGATGATTTATATGGCACATATAATCTATCTTGTGGAGTTACTACTGGTGTTATCATTCGTGCTCTGTGAAATATGGAGCAACCTATAGGTTTCATTACCACTTCTTCAAATTTGTCCATGTTTGTCTTATCTAATCAACCCGTTTCACTCTTATTCCACTTCCCATAATATAGCGCACTTAATGATGCATATCAGGCTGAACTTAACGGCAATGGCTGCACATACCAACCTATTCCCTTCCCACCATGTTGCGGTACACACCCAACAATTGTTCTTTCTCAAGATTGAGTGTGTCATGTTCATTATCAAAAGTAACGTGTTGTTCCCATAGCCTTCCCTGTGTCTTTCTTCCATTGGGGACAAGGTATAAGAGATTACATGGACTGGGCTCTCAGTGACAGAAACATTACTAATAGGCAAAAACACCCATATTGGATATATTTCCTCTAAATGCCATAATACCAGGACTACTCTTATTGGTGCTAGTACACTCATAATGCACATAAATATCATAGTGGTTAGCATACATTTTATCCAACAACTCTTTTTCAGCAAATTTATAGTCTCTATATCTACTACATTATCAGCATTGGTGCAGGAGGGGACAGGTATGGGCATTTTCTTGATTCTTCTCCTCCAACAATGTTCGTCGTGAATATTTTTCACTGCTGCACCCGTTGAAATTCACGTGTTCTTGAAAAATGTAAATACAGTGTTTAGGCCAGTTCTCAACAACCTAGGTTGCTAAAACGTGTGGCAAGATTTATCGTGCTCCTGCACTTTGCTCATAAGACTTCAGAGCAAACATCAGTTGCCTTTGTGCCATATGAGCCCCGCTCATTCGCACGGGGTGATCAACACATGGATTTTTTTTCCCAGAGATAGCACCGGGAAGCCGCGTTCAGAAGTTGTCAGATTGGCACAACCCCCACGCTCCTCTCCCCTAGGCCTCCAATTCCCACTTCATCCTTTATGGGAAGCAGAGGCAACAAAAGAAACACCAAGATCAGATCACCTTCGATTTTGAGAACGTAGGTTGTACCGCATTGCTCCAGGTACTGTGTGATCGATGAAGAGTGCAGGTGCACTTCCAGATTCAGGTCAAGTGTCAGCCTGCGGCGCAGCAAGTGATGGCGGGCGCCAAAGCATTGATGCAGGCTTCGTGCCAGCCTATGGTGCTGCATATTCAACTCGGCAAAGTTGAGGTGCTCTCTGCCCTTCCTCCTCTTTAGCAATTCTTACAGGCTTTGTCTCAAGCTCAGGCAGATTTTGTTGCAAAGAACTGGCAATGTTGTTCTTCATGTCGGAGACAGCTGCTTCTTTCTCGTTATCTGGATCAGGCA
Organism: Ambystoma mexicanum; assembly: GCF_040938575.1. Taxonomy (NCBI): domain Eukaryota; kingdom Metazoa; phylum Chordata; class Amphibia; order Caudata; family Ambystomatidae; genus Ambystoma; species Ambystoma mexicanum. The sequence goes on along the minus strand of NC_090940.1, from coordinate 498,980,401 downwards.
GTTCTTTCAATGGCGATGGAACCTTCTTAGTGTGAGTGGCATGTATCCATGCTTTCCGCCCATCCACACGGACTGCTGTTTGTGTTGCTAGGAGAACCTGATAGGGCCCTCGCAATCTGGGTGCAAGCGATGATTTCCGCTCAAAGTTTTTGAGGAGGATCCAGTCTCCCGCCTGCAGACAATGCCCAGGACCAGTATATCTGACAGGAAGAGCCTCCTACACCTGTTGATGAATCAAACAAAGCTTCTGTATTAAAAGGTTACAATATGTACTAAGCACAGGATATTCTATCTCACTCAACCGCCTCAGCTGTGGCGCACACCAAACATTAGCAGGTCTCCCCATCACAATTTCATATGGGGAGAGTCCAGTCCTCGCTTGCACAGATGTGCGCATACATAATAAAGCTAAGGGAAATGCATCCGTCTATCTCAATTTGTTTCCTGAACAGATCTTGCTTATCTTACTCTTCAGAATGCCGTTCTGGCGTTCAACAAGACCCACACACATCGGGTGTCTGGCGCAATGGATTGGCGTATCAATTTGAATGCCTGCGCAAATCTGTAATATTACGGTGGCAACAAAATGCGGGCCGGTATCCGACCATATGACTCGTGGCAGGCCGAATCGGGAAAAATACTCTTTTAACATCACTTTAGCAGTGCTCATGGCTGTGCAATCCTTCAGTAGATATGTTTCCACCCGTTTACTGAACGCACATACCACCACCAAAATATATTTCAGGTTCTGACATCTCTCCATTTCTATGAAATCAAAATGGATCACCTCAAAAGGCATGGAGGGGGGCCAAAACTCCCTGTTGGAGTAGCTGTTCCTTTACTGATATTGTGTTGCAGGCATGTTACACAGTTTCTGAACTAGTCTTTCTTCATTGCTTTTTATTTGCGTGTTCTGCCATACCGTAGTTAAATGTTGAACCATTTTTTTCACACAAATGTGTGTGGGACTGTGAGCCATGGTGACCATTGCAGTTACGTAGGAGTTGGGCAGCATCCATTTTCTACTCTCCTTATCCACCGAGCAGCCTTCCAAGTCTAATTCTGCAGAGCCCTCAGCCCACCCTTTTATTTCATCAGCAGGTGCATCCGCCTGCATTTCTTTGACTGTTGCAATCCCATTCTCTATCATGCAGGATACTTCATCTGACTGTACTATCAACATTCTTGTACTTAAGTCAGTGGCAGTTTGGTTTGCAATTTTGTCTGCAAATGCGTTTCCTTCCCCCACCTTACATGTTACTTTTTTATGCGCTTTGGACACGTAAGTGCAGACAGCAATCGTGCTATCAAGGGCCATGTTGGATTCTAGTTCCGTGTGATGTTAGGAAACCCCTCTCAGGCCAGAGTCGGACAAAATTGTGCACTACCCCGAAGGCATACTGACTGTCAGTATATATGTATGGGGAGCAAGGGCGCGGGTGTTTGCGGCCCGTTTTTCCTCTTTGTTGAAGCCCAGGAGGGCCACCATATCCTCGGAGGGTTAAGAGAAGAAGTCAACTGGGAGCAAAAGACAAAGCATAGACCCATATCTCGGTTCCCCCATGCCCTGATATTGACCCTGCATACCGAGGGTCCATCCACACCATGGAGGGCATGAAAGCACCCACACCAGGAACCCAATGTGGGGAGGAACCTTCCAGTAATTTGGCTAGCGTCCCAAGTCTGAACCACGTAGACACTGCTTGTCAAGAAACATTGCCCACCACCATTGGGAACCCATATGCTTTGCCTTCGGCCAATAAATCTGGCACTGGCATAGTGGGGGCTTGCGATGTGTTAGTCCTCCCACCCGCATTCCTGGCACCTCTTGTACCTGTCACCCCCCCACTTAGCTCGCCCCATGTAAGGCCACTTTTGCCCCTTGTTCTCTCGTCCATAGCAGGACCTACTCTCGACTGTCCTCCCCCAGTCACTGTTGTTGCCACTCTGGATCAAATGGACACAGAAATTGTTGGAGCAACTGAAGATAAGCTCCCGCCCAGTCCCATCTGCAGCTCCTGGAGCGAGAACCTACTTGCAACGATCTCAGGGTCCAGTTCCTATCTTCACTTAACCCCATTTAGGGCCCTCAAGTCCACCACCCACGGCAGTTATCCCCCCTCTGCTCCATCATGCAAGGAGGAGCACACTTCCGGAAGCTGCCCCTGTGCACATGTGCTCTCTGAACTAGCAGCCATTAAAGAACTGCTTCTGGTACTGATTGATGCCCAGGGGAGGGGAAGGGTGGAGTGAACTTGTTGGGAGAGTCTACCAGCATATATCAGGTGGAATGGGACCCAACCCCCCACAGCAACCTTTGAACTCTGCAACCTGCGAAAGGACTGTTCATGCATTAATGAGCCCTACTCCGGATGACCAGTCGATGCACCCCGATGCTGATAGGGGACACCCCAATGGGTGTATCAAGTCAACTCTGCTGGCGGATTGTCCACCAAGCTCCCTGATAACCAATCCCCTTAGGGAGGGAGGGATTGGAGTATGTGGCAATTATTCAAGGGTGCGCAGCCCCAAGAGTCATGTATATGGGGGGCAAAGAACTGCTACTGTTTTCCTGCATGGGGTACCTAAGCTGCCCGTGGGCAGGCGAGAACCAAGGGATGCCCTTTCCAATAAATGTCTCCACTGGCTTCGTACAGTTGGGAATTGTCCCTTTATGGCCAGGGAAGCTATGGTGGTGTGTGTTAGATTGGCCTGCGAGGGGACAAACCCCTCCGATTCTGTTAAACTGACTTTCAGGAATTATCTAATGGCCAAGGAAGTCCTGAAGAGATGTGAGGTCTATACGTGGGCCCCGTATAGTGGGATTGCAATAAGCTCTCGCCCCTATCTGGGTGCTGTTGCTCCCCCTGGAACTGTCACCCATAGTAATGTCCTGTATTGAGCAAATTGTACACCTCTGGGAAAAAGGTCCGCAGTGGGTTGTGACTGAGTGCCAAGTGTGGGTAATCAGTCTTGTGACTCTCTGGACTAGTAAAGGGACAATGTGGGATGTAATGGGGACCTTATGGGTGACTCTTTTCTCCCTCCCAGTACCTTCTGATCTATTGTATTTGGATATGGAGCATAGATTGTAATTCCTTTTATGTGTTGTGATTTTGTTTTTTTGTGTTTGATGGATATTTGAAATCCGTATATAAACTTGTTTGACTGACTTGACTGTATGTTTACATTTAAATTTTCAGATATTTCACATGCTCTTGTCAAGGCTATTATCTCTGCTGCCTGCTCTGAATTGTGTGTAATCTTTTTGCTCTGTACAATCGTTTTTAGTGTTGTGATGGCATAGGCAGCAGTTGATGTGCCGTCAGGTAATTTAAAACAGGAACCATCACAAAACAGTTCTCCATCTGGCTCTTTCTGTGGGGTGTCTGTTAGGTCAATTCTCCCCTTCGTTTCTTCCTCAGTGACAATTAAACAATCATGGGGAGGTGATTAATTTTCACCTATTTCTTCACTGGGCAGGGGCATTAATTCTGCAGGGTTCAAAGTGCAACACCTCTGAATCTGAATATGTGGTGCCAACAGGACAATTTCATATCTAGTCAATCTAGCTGAGGTAAGGTGTTGCGTCTGCATTCTGTTTAATAGAACGTCTATGGCGTGTGGCACCATCAAAATTAGAGTGTGCCCCAACACCATTCCTTCGGTTTGGTTCACTGACGCAGCAGCTGCAGCAACAGCTCGCAAACAACACCGCAAAGCGCATGCTACGGGGTCAAGCGCAGAGGAAAAATAGCCACAGGGTCTATTTCTTCCACCTTGTTCCAGTGTCAAAACAGCCAAGGCGCAACCTTCATTCTCATGCACAAATAGTTTAAAAACTTTTTAATAATTTGGTGTGCCCAAAACTGGAGCTGAGCACAAAGCAACTTTGAGCAGATCAAATGCATTCTGACATTCCTCACTCCATTGCAAAGGCAACACAACATCCTTCTTCGTGAATGCCACCAATGGCTTCACAATCATTGCAAAATTTGCTATCCATTCGCGGCAATAGGAAGCCATGCCTATCACGGCTCTAACTCCCTTCTGCGTTTTTGGAACAGGCATACCAGAGATACTTTCTATCCTTTCCGGTGTCAGTCTTCTCCCATCTTTTGAAAGTAGGTAGCCCAAATAGGCCACCTCCTTTCGACAATACTGGAATTTTTTTAAGGATGCTTTATGTCCATGTTCTGCTAAATGCGATAATAACAAAACCGTTCCTTTTTTACAAATTTCCTCTGTTTCAGCAGCAATTAACAAATCATCTATATACTGCAATAGAACACACCCCGTTGGTAATTCTAGCATATCTAGTTGTTCCTTTAATGCTCTACTATAAAAACTTGGGCTCTCAGTGTACCCTTGTGTAATTTGTGTGAATGTGAATGAACGCCCTCCTAGCGTGAAAGCAAATAGGTATCTGCTATCTGGGTGTACTGGGATGCTAAAAAATGCATTCTTAAGATCCACTACACTAAAATATGAAGCCGAAGCTGGTATAATTGTCAAAATGGTAGTGACATCTGGGACCAATGGGAACTGGGGATCAACTACTTTATTCAACGCACGTAGATCTTATAAAGCAGAACGGTATTTCATTACCTCCTTTCTTATAAGCTGGAAGAATAGGGCTGTTACAAGTGCTACCACTAATCTCTTCAATCACGTTTCTTTTAATCAAATCTGAGACAATACACTTCAATGCTTTCTCACCCTCAACTGAAATTTTATACTGGGGAATCCATGGCAATGTTACTCCCTCTTTCAGAACAATCTTAACTGGCTCTATTTTCAGACATTCAACATCATTATAATTCATTGCCCATATGCAAGTTGGTACCTTACTTAACTCTGTTGGCAGCGGTTTAGGAATGAACTCAGACACTGGTACATTTTGTGGTGCTATTGTCAAAAACACTCCATCAGGAGTACAATGGATTATCGCACTTCATTTCTTTAACAAATTCAAACCTAACAGGTTCTCGCCGCAATTTTGTGTCAACAAGAAATGGCAATATTCAGTGAATGGTCCTAGCATTATCTGTACTGATTGGGACACAGGATTAATTACTGGGGTGCCTGTAAACCCTACTGAAACATTATTTTGCCCTGAGCCCTGACAGTGGTATCCCTGGAACCAAGTGATGGTCTATTGAACATTTCTGTGCACCTGTCTCCATGAGAAAAGTGTGCTTCTTATTCCCAACTTTCATTTCTACGTAGGGTCCTTTCTGGTCAACGGGAATAGGCACTGGTTCCGAACCCTGTCTTGGACTATCCTAGCGAGGGAACAATATGTCATCCGATGTATACTCACTAGAATAGTATGTATTTGGTTGAGTATCAAAAATATTCCCGTCCCCACCTCCATTGTGCTGATTTTGATTTTGGTTTTGGTTCTGATTCTGGTTGCTATTACCTTGATTATTCTGGGTTTGCTGCATACTATTATTTCTATGCTGCCCATGTGCTCCCGGCCGACCCCTATTCTGTCTTCTCTGTCCGTACCCATTCCTATTTTGCAAGTGTGGACATTGTGCTCGCCAATGACCTTCTCCATTACAGTATGCACACTGGTTTAGCCCAAGTGGACCACCAGGCATATTTCAATTACTTCCTCTCCCTTGTGCATTTCCTCTTCCTCTATTATGACCTGCTATCTGCTGTGGTAACACCCTTGTTTTTAGATTCACTCTGTCTTTCACTTCTTTTTCTTTCTCTGTATTTACTCTGTTCTCATAATACTGGGCAATGTGTAATACCTCACTCAGTGATTTAGGTTGCCATGCACTTTCAGATGACATTATCAAGTGTTGGATCAGGGGTAACAATCCTCTCACATATTTGTCAACAAACAGCTTTTTTCCTGCCTCAGTACTTAAATCTTGCCCACTATAAATTTGTTGAAGTAGTGTGTAGCCAACTAATCTTTGCCTTGTACACATGCAGTTAGTTTGTCCCATATAATTCTCTTCTCTCGAACTATATCCTTTAATCTCTGTATTATCCGTGCTGGTAACGCTGCCATATTTGACAATGGATTTTCGCCTGCATTCCTATCCACATCCTCTTTTGCTATATTCTCCCATGTATCACCGAAACTATCCTGATCATCTACTTTCCTTGTTTCCATATGTCTGCTGGTAAAATTACTGGGAATATTAGGTCAATATCGTTCATAGTAAAAATTGACAATTTCAAATAGGACTTGATTTCTTTATAGAATCCCACCGGATCTTTCCTCAAATCAGGGATCGTTTGTTTTATATTGGTCACCTCTTGTCTGGAGAAAGAGACATGTACATACTGTGCCGTATAATGTACTTCTGTCACCTGTGCTGGATGATCACCTGTGGCAGGAATTTTGACTTTTGGCACAAAAGTGGGTGGAACCTCCCTCATGGGAAATATTACACTCGCTTTTCCCTCTCCTTCTCTCATATGCAGCACTATTGCCAAATCAAGGGATAAGGCAGTTTCTCCTGTATCTCGTGCAAATGCTCTCTTATACACTGCCATTAATTCAGGTGGACAACTCTGCTTCTTATCTACATATGTATCCTGTAGATATTCAACCATTACTTGCAATGCCTTCCCCTGCATTCCTAATGTATATTGGTCAAATGTTTCACGCACTTCCATTGTAGGAATGCTAGCATCTGTAATCCATCTAAGCACCTCCCGTGTGCATATTTATGTTTCTTCACTAGTATGCTTTGACGGCGGAAAGAATCGCCGTTGTACATATGGTATCGCCTCTTGCCTACCTCTCCTTACGTCCCTGTTTCGAAACCCAGGCATAGAGAACATATAAGAATATAATTCATCAAGTTCATTTTTAAACTCAAAAAGCCTAACCACATGTTCCTTCCTTTCTGATTCACTTTCTCTTATACGTGCAAAGGCATTCAAGTCCCGTATCTTCTGCGGCGGCACCATACCAATTAACTGGTTCCATCTCTCCATCAGATATTCCCCCATGCATTCCAACAATACCTGTTTTTCACTGAGCTTCCTATAGTCATACATCGACACCATCGTTGATGCCTCATCATTACCCTCAATATATATTTCTGCTTGTTCTTTCAGTTCCTTCTTCCTCTCTTTGCTGACCGCACTACGGTTATTCTAGCACACACGCTTTGTGCAGGCCCTGCTCCTCCCATACTGTCTTCTCTTATTACTGTGGATTCAAGCTCGGAAGGCGGAGAGGGGAGTGAAATTATGGGCAAAGGAGGGACTGCTGTAGATGGTACAACTGGAAGGGGGAGTGGTTGCTGCGGCTGTAATGGAGGCTGAATGACGGGGGTGGACTCGGGCAAAAGCTGTACAATGGGCACTGGTGAAATTATGTCAGTCTTACTTTTGAGGCATTCTTGTCTCTTTTCATTCAATATCTTATTGATTAATTTGTCTGATACGTGTAATTATTGTTGGGGATATATTTTATCTATTCCTATTTGGAAACTATCCGCCTATCTAATTTGCTCATCCCATTCTTTTTCTTCCCGATCTAACGCTCTATCTTCTTTTGATTTGTGCTTACGCGCATGTTTCTCCCTGCTCCGCAACCGGAGCATAGCTTCCTTCCTCCAGTCTCTAATGACGTCAAATGTTGCAGGGCGTGCTTTCTTGCACAACAATACTGATTCCAAATAATCTATACGAGCCATCTCATAGCTCCATTTTTAGGCCACTACAAGTCTTCTTCGTGTCTGGTTTCCCTGTGCCAAATTTCACAAAACATAATTGCCCCTATTCCATACTTCACATACATTTCAAACGCTGGAGACCCTATGGGTGGCGCAGCCTGGCCAGTTTCCAAAGATTGTCTACCGCAGTGGAAAAATCCCACTAAACAGGAAGACAATTTCCCGGGCATGTTTTAATTTTTTTCGTACCTTACCCTGGGCGTTTGCTCTTGCAAGAGCAACACTCAACCAATATCAGGGCTATTAGAATCGGGGCACGACTCACCTGATCAACCAAGTCGTCTCAAAAAGACGCAATTCGTCCGTATACTGACGCAACCAAGAATCGTTGTGTCTGCGTATCTGGCTCACTCTGCCTCGTTAAGGGACCCTCGCCTTCTTGCTCTCTAGTCGGACACGTCGATCAGGGACCAGTTGTGCACAGATCTGCAAAGGAGTCTCTCATCACTTTCACAGGGGCACCCCGAACACCTCTCGATACCGACTCGACGGTCTCGTCCTCGATTTGTTTTTCCAGCCTTCTTCAAATTACCACGTACACGATGGAGCAAGTGGGGGAGGGTCCCTGTTCATGCGCCATTTTGACGTGGCCCTTAGGGGACCCTCGCGTATGGAAACAAGGTACAATCACCACACACAAATTGATACGCCAGGCAAAAGGTTCAATTCACAAAAGTTAGGGTTTATTGCAAAGCAAATATTCTCCGTTGGCCGACTGGGTCTCACGTCCTGCAACGTGTGCCACCCAGACCTTGTGGGACGCAAGAAAGTTAAAAATTTACATCAGTTACATATATACAAAATGACCATCATATTTTCAGTAGTGACACGTCCAAACCGCCCATACTGTATCTTTCTTTGCAGTGGTTCGATGACTGACAATTATGATGAATATGACACCCTCAAAGACATTCATTCAACAACTTTTGCAATCTCTAAAAGTGCAGACACTATTCCTTGTTACCAGGAACATAGTGCTCTTGTTCTGCAAGCAACTGTGTATTTAGGAGGGACACCTTCCAAGCCTTACTATCTCTTGGTTTCTATTTGTGAGTTAGAGGTCGGCTCGGTCTTGCAGGGCCTTGCAGGGTCCAGGAAAGGGGGACCGCAGAAGAGAGTATAATTCAAGCCATTAACTGCCTATTTCTACAGTTTCTGCCATTTCAGCAAGACTAGCTGGCACCTGCTTAATGATTAAATGCCTTCCTCTTACTTCCAAGGACTTGTGAGGGAGGGAGAAAGGAAAACAGTGCATCGCTGTCTGGGCTAGCCTCTCAACATGTAACTTGTGGCCTTGCTCTGTACATGAACAGAACAAAATAGAATTCACTCTTAGCAAAGCACTTGAACAGAAGCGAGGACGAAGCGAAATTGCAAAATGGTGAATTCTAAAATGGACGCTCTATGGTTATGCTGACAATTCTGTACTGACGATGCTAGTCATATGATGCGGTTGGTTTACGGCCAACATAATATATCGTCCATGCCATGGTAAGGTATTTTCTAGACCAGCAGAGGGGTGCAGAGGCTCTCCTCCCAACCACCCTGAAAGCCGATCTCCTATCCGGTCTCACACTCTCCCACGCCTGTCACTCACTGTGCACACTGGATGCAGTGAAGGGCACAGCAATTCAAAATAGAAAGACCACTCTGAGCAGTCTCTAAATGGTCTTTCTATATCAATTTGTTTTCTATATTTTAAATGAGATTTTTTCATAGAATTATTACAGCACTTAGAAGTGTGATGAATCTGGCATGAACCGCTGTACAAGATTGCAAATTATTATTAAGCGTTTCCAGCTCTGTATCATCTGCATCTGGTTAATATTAGGGTCAACCGTTATTATCTGCACCTCTTTCAATAATTCCTCCATGTGACCATGTCTTCCCCTCCATTCAGACCATGTGGCTTTTGACAATATGCCTGTAATTGGTTGTTAAGGTATTTTTGTTTGAGTAATTGTTTGCAGTTCTAATCCACAATTTCCACTATATGAGTTGGTACCCTCTAATAATTAATGAGTAGATTTAGCCCCTCAAAATGGTAGTCAAATGGGTATTAACAGCAAGATGGCCTGCAGTACTGATATATTTACCCATCAGCTGTTCCATTTTATTTTATTTATATTTTACATTTGTATAGAGCACAAAACAGCCCTTAGGCCTCCCGGCGCTGTTACAGTGAGGTATATATGTTGCTTAGTTACAGAGTGAGGCATATAAACGGTGTATGAAGTTCATCCCTCCCTTATCAACTTCCAGACCTCTGTGTTCCTGTCTCACTGACAAGCCGGGCAGCCTTCCTCAATGTGCCTAATCCTTCTTTCTAACTTTCTACAAATTGCTTTTTCTTTGGATTACACATTTGCAATGGACAAAGATCTGAAAGAATTCCCAGAGCAGTTTCATTCTCGTGGTCAAACTGTATTACATTCAGAAAATGTGTCACATGATCCCTTAACACATGAGGAAGGGCCAGGTCCCACAGAGCACATGCATGGCATTCCATAGCTGTATCTCGTCTAGTCTTACATTTGATATTATACTCCTAGGAAAGCGGTGCATGAATTGGTTCTATGATGTTTCTTCAAGAAATTTTCTTTGAGGCCCACTAGCTCAAATTCTTTTTCTTTCTTTACACGTTTCATTGCAAAATAATGCACGGAGACCCCCTGTAGCCCCCCACATCCCTCACCTAAATACATACCTAAACCTAACACCATCTACATTTGCATCAAAATGTGTAAAAAAAACTTGAACAAATGGATCATGAACACATGGGCTAGTACCAGTAATTGAAAGCAATATTGGTTGGTATTCAAGTCTGTGGTACTACTGAAAGTCCTGCTTAGACATAATTAAGTAGTCTACTCTTGTGTATCAGTTGTGAGTCTCTAGATCAGATGAATACATATTTGTGAACCTGGCCTTTATCACCAAAAGTTTGATCATTCTCTTTGGTCAAAAATGTCTCTAAATATACAGTTGTTTTAGTACCCCACTTGGGAGTCAATAGTGGCATACCCAGTGTATTTTTCGAGAGAAGGTGGTTAAACTGTTAGAGAAGTTGGTCCTCTCCCAACTGACCCCCCACACTGATCTTGTTTGTTGCCTTCATGACAATCAATTTGTATTCCAGGCATCCAGAGGTACAGAAATTGCTCTCCTGAACACCCGTGAATCCATTCTCACAAATCTCGACTCAAACTTGACTGCTGTATTAATTTTCCTTGATCTCTCCCTTGTCTTTGACATGGTCAACCATTCCATCATCATAATATTACTCTGTGACACCCTCACCATCACTGACCAGGCACTGGACTGGCTGAGCTCTGATAGAGATCCTTTTGGCTCTATTTTTGACATCTCATGGTATTTTTGTGGTATAGTGGTATTTTTGGTAAAGTGGTATTTTTGGTATAGTGGTGAGCCTACCTTTTGAACACTGCCTAATAATTATTTTACCAGGGTCACTAATGGTAAGCAAGTACTGGATTTAATACACACTTATCTTCTCATGGTATCTTATGTACAATATTGGCAGTGTTTTAAAATACATTTATCGTGTCACATCACAAAATAGTTATATTTGCACACACGCATAACACTTCTGAAAAACTCAATTCACAATAATCAATTCATCTTATATTTTACCACATGTGGTAATGTGAATTACCACCTGCAGTAAGATTAGTTTACCACCTGTTGGACCTCAATCTATGTGCAAGCACACTAATTCAGACAAATAATGAGAACTCTGAAGTGAACTTGTTCTTTCCTTTTGTGGATTTATGAAAGGTTAAAATTCAGAAAACAGATGCATTATACTGTGCTACATTTGACATATTTGAACATTAATAACATGTCTTTCAGTAGAGAGTTAATACACAGTAAATAGCTTTTCTATTAATAAGCTGCAACTACACATTTGGAGCTGGCGGCCTACTGCAGCTATCTGTAAGCTTGAATGTTTCTTTCACAATCTTGGCAGCTATGAGCCACTAGTCGTAACCAAAGCTTGATTCATAAATGGGGAATCAATGTAAAATATAGATTGTGAGTTACTTTAAGAAAACAAACATATTTCTATCTCACAACAGCCTGTAAAATATTTCTTTCATACATTACGCGCTTCTCAATTACTGCATAATTACCTAGATCTATTGGGGTCAGGGGATTCTCGGACCACAAGGACAGGAAGCCCTTCACTGCTTCAGCTGGCGATATTCCCTTTTTCTGTCTACTGGACAGGACAGGAGAATTCTTATCACATCCACTCCCTTTTTCGCCTGGAACGAATGAGCCAGCCTTTCTACTCCCGAAGTCAGCCATAGGAAAAGAATGCCTGGAACCAGACCTCTACTAGTCGTTCTGCTCCCGAGACAGTGAGTGAGGGAATGACCCAGCCCTTTCTGCTGCAAGCCTTTTTCTAAGACCTCATGTGTCATTCAAACCACCTTCCTTTTTGTCAGTCAGCCAAAAGAAGAATGTTCTGAATGTGTCCATCTTCACTGCCTAGAAGTGGAAGTAATAGCTACATCTCAGTGCTGTCTTTCTTGCTCTGAAAGCTTTTTGAACATTGCGATGTCTTTAGCAGAACGGATCTCACATTCCACACGTGTGATTTGTCACATCCCCATTCAGACACAGCGAGCTTTAAGCCTGTACTTTTAATTTGTTTCATTTCCAAACCACCATGCATTTCCATCAATCTGCACCAAGTTTGTGTAACCAGCATGGACTGGATTGCACTAAATGTTAGTATGGGAATCTGTTATATGTTAAATGGATAAGGTAAATTAGTATGTTAGTTTTCTGTTACTTTTATTTTCAGTGCAACTCAGCCCACAACTGTGGTATCATGGAGCAATGTGATTATTTTCTAGCATGTGTTCTGTGCATTCCCAAAATTGGCATCTATTAGATTCAGCCGGAGTCTCACACATGAGTCAGACACATGAGTCTCACACCCTTGGCCCTAGTTAGAATTTAGACCTTTGCTAAAATGTGGATTTGAAACGTGGAGCTACCCTTGTTGGAATTCAGAATAGGGAAAATCATTTCCCTATTACATTTCCCTACACCTCCTTCCTCACTAACCGCCCTTCCTGCCTGTAACTGGGCCCTTTCTCCTACACCGCCACCCTCTCTATCTGTGGCATCCCCAGAGATCTAGTCTATCGCCATAGCTCTTCAAAATCTATCTCGCCCCTCTTGCTCACATGATCTCCTCCTTCTCTCCTCATTTCCCATGTTATGTCTATGACACACAGCTTTCCTTTAACTTTCCCTCTGCTTCCCCCTCTTCCTCCTCTCTCATTCCCAACTGTCTCTCTGCCATTCAGGCATGGTGTGCAGCAAATGTTCTCGGTCTAAATGCCAGTAAGATGGAGATCCTCCTCATAGGGACACCTGTGCCCTCTTTTCCTCCTATCCTCTGGCCACCCTCTTTGGGCCCTCTACCTCCACCATCTTGTGAGGCCAAAAACCTTGGGGTTATCTTCAACTCTGCTCTATCCTTCACCCCTTACATCATGGACCTTACCAAGATGTCCCACTTCCACCTCCACCTCCTCAGAGGCATTCTTTCTTTTCTCATCTTCCCCCAGATGCTCAATGTCTCCAGAGCTCTGGTCCTCGCCAGGCTGGACTACAGCAACAACCTCTTTCTCAATCTCCCGCTTTCATCCCTTTGCCCCTGCAGCTAATCCAGAACAGGGCTTCAAGACTTAACCTTTGCCTCAAGCCCAGAGACTGCATCTCTCTAGCCCTAAAATATCTCCACTTGCTCCTGGTGGATGCAAGGATCAGATGCAAGACCCTCTGCATCATCCACAAGGCTTTTGGGGCCTGGGACCATGCTATCTCCAACTTTCTCTCTTTAAATTCTCCACTGCTAGAGCCCTACAAGCCTATAATTTCAACTCTTGGACTGTCAAACGCTTCTCCAAGCAGAGAGTGGGGGCATGTCTCTCTCCTCGGCTGGTGTCTCCCTTTCTCCCTTTGGAACAGCCTCCCTGCTCCTCTCAACTTGAGCTGGACCTCCTTAAATTCTGGAAACTGCTCAAAACTCTGCTCTTCTCTACCTCTTTCCCTCTCTCCCTTCCTTGCTAATTATCCCACTGGCGCTGTGACTGGCGGCCTGATACTCATGAATCTCACAGGACCCCAGGCACTTCCTCCCAGTGAATACCAGCACCCCTCTCCCCCATTGCACTGCTCTGATGGCCCCTGCTTTGTGGATCCACATCCCCCTTTTGAGAGTCGCCTGTGCCAACACTTAGCCTGAGGTTCACCTCCTTGGCTCCCCTTAGCGCTTCCCTCCCAGGCACTCCTTCAGCACTTGTTCACTCTGTTGCCCCTTGCATCCCCTTCCTCTGCACTTCTCATCTTTGCATTTGCATGGCTGAATTTCACAAGGCCTAGTAGGACCACAACTGTATATTACTGTTTTGCCATTATTATTTCCTCTGTTTCCTTCCCATTTAGCCTTGAGGCACTTTCAAACACAATTCTGTTGAATAAAGCGCCTTACAAATGCTCAATAAATAACATTACATATCTCTGGCAACTAATGAGCATTCCGTTTTGACCCATCTCACCTCTTCTTGAGGAAGGTATTCAATAGTGAACTGTGTATGCAAGAAAAAACACCCACCTTGCACGTTTGATGAAGATGCTGAAAACATCACACCATCACAACTTTATATATGTTTGAGCGTATATGAATTACAGCCAACTCATAGGAATCTATAAAACAATCTTAGTGTGCTTGCTGTACCAACACCTTCCTGACTTTTTATGATGAGGTATTTTATTTCTTACAAGTGTTATTCATGTACACAAAGAAGAGGAACACAGGTTTAAGTCTAGGGAATACATGACAAAAAGGAGTGGTTTCATGTATCACATTAATTGAAATCATTATGGGCGGCACCTTAAAGAATAGCACTAGACCACATGTAATTATGGAAAATTGCCTCGAAAGTGAACTTCAAATTCAATCCTGTGTGGAACCAAATATAAATTGATGACTGGAAAACGGTCATTGTTCTGGCATTGATCTCTTTCCCCGGCCGGCTCCTTCCTCTGCAACAAACCTCCCCCTCCCTCTCCATCTTGAGCTGGATCTCCTCAAATTCCGGAAGTGCCTTAAGGCTTTCCTCTTCACCTCCTCTTTCCACCTTCCTGTGCTAAACCCCTCAGTCGTTGAGATTGGTGGCCTTGGCCCTTATGTGTCCTCTGAGTCCTGGCCTTCCTCCCAATCACCTTCAGACCTCCTGCTCCCAGCACTTGCCCCTGGGCCCCCACTGGCCTGTGTTCCCTCATAGGACTGCACTTATTATGTCAGCAGATGACCACTCTGTACTATGTGACCTCTGCCAAGCACTTAACGGTTCCCGGCAACTTACTCCCTGGCACTTTCCCTCCACACTCCTCCTTTCTCTCTCTCTCTGCACTTGCAAGATCTGAATGCTCGCAAGGCCTAGTAGGACCACCTCTATCCTGTTAATTATTGTATTCTTTTGCCTTTGTCCCAAGTACCCTCCTGTGCCCTGTGGACACTTTGAAACACAATTTCTTGCTGCATAAGTGCCTTACAAATGCACAATAAATAAATAAATACATTCACTGCAGTGATGTGATGCAGTGTGATGCTGTGTTTGCTTTTAGACAGGATATATGTAGCGAAGTGGGTCTTTAACATACCGAGATCGAAACTCTGTTTATGTGAAGCACCTTTTATTGATTTCTAGTGTCTTCGGTATTTAGTTTACAGCTTAAGATAAGTCGGAGACATGAACACCCACCAGCCCCATCATCTGATGTTCCTCTCTCACACTCCTCCAAACGTCCGTCTCTCGAGTCCTCTCACCGTATCATTCCAGACCTCTGAGCATTCTATACCATGACCATGACATCACAGCCAGTCATACTAGGTGCAGTGTACTATTCAGTAATATCATTAAAGTATGTTTGTCTTTATAAATACACACTTCAGATCATTACATATCTCCTTTCCTTATAAAACATAAAAGAAATGAAATCCCTTCAAATCAATTCTACCTAAAGCAAAACTCTTATCTTCTTTCTGAATCACAAAAACGAAATCCTTTAAAATCAATTCTACCTAAAGTAAACTCTTTCCTACACAATAGAATTTGATCCTCCTCAACTCCCTCAACAAACTGCGGGCCCTGCAGTAAATTTCTGTATAGAGATCCGCTCTATCCTTCTCCTTCACAATACAAAACCACACAACTACTTCTGTCCCCACCTTATATAATTGTTTCAAAC
Organism: Ambystoma mexicanum; assembly: GCF_040938575.1. Lineage (NCBI taxonomy): Eukaryota > Metazoa > Chordata > Amphibia > Caudata > Ambystomatidae > Ambystoma > Ambystoma mexicanum. The sequence goes on along the minus strand of NC_090940.1, from coordinate 498,964,385 downwards.
TTGACTTGGTGATAAACCCCAAGGAGAAACTCATATGCCCTCGCATCCTGATTTCCCCCATGTTACTTAAGGGGCACAACGAGATCTACGGATAACATCCAATGACCCCAGTAACATTTAATTTTCAATCAACACTGTACTCTAAGTGAAATTCACCTCAACATCATTCTAGTTCCAGAATGCTTAATAATACTCTTTGAATCTAATACTCCAACAAATATCATATGCTACTAAACAGTCTTTAAAATCCTAATAAAACTCATTGAAAAGTTCTTCAACTAACTCCTTAAATTAAACCAAATCCATACTCTTTATGGTACGTACTAAACTGAAACTCAATCTCATTGTCTCTTTTAACTCGGTGGTGTCTCTTACACTCCTGACTACTTGTTTTTTCCAATACTTGTAACTAATAAATTGCTTTCATCACAATACAGCAATCACAATACAGCAAACAAACACAGTACTGCAACTAACCAGATAAACGTCTTTAAGGAAGCGATCCACAAACTCGTCCGCTCCCAAAGCACTTTTTTCCTATTTTTCTCACAATTAACTACCATTCACACTCACTTTATTTCACTCTATAAGCCACACTATTTCCATTCATACACTTTGTACAACCCAGAGATTATGCATTTCCTACTACAATATATTTTAACCGTGCTATAAAGACTCTGAGTTTCACGAAGAGCTGAAATGCAAAATTTTGTTACACTTTTAACTTCTCATCGTAACTTCTCTCCTTTGTTTCCTTTACAGTCTTTGAATTGCTCGAATAATTTCTTCTGGTTGCTACCGAGATCTGCACAAAAACATGTGGATATCTTATCATAATAACATGTAAGCGATATTCAATCAACACTACAGCCAAGTCAATGCCTAGTCTGGGCTGCTGATGAAAACCCTTATTAATGTATTTTTATGTCAAGTTCAGTACTCTGGATGACCACCCTTGTATAACACCCTCCTCTTAGAATCCCCCTGACCCCACTGAGCCAAGAAGTAGGTTTGTTTTGCAAATTAAAAGGTTTATTTGAGAATTAAAACTATATATATATCACACTTTATAATAAATTAATATCTGATAGTACACTTAGACATATGATGTTGATCAACAATGGGTAATCTGGCACTAGCACACTTCTTTACAATCAATGAGGAATTAGTATAGGATGGATAAAGTAGCACAAATACTTTCATGATTTCAAGGGAAACGCAATGAGGAATAAAATGCAGTACAGAAATACTTGATATGATTTTAGCAAAAGATAGAATAATCACTTTTTCTCTGGCAATTCACCCCCCTCCCCTATGCAATGTAAGAAATGGAAGGAGATGGAAAGAGGAGCACACAGTTCTCAGGAAGGCAATCAAATACAATACGAAATTCAGTTCCCCTCCAGCAAGCTTAGAGGAAACAGGTAGGAGTTTGAAACGCAGGCCCAAAATGCTTTTTAAATGTGACGGCAATGGATGGGAAAATGTGCCAACTGATTTTAATTCCCTCTAGAGATTCAGGGTGAGTGGGAGATGCGTGCTGGTATTAGTTCAGGATCACTTTAGCAATGCTCTATGAGTTATTACCAAGTTGCAACGGATTTTAACAAAAGAAAGAATGGAGCTGCTAGTTTGACAAGTGGAGAAATTGAGCCAAAATCGCAAATCGCGGTAAATTTCGCGAGTGCGTAAATCGTGATAGCGGAAAAAGTATAAGGAGTCCGTTCTAGGCTTGTTGGAAAGCTCATATTGTAAGCTTTCAGAGGAAAGTAGAATCTCGTTCCTAGTCCAAATGGTTCCAGAGATACGGACGATTAAATAAAGGTAGTTTTTCGGATTTAAAGTAAACTCAAAATGACAGGTGACAGCTTGCAGCTGCAGAATTGACAGTTGTGCAGCTTTAAAAATGAAGGATGACACGATTTCTAGGAGGCAGTTCTACTTAGGTTAAAATAGTTTGGATTAGATTATTTTAACTAAGAGATTGGTTCTGCACAGTTCTGCTAGGTACTGACAATATAAATTTGAACTAGGCCTCGTCACGGATCTGGTCAACACGTCCGGCTGCGGTTCTGTCTGCTCGGAGGGTCAACCAGGCACCGGTTCTGCTCACAGCGATCTGGGTCAGCTCTGCTCTGCTGGTCTAGCCTCTCTGGATTCTGGATGTAACACTGCTTTCTGGGTATTGCTACAGGTTCTTGCAAAAATTCTCGGCAAAACTTCAGACAGCTCGCCCGGCTGTTGAATAGTTTGTTTAGTTTTGAGGCCTGCTGAAGAGGATTCATCTGGTGGATTCAGGCCTCTCTGCTACAAATTCTGGAGTTAATTTCTGCTACAGGTTCTGGAGATTGATGGATTTGAAGTCTGGATCTCTGAATGTGAAGTCGTCGGTCAGCATGCTCCGCAGCAAATGGAATTGAATGTCTCTACCTCTCCCAGCAGTCTCTTTTTATGTGTTTTGAAAGTGGGTGTGTGCGTTGGTCATAACTAAACCTGCCCCTCTCACTTATCATTGGCCAATTCCTCCTCACTCCCTTGATTGGGGGAAGGAAATGTGAGTCAGAGTGATGCTGTAGGTTTTATGGTCAGAGGAACCTCCCCTTGTCAGATTGCACACAAATCTATTTCTGACCCAAATACATATTTATCTATGTACCATTTTTCTAATATTATAGGTCCAGTTAACATATTTTCTGTAGCACCAAACCATCCGATCCCTGTCTTTGTACGATGTCGTGTTCACTGATGACAGAATTCTCCGCTTTTCATCCAGATAACGACCTCTAAACCTTTCCAGATTTTACACAAATGTGCACCAGGGATATGGGTTACAGATGATAAACTGTCAGATTTTTAACATGCATACATTTGGAGTGAGACCCTATTTTCCGCTAGCAACCCCCCAGAATACACCACAGGGTCCTAACGCCTCTTAAAATGTGCACCGAAAAATCACAAAAATAATGATATTACTTATATAATTCTGACAAGTCCGCACTATGAGTTATCTATCTTTTTAAAATTATGCTCTGGTCAAAAAGGGGTGTGGCTTCCCACATCACAGGGTGGAATAACTGGTTCATCCACTTCCCCCAAGCCAGCTTGTTCACAGAGGCACAGCTGCCCCCCAGTTTCTCCCAAGGGGAAGCTATTTTACGACGCCCCCAATATAACATTTGCCTGAGTCAAGGAAGTTGCATTGTTCTGTCCCTTCCAGTTCCCAGGTGCTCCACCCCTAATCGAATCAGAGAGGTGAACTCCTTTTGGCAAGGGGCAGCAGAATGCAGCTAGGCCTGGGAAGAGTGGCTGTTGATCCAGTTTCAACTCCTGTCGGGGGTAGTTGTCAGGCAGAATCCAGTTTCATTAAGCCAGGTTTCAGCTAAATGTCACTTTAGTTCCCAGTTTAAATCAAAACTTACAATTTTTACAGGTACATTAAATCATTACTTCCTTCAAGTCATTTCAGAATATAGTTTTACATTGTATCCACCTCTTAGCAAGTTTTTCCTTGGCCTGGTTTTGTTTCATTTGTTCAGTTTTACACAAAAGTCTGGTGGTTTTAAAACGCCGGCTTTCTGATAGTGGTGAGTACTGGTAATGCAACCATTTTTGGGATTAAGAAAATGAATTCCCCACAGTTCTGAATTGCTTTTTGGCTATCAGCATTGCCATTCCCAATGGTTTAAGGCTACTGTGTGTGTAGCCCAATGGTGGTTTTAGGCAGTGCCCTCCTGTGCTCACAACATAGGCAAAAATGGGTGGCAGCCTATTCTTCATGTTTTCCCTGTGCACTCTCTGGGGAGTTCTGGCCATCATGATGTTTTCCATGCCAGTACTGCACAGTTTTATGGATTAACTTCCCATGTTTCAGGGGTTTGTTATTAGCGCATAACATGACTCTGGTTTTCCAGTTGACCAGGTGCTCCACGAACCCGTTCTGTACATAATCCGAATCTGTGATTATGACCAGTTCGTGGAGTTGATGTTGGACAGCAGTGAGGATGGCCTGATGCACAGCCATCAATTCTGCCACCTGACTACTTCGGGGACCAATTTTGTATCCAGCGGAGGGTTCTGGAAACTCCTTCACCCATGCATTCCCTACGACGGCCACCAGTTCTTTCTCCCCGTTGTTGTCAACATGGTAAGAGCATCCATCCACATAGACAGTGGGCATTCCCTCACACTTGTCTTCTTCAAAGACTTTGTGTGGGGAGTTAAGGTATGCCTCCATGTTGTCCTTGAGTTTTAGACTTTCGTCCTCGAGACAGTTTTCTCTGGCACAATCATGCAAGTCAGCCAGACCTTGCGCGAGGGGACTCTTCTTGTTTTGGCCATATCTGACTTCCACAGGAAAGCCTTGCATTGACAGAATCCAGGAAGTAATTCGGGAATTACTCACATTTCCGGCCCGGATTCTGTCACTTTGGAGATATTGCAGAGGCTGGTGTGGAGTCTCCACTATGATGTGTTCCCCCTGGATAAACGGGCGGTAATTCTTCAATGCCCACACCGTTGCCAGGAGTGCCTTCTCACAATCGTTGAATTTTTCCTCCACAGAGGATAAAGAAGTTTTGCTCGCATAGGAGATTACTTTATTGACCTTGTCATGCTTTTGGTATAATACTGCCGTCAAGCATTTATTAGAGAACCCCGTCTCCAGGAAGAACTCCTTGTTTCTGACAGGGTAAGCTAGGCAAGGCGCTTATGAAACGCTTCTTTTGAGTTGTCTTACTGCCTCGGATTGTTCTGGACCCCATTCCCACTTGACCCCCCCCTTTAAGAGATGAATCAGGGGTCTAGTGATCTCTGCGTAGCCTTCAATGAACTTTCTACTGTAATTAGTCAGTCCAAGGAGGCTCCTTAGTTCCCGCAGAGTTGTGGGGTCTTTCAGTTTCTGGAGTGCTTCCACTTTCTTTTCTTGGGGACAGAGACCCTGAGGAGTAATCTCATGCCCCAAGAAATTAACACGGGTTCTACATCACTGTGCTTTCTGAAAGGAAAGTTTTTCTCCGGCGTCCCTCAACTGTGTCAGAACATAACGGATCTCCGCTATGTGTTCCTCCACAGATGAACTTTTGATGAGGACATCATCTACATAAGCCAGGTTACCCCTCGCACCCAGGTCGGGCCTGGCCTTATGTAGGAAAATGTTGAATTCATTGTCGGAGTTGAGGTATCCGAAGGGAGTCCGGGTCCATGTGTACTGCTGGCCCCCAAAGGTAAAAGCCAGTTTGTATTGGTCCTCCCTACTGACAGGCACGGTCCAGTATCCATTGGTCAGGTCTATTGCTGTGAATACCTGTGACCCCTGAATCTGGGCCAGCCCTTAGTCAATGTAGGGCAGAGGTCATCGGGAAGTATGGACCCGTTTGTTGAGCTCCCTAAGGTCGGCGCAGAGTCTCCACTGGCCGTTTGGCTTCAATATTCCCAGCACCGGATTATTGAAAGTGCTGTGGACTGGACGGATTATTCCCCGGGACTCAAGGTTCTTAATTATTTCAGTAAGGGACTCCATGGATGCGAGAGGCAAACAATATTGCTTTACAAACACTGGAGTCATGCCAGGGTCCGTGGGAATTGTTGTTGTGTGGATGTCGGTGCGACCACAGTCATATGAGTCTACCGCAAAGAGATCTTGGAAATCCAAGAAAACTTGTTTCAACTTTTGCTTCTGTTCCAGAGTCACACAGGCATCAGCTAGGTTGACTCCCTCTTCCACCATCTGCCTGAAGCCTGGAAAGACTTCTGGTTTTGCTATCGCAGCGGCCCCCTCCAGCTGGGTGGAGAAGTCCCTGGTCAGAGTGCTGATTTGGACTGGGGGCTTCAGGTGGGAAAGGCAGCCCTCATGGACCTGGAAAATCACCTCATCCCTCCTGAAGTCACAAGTCACATCTTCCTTATCATAAGGGCAAGAAGTGTACACCAGGAAGTTCCCCCCATGCCGGGTGAAAATGCTGTCTGGTGTTGTATTGTCCTTACTGTCACTGTCAAAACAGTCCTTGGGGATTGGTCCTAACAGTTCATTTCCTAAATCAATGGAGAAATGTCAGTCATCAATCGCCATTCCAATAATGGTGCCTGCGGCTAGAGTAATACTCTTTAAGTCACTGTTATCCACCTCTATTGGAATGGTGTCATGTTCTATGTTGACTAATGGTGTTGGGTTTACCCCTAACCCTTGCTGTTGGAGAGAAGCATTTAGATGGAAATAAGCATCAGGGTTTTTCAATTTTTGTCCTCTTTTAACTTTCACTTCCAGGGAGAATTGTCGGGTTCTTTCGGGGATGGTGACTTCCTCTTTGATCTGAATTTCAACTGCATAAGGTAGCAATTGAGCTGACCTAAATGCTTTTTCTGGATCATCAAAGCCCATGGGATTATCTGCTAATCGTGATCAAGCTTTGAAGTTTATTAGGTCCAAACTAATGGCAAAGCGATTGAGAATGTCACTGCCTAAGTAAAAGGCGGCAGTGACGTCTCGCACGACCCAACAATTATGGACTATGCTCTTGTTGCCAATGGAGATTTTGAGCATACACCTGCTTGGCAGGAGATGTTTGGAATTGGGTGCTTCCAGGTCCATTTCCCATTTGTCTATCAGTTTGAATGTGGGAATGGTTGGATCTTTTGGGAGTTGGCGGAACATGGCTTCGCTGATGAAGCTCTTATCGTTGTTCACACACACTCGAGCGAGAACAGAGTCCTTCCCATCATTTAACTGAACAGGGATGAACAACTGCTCTCCAATTTGCTGAATATCAGCCAGGCTCTGAGCTGATTTCACATCTTTCTGGACTATAGGAGTGGGAGTTTCTGATTGTGGATTAGTAAAGAATTTCAGGGTGTTTCCTTCCAGTGTGGAATACCACCTCAAACTGGAAGGAAGGTTGATTTTCAGAAATAGAGAGGACCCCCCATCACCAGTCCGTTGTCCTACTGCTATTACTGTCACATCTGGAATCTGGCTATTCTGGAAGTGAAATTCTACTCAGATTTTTGTTCAACCATGTGGCAGGTGCCATTTAAACTAGCATGGTTGACACTCTGTTTTAATTTTATTGGTCGGCTAGTCTGGGTCCAGAGGACCTTGTTTACGCAATCTATTAGAGGTGACAACCTTCTCAGGAGGTCATTCCCTAGTAAACAAGGGGTGCCCTCTGGAGTCACTACTATGACCGGGTGTTTCACCTTGTGTCGCCCAATTTTGATGTCCAAATCTGCAGTCCCCTCGACAGGAATTTCTTTCCCGTCAAAGTTCTGCAGTTGTCCAGGAAGAGAGGTGAGAGGAATACGGTAATTCTCCCCCCTTCCTGCATTTAGTTCCTCAAAGGCCCTTTTGGACAGAAGGGTAGCTTGGGATCCAGTGTCCACTAGTGCCAAAATTGTACCCTGCCCCTGTACTTGTACCGGGGCATAGTATCTTCCCTCCTTCTCCTCAAGGGGGCACAGATAATGCACATTTTTGGACAACTGGTGGGCTAACTTTATGGTTTTGGACATTGCTAGCGAAGAGGTTTGGGCAGAATTCTGTGGAGAGCCTGGGGAATCTGAAAGAAAAAGTTGGCAACTGGAAATGGTTTCGGGTTCTGGGCCGCCCCCCCCCTTTTGGAGGCAGTCATCAGGATGGGTTTGACCCTTGGGATTTTGGTATTGTCGGTTCTGGGATGAGATGATGGGTGGCGGTAGCTCAGTCTCCACATCTCCCCAGTCTGAATTGGCATCCCTTGGGACCCATTTTTCCTTGGGAGGAGTTCCCCCATCTCCAAAGGAGAAGATCCTTTTCCCAGGATCTTCTGAGGATCCCTCTCCCTCAAATTGGAAGACCTGTACCTCCTCCACAAAGTGGGTCTGTTTGGGTCCTTGGTTTCTCCAACCCCCCCTCTGCTCCTTGGGAGGCAGGCTTTCAGGGGCAGGAGATTTTGTTTCCTGTTCCTGGTTTTCCAGGGGCTAATTACAAGTTGGGAAGGAAGCTTCCTCCAAGGCTTTACACCCCTCTTCCCCTTGTGCCTCCTCCCTGGGAACCGGTGGGTTATCGGGGTGCTGCCCCCGTCATTGTTCTGGAGCACCAGGTCCAGAGTTTGGGGCATTCTGCGGTGGCATGCTCATCTGAGGGTTCTGTTGAGCCCTCAGTATGTGACCCAGATCTCGTGCCATATTTTGGACCTGGCGCTCAAGTTGTGAAACCCGCTCAGGCCGATACGGGGCTCTATTTTCTCCCCTGGGCTGATCCCAGGAAGGGTAGCTATCCCTTCTCTGGTAGTACCCCTGATATGATATGATATGATATGATATGATATGGTATTTGTAACGCGCCTATACACAAGTGTTTCAAGGCGCGACGAGGCAGGGAGGGAGGGAAACAAGGGGAAGACAGACAAACGATCCTACTAGGCCAGGTGTCATTCAGATCGCGCAAGTGCAGAGGTAAGGGGAAAAGGAGAAAGTGCTGGGGGGGGGGAGGTGGGGGGGGAAAGTGCAGTACAAGGTAAGTAGCGTAAAAAAAATAATAAATAATAAACAATAAATAAAAGGGCCAGCTGGTGGCAAGTGCGAGGTAAGTGCAGAGCAAGTGCTGGGAGGGGGGCTGTAGGGATACAGTGACAGTCCCACAGTGCAGGGGGAGCCAGGGAGGCAGTGCAAGTGGAGAGTGGCTGGGCCCTGACCAAGGTCGCTGAGAGTGGCCCAGATGCAGGTTTAGTGCAGAAATTCAGTGGGGAGTTAAGCAGGTTTAGCAGGGGAGAGGGAGAGAGAAGGCAGAAGCGAAGAGGAAGGTTTTGAGGTGCTTCCGGAACCGGAGATGGTTCTCCTCAAGTTTCAGGGAGGCAGGAAGGCTGTTCCAGAGGGAGGCCCCTGCTGCGGAGAGAGATCTACCCCCAGCTCGTTGCTTTAAGAAGCGGCTGACCATGAGGGAGTTGGAGACGGATGAGCGAAGGGCTCGTGAAGGAAGATATTTAGGAAGAGAGAGTTGAAGGTATTTAGGCCCCAGGCCCCAGAAGGCCTTGTGGACAATGCAGAGGGTTTTGAACTTAATCCTCGCAGCCACTGGGAGCCAGTGAAGAGATTTCAGTCCTGGAGAGATACGGTCCCTGGGCTTGAGGCCAAGGACAAGTCTCGCAGTTCTGTTCTGGATAAGTTGCAGAGGGCGGAGAGTGGAGGCAGGCAGATTAAGATAGAGGCTGTTACAGTAGTCCAGCCTTGAGAGAACCAGGGCTCGGGAGACAGTGAGCTTCTGGGGGAAGGAGAGGAAGGGAAGAATACCTCTGAGGAGGTGCAGCTGGTAGTGTGACTTCTTAGAGACGTCAGATATATGAGGAGAGAAGGAGAGTGTGGAGTCGAAGATGACCCCGAGGTTTTTAGCCTTGCAGGTAGGGGCAGGAAGGGGGCCAAGGGAGGCCGGCCAGAGAGCTGCAGGGAAGGAGGGAGTGGGTGTGCCGATGAGTAGAATCTCGGTCTTACTGGCGTTAAGGCAGAGGTCATTGGCGGCACACCATTCCTGGATAGCAGACAGACAGTCGGAGATGAGGGAAGGAGAGGAGGAGGCCGAGGGTAGCCTGAAAATGAGCTGGGTATCGTCCCAATGGTTGGGAAGATTTTGGTACCCCTCCACCCTTGGCCTCCCCTCTCCCGGATTAGGTTGTCTGGGCTCAGGGAATTGGGGAAAGAAGGATGGATGATTTTGGGGCTGGAAATTGGGTGGATACCTGGGAAAAAAGTTCTGCCCAGGATTTGGTGAATTTCTGCCCTCCTGGGGGAAGTTAGGAGGGAAGTTCCCCAGATTAGGCGCTTGGCTGGATCCCCCCCATTGGGCTGGAGGAGTCCACACATAACCCAGGATGGGTCGGTTTCCCTTGTAGCGGGGACTTACATAGTCAGGGGAGCGGGGGACCCCATTTGTGGGACTACCTCCTCGACTCCCTGTCTGTGACTGGCCCGAGGGCCTTCTGGGCTGTGAATCATTTGGTGCAGGCAGGTTTTTAGGCCCCCCCATCTCCAAATCTAAAACGGGGGCAACCTTTACCTCTGCCACCTTGGCAGCAGCAGGGGTGCTGTTGGTTTTGGGGTTTTTCTGCGCATTATTTTTATTTTCGATGGGCTTCTGCACCTCATAGATCCGGGTAGCCTGTTCAATGACCCAGTCTAAAGATCTTTTCTCATGAAAATCTCTCACGAGCTGGGTCATTATGTATTTGGGTAAGGCATGGAAAAACGTATTGATAAATTCTCTGCTATCCGTGCGCACCCTTATGGTGGTCTGCGCAAAAGCACGCTTTAATTCTTGCACAAACTCTTGTGGGGCCTGATCCTCCCAACATTGCAAATTGTAGGCTGCCTTGCGAGCCTCTTGAGGATTTCTGTGCACAGAAAAATGTTTCAAGATGGCCGCCCTGTATGTGGACCACCTTGAATGGCTTTGATCCACCAGCCCCGCAAAGAAACTGGAGTATTCTGGTGAGAAGGTCCACTTTACATATTGAATACAGCTTTGGCTGTCCTTCAAATGGAAAGTCTCCATCATTTGCTCCTAGAGCTCCAAGTGTTCCCAAACAGAATACTTGGCGTTCTTATGATAAGGCGTGATGACACTCATTATTGCCTTTATTAGTTTCAATGGGTCCTTAAGCAAGGCCCTTTTTGCCTTATTGGCCTTTTTGGTTCGGGTAACCCTGGTCCATTCATCCTCCGACTCAGAAGCGCTGCTCCCAGAGGTGCCCGTCTGAACTTCCAGGTTTTCCCGGATTCTGCGAGCATGGGAATGGCTGGCAGAATGTGGGGACCTGGTCTCCTGTGTCCTGTAATGCTCAGAGGAGTCTTCAGACCGCTCCTTGCTGCCAGGATTTGATGGGTACCCCCCCCCACTGACCTAACTGGGCAGAGGTTTTCAGGATGCCCTTAATGGGCCTACTCTCCTGGGGTTCCCCACTAAATTGCACTGTGCTTGGGTGCCCATACCCGGATGCCCGCCCATCCATTCCTGGGCGGTACTGGCCTATGAGCCCCATACTTCTAGCAGGATAGTAATCTGCCATCTCCTTGGCCCTGGGCTCATGTGCGTGAGGGGACATGGGGGTGTCAGAGTCCAGGGACTGGGAGAGATGAAGGCCTCTGGTACCAGGGCTCCTGAGGTTATGCTCAGGCGTTTCCCTTTCCTAGCGCACCTCGTCTCTATCAGCCCCTGCTTTCTGTTGCAATGCAAGAGCCTGCGCTTTCAGTTCCTCAGTTAAGGCCTTACTAGACTCTATCAGTCGCTCCTGCATCGCTACCTGTTGCTGGAGCCTATCATTGTGCTGACAGAGAGCCTCATTTTCTCTCTGTGCCTCCTGATTGGTCCTGGAGTACTGGGCCAGTTTCTGCTGCAGGAGGGTTACCTCCTGAGCTGTGTCCCTATTGGCCTGCTCCTTTCTTGCCAGAGCATCCTCCACCCTCCTGGTGTGCTCTAACAAGTTCTGGTGTTCTTTTTGGAGGTCGCCCAGTCCCTGGAGGGCCAGGTGATTTTCTTCCATTTTCCTTTTTAAGTGGCAGACTTCCTGGCCTAAGGTTTCCCTTTCCTGGCTAAGAGCCTGCATCTGTGCCACCAGGTCGTCCCTTTGCCTTTGGAAGACACCAGCTTTCTGGCGCTCCTGGTCAAACTCTGCCTGGGTATCCAGGTCTTTCAAAATCAGTTTATTGCTCTCTGCCTTCTCCCTATCTATCTAGGTGGCTTTGCAGTGTGACTACCTGCTCGGCACATGCCCTATTGAAATCTAATTGTTGCTCCAGCTTTTTCTGGTTCTGCAGTAGGGAGTCCAAACCTTCTTGGTACTCCTTCTGCAAGGCCAGAAATCTGGTATCCTGGCCCGCCTTTTCCTGTTGCAACCGTTTGGTCCTGATGAGTCCACTCACCTCTCACAAATAGCTCATGTAAGAAGTGCTCTCTGGCTATTTTCATATCTACCAAGGTCGTCATTCTGGAATTTGAGTTCCTTCCTGACTTACAGAAGTTTGTATTTTATTTTGCAAAACAGACCGTTTCCTTAGAGCGTTCCTTTGAGGGATGCTTTCACAGTGTAAAACAGCGTGGTGATCTAACCAGATATGTGTATCTGGTCAGTTGGCACACTGTATTAATCTGCACAAGTGGTAATTCTAACCTAGAATATCCCGGCTCCGAGCCCCCACTTTTGTAAGCGATATTCTATCAACACTACAGCCAAGTCAATGCCTAGTCTGGAATGCTGAGGAAAACCCTTATTAATGTATTTTTATGTCTAGTTCAGTACTCTGGATGACCACCCTTGTATAACACCCCCCTCTTAGAATCCCCCTGACCCCACTGAGCCAAGAAGTAGGTTTTTTTGCAAATTAAAAGGTTTATTTGAGAATTTAAACAATATATATATATCACACTTTATAATAAATTAATATCTGATAGTACACTTAGACATATGATGTTGATCAACAATGGGTAATCTGGCACTAGCACACTTCTTTACAATCAATGAGGAGTTAGTATAGGATGGATAAAGTAGCAAAAATACTTTTCTGATTTCAAGGGAAAAGCAATGAGGAATAAAATGCAGTACAGAAATACTTGATATGATTTTAGCAAAAGATAAGATAATCACTTTTTCTCTGGCAATTCACGCCCCTCCCCTATGCAATGTAAGAAATGGAAGGAGATGGAAAGAGGAGCACACAGTTCTCAGGAATGCAATCAAATACAATACGAAATTCAGTTCCCCCCCAGCAAGCTTAGAGGAAACAGGTAGGAGTTTGAAACACAGGCCCAAAATGCTTTTTAAATGTGACGGCAATGGATGGGAAAATGTGCCAACTGATTTTAATTCCCTCTAGAGATTCAGGGTGAGTGGGAGATGCGTGCTGGTATTAGTTCAGGATCACTTTAGCAATGCTCTATGAGTTATTACCAAGTTGCAACGGATTTTAACAAAAGAAAGAATGGAGCTGCCAGTTTGACAAGTGGAGAAATTGAGCCAAAATCGCAAATCGCGGTAAATTTCGCGAGTGCGTAAATCGTGATAGCGGAAAAAGTATAAGGAGTCCGTTCTTGGCTTGTTGGAAAGCTTAGATTCTAAGCTTTCAGAGGAAAGTTAAATCTCGTTCCTAGCCCAAACGGTTCCAGAGATACGGACGATTAAATAAAGGTAGTTTTTCGGATTTAAAGTAAACGCAAAATGACAGGTGACAGCTTGCAGCTGCAGAATTGACAGTTGTGCAGCTTTAAAAATGACAGATGACACCATTTCTAGGAGGCAGTTCTACTTAGGTTAAAATAGTTTGGATTAGATTATTTTAACTAAGAGATTGGTTCTGCACAGTTCTGCTAGGTACTCACAATATAAATTTGAACTAGGCCTCGTCACGGATCTGGTCAACACGTCCGGCTGCGGTTCTGTCTGCTCGGAGGGTCAATCAGGCACCGGTTCTGCTCACAGCGATCTGGGTCAGCTCTGCTCTGCTGGTCTAGCCTCTCTGGATTCTGGATGTAACACTGCTTTCTGGGAACTGCTACAGGTTCTTGCAAAAATTCTCAGCAAAACTTCAGACAGCTCGCCCGGCTGTTGAATAGTTTGGTTAGTTTTGAGGCCTGCTGAAGAGGATTCAGCTGGTGGATTCAGGCCACTCTGCTACAAATTCTGGAGTTAATTTCTGCTACAGGTTCTGGAGATTGATGGATTTGAAGTCTGGATCTCTGGATTTGAAGTCGTCGGTCAGCATGCGCCGCAGCAAATGGAATTGAATGTCTCTACCTGACCCAGCAGTCTCTTTTTATGTGTTTTGGAAAGTGGGTGTGTGCGTTGGTCATAACTAAACCTGCCCCTCTAACTTATCATTGGCCAATTCCTCCTCTCTCCCTTGATTGGGGGAAGGAAATGTGAGTCAGAGTGATGCTGTAGGTTTTATGGTCAGAGGAACCTCCCCTTGTCAGATTGCACACAAATTTATTTCTGACCCAAATACATATTTATCTATGTACCATTTTTCTAATATTATGGGTCCAGTTAACATATTTTCTGTAGCACCAAACCATCCGATCCCTGTCTTTGTACGATGTCGTGTCCTCTGATGACAGAATTCTCCCCTTTTCATCCAGATAACGACCTCTAAACCTTTCCAGATTTTACACAAATGTGCACCAGGGATATGGGTTACAGATGATAAAGTGTCAGATTTTTAACATGCATAAATTTGGAGTGAGACCCTATTTTCCGCTAGCAAACCCCCCGGAATACACCACAGGGTCCTAACGCCTCTTGAAATGTGCACCGAAAAATCACAAAAATAATGATATTACTTATATAATTCTGACAAGTCCGCACTATGAGTTATCTATCTTTTTAAAATTATGTTCTGGTCAAAAAGGGGTGTGGCTTCCCACATCACAGGGTGGAATAACTGGTTTATTCACTTCCCCCAAGCCAGCTTGTTCACAGAGGCACAGCTGCCCCCCAGTTTCTCCCAAGGGGAAGCTATTTTACGACGCCCGCAATATAACATTTGCCTGAGTCAAGGAAGTTGCATTGTTCTGTCCCTTCCAGTTCCCAGGTGCTCCACCCCTAATCTAATCCGAGAGGTGAACTCCTTTTGGCAAGGGGCAGCAGGATGCAGCTAGGCCTGGGAAGAGTGGCTTTTGATCCAGTTTCAACTCCTGTCGGGGGTAGTTGTCAGGCAGAATCCAGTTTCATTAAGCCAGGTTTCAGCTAAATGTCACTTTATTTCCCAGTTTAAATCAAAACTTACAATTTTTACATGTACATTAAATAATTACTTCCTTTAAGTCATTTCAGAATATAGTTTTACATTGTATCCACCTCTTAGCAAGTTTTTCCTTGGCCTGGTTTTGTTTCATTTGTTCAGTTTTACACAAAAGTCTGGTGGTTTTAAAACGCCGGCTTTCTGATAGTGGTGAGTACTGGTAATGCAACCATTTTTGGGATTAAGAAAATGAATTCCCCACAGTTCTGAATTGCTTTTTGGCAATCAGCATTGCAATTCCCAATGGTTTCAGGCTACTGTGTGTGTAGCCCAATGGTGGTTTTAGGCAGTGCCCTCCTGTGCTCACAACATAGGCAAAAATGGGTGGCAGCCTATTCTTCTTGTTTTCCCTGTGCACTCTCTGGGGAGTTCTGTCCATCATGACGTTTTCCATGCCAGTACTGCACAGTTTTATGGTAGGGCTTGGATGCATGGGTAAAAACATCCCACAAACATAACCACTTAACTTCACTAAATTCCCTATCAAATGAAGGCCACGTCTCACTACCGCTTCATCCATTCACACCAGGCCTCACATGACACCACTGAATTTCTCTAATACTCTCTGTCATAGCTTTGCAAACTCCTAAAAAAATCTTATAAAGTCCGGGTCTAATTCTTCCAGAACTTTTTCTGAGCTGTCACCCACTTCACTCAACAACTCTCCGCAGGACCCACAGTGTCCCCAAAGTTCTTTCCATTGAACCTTAAATCCGTTGTGTGCACTGAAACAACCTTTGCACAAAGCTACTCCCTTTCCCTTACAGTCCTCCATCTGATCACTACAGACCTCACCCACTTCTCTCACCGGGTATTGTGCCATTTCCTCCCTCACTGCTTCATGTTCTCCTTCAGTCTTAAAATGCCTTTCCGCTTTTCCGCGTTCATTCGGATTTCCATTTAATGAAACCCTCTCATCTTCACCGATTGCATCATACGCTTCTTCCGTCGCCAGTCTTATCCTTTTCTAGCTCAAAAAATAGTCAACGCTGACTCCCATTGTCCCCACGATTCCGTTTGCTGTCCCAACATTCTCCTTTTCCGCTGTGTCTTCACACAAACACCATTTCCTTGTGCTTTCCATCCGCTTCCTTGATAACTCGTACTTCCTCTCATTAGAATAAAGGACCTGCTCTGCGTCTCTCGAGACCAAGTCCAACTCCTGCGCTCCTGCCGACATCATCATAACTCCAGAGAAAACACCACAGAAACTTGGGACCAACTGTCACAACTGTAAGCGTGCATGCCTTGTACACTTATTTCATACGCACACGCCTTGTGTATTGTACGAAATGTCCTTTGCCACTTGTACGCACCTCACGTAATCACATCCCTGTACACGCCTTGTGCACTTCCTTACTTCTTGTGACAGTACCATTTGTACACGCCTTGTGTACCACCTTGGCCACGACCTGCAACACTTTTCATGCCTTACTTCTTGTGACAGTACCATTTGTACACGCCTTGTGTACCACCTTGGCCACGACCTGCAACACTTCTCATGCCCGTACACGCCTTGTGTACCACCTCCGTCACGTCTTGCGACATTGCTTATGTCCACATGACAGTCCGTACACGCCTTGTGTAACACTTCAACCACGGCCTTAATTTCCACTTATACACACCGTGTGTATATTTCTGAGGGTCTCACTCCACCCCCGCGATTGCCCGCCTCACGGTCATTACCGATCGGACCCCTCACTGATCGGGCCTTCGCTCACCTGGGGCCTCCGAGGAGCAGGGGTTTGCTGGTGGGTGTTCTGCTACTCGTTGCCCGGCTCCGACCCTCCGATGTGGCTTTTTCCTTTCAGTCAGTGTTCTGGGAGTGATCCTCCCAGATCAGCAGCGCAGCGCACTGAAGGTGCCCAACTGCTAACAACCCCTTCCAGGATCCGTACCGGTTCGGCTAGGGTTATGTTGCTGCAGCGCACGCTGATCACTTCAGAACAGCACACCTCTTCGTCAGTTCCTCGCCGCGTCACCGCTGCCTGCCACTGCCAACATCCTTGTCGCCAATGTAGCGAAGTGGGTATTTAACATACCGAGATCGAAACTCTGTTTATGTGAAGCACCTTTTATTGATTTCTAGTGTCTTCGGTATTTAGTTTACAGCTTAAGATAAGTCGGAGACATGAACACCCACCAGCCCCATCATCTGATGTTCCTCTCTCACACTCCTCCAAACATTCGTTCCTCGAGTCCTCTCACCGTAGCATTCCAGACCTCTGAGCATTCTATACCAATACATCACAGCCAGTCATACTAAGTGCAGTGTACTATTCAGTAATATCATTAAAGTATGTTTGTCTTTATAAATACACACTTCAGATCATTACAATATACTTTCAGCTGAACAATGACAGAAATCCATCAAGGCCTGTCTCCCACCAATTTATTTCACTAACTCGATAATGGGAAGCCCCCGCTCCAAAGGAAAGTGACATGCAAATATTCACAAGTCATTTTGGGGGGAATTAAATAGCCACCACAACCACCCCCAAAGTATCATCTTGACCCCACAAATGCACCCTAGGTCTCCCGGCACAGAGACAAACACATTTCTCCTATTTACAGCAATGACGTGCTGGTAATAGAACACATGTTTAAAATGCCACCACTGCCCTGGGGAGAGTTGTCCTGGTCTCCGTAGGTCACTACACCATGTGGGCAATGTCATTAGCCTGACCCCCCTTCATGGTCTAAAACATTCACCCCTGGGTGAACCTCAAACGTTTCTGTATGAACCTGAAAAAGGTGGAGACGCTCTGGAAAACTTGTGCCACCAAGAATGCGGGCGGTTCACATTATTGCTGAACTGAATTTCCAAATCCTACTCCAGATAGAGGTGTAGATGTGATTGTTGAAAGTATTTGATGGAGCTCATCTTGAAAGAAAGACAAGAACAGGCTTAACTGGGCCCTCATATGCCGATACCAACCCCACTATGGTACTGAGTACCAGAAAATCCCCTCTTTTCCCAATCCCTTTCACTGTTCTGTGGGTCTGCGTCAGCTTGATTTTCAGATTATCTTCGAATAGAGAGAGTCAGTGAACAACATATATTGATTGATGCAGCAAAGCTAAGTGGCCATTTTGCCCCATCCCTCCTTATGCAACACCCCTGGTTTTAAAGACAATGGGGGTCATTCCGAGGTTGGAGGTAAGGAATTACCGGCACCGGTAAGGGTGCCGATGCCGGTAATCCCTTACCTCCATATTCCGAGGGCCCTTTGCGGATCCTTCCTTACCTCCTGTTTTTAGAAGGAGTAAAGTACGGGACCAGCAAAGGTACTTCGGAGGTAATTACGGTACCGTAATTTACGGTGCCGTAATTACCTCCTTCCCCATTCCCATTGAGCCCTATGGGGCAGAAATGGGAATGGGGAAGGGCAAAAGGTGAATGGGGAATTACCGGTCCCTCCAACTCTAGAATGGACCGTTATTTACTCCATTCACCATGCCGGATTTGGGACGGTTTCGGAGGCAACCATGGAGCTAATAACTCCATGGTTAGCTCCAAACCCGGAATGAGGCCCAATGGGCCTCATTCCACGGTAGGTGGTAAGGCTTTGCCGGTACCGGTAAGGGCACCGGTACCAGTAAACCCTTACCACCTTACTACGAGGTCCCTTTGCGGGACCCGACCTTAACGGCTGGTGTAGACCAGCCGTTAAAGTTGGGACCCGCAAAGGGACCTTGGTGCTAATTACGGTACCGCAATTTGCAGTTCCGTAATTAGCCCCTTCCTCATTCCCATTGAGCCCTATGGAGCAAAAATGGGAATGGGTAAGGGCCATGGAGAAAGGGGGAATTACCGCCACGCCAACCTTAGAATAGGGTGGTAATTCCCCTTTTCTCCATGGTGGTACCGGTATGGTACCGGCGACAACCATGGTGCTAATAGCACCATGGTTTACCACATTCCGTGTAATGAGGCCCAATGGGCCTCATTCCGACCTTGGCGGTAAGGGGTTAATGGCGTTGATAATAGTGCCGGTACTGTTACCCCTTACCGCCGCATTACGAGGTCCTTTAGCGGGTCCCACTAAGGGTGGCTGGTTTTACCAGGTGCCCTTAGTGGGAGCCGCTAAAGGACCCGTTATTAGCATGCTCCCCATTCCCATTTAGCCCTATAGGGGCTCAAATGGGAATGGGGAGGTACAGGGTCCAGATTCCTTAAATGAGGAATTACCGGGTCCTCCAAAGTTAGAATGGCCTGGTGATTCCTCATTCAAGGAAACCGGACCCGGTATGCGGTAAGGGGGTAGCCATGGTGCTATTAGCTATTAGCACCATGGCTAACTCCAACCTTGTAATGACCCCCAATGTTATTTTTATGGTGCCTGTGTAAGTGGACCAGGTTGGGAGCGATATTTCAATATATGCATACATACCTTGCTCTGGGTTTGTGGTAGCCTGCTGATATCATGACTGGATCCTCAGGTGTATCATGTATTGAAATAGCTGAGACTTGGAAACATTTATAATTCTGTGCAGTTGATGGTCATATGTTCATGGCCACCTCTATCTTTAGTTTTGCAGGATTTGACTACTCTTGGTCTGCATTTCCTGATTAACGTGTGGTGGTCCAATCATAATCCAATGCATGGACCTGCCGGGCAGTAGTAGATGATGAGCCTATCAGTTGCTGGTAATGGACCTCAGAGATATAAGTGCACTCTTCCGATATTTGTGTGTGACCTGCAGTCACTATTTAGTCCCGGCAGGGATGTTTCAACCCTTAATTGTTTTGTGGTCGGGAAACACTATATGCAAACCAGACTATATTTTTTATTATTATTATTATTATTATTATTATTATTATTATTATTATTATTATTATTATTAGTAGTAGTAGTAGTAGTAGTATTAGTATTAGTAGTAGAAGCAGTAGTAGTAGTAGTAGTAGTAGTAGAAGAACTATTATTGTCATTATTATTTAGACCTTGCCACTTTATAGCAGATATCTTTAGATGGTAAAAGTTTCTGTAAATTGACAAGGGGGGTCCTGGGAGTCTCTCTGCCAGACATTAGTCCTGGTTACGAGATTCAAGTAACTTTGGGTCTCACCCTAAGTTACTAGGGGAATCCAGACGTGGACCCCTTGCTCACTATTCTTAGAGAGGCACAGCTCCTCCCTACTGATGAGGTCCAACCAGACCGAAACACGTGTCTGGGGATGCTGTTGGTACTCTTGTTCAGAGGAGAATTGCCTAGCATTTCGGTGCTGGACTGCCCCAGGGCAGGACAAAGACTGATATGTTTGGGATATTTCTTCTCTGTGAAAGATAGTGAGCTAAAGACTCTGGGTAAGTCTCTCGTAACCAGGACTAATGTCTGGCAGAGAGACTCCCAGGACCCCCCTTGTCAATTTGCAAAAGTTTCTGTAAGCCACAAAAAAAGGAAAAATAAAACCAGGTTATTGACATGTTCCTTGTGCAATGTGGGTGACCTGTGGCTTTAGGGCAGGTGATGCAAGGGGAAAAGGGAAGCGGTAACCACAGAAGGTGATGCCTTTGAAAATGGATCCCAAACTTTTATTGTCTGATCAAAAGAATAACAATGGCCCTTGTCTAGAAAGCCCTGTCTTCATAGTCTTAACCCATTAATGCTTCAAGCCTCTCTTCAGAGAGCTTTTGATAGATATAAGCCAAAAGGCCTACTGTCATAACTTATCAGTAAACGATGCAACAATCGGGTTAACAGCATCAATGCAGGACGAAGAGAGAAAACATTCAACTTAAATGCTTATGAAGACAGACAGGCCGATTCATGGAATTAATGCGTGCGAAAACGTGCGATTCGCAGTGAAAAAGCGAAAATCGCAGTGCAAGTGCGAAAATCGCAGGGAAACCAGTGCACATCGATTCATGGAAGTCCGTGCGCGAGAAAAATATTGGATGTGCGCTGAAACAGTTCGCGGCGCACGCCGGCGCACAGGTCATCTAATGGCGTGCGCCACGGCCACAGCGAAATCGCACATAGTGCGGCGCACATAACAAAAGTAGGCGGAACAAGGGGCGTGACACGCGGAATGGGGAACAACTCGTGAAAATATGGGAGTCACGGGGGAAGTACAGGAGGCAAGTGCGCGGAATGACAACACACGCTGACCTACAACACGTATTCATGGAATCGAATAGGGCAAACCAGTGCACGGGCAAAGACGCGCACAGGCCCATACACGTCCGCCACACGAAAGCAGGCGGTAGCGTCCCTGCGCATGAAAAAAATGTGCGACAAAATGTGCGCTAACAAAAAGCACGTATACACAGCTCTGATGAAAGTCCCATACTGTGGCCCTCTAGGACAAATGACGTGCAAAGGGGTACGCGACAAACATGGACACCTGCTGTGTGAATAATAGCGTGTGCGTGGATTTCGTGGGTGCGCGGGAAGTTTTACATGTGATCGGGCCTGGGGGAGTGGGGTATGTGTATTTCAGGGGTTCGTGGGAAGTTTAACACGAGATCGGGCCTGGGGGAGCGGGGTACGTGTATTTCAGGGGCTCGCGGGAAGATTAACACGCGATTGGGCCTGGCGGAGCGTGGTACGTATATTTCAGGGGTGCGCGAGAAGTTTTACACGCGATACTCCTGGGTACGTGTATTTCAGGGGTGCGCGAGAAGTTTTACATGCGATTGGCCTCGGTATGTGTATTTCAGGGGTGCGCGAGAAATTTTACACGCGATTGGCCTGGGTACGTGTATTTCAGTGGTGCCCGTGAAGTTTTACACGCGATTTCAGCAGGGTACATGTATTCCAAGGTGCGCAGGAAGTTTCACACGCGAATTTGCAGGGTACGTGTATTTCGGGGTGCACGTGAAGTTCCACACGCGATTTCAGCAGGGTACGTGCACTTCGGGTGCACGGGAAGTTCCACACGCGAATCCAGCAGCCTACGTGTATTTCTGGGGTGCCGGGGAGTACTACACGTGAATTGGCCGTGTGGGTCCTCCCAGGTTTTCTCTCTACACCCTCCATGGCCCCTGCAGGCAGCCCACACCACAGGGGACTACCCTGCACCCCTGCGCATGTCCCGCAGGCAGCCCATCCACCATGGCCATGCCCCCAGCCAACCCACATGTCACCTTGCACTACTGCCCACCAACGCATGTCTCCCAGCACCCTCATCCCCCAGCAGTCAGGGGCACCCTCCACCAGGCCCACACTCATGTCTCCCAGCACCCCCATCCCCCAGCATCCAGGGGCACCCTCCACCAGGTCCCCACTCATGTCCCCCTGCACCCTCACCCCCCAGCATCCAGGGGCACCCTCCACCAGGCCCCCACTCATGTCCAACTCATGTCTCCCTGCACCCCCACCCCCCAGCAGTCAGGGGCACCCTCCACCATGCCCCCACTCATGTCTCCCAGCACCCCCAACCCCCAGCAGTGCAGGGCACCTGCCAGCAGGCCCCCACTCATGTCCAACTCATGTCCCCCTGCACCCCCACCCCCCAGCAGTCAGGGATACCCTCCACCAGGCCCCCACTCATGTCCAACTCATGTCTCCCTGCACCCCACCCCCCCAGCATCCAGGGGCACCCTCAACCAGGCCCCCACTCATGTCCAACTCATGTCTCCATGTACCCCCAACCCCCAGCATCCAGGGGCACCCTCCACCAGGCCCCCACTCATGTCTCCCAGCACCCCCACCCCCCAGCAGTGCAGGGCACCTACCAGCAGGCCCCCACTCATGTCTAACTCATGTCCCCCTGCACCCCCACCGCCCAGCAGTCAGGGGCACCCTCCACCAGGCCCCCACTCATGTCCAACTCATGTCTCCCTGCACCCCCACCCCCCAGCATCCAGGGGCACCCTCCACCAGGCCCCCACTCATGTCCAACTCATGTCTCCCTGCACCCCCACACTCCAGCATCCAGGGGCACCCTACACCAGGCCCCCACTCATGTCTCCCAGCACCCCCCAGCAGTGCAGGGCACCTGCCAGCAGGCCCCCACTCATGTCCAACTCATGTCCCCCTGCACCCCCACCCCCAGCAGTCAGAGGCACCCTCCACCAGGCCCCCACTCATGTCCAACTCATGTCTCCCAGCACCCCCACCCCCCAGCATCCAGGGGCACCCTCCACCAGGCCCCCACTCATGTCCAACTCATGTCTCCCTGCACCCCCACCCCCCAGCATCCAGGGGCACCCTCCACCATGCCCCCACTCATGTCCCCCTGCACCCCCACCCCCCAGCAGTGCAGGGGCACCCTCCACCAGGCCCCCACACATGTCCCCCTGCACCCCCACCCCCCCAGCATCCAGGGGCACCTGCCAGCAGGCCCCCACTCATGTCCAACTCATGTCTCCCTGCACCCCCACCCCCCAGCATCCAGGGGCACCCTCCACCAGGCCCCCACTCATGTCTCCCAGCACCCCCACCCCCCCAGCATCCAGGAATACCCTCCACCAGGCCCCCACTCATGTCCCCCTGCACCCCCACCCACCAGCAGTCATGGGCACCCTCGACCAGGCCCCCACTCATGTCCCCCTGAACCCCCACCCCCCAGCATCCTGGGGGACCTGCCATCAGGCCCCCACTCATGTCCAACTCATGTCTCCCTGCACCCCCACCCCCCAGCAGTCAGGGGCACCCTCCACCAGGCCCCCACTCATGCACCCCCAAACCCCAGCAGTGCGATTGGCCTGGGTACGTGTATTTCAGGGGTGCGCGGGTAGTTTTACACATGATTTCAGCAGGGTATGTGTATTACGGGTTCTCGTGAACTTTGTTACGCGATATCAGCAGGGTACGTGTATTACGGGGTTCGCGTGAACTTCCACACGCGACTGGGCCTGGGAGAGTGGGGTACGTGTATTCCTGGGGTGGGCGGGAAGATTTACACGCGACTGGGCCTGGGAGAGCGTGTTACGTGTATTCCTGGGGTGGGCGGGAAGATTTACACGGTCGCCTACAACGTGGCAAAAAAGACGGTCCAATCCGGAAACATGAAGCAGGCGTACGTCGACCCGCGCAGCATAAAAGTGTGCGCAAACAACAAACAAGCTCAGACGCCAGGATGAATATACCGTTCCTAGCAGCAGTGGCCGTGGCATACCGCAGGAGGAGGAGTAGGATAGTCAGGGCCAGAATCTTTACACCCAGAACCAGCCTTTTTGGTATGCCTGATGACCAGGTGTATGGGAGGTACAGGTTTCCACCTCACATAATACTCGACCTGGTCAGTGAGTGGGAGGATGACCTCACATCACCCACCCTGTGCTCCCAAGCACTCAGCCCCTGGAGAAGGTCCTCAATGTACTGCACTTCTTGGCTACCGGATCATTTCAGCGGACAAGTGCCATAGGGGGGGGTGTCACAGGCCACGCAGTCACGGTGCCTACACCAGGTGTTGGCCATCATCACTGCACGGCCATCAGTCCGCAGGCACATATACCTGCCCAGAACACCTGCAGAAAGGCAGGCTGTCATCCAGGATTTCTACGGGGAGGCACAATTCCCCAAAGTGCTAGGTGCCATTGATTGCATCCATGTGGCTCTACGTTCCCCCAGGGCATCTGAGCACATCTATAGAAACCACAAGCACTGGCATTCCATCAACGTCCAGGTAGTATGTGATGCCAATGGAATCATCACCTCACTATATGCCAACTATCCAGGGTCCACCCACGACAGCTTCATTTACAGGATGTCAACCCTAAACCGGTACACGGAAGCTGGGCGGCATGGCGATGCATGGCTGCTTGGTGAGTATAAATGCCACAGCACACGCATGCATGTCAGATACAGAATAATGTCACTACCCCACTAATGATACCCATCACCACCTCCCCAGGGGACAGTGCCTACCCTCTGAGCACCCACATGATGACGCCAATTCGGAACCCCATCACGCCTCCCCAGGTAAGATACAACACAGCCCATATTGCAACCCGGGGCATAGTGGAGCGCACATTCGGAGTGTTCAAGTCACGCTTTCGCTCCCTTGACTGTTCTGGCGGGCAGCTGTTATACGCTCCCCCAGTAGTGTGCAGGATCATAGTGGCAGCATGTGTCCTGCACAATGTTGCAACACGCCGGGGCCTGGCTGTGGACATGGTGGTGCCCTCACATCCCCAATCACATGCACGCCCGCTGCGCATGGGAGGGGAAAGGGCACAGGGTGAGGCAGCCCGTACGCAGCTGGTGGCTAATTACTTCACATAGAAATCACACCCCTGTGGAGTGCACACAGCCCTGGCACATACCATCTGACAATCTATGATGAATGAAGGGACAGTCAACTGTCAGAACCATAGCAGCCTGAGATTGTTCACCTGGAAGTGTCACAATGTGTGCATCCCTACCTACACAAACACCACCAATGCAGTGTCATCAAAAGACACACTTCTATGCAGCAAAAATGAATACCCACTTGCAAAATACAACATGAGAGCAGTGCCATGTCACCCAACCCCTCCCCGGCACTGCCACACAACACACCATGGAATGTCATGCTATGTGAGAGCAAAGTAATCCCCACAACAGGACACAAGTGTCACAAAGTACAGTATCCCTAATGGAAACTGGCCACACATGAAATGCTCACAGTAATGCAGGACCAACAACACACATTACCAAATATTTAGCAATAATACAAATCAACAACACAACCTCAAACCTACCATTAACATGACAGTACAGATTTAAAAAATTGGTAGTCTCACTACCTGATAATGCCAGCACTTCGACCACTTCAAACTGTACAGTGTTAGCGCCACGCAAAAGTGTAGGTGCACTGCTTACAACATGGACTCCATTTCCAAAGTAGACTACCTTGTGAAGACATGAGGAATGGACCTGCAAATTTGGAGGATGAGATGGATGCAGAGGCACATATAAATACACCATGCAGTGTACAATACAACAACAATATGCACTAGGAATGTATACACAGTATTGACTACAGACTGCCCACACATCAAATGGGAGTTCAACGTCACTGTTTAAGTCAATGTCACTTGGGCACACCCTTTGCAAGCACATGGAAACGGGAAGCACGAGGGGTGTGTCACACAAACCCAAGCATCTAACCCAAATTCAGGACAAGCCTGCATGTGCCCAGCCACAATACAGCGTATGCCCACGTGAGCCACACAAGGCAACACACTGTAAAAAAAATCAAAAATCAAAAATCAAAAATCAAAAATGGCCATGTATGGGCCAGGGGGAGTGGGGGAGGCCACCCAGAAGGTCCGAGGACAGGGTGCACACCAAAACCCACCTGTGTGGATTCTGGGGAAAAAAAAAACACCTCCATGGGCTCATGGCCTGCACGACTACCCTATTGTGAGAGAATCGCTGCTGTCGCTCTCATCACCCTCTGCAGCTGCATCAGGAGGTGGTGGTACTATGGGAGGCAGCCCACGCAAAGCCCTAGTCTGGTCCTCCATGGCAGCAAGCATGCGGGTGTGGAAGGTCTGGTTCTGGAGGATAATCGTGCAGCGGTCCCCATGCAACAACTCACGGGATGCCCGGTCCTCCTCCCGAGTTGCCTGCATTTCAGCTGAGAGCGTATGTGTGAGCCGCTCCAGCTGCTGTTCTGTCCTCGTGTCAGTTGAAGCCTCCAGCTCAACAAGAGTCACCCTGAGCTGACGGAGTTCCACCCTCAGGGCTTCCCTGTGGCCCTGGGACTCAATAGAAATGGCTTCCGCAGAGTCTCCAGTGCAGCCCGTCTGTCCCTGTTGGACGCCAACATGTCCTCCCTGTGTGACTGGCAAATGGAGTCTGTTGCCTGCTGTAGTTGTTCCATCAGCCTTTCTTGGGGGACAATGGAAGTGGCCACCCTATCCATGGCCTGAGCCATCATCTCAGATGATGCTGCCTGTTGGTTTGCCATACCGTATATGGATTGCTCCCATGCGGCATTGCCAGGTGGTGTACGGCCACCGCGTCGGCGGGCACCACACCTGTCTGGGGCAAGGCGAACTGCGCCTTGCTGTGCCGACACTGCCTGAGGCTGCAGGACTGCATTCCCCCTCTGATCTGCTGGCCCAGGAACAGGATCAGATGTTGCGGAGTGTGACACTGCATCCGTAACCACCAAAGGCGGACCTACCAACACTGACATCCGCATTGAGGGTTCTACCCATGATGCAGGTGGGTTGGACAGTACAGAATCCCTCCCAGAAACACTTACCTGCGACCGCACATAGGTCTCATCATCCGAATCAACACCTGAATAGAGCTCGGGGGAGGTGCACCCAGAGACACCCCTTGAGAGAATGGTCTGCAGCAAGTGTGGGTTCTCACCCATCACCACACCACGTCCCTCACCGGTGCCCGGTCAGGCCTGAGACCCCTCCTGGGTCTGCACCATCTCCACAACCCCAGCAGTATCAAGTGCGTCATCCCCTGCAAAGACATGAAAGAAAAGAAATGGGAACAGGCATTAGCAGCATGGCACACAATTAGGGCTGAGAAGCAACAGAACCAGTACTTCATTGACACATGTCCCACATGACTATAACCCTCCCATGCATGCACCATCACTGCGTATGAATTGGAGGCAAATGGCACACATTGATGACACCAAGATGGAAGACCAACACATTTGCTGCATGCTGGCTAGCAGTGCCATCACACATTGGCCTGTGATTGGCATGTCCAATACACATACATGACACATGCCATCACACAGATGGCATGTACCATAGCCATGTCACACATGTGAATATATGACTGAGAAATGCCTAGTGAAAGTGGTGGAATGCAAACAATCAGCCTGAATGAACACAGAATAATACGCAACAATGTTGTGGCAAGATGACACTTCAAGGGCAACTGGCGTGAGGTTGGGCTAAATGTCTACTGTTGCCAGAAGGGATACTTCAATACCCAAATCCTGGTGCACAGAATGTATTGGATGAAGCACATGGGTGACCCAAACCACTCAGGCACACACACCCTCACCTGGCACTCAATCAGAAGCCCTCACACACACACCATGCACATGGATGACACACACATGCATGTGCACTCACCGGACAATGCCTCGTAATCTGGCAGGTCTCCCACGCCTTGGATCTGTCCCTCCGTGATGTAGGTTCCAGCAACATACTGATGTGGAGTGAGTTCAATGTCCTCTGCTGGAGACCCACCTCCAGTCACTAGAGTAGCAGCATTACTTGAGGCCAGCTTTTTCTTTGCCCTGCGCTTCAGGTCATTCCAGCGCTTGTAGCAATCATTAGCTGTGCGCCTCACAAATCCAAGGGCACTTATGATGTCCGCGATGGTCTGCCAGTGTGCCAGACGTTGTGCAGATTTGGTCTTGCATCCTGCAGTAATCACCATTTCGCTGTCATGTGCGGACACATACTCCACAAGTGCATCAAGTTCGGCCTGATTGAAGCTGGGCTTCCTTGGCGGGCCGGACTGTGTAGCCGTGTCTGGGGCATCAGCCTGTACTGGACGAGCACTCTTCCTCTTCCGCTTGGAAGGTGGTGGGGATCCTGAGTGTCCTACGCCGCTCTGGACACTAGGGGCAGGAGCCCCAGTGGACTGTCGACTAGGAGTGTGGGAATGAACACTCACCATGGGACTTGGTGCAGGCATTAGCTGAAGTGTGATGTAGTCAGGGGGAAAGTCAGCAGGATGGACTGGGACTGACACTGTCCTGGCTGGGAGACTCAGAGCTCGGGTGGATGGAGCCGCAGCTGCCCCTGCAGCCTCCCCACCCTGCCTACTCGGGGCAGCAGATGACATAGCTGCCCCTGATCCAGGTGGCCTGGTGACACCAACGTGCACCGCCACAAGTGGCCTAGACCTGCTGACCTTGAAGTCAGCCATGGAGTCACCCTGTGCCAGGTCTGGTGCCACAATGGGCTGGTCCAACAAGGGCTGAGCAGGGATGGTGTCAGCCACGTTACCCTCAACCAGGGGGGGGCATGGATGTCCCTGACTCGTCACCCACACATGGGGGGCTAGGTGCACCCTGCAAGTCCCGGCCACGTCCCCTACCGTATCCACCACACCCACCTCTTGAGGCTCGGCCACCTTTGCCACCCTTACCGCGTGCTCGCCTCCCAACCATGGCACTGATGTTGTTGTGCGTATGGGAGTTGCAGTAAATTATTGTCCTGGTCAATTGGGGGTGAAAGGGGTAGGGTACTCGATGGAATTTGTACCCTAGTGCTCTAGCAAGGCTGTATGTGACCCCTGGGGGAAGATGACGGGTCACGAAACGCACAGGTACCCCCAAAAGGGAGATAATGTGCACGCAACCCCTCCTAGACCACGTGCGTGGAAAAACAAACCTGCACGACGCTGTGGCACTCAGAAACACAAAAATGAACGTATGCGTGTGACACGCAGCCTAGAATGATCTGTGAAGGGAAAAAGACGCACGTGTGCGCGTTGGCAACACCCCCGCCAAAAGAAGAATTGTACGCTGTCTGAGGAGACAGGACAAAAGAAGAAGTGAACGCTGTTTGAGGAAACAGGCCCAGGAAAAAGACAAAAAAGAAAAAGCTGTCAGAGGTAACAGGGAGTACGAACTTGGAACGTTGTGAAGTAAATCGGGTGTGAACCGACAAGAAGTACAGATTTCACCCACTCGATTTCCACGAAAAGCACGTACAAGGAAATGGCGTTCTACACGTACCTTTTAAACATGCCCACGTACAGCGTCACTTCCGCGTGTACGCGCTAAGGCCCTATCCTCCAATTACACGAGCTGACACTCTGACGTGCAGTCATTGGACGTGTAACATGCACCCGTGTACAGGGAAACGCCCGTGCATGCAAGTCACAGACGCGCATACACTCTGAGGCCCTTTCCACCAATTACACGCTATGACACGATGACGTGCTTATTTTTTCTATGCACCATGGAAAACGCACGTGCGCGTAACGTCATAGACGCACCTACACGCTGGGGGCCTTTAGGCCAATAAATTCGCGTACGTGTGCTGACGCGCTTACACGCTAAGGCCCTTTCCTCGAATTACACGCAGACGTGCTGGATTTTCACGTGCCAAATCACTCCGTATCAAGTTGGCCACGCGTAAGCACACGGAAGACCACGCTCCTGCCCAGAAGGCCGCATTACTGCCCCCCAGAACCCCAAGCAGCTTCCCACGAGCCATCTGCTGCTGCCTGCCTGCCTGCTGCCACCGTGCCCTGCCATCTGGTGCCTGCACATCAGCCATCTGCAGGGGTCCAGTTGCTGTGTCCACCCCTGCTGGAACAGAAGACTCCCAACTGGGATACCATCGCTCCACAGCCCAGCCCCAGGACCCAGTTGCCCACCCACGCCTGCCTCGGGGGTCGCCATGTCGGGGCAAACACCATCCGAGACCACTGGCGACCCCCAGCCAGAGGGGCAGAGGGCCACCAGCTTCAGTCAGTAGGAAGTTGGTGTCCTGGTGGAGCTTGTCCTGGGGCATTATGATGCCCTCTTCGGATCATCACGCGCCGACAAGGAAGGACGGAACAGGATCTGGGACGACTTTGTGGTTGCCATCAACGTGGAGGGGGTGGCAACCCGCAACATCAAGCAAGTCAAGAAGCGCTGGGAGGACTTGAGGTACAGGACCCTCATAAAGGCCCAGCGCCTCGTGGAGTGGGGCCGGGGCAGCATGAGTACCATCCAGCTGAGGGTCCTGGAACGCGTACGCCCAGCTCTCCATGCCCAGATCCTTGAGAGGCAGACCCGTCTGGAGTCGAGCGGTAAGTGGCCAAGCGTGTGACAGTGTGAGACAGGGCATGTTGCAGTGTGCTGGTTGTCTGATACTTGCCTGCATGTGTGACATAGGCCATGTACGCGTGTGTGTGTGCAGGGACATCATGGTCATGCATGTGAGACCAGTAATGTGTGAAGCACACGGTTGGTGTATGTGTTTAAATGCAACATGGGGAGCTCTTTGCAGAATGGACACATGAGAGCATGCCAGTCTCTGTTCTTGGACATGGGTGGGGGTGAGGGATGGGTGCTGATGCTATGTACATGTATGGTGTCCATGTCTGTGTGTCTGATCTGCGTGTCTGTGACTTGTGAATGCCATGGATGCATGACACATGCCCGTGACAATGTTCAGAATCACTGATGCAGCCTAGTTATCCTTGCATCCACTGTGTCTGGGGTGTACGAGTCCAGATGGATGAAAGTACGGTGAAGTGTGTGAATGTGATAGGCATGACCCATGATGCATGTGAGTTCAAAAACACAAGAGTATGTTTCAAGAGTCCCTCGGACATGTTTGCTAATGTCCATAGCATGCGCCATGCCTGTTACTGCATGTGTTTTGCCTGCACTGACCCATGTGTTGTGGAGGGACATGATGAAGTGATCTTTGACAGTGCCACTCATCTGCTATTGCTTCCTGTCTAGGGGACCATTGTACAGTACCCTGATGCTTGTGTTCTATGTCTCCCTCTACACAGCGCAAAGTGAAGAAGAGGGCGGAGACGGCGCTGTGGAGCAAAGCGGCGGGGATGCCCCCACGGCTGCAGCGGAAGGGGTGGGTGAGCCCCCACAGGGGCTTGCAATGGCGGAAGACAGGTGGAGCCATCCAGGTTGGTGGTTTCCACAGAGGATGAGGAGGCCGCTACTGAGCCGCACATGGGGCTTGGTGGGGGCATCCCTGCTGGTGCAAGTGGTGCAGTCCAGGGGCAGGGGCAGGAGGCAGCACAGGTCGCCGTGGAGGTGCCTGTGCATGTCACTGTCCCTGACACTGTGACTGCACCACCATGCACCAGCAGGGATGCCCCATCCCAGGCCCGTCCACAGGTAGGGGGGGATGTCCATGTCATCTGACTCCTCTCCTCCTGCGGACGAGGGGACCCCTGGCCGTATGGAGAAGGTCCTGATTGGTGTCGCGTTGCGCACGGGTGTCATTCATTATGAGGTGCGTGCTTCCTGGGGGGAGCACGCACGTCATCACGAACAGCACCGTGCCAACGTGGCCCAGTTGGGAGTGGCCGTGGTCGGGGGTTTCGTACATGTGTCGGGCACTCTGGCGACCCTCTCCTCCTCTGTGGAGGCTATGCGCCAGTCGTTCTCCATGCCGTCTTCCGGCCCAGATGCCACCAGGGCCCCCTGTGGACCTGCCCCGACCAACGCAGCCAACTCGGTGGGGATCCCATCCCTGCCACAGTCGGGAGTTGGAGGTCCAGCAGGCGTGGACACACCAGCAACTGGACCCCAGCAGATGGAGGATGTGACGGCATCATCGGGCAGGGCACGTGCACGACGGCGTCGGTGGATTCCATCAGCCTGGATGCCGTCGTGCTGGCACAGGCAGTTGCGTCGGAGGCAGCGGCAGGCTCGACGTGAGAGGCATCATGGCTCGGGCCATCAACATCAGGGGGGCAGGCATCGGCCGGAGGGCAGGAGAACCCTGGAATGGGAGTGTCTTCCGTGTGGGAGCGGTTGGGCCAGCAGATAGGTGCGGAGCGGCAGCGGGCAGAGGAGGAACGGCTCACAATGGTCAGGGCGGAGAACTCCATGCGTAGGGCGCTGAGGCGGGCTGAGTGCCTCGAGGGTATTCGCAGGGAGTTGGAGCTGGACACTGCATTATCCCTGCGAGACCTTGGGGCCAGGGAACTTGCCCGCCTCCAAGCCATTGAACAGGAGTTTGATGATGCCCTGGCCCATGACAACAACCAGTGAGCCGTCGGACTAGCCCGCTGCCCTTGTAAATAGTTATGTAGTTAGTGTTAGGTTTCCTTTGCTTTTTTATTTATTTTGGACCTTTTGGACAATGGACCACATTTTTGTATATAGTTTTTTTATTAGGTAGTATTATTAGATAGGTTTAATTTCTTCAGTTGGGATCATGGACCCTGGATTGTTTATCTGTATATAGTTGACTGTTGGATTTTAGTATTTTTTTGGATTTACCCATGGAGCAATGGTTTTCGGTTTTGTTTTTCCCTTGGATTTACTTTTTTGAACTGTGACTTTGGACACCTTTCCTTTGGATTATGATTTGTGGTTTTTCATTATTTTACGGACATGCTGCTTTTGGTTTTTAATTCCCATTGTCGTTTTTTTTATTTTTAATTCCATTTATGTTGCTTTTAATACATTTTTTTCATCAAACTTCAATGTGTAGTATCATCTCATTGGTTTCATGCATATCATGATATGGGTTTTGACATTCACACACCCATTGTGTGTATGTGAGGGGCATGTGTTCATTTACATACTTGCCATTGGGGTTGTATCATGTAATTGGCATTTCTAAGTGGGTGGATGCAATACTTGGGTGGGTGTTTGGCATGTGGAGGCTGCCCATAAGGGCCAGGGATCTAGATTGTGATGACGTGTTGGCTGGGGGAGATATGTCAGGGCCTGCTGGCAGGTGCCCCGCAATGCTGGGGAGTGGAGTTGCAGGGGGACATGAGTGGGACATGAGTGGGGGCCTGCTGGCAGATGCCCCGCAATGCTGGGGGTGGGGGTGCAGGGGGACATGAGTGGGACATGAGTGGGGGCCTGCTGGCAGGTGCCCCGCAATGCTGGGGGGTGGGAGTGCAGGGGGACATGAGTTGGACATGAGTGGGGGCCTGGTGGAGGGTGCCCCTGACTGCTGGGGGGTGGGGGTGCAGGGGGACATGAGTAGGACATGCGTGGGGGCCTGCTGGCAGGTGCCTCGCAATGCTGGGGGGTGGGGTGCAGGGGGTCATGAGTGGGACATGAGTGGGGGCCTGCTGGCAGGTGCCCCGCAATGCTGGGGGGTGGGGGTGCAGGGGGACATGAGTTGGACATGAGTGGGGGCGTTGTGGAGGGTGCCCCTGACTACTGGGGGGTGGGAGTGCAGGGGGACATGAGTGGGACATGAGTGGAGGCCAGGTGCCCCGCAATGCTTGGGGGTGGGGGTGCAGGGGGACATGAGTGGGACATGAGTGGGGGCCTGGTGGCAGGTACCCTGCAATGCTGGGGGGTGGGGGTGCAAGGGGACATGAGTTGGTGATCAGTAGTGCAAGGAGACATGTGCCTTTGCAGGGGGGCATGCCCATGTTGGGTGGGCTGCCTGCGGGACATGACCAGGGATGCAGGGTAGTCCCCTTTGGTGTGGGCTGCCTGCAGGGGCCATGGAGGGTGTACAGGGAACACCTGGGAGGACCCACACTGCCAAGTCACGTGTAGGACTCCCCTGCACCCCCGAAATACACGTACCCTGCTGAAATCGCGTATGAAACTTCCCGCGCACCCCTGAAATACACGTACCCAGCCCAATCGCGTGTAAAACTTCCCGCGCACCCCTGAAATACACGTACCCAGGCCAATCGCATATAGAACTTCCCGCGCACCCCTGGAATACACGTACACCGCTCCCCCAGGCCCGATCGCGTGTAAAACTTCCCGCACACCCCTGAAATACATGTACCCAGCCCAATCGCGTGTAAAATTTCCTGCGCACCCCTGAAATACACGTACCCAGGCCAATCGCGTGTGAAAACACCCGCGCACCCCTGAAATACATGAACCCAGGCCAGTCGCGTGTGAAAACACACACGCACCCCTGAAATACACGTACCCAGGCCAATCGCGTGTAGAACTTCCCGCGCACTCCTGGAATACACGTACACCGCTCCCCCAGGCCCGATCGCGTGTAAAACTTCCTGCGCACCCCTGAAATACACGTACCCAGCCCAATCGCATTTAAAACTTCCTGCGCACCCCTGAAATACACGTACCCAGCCCAATCGCGTGTAAAACTTCCCGTGCACCCCTGGAATACACGTACACCGCTCCCCCAGTCCCGATCGCGTTTAAGACTCCCCACGCACCCCTGAAATACACGTACCCAGGCCAATCACGTGTGAAAACACCCGCGCACCCCTGAAATACACGTACCCAGGCCAGTCGCGTGTGAAAACACACGCGCACCCCTGAAATACACGTACCCAGGCCAATCGCGTGTAGAACTTCCCGCGCACCCCTGGAATACACGTACACCGCTCCCCCAGACCCGATCGCGTGTAAGACTTCCCGCGCACCCCTGAAATACACGTACCCAGCCCAATCGCATGTAAGACTTCCCGCGCACCCCTGAAATACACGTACCCAGGCCAATCGCGTGTGAAAACACCCGGGCACCCCTGAAATATGCGTACCCAGGCCAGTCGCGTGTGAAAACACACGCGCACCCCTGAAATACACGTACCCAGGCCAATCGCGTGTAGAATTTCCCGCGCACCCCTGGAATACATGTACACCGCTCCCCCAGGCCCGATCGCGTGTAAAACTTCCAGCGCACCCATGAAATACACGTACTCAGCCCATTCGCGTGTAAAACTTCCCGCGCACCCCTGAAATACACGTACCCAGGCCAATCGCGTGTGAAAACACCCGCGCACCCCTGAAATACACGTACCCAGGCCAGTCACGTGTAAAACTTCCTGCGCACCCCTGGAATACATGTACACTGCTCCCCCAGGCCCGATCGCGTGTAAGACTTCCCGCGCACCCCTGGAATACACGTACACCGCTCCCCCAGGCCCGATAGCATGTAAGACTTCCCACGCACCCCTGAAATACACGTACCCAGGCAAATCGCGTGTGAAAACACCCGCGCACCCCTGAAATACACGTACACCGCTCCCCCAGACCCGATCGCGTGTAAGACTTCCCGCGCACCCCTGAAATACACGTACCCAGCCCAATCGCATGTAAGACTTCCCGCGCACCCCTGAAATACACGTACCCAGGCCAATCGCGTGTGAAAACACCCGCGCACCCCTGAAATATGCGTACCCAGGCCAGTCGCGTGTGAAAACACACGCGCACCCCTGAAATACACGTACCCAGGCCAATCGCGTGTAGAACTTCCCGCGCACCCCTGGAATACATGTACACCGCTCCCCCAGGCCCGATCGCGTGTAAAACTTCCAGCGCACCCATGAAATACACATACTCAGCCCATTCGCGTGTAAAACTTCCCGCGCACCCCTGAAATACACGTACCCAGGCCAATCGCGTGTGAAAACACCCGCGCACCCCTGAAATACACGTACCCAGGCCAGTCACGTGTAAAACTTCCTGCGCACCCCTGGAATACATGTACACTGCTCCCCCAGGCCCGATCGCGTGTAAGACTTCCCGCGCACCCCTGGAATACACGTACACTGCTCCCCCAGGCCCGATAGCATGTAAGACTTCCCACGCACCCCTGAAATACACGTACCCAGGCAAATCGCGTGTGAAAACACCCGCGCACCCCTGAAATACACGTACCCAGGCCAGTCACATGTGAAAACACACGCACACCCCTGAAATACACGTACCCAGGCCAATCGTGTGTGAAACTTCACGCAAACCCCAGTTATACATGGACCCGCTCGCACAGGCCCTTTCGCGTGTGGAAGTTACCGCGAAACCCGTAATACACGTTCCCCGCTTGGCGTTTGCTGTTTGGCAGTCCGGTAAACTGGTTTTGGGTTGTCGCAGACCTTTGCGCTGGATTGGGCATTTTGATGCCTTTTCCTTGCGCGAGGGCGTTCTTGGTGGCGTAACTGGCGCTGCTGCAGGGTCGCTCTGCCACTCTGCGCCACGACTGGTTTTGGAGGCTAAAATCCATGAATACGCTGTGCGATGAAATGGATTTTATTGCACGCGGCTGGCGCAGTCTATTGCATGGGAACACTGTGCGCCATCCGCCTGCGCCACTTTTGTGCGAATTTCCATGAATTACCCTGAGAGTAGTACCGGGCAGCATTTTGAGAACATGATGTGTAATTCAGTCAACTGAGGTTATTTGTTGAGGTGCTTGGAGTGCGAATTGAAGCAGATTTTGTGATGCTTGTGGCGCAACCTTCAGAACAATGAATCACTAACATACTTTCAACAATGTTCCATTCTACTTTTAGGTTTGCTTGTGCCTTCCTGTGTGGCAGAGCTAGAGAAGGGGGAGGTGCTCATTTCACATGATTGTGTTTTAAAATAGAGAGTGGCAGGGCGGGAGGCCCCAGCTAGTAGTCTCAAAAGAGAGGGGGTACTTGTGCAGTGGAAACGGGCAAAAGCCATGGCCACTGGCCGTGGCCCAAAGAAACATGTCGATGGGTCGAATACAGTGGACATGGCCGAAGGCCATGGCTAGCGTCCAGGTACTGTTTTTTCTCTGTACCATGGCCAGTGGCCGATAACAACTATAGTATAACAAAAGCTTTGACATTCATTGAATAAAAGTAGCTAATGTTTAGTTAAGTTGATCATATTTTTTGCAACAAAACCCTTGAAATCGAACGCTTTGGTCATTACTGGCTTAACTCGGTGTGTTCCCGTTCCAAAGCCCAAAAGCACATATATATTGTAAGAGAAGGGATTCACAATAACATACAAAATAGCACTATGGGTGACATCAATGGGAGTGCGCTGAGTTAAGCTGGTCATGGCTTCCCCAATGCGCTGAATAAATATATGTAAATCATCATAATTAAATATATCTATATATATATTCTGGGTTTTAGGGCATATGCCCAAATTCATATTTATGTCATATCAAATTAGACGTTGAAGTAAGTCCTTTGCAAATGTGCATACTTCCTGTGAACGCAAACGTCATATCAATGTATGTGTGCCTTTTGCACTAGTAGTCTGTTTATCATATAATTTTTTGTTGGACATTTACTAATTACAGCCACTCAGTCTCAACTCGTACTGCGCCTCATGTTGTTCTATCACAAAATATGTTCTTCATTAGAAGTAGATTATGCAGAAGGCAATGAATGATATATGGCTAACCTTTCACATATCTCCCTATTTACAACCTTTTTTCACCTGGGTAATGGCCCATGCAATAATCCCTTATATATTTAGACAGATTTGTACCAACACTACACTGTTCCACTTGACTTCCCCTCTTTTTTAATTATGTAAAAAAATCACATTAAGCCGGATCTAATTACTGCAATGTATATTAGAAGCAGGGCACCATCAAAATTTTATTTAAATTAATCAGGTTTTGATTTAAGATATTAAATTCAAATTAATCATGTAAAAATGGAAATGATCCTTGACGCGCTTCCAGCTGTGACTTCAGTCTGTTTTCTTGCGTGAGCCACTTTCGGGATGTCTTGGGGGGAACATTACTAAAATTCACGCCGGTGCTATTTCAATTAGAGTTATTTAGCAGGACAGATGTAAAGAATATGGTATAATTAAAAAGTGGCGCAGGACATGGCTCCCCGATTCTCGCGATTAAAACGCAGGCACTATTCGGGAAAGGTGGCTACCGGCCATGGAGGATCAGGATTCAGCAAGGTGGGTGAACCTCCTTAATTGAACCAAGCATGAAGTCTTCCTAGAGCTACACCACAGGCTCCTTCTCTTCAGCACTGTAGACTAAAGGCTGTTCACAGGTATTGCACTTTGGCGATTTATCCCTATGTAGACCACATTAGGGATTACAACTGTATTAATTATTTTTGATACTTCCCTACACCCTAGGAGTTCGACCTTTGGCTTATATTTGACATAGATTGCATAAATGATCCGAACCATTCCATATCTCAACTTGCATGTTCTGCCTTGGCTCTATTAGCGCCCCATATAAATTGAAGTTAGCGGTTATAACCTTCAGAGCCTTGCAGTTCACTGCGCCACCTTAACCACAACCTCACGTGGTGAGCCAAAGGACAACTTTTGCACAAACGTGAACCCTTTAAAAGGCGTGCCTTCCTGAGACTAGGGTTTTTCATTGACAAACGAGGGAAGGGGTGTGCTTTCCATGCCATCAGATGCAGGCCAACATTGCCCCCATTTCTTCTGCTGGCTTTTTTTCTTCTTGTTCATGGTATATGTGTTTAAATCAAACTGTCTTTTTTAATATATTTAAGGATAATTTATAAGGTGCCTAATGTCAACTGGCCTGCTTTGGTAGAGCCCCAATGAGAAATGTATATCTGTGCATTGTTCTGTTTCCCTTTTCAGAAAGGAGATTATAATTAATAAATTATAATGATTCTTTTATAATGCGCTTAATACCAGAGATCGATTTCTAAGTGCAGGATCGGGATTCGTACCTGTGTTGCGCTGCGTTGTCTTGCTTCCAAGACAAACGTGTTGCCCCTGAGCTATCCCCTGAACAGATGTTACTTCAACAGGGGCCTGAAACTACACAAAACTTGTAGTGTCATGAAAGTTGTGTTGCTTTATTCCAAATCCTGGGTCCCAAGCATTAATTTATTGATCTTTTCTAACACGCTCAATACCGGAAATCAGTCTCTGAACATGAGGCTGGGATTCGAACCTGTGTTCCTCTGCATTGTCTTGCTTCCAAGATAAATGCGTTGCCCATGAGCATATCCTCCCTTCATAATCATGAACGTCTTATCTCCTCTGACCTGACAGAGTTTTAGGGATGAACAGTCTGTGATCTTCCATAGACCAAAGGCTCCATCCTGGGATATACTGTGCAATGCTATCCTGAAGGTAGGCAGTAGTAACCCTATTGAAGACCTTTGAAAAGGCTGCAAAAATGCTAAGCTCAAATGTAACCATAGCCAAAGAACAATGTTCTCTGTCTGTTCTCTTGTAGTCGAATATTTGACCAGCTGTATTTTAAGTTGCTGAGCTCCTCATATCATGCGACTTGGTTACTCCTTGAGTATTTTGTGTTTTTTTCCACAGCAGAATTTATTGGGAATTTGCAAATGACCACATTTCAAACTCAATGATGTGCACATGGGAGGACATGAAGGTTGATCCCTAGAGGATACATTTTGACAGTGATGGTGACCTACAATAGCTTGTAATTAGTGTATGATTTTAACAAAAATAAAAACTTTAACTCAATCTGGTCTCTTTCCTTTCACTCGTCATAACTCTCCAAGAAATTCCACTTCCCCAATAAAGAGAATCGAAATCAGCTACAAAGATAGTTACATTGGTCACTTGATTCAGGATAACAATCTTTAAACGTTGGCTGTTTCAAAAGAACTTTTTACAGAGCATTATTTTTAAATGAAGGAATTATGTCATTAATTAATCAATAATCCCTGCCTGGAGGGGTTAATTGCTATTAGCATCCCAACATGCTTAATGGGGTACTAATATGACTCAATTTACAAATAAAACTATAAACTAAGAGGGCCACCATGGTCAAGGGAGAAGGGAGATACACATAGGCCCTCATTCCGATATTGGAGGTAGCCATGGTGCTATTTGCGCCATGGCTGCCTCCAATATCGGGTCTGGCACCGGTCTGGTTGAATGGGGACTTATCGGGTCATTCCGACCCTGGAGGACCCGGTAAGTCCCCATTAAACAAACCATTCCCAGTTCCCATTTGAGCCCCCATAGGGCTCAATGGGAATGGGGATGGCCCTAGTAACGGGCCTGCGAATAGCAGGCCTGTTATTAGCGCCCTGGTCCCTTAGCAGGACCCGTAAAGGACGTGTGGTCAGACCACACGTCCTTTACGGTTCCCGCTAAGGGACCTCGGAATTGGGCGGTAAGGGATTACCGGCACCGGCCTCCTTACCGGTGCCCGGTATCCCTTACCGCCCAACTCATAATGACCCCCATACTCTCATCTCCCTTTCTATTGAGGCCATTGCTGTAGCGGGGAAGCGCCGGAACACATAGTGTTCCAGGCTCTGGCGAGGAACCAGGCAGCTTCACCTAAGTGGGGTAGGGGTTAGGGGGCAGTTATCAGTGGATGTGGAAATTAGGAGTGGGGAAAAGGGTACTTACCTGCTGCTTATTGGGGGAAATGGCAGCCTTCTGCTGCTCAGGGGGGCTTGGAACGTTAGATTTACCATGAGGTAAAGCCCACATTCCGAGCAAACTGATTGTCTGGCAGGCCCCTTCGCCCTCCCATTTGGCTGGGAGGGCCTGTAAGGAACTCATGGTGGCAACAGCATAGACAGACACAAGTGATCACAGTTCAAGGGTGTTTATTAAACTGTATTCAGGTTGGAAAAATGCCTAATCTAAACCTAAATCTAATATGGGAGCAAGCGTCGACCATCAAATGAAAACCAGGCAGTCCTAGTGGTGTTGTGTCAAATAAAAAGGGCTGATACTAATAAACCTACTGCCAAACCTTACAACGAATTCAAAAAGGGAGTGCGTTGGTTTTCAATAAAAGAAAGAAGTGTTCTCAAATAATATGTCAGGATGCATTAGCTTGGTTCTCCCTTCCCCACGTTTTGAGCATAGGGCAAGTTGGGATCTTGGAGCACAGCACACACTCAAGCTTTCCCAGCATGAATCAACAGTTCTCTGTAAGCTTAGCAGGAGCCACGATGGCCAAGTCTCTTGTACCAGAGGTCTCTTGCCTTTGAAGGCCTGGTGTCTTCAAATCACAAAAATAAAAGTTCCTTTAACAAAATGAACGTTTGTTTCCTGGTTTAACTTAGGGTGATGATTCTTCACCCATGGCTCCCCCTCTTTTGGGTGCTGACCCCGGTTCCTATCGATATTAAGGCCTCAGTGGTTGTTTCCCCTGGAACTGAGGGCCTGAATGATTTTTAAATAACCAAAAGAACAAACAAACACAAAGTTCTGTTCTACATATTTCTTGGGTGGTGGTTTCACACCTTGCTCTCCATTGTTCTGGCTTGGATCCCTCTCGACTGTTTTTGTTTTTTTTACCATGAACTTTGGGTGATATCTTCACCCCTGGGTCACCCTTGTTCGGGCTCAGACCCTTCTCAATTGTCAATGGGCCTCATTATGAGTCAGCCGGGCCAGAAACAACTGTGGCGGTAAATCCGCTGCCACCGTTGTTTCCGGACCGGCTGATTCCGAGTTCGCAGGCGGGATGCGTCACTCCCGCCAGGTATGACCTGGCAGGAGTTACGCCACTCGCCTGCAGGCGGAAATGGAAACACTGGCTCCGTCATAGATAACCAGTGTTTCCATTGTCCCCATACCCATGGAGTCCTATAGGACTCCATGGGAATGGGGATTTATGGAATTCGGCCTTCGGAATTACCAGGTTGTAATGCCCTGGTGATTCCAGCAATCACGGAGGCTGGCTGCAGCCTGCCAGTTTTTCAGGTACAGCTACCGCCGGACTCGTAATGAGGCCCCATGTCTTTTTAAACAGTTCATAATGGACATCCTTCAGCCGGGTTGATGTTTGTCAACACACTGTTTCTTAGGACTTCAGACTTGCCTCCTTCTCATCAGAATTCCTCAGTCGGGTACACTTTTGCCAGCTTCACATACACAATTGTTGGCGGGATACACTTCCCTTGCTTTCTCACAGTTCTTAGGTCAAAGGTTTTTGACTGTACAGGGATTTTGCTTGACCTCCTGTATGACCACTTTGACCTAAATTGGTGGCTCTCCTATGGCCTTCTTATTCTGAAGTTTCACTCTGATGGGGATCGACCAGAGTCTCTCGAGTTAGAACCCACATCGTGCCGGTTCCCTCTGCAGCTGGTCTCTTTGAACTTAGTTCAACTTGCCATCCATTCACTATGGCACGGCTCTTATCGGCTCTCCTCTCGACTCACCAGCTGTGATGAACCGCTTGGCTTTCCTCATAACTGGCGACAAGGCTGATACCATGGTAGCAGGAGTTTCTCTTGCTTGTGCTTATCAGTGTTGACACGCTCTGTGTACCATTGACATGTGTTGCAGTACACTTGGCCTATTATCCTCAGTTTTATGATTCTCTCTGCAGAGGTTTGGCGGGTCTGCGTCAGAAAGGATATGGTTGTGTATCTCCTTGTCAGCCTCTCGATATTCGCGGCCTTTCTCCTCCTCTTGATCTGCCGGACCTGGATAGCTGTCTCTTCATGTGGTCTGCCTTGCTCGTCCTGTGCTCTCTTGCTCCACCTTTTACCCCTGTGAGGAAAGGAAAGGGCCCTCGGGTGTGTGTGATACAGGTTAATTTCCTGACCCTCGTGTCGGGACATGTCAGATAAATGGCTTTAGGATTAGTCTGGTGTTTTCCATGGTGTAAATAAGTGTCTGGGTCAGGAAAGGGAAGGGTTGGAATATCAGAGTATCCTCCCAGG
Organism: Ambystoma mexicanum; assembly: GCF_040938575.1. Lineage (NCBI taxonomy): Eukaryota > Metazoa > Chordata > Amphibia > Caudata > Ambystomatidae > Ambystoma > Ambystoma mexicanum. Next base: position 498,921,701 of record NC_090940.1, on the reverse strand, counting down.
TAGGATGGGGAAAAGGTGTTAAAGGGAATTACAACCCTTGTATCAGGAGGGTTGATGACCTTAGAAGGGGGAGGTTGATAGAAATGACTGGGATTTGTTATTGTAAAAGGAACCGGGGGGATTGTGGGAACGGTAGTTTTTAGTTCGAGTAGCCTTGTGTTCGGGACAAGATGATCAGAGGGGCATGAAAAAGAATGATTGGGAGTATTCGGATAGGGAACCGGAAGGCAGGGATTCTGAGAGAGATGGTTTATAAATGGAACAGGGTGTGGGATCCTAGGGGATTGGTTATATACGGAGGGGATGATAGATTTGGGTAGGAGAGATTCTATGGGTGAAGGGGGTAGATGTGGTACAGCCCACAAAGATCTCAGGGATCTCTCCCTCCTCTCCTCCTCCCCCGGTATGATACCATGTCTCCCTTTGGGCATTACCCTGAGCATAATCCCGGACTCCCCTACCCAGGTGATCTTTCCCTGCTCATCGGCCTTCAGGGTGGATTAAGAGAGGGCCGTTGCTTCGTTCACCACCTGAATAAGGGATTCTCGATCTTTGCTATGTGAGATACCTTCAGGTATTTCACAGCCCCTGCACATGCTCTGGGACACTCATATGAGATAAACTGTACCTAACAAGTTGATCAGCTCATTATCGTCATACATGTAGGTGATGGTGACTGTTCACTGCTTGCATCTACTCTTGGTGTTGGACTGAAGATATGACACAAGATACATTGCTAATATCCATTTGCCAGTACATACTCCTCACTGCTCCCCAAAGTGATCTGAAGCTGAATAAGCAATTATTGTGTTTATTAGAAACTATTTCCTATTTACATTTTGTGAAAAGAAAAACGAATGTCTCCTAGCATTAACGTAGTTAATCAAATCAAGTTGCTGTTGAATGACAAGGTTTTACCTTAAGAAAATGCATGGTTAAATGGCATGGAAATTGGTGATACTACATTTCATGTGTGAGGACCATGGCCCTAGTCATTTGAAATAACAAACAATTGGGCAGAATCGTGTTTGAAACCCTATGGGAATATAGGACACATCAAATATATCAGTGTGTTCCCATTTAATCTGCAACTACCAACTGCAACAGATAAATCTTCTTCCGGGCAGTAACAGGACACAACCATGCACCTAATCAAACATACATAACATGTAATATAACAGAGGTTGGCACATCCCCTTGGATATGTCCCATGGTGTATCTTTAGCTAAATCAATTAAACAAATAGTGGCATTTCAAGTCATCAAGTCAAAATGTATTAATCAGCAGGCTATGGACCTCACTCTGATTATAATGACACCCCAGCAGCAATTACCACCAAACTCAGTTCAGTTTCTGCCACTCGGTCCGGTGGAGTTGCTGCTGGAACATGTCGGTGTAAATCCCCATTTTTGGAATCCATTGGGCGTTTTGCAGATTTACCACAGATGGTAATTCTGCCCAAAATAAATCCCCCACTTCACTCTTTGGAATTAAAGTGGCGGCTTCACCTCCAGCACTTTGCTGGAGCTAAATCCTCAACTCCGACGAGAAACAAGTGTCTTGGTGGTGCAGTCAAATTGGCAGTCATTTCGTTACAGCCCAAGAAAAGTGCCACTCATGGAATTACTGCCATTTGTTTTACCCCATCTCCAAACGATAATGACAACATGGAATAAAACACTAGATAAACATGAAAAGGCACTATGATATATTAGGTTGGCATACTATTCAACATAAGGCATACACACACTAAAATGGTATGACAATGTTATAAAACGCATGATAAACACTAATGCCCTCATTTTCTTTATACTCTGCACTAAAGCAAGAGTACACAGGACATTACAAATAGGCTGGTATTTCGAAACAAGCCTCATACTCGTTCTGTTCCTTGCACTTTGAAACATTATTTTACTTGCTGTATAAGTGCCTAACAAGCGAACAATAAATACATCACCACCAGGCAGCACACCGTTAGAACTAGATGGTGAATATTTTAGCAAGGTTCATTGCGCTTTAATCCTTGACCATTGACTCTTGGAAATGTCTTATGTTGGCCTCTGTAGGAAGGGGATTCAGGTCCCTTGTCCACTGCCTCATGGCCCTTGGGACAGGAAGGAAAGGGAGACCAAGAGGGTATCAATTGGCAATCCAAGGGGTCAGTTAGAACTCTCTCCTAGGCTACAATGTCCCATCCCTTCTGCATGAGGCACAACTCGGTGGTGTGGGTTGGACTGCCCCTTTTGGATTGGGAGCAAGATTGATTTGGCTGTGATCTTTCCTCTTTTGTAATGGTGGGACAGGTGGGGGTGAGTTGATTGCCAGCAACTATGAGAATGGTTAGAATTAATTGAAAACCTTCCAGCCACCTGCTTTCAGTTTTTGTTATGTCTCCCAGAGTTCCAAGGGTAGGCCCAGGCTTACCGACCCAAACTACACTTAACTTATGTCTCCCAATGAGGCAGAGTCAGTTTGGTTCTAGCTTGATGGCCTTAGTCAGATTGGGCAGCGTGTCTCTTAGAGAGCACTAATAATCACATTTTCAGATAATGTATTTTTATTTATTTATTGCATTTCATTATACGCTCAAACCCAGGGGTATCACGGCGTAGGTTACAGGATTAGAGTAATGCTTTCTGGTTACAGAGAAAAAATGCCTGGTTATTAGGACAATGGCATGGTAGTTATAGAGAAAAATCAGTTGACATAAATCGGTTGACAACATTGTACACTTACAGTTAGTTAGCAAAACATGAGATTGCAAACATGGCTTATGAGGCAGTCAGGTTAGAATTTGTTGAATAACCTCGTTTTTAGAAGTTTCTTAAAGTGAGTGTGGGAAGGCGTGTTGCTTATGTTAGAGGGGAGTGAGTTCCAGATTCTGGAAGCTACTACAAGGAAGCTGGACCCTCCTGTTCTAGAATTCTTGAAACGGGGGATGAGTAAGTGAGTGCTAGAGTTAGATCTGAGAGATCTGGTTGATATTTTTCGAGTGAGACATTGATTCAGATAGGTAAGGGCATTTTGGGTGATTCATTTATGAGTGGTGGTAAGTGTTTTGTGAAGTATTCTCGCTTGTGTGGGTAACCAGTGTACCTCTCTCCTGTCGTTGATATGTGATCTCTTGTTTTGATTCCAAGTGCTGCTCTTAATGCTTTCTTTTGCAATAATTGCAATTTGGCTAGATTTTTCTTAGTAGTGCCTAGCAAAGGTATGTTGCAATAGTCTAATTTAGACAGAATAAGGGCTCTTGCTAATGTGATGCAGTTCTGTGGAGTGAGAAATTGTTGACTAAGTGCAATGAGTTTGACCGTGTAGGCTGTGGATGAGGCGAGTCAACTGATATGTTTACTCATGGTGAGGCTAGAATATACATAAACCCCTAGGGTTTTAACTTGGTTGGAGATGGGAATAGGAGTACCATCTATGACAATAGAGGTAGGGTCCTGATGTAATTTTTTCAATTGGGCTGGAGGACCTACAATGAGGATCTCGGTCTTGTCACCATTAAGGCAAAGTCTGTTTGTTGCCATCCAATTCTGGATGCTAGACCCCATTTTGTTTATGAGAATAGAGTCCTGTTCTTGATTGCCAGTGATTTGTATGAGTATCTGTGTATCATCCGCAAAATTAGTATAGATTACTCCCATGGCATCTAATGCTGCAAAGAGAAGTTTTGTGTACGCATTGTAGAGAGTGGGAGAAATGGCACGATCCTTGCAGTACGCCTATAGGGACTGTAATGGGATCTGCAGCCTCCTCACCAATGACTACTCTGGACGTACGTCTGATAAAAATGATTTCATCCATGTGGTTGCGTTGTATGAAAATTGTACATTTTTTGATAATTCTAGGCATAGTTTGTCATGGTCCACTAGATCGAACGCAGCGGACAAGTCGAGTAATAGTAGGATGCATAGGTTACATTAGTCTCTGATAGCGTCCATCTGACTTTTTAGGTCAAGTAGTGCTGTCTCTGTGTTGTATTTGAATCGAAATGTTGTGTCTCTGAAAGGCACAGGGAACCCCACTCTATAGATTTAGGGTATTATCATAACAGTTATCTCAGAAGGAAAATCCAGAGGAAACAATTTGGGAATGCTGTATTAAGGATTTTATTATACCTAATACAATTTTTACTGTGTGAGTTTAATCACAATTTAATCTTGACTCAAGCAATCATTTATTTAACATAGCAGGAATGAATTTAAAAACATCATCATTTCATAAAATTCATACTATCAAAAGCATTCATCCACATCCATTCCACATACATCGGTCCACTCATACAAACCAACAATAGGTACAAGCTAAAACCATTTAACAAATATAACAATTCATTGACAATCCAATTATTGTGCAAAAAGATTTTTGTACAAAACAAGTTGCATGGCCACAATGGGTTTTTGTAGGTGGTCCACAATTGGGATAGGCCAAAACTAGAAGATCTTCACAGGTGGCCTTATCCTGAAATTCTCTACCAGTTTCAACGTATTAACGTTGTTTGTGTTACGTCTTCATCAGGAGATAACGATTGGTTTTCTAAAAAACAATACAAACATTGAACCATAAGTTCCCTATATAAGTGAAGGGACAATGAAAGAGGGAGAAAGAAAAAGGGAAGGAGTGCAGATACATTACTTAACAGTGCTCAAAATCAAAAATAGAATAGTCTAATATTCTGCTGCTCATACCCTCAAATATGTATATCTGGGGTAAACCATGGGTGTCAAGCAGGGAATGCTACCATAGAAATTAAGTGTCCCTGGGCAAGGCGTAAGTGTATCATGGCTATGAATGAACCCATTAAGATGGAAAAGAGACACAACCCATACATGAAGTAAAAACCAAAAGTGTAGTATTACAGCACCTCTAAAGGGTCTACACACTGACCTTTGGCACAGCTAACTGAAATTAATCTGTTGTGTTTATTGTATATGGAACTGGAAGTACTGTCATCTAAATTGGCAGTGTTCAAAAGAAAAGGATCCTGCGTAGCAGATGGTTGGGCTAGGTACTCCAATCTGTGAGAAGTTTTTAAACATAAATGTCAGCAATTACCATGGTGTAGCGCCCGGGCATGTTTTTCAAAAGGAACTGAATAAACAGGCGTTGAGAAAGAAAGAAAATCAGAAAAAATCAAAGATGAGATGTTGTTTTACCCAGGCAATCTGGATAGTGGGAGGTGCTGGTGGAAATAATTGCGCACCTCAACAAGATATCTTTAGCAAAGCCCGTAATTCAGGAAGAATGGAACCTGAATATTTCAAGACTGGGAGGCAAAGAGGAAACTCATGAATGGTTGTACTCCATCCCAGAGGCAATTTGAGAAAGAAGGGCTGTTATGTGAGTGTAAATAGCATATCAAAAGGTCCTAGCTGCATTTCAGGAAACTGCCACATGTAGTAATAAAGAAAAACAACCACAGGTAGTGTTAATGAAAACTACCAAAGGTAGTGTTAATAAAGACAAAGGCCATTTTATACCCAGAACACTTATACCTGAGAATGTCACAATTGGTGGCATTATCATCTGGGGAGGAGTAAATAAATAGCCATATATTATTTTAGCCTCATTTAAATAAAGCTGTATTAGCATTAATGTGTTTGCAAACCCTATGGCTGTGTGGAAAATTACTTACCTGGAGCTGACGACCGCTGGCAAGGTGTTCATAAAGGTCTGCGGTGGAAACAAGGCACTCTGACTTCCTCGGATTAGCTCTAGGAACCGTAGCCGCGCATCTAACCAACTGGATTGTTTGTGCGTATAAATAGCACGTTCTATCGGCTCACGTGATCGGGCTGCATGATGCAGGACTATTGGGCAAAGTGATTGTTAGTGCATGACACTAGCACGTGCCAACCAATCACGTGGCCATACTGCAAAGCGTTCCCAGAACGTCAATGTATCGTGTTGCCATGGGAACAGTCACAGACTTACGAACCTGTTTAAAGGACTTGTGGGCAACGTAATAACGCATTCCCACCAAAAAGTCTTGTAGGCAAACTGCATGGTGATGACATACTGAAATGGGATCAAGCGAAAATGTACAGACATAATCGCCTAATAGGTGATTGTTTTCTAGGTTTGTGTGTACTTGAGTGTATGTAATTTTGGCAATTATTTTAAGGAGGAAAGGGACTTTGGGGTCTGTAGTTAGTGGGAATAGTGGGGTCCGGAGTGGGTTTTTTCAGTAGGGGCGTGACCCAGGCTTCTTTTATGTCTGATGGAATGGAGTTGATACTGAAGGGTTTGTTTATGAATTTGGTGATGATAGGTGCCAGTGCTAGAGTTGGAGCACAGGTCTTAACTAGTTTGGCAGGAAAGTTGTCTCCTTGCAATTTGACGGTTAGAGGGAGGCGGTAGTCTTGAGTAATTGATCTTGGGTGACTGGGGTGAAGTTAAACTGGGCTGCAGATACTTTGTTATCAGTCAAGACAATTAGGGCGGTGTCAGTGCTGTGGATCAGTAGTTTTCTTTTCATAATGATTTTGACTTGGAGAGACTTAATTTTGGTGGCTAGGGCATTCTGTATGGTCATACACCATGTTTTGCTGGCAATAGCTGGACTAGGAGGAGGGATGGGTGTTTCCAGTTCTCTAAGAATTGCCAACAGTTCTTTGCTGTTGGAAGTAACATTGGTAATGTGTACGTTCCGGGTAATGGCTTTGTGTGTAATAACTGTAAGTTTATATTTTTGTGAGTTTAACTGAATCTCTTTTTTGGACTCAATGGAAGGGTTTTTTCTAGGTAGACGTTCGATAAGTTCGTCATCATCATCGCACCAGGAATTACTTCGTTTAGGTCTGGGTAGTTTAGACTTGAGCGGAGCTACTTCGTCGATAGCGGTTTTCAAACAGGAGTGGTATAAGAGGGACATGCTGTCAGGATTAAAATTCATTTTAGGCTGTGCATCGAGCAGTTTATTAATGACTTACGTTAGATTCTCACCAATATTGGAATGGGTGGTGGTGAGGATGGTTCTTGGGCTTTTGTTGTTGATACATGAATCAAACTAACAAATGATCTGACCAGGAGATTTTTAGGATATCTTCAAGGTATACTTTAGTATTCAGGGTTAAAATCCAATCTAGGATTCTGCCTTTTGTGTGAGTAGGTGCGTTGACAATTTAGAAGAGCTGCATTTCTTGTAATGCAGTGTGGAAGGCTGAGGCTTTATGATCATGAGCGTCACTGGAACCCAAGTTTATGTCTCCTAACAGTATAAATTTAGTTTTAGATTTAAGGAGAGGGATAACAAGTAAGGGGATAGCTATATCCTGATGATTTGAAGAGCTAGGTTCTCTATAGACTATGAGGAAGTTGAGAGTTGTTTTTGGGTCAGTAGATAATTTAAGGGCTAGAAGTTCGTAGCCGTCTATTTTATCTGTGTTACAGGCTCTGAACTGTAAAGCGGTTTTGGCAATAATGGCTATTCTTCTTACCGTAGCATCTTGGCAGTCAGTTCCGAGAATGGTGTAGTCCAGTGGGATGGCTAGAGTCAGTAATGGACCTGGGGCTAGGTGGGGTCAGGCTACCGCCATTGCTAAGAGGTCGAGTTGGTGTTCCAAGATAAGGTTGTATACATCAATGTCATGTGCACCTAGGGATCACACATTTATTAGCGCCCCTTTTAGGTGCTTTTTTGTAGAGGAGTTGTGTAGATTGGGTGTGGGGTTGGATATGTGTGCAATGTGTTAGCAGGCCGGGCTATGGAGTGGGAATGCTGGAGTTTGGGTTGAAATGTGGTAGCTAAAGTGGTTGATTTGTGGGTCAGGGATTTGCGTATCCTGTGTGGGTTGTTGTTAGAGGTACAGGGATGATTGAATGGTAGGCTACTCTGTTCCAAATTACAGGAGGGCATTGGTGGGTGTGTGTGGATAGTCTAAGTCTCCTGGTGGCCCCCAGTATAGGACTCATGAAAACAAGGGTCTGAACTTGGGTTCTTGAGCAAAGGCGCATCCGACGCGTGGATCCCAGGCATGGGGTGGTAAAATTGAGGGTGTCGTTAGGGCTGGCAGAACTTACTAAAGTGGGGTGGCAGGGAGCAAGCGTGAATTCTTTGACTACTGAGCCTGTTGGGAGAGTTAGTGGAGCGGTAGTGTTTTTTTTTTTACTGTGGAGGGGAAGGCTGCTTTTTTGGGCAGGAATGGCGTGGGGCAAGGGAGAGGGTGATGGCTTAGGCAACAGATATGGGCCAGGCCTGAGCCTTGATGGATGTAGGCACCTTTAGAGCATGTTCTGGAGTAGGTCAGACTACTATGCTGTGGGGGCAACATGACCAGATGGGACGGCAGGGTGTGGTTTACGTGAGTACTAGTATGCAGGGTTGTGTGATGAAGTAAACAGATCAAAATGATAGCATATATCATTGCAGTATTGGATTAAGTTACTGATCATGATCTGAAAGTTTAATTAAACATCTTTATCACAGTAACCTTGGACTAGACTCAGCGAGAGATTCAACATTACACTTCCTCAAATCCAAATTCCCTTTCTTCTTCTAAAAGCTGTTCCAAAATCCACCAAATTCAGACAGACCAATACAAATGGGCCTCCTATGCATTGTCACTAAAAAGCACTTAAACACAAAGAATCCATCCACCAGCAGTGTTTTCTGCATGATAATCTTGCTAAAGTTCAATCTCGAGAAAATAAGTGTACTCTCCACAGTTGTGATTTCAGGTTTCAATGAAAACTGTGCAAAAAAGTGGAATCTGTAACAAGCATTTCCAAAGTCTGGGATGTGCAATGAATCCTGCAGAGGCATCACTGAACCCCAGCCTAAGATCTCCTCCCATCCCATGCGGCCAGGGGAAGGCAGTCGCTGCCTGATCCTGACCCTTGAGGTGGTATTATGAGCGAGGATCACATGGGACGAGACAGCTGTCAGGGGAAAGTGGTGGCTCCTTTGGCAGGGACGCAGTATTCATCTTCCTGTGACGATGAGAGTCCTGTAATCCCAAATATCTAATGGCATGCTGTCATTGTAAAAGTCCCTCTCAAGAAGAAACCCAAACAGCTTTTTGTGAAGAGTTACTGAGGCAGAATAAGGTATATGCTTTGGGAATTCCTTAATTATATGTGACATCCTCTAACGGCCATGATTCTGCCTTAGGTAGAAATAGAAGCCCTAGTGGTACGTCGCACATACCTCATATAACATCTCCTGACTTTAATAATTTATTTATGTATTTATTTATTTATTGGTCATTTGTTAGGCACTCATACATTTAGCAACAACTGTTTCAAAGCACCCACAGGGCAACAGGGTGCCTTGTCAGTGTTGAGAACAGTCAAGTACAGAGGGAAAGGGCATATGGGATAGGTGTTGTGGTGCTCATGGAGAAGTGCTCGGGGTGAAGTGCTAATAAAGGATACATAATGGCCCTGCACATCAGTCAGGCTACTGTATGATTAACAGGAAAGAGAGGAGGAGAAGGAAGAGGTAATGAGAAAGGTCTTGAGGCTTTTTCGGAACTTAAGGAGGTCCTGCACAAGACGCAGAGGGAGAGTGAGGCTATTCCACAGGAGGGAACCTGCCGAGGAAAGTGATCGACCACAAGCTCTCCATTTAGCAAACCGCTTCACATGCAGGGAGTTGGTGCCAGAGGAATGCAGGAGCCTAGAAGGAGAGTATTTAGTCAGGAAGCGTTGAAGATAGAGTGGTCCCTGGCCCCACATAGCCTTATGTATGATACCGAGGGATTTGGATTGAATCTGTGCTGAGACCAGGGGCAAGTGAAGGCTTTGTAGGACGGGAGAGATGTGGTACCTGGGCTTTAGGCCAAGGATAAATCTTGCTGCCCTATTCTGGGTTAACTGGAGGGGTCGCAGAGTGGACAAAGGAAGGTTACGGAGGAGGCTTTTGCAATTGTCTAGCCTGGAGAGAACCAGAGCACAGGTCACATTGAGTCTCTGGGGGAAGGTGAGGACAAGAGCTGAAAGTGAGACTTCTTGACAATGTCCTGAATGTGAGGGAAGAAGGAAAGGGAGGACTCGAAGATGGAGGACGGCCAGAGTGAAGGGAAAAAGTAGGGTGGAGGGGACCCAATGGGGAGAATCTCTGTTTTACTGGCATTGAGGCAGAGGTAATTAGCAGTGCCCCAGGCCTGGATGGTAGAAAGGCAGTCAGGGATGAAGGAAGGTGGAAGGGTCTCAGTAGGAAGTTTGAAGAAGAGGTGTGTGTCATCAGCGTAGCACTGGAAGTTGAGGGAGAAGGAGGAAATGAGGCGTGCCAGCAGAGAAAGGTATGTGCTAAAAAGCCAGGGCAAATAAATGAAGCCCTGGGGGATGCCACAGGTGGAGAAGAATGTAGGGGAGGAGAAAGGTCCCACAGTGGTTTGTAGGAATGGTCAGTTAGGAAGGTGGTACATCATTCCAGTGCCCACTCCAAGATACCAATGGTATCATGGAGCCTTTTTATGAGGATGGAACTGTTCACTGTGTTAAATGCACAAGACAGATAAAGGAGGATGCGGAGGTGGACTCAAAGGCTCTGAGCAGTCCTTCATGGGTGTTCAGAAGAGCAGTTTATGTGCCCCTGGATACTCAGAATCAAGACTGGTGGTCATGTAGAATGCCTTCAAATTCGGCATGAGAGTTGATTTGGGGGAGGGCCAACTTCTCAATCAGTTTCCCCCAGGACGGGCGTTATGGAAATGGGGCAGTAGTTAGCTGGGCAGGAAGGGTCTGCAGAAGGTTTTGTAAGGAGGTATGCACAAGGGAGTGCTTGGGAGAGGTACAAAAAGAATGAGTAGTGAAGGAGTGGTTGCAGAGATCAGCAAGAGGAGGGGCGAGAGAGGATGGTTGGTGGTTCTGCCAGAGCATGGGGCAATCAGTTTGGAAGAGACCTTCATGGAGTTGCCAACTCTGATGACTTATTCAGGGGAGACAGGAGCGAAGGAGGAGAAGGAGGTAGGAGGAGGGTGAGTGGTAGGAGGGCAGAGGGGGAAGGGTAGGGATGATAGAGAGTGTGACAAGCCCATTCAGTATGTCCTGGGTTTTGGAACTTAAGTGAGAGGTGAGTGCACTGCAAAGGGCCTGGGAAGGAGTAGGGGCAGAAGGTACTGCAGATGGGTTGGCAAGTTAGCTGCAGATTTTGAAGAGTTCAGCTGTGTTGTTGGACACATTGGACACTCATGCCTGAATGTCAGCTCTTTTTTTGACACGGATGGATAGTCTGTAGTGTCTCTGGATCAGTCAGCAGGCCAGTTTGTCAGAGCGTGAGCCTGAAGTGTGCCACTTCCATTCAGCAGCCCTGTATAACATTTAGTTCAACAATCCAACAGAAACAAGTAGACCTAAAACACTTGAATCCATTATCGACTTAAAGATCCATAATGACTGTGGTAGTTGGATGAGGAAGAAGGACCAGGAGTTAATTGGGATCAAAAGTGCCACTGAAGAGAATGTGCAGTATAGTTGTTTGAATGGAAGGCACCTGAGCAGGACACTTAAATCTAAAATTAGACCACAGCTGGGTGGAGATGGAGGTAGAAGAGGAAGGTGCAGGAGAGACTCCACTCTCCCAGGCTCTGGCTTGGGGTTGAATCATGTGCAGAGCAGCAGGTGTGCAGAGAGGCAAGGAAGCGTATGTGGCAGCGTTTGCAAGGAAGTCTGGAGTCTGGGAGAGCGTTGGTCACTGAAGGCAGAGCAGCAGTGGCCCCCAGATAGAGAGACCCAAACAGCGAGAGAACCGAAGGGCCCCCAGATGCAGAGACGCTGAAGAGAAGTACTGCTGTGCCATGCAGCACACCATGAGGTTGCCAAAGCTGCCAACCATTACCAGTGAGCCTCAGAATAGATACAGGGCACCTGGGTGCTTCGTAGCATTTTCCGCTCTCACAAATAAGCCACGGGTAGCCCGAGAGCAAAGTGAAGGAAGGAGGGTGAGGCAGAGAGAGTTCAATAAATGCCTAATTAAATCCCTTTATTGGCAAAATGTAAAGAGGCACAATTCCCCATTTCTGAGATGTCAACGTGGGGCAACCTGTAACCCACTTTGCCAACAGCCAAGAGCCTATCTAGAAGAAGTGAAAGTGCAGGAAGGGCACAATTCTTCATGTATTAGATGTCAACCTGGGGAAACCTGTCACTAAAAGGACCAACTGTAGTAGTAGGAGTTTTTTTCCTGGCAGGAGAGTGACAGGTGAATGGACGGGGAAAGAAACATCTGATTGAAAGAAATGTGGTTGTGGTAAAAAGGTGCTGTGGAGGGACATTGATATAATTTTTACAAACTGTTGCATCACCAAAGGTAGTGGTTGTGCTATCTGACAAAGCAATCCATTGAAAGAATAATTGTGACAAGATTTACTTTGAAACCTGAAAAAGACATTGGGCCTCATCATGAGTTGGGCCTTAGCCCTTAAAAGCAGTGGTAATGCTATTACTGCCTCGGTTAAGGGTCAGCCCAATCATGAGTCAGGTGTTATGTGGGAGTTTTACCTCCAGCTTTTTGTTGGAGCTAGAAATGTCCAATTACTGGCCATTTCTGGCCATTTTCGGTGCTATTACTGCCGGCACAATTACCATCTGTGTTAATAGCACTCCCAACCCCATTGTGGACCCAATGGGGAGTGGGAACTTACCACTGTACCGCTACTTATGATCTGACGCTAATAGTGCCAGACCGAGTAGTGGCAACACTATTTTCCCTAGTGGTATCCTTGCAGTACTATTGCTGGGATATTGCCAGAATCCTGATGAGGCCAATTGTATGGAGGAAAACAGTTGCCTTGTTTTATGAACGGGTGTTTTGTGAAAGAGATATTTGCATTTCCAAGAAGAATATTGTCGAGGAGATCCTTGTGGAATTAGAACTTGTCTAAGAGTATTACTGAATTGATCCAGGGAAATTGAGCCCAACCCTAGTCACAAAGAGTACCTTATAAAAAACTGTAAGTTTGACCTTTTGCACTGTTATGTCGAACAGAAGACAGCCAAATATTCCTTATACATATATATACATATATATTTGTGTTGTATCCATTAGTGTGAGGGCCAGATGCTTTTTGGACACTAGGTCATCTTTCTTTAGTTTTAGTTTGCTAGGTAGGGACATTCTCGTTAGGATAGGGACATATAGGCATTTATCTCATGCTTTTTATTTTAATAAAATGGCAATCATTGAGAAAACTATACCTTTGTGTCTGTCTCACGTTTCTGACCCCTCAGAGATGATGACAAGATATGGAATGGGATATGGAAATCCTTGGTTAAGTTTGATTTGTATCCTGAGGGTTATGGTGTATTAAATCATTTGCCTCCATCCGTCATGCTGAGTTTTAATAGAGGTGTGTTTGTTTATACCAGGAAGCCAAAGACATGTAGCCAACATTGTATTCTGGGTCATGCCAAGCAGAATGTGTAAGGAATGATTGTTTCAATTGCAAAAAAATGGGGACCATCAGTCATAGAATGCAACACTATAAAAATATACAATTTGTTTGCAGAGTGGAGAATCCAATGGCATTCCCCCTCAGGAACCTGGTCTGGGACCCTCCTCATGTGGCCGGGAAAAGGCACGCACTTTCTGATCCTGACCCTGGGGGGTGGTGTACTGTTGATGGATCACATGGGGTGGCGATAATCAGACCAGGAAGACTGGCAGGAACCCCTTTTTTAATGTTCCCCATAATTCCTCCCTTTTGATGGCTTTTTGCCAATCAAAAGAAGTAGAAAAAACAAAGTTCATTAAAATGAGCTACATCCCCCAGAATGCCCCAAACACTGGGATAAAGAAGTGGGCCCAGTAGGCATGTTGAAGTAAAGGACAGGCAATTAGGCCAAATAGCCTTTGCCTAGGTCAGGCAATTAACACTAAAGGCCTGCACCTGAACTAATTCCCCTACCTGTAAGGAATAAAAGGCAGCAGCAGGAGGGAGCAGAAGGAAGGAGCAGGTGCAGGAGCTGAGAGGCTAGCAATAGTAGCAGAAGGAGAAGAGCATGAGGCTGTCAATTCACAAGGAAGTGTGACCACTTAAGTAGAGCCGGGATGAGAGAAGAGCATATTTCAACTGCAGGTTCTGAGTTGGTTTTCAGTTCACAAACCTTGTCAGGCCATGGCTGCACTGAGAGAGACAAAAAGGTCTTCCCAGGTGCGCCTAGTATCTGTGATTGCAGAGCAGAAATTGTGCTACAGCCCAAGGCCTGTGTGCAGAAGTAAGATGAGGGATTGGGGAGTGAGAGAGACTTGCTGTGGTCGAGGCTGGAATGGAGACACACATACACCCATTCTGCACAGGGGTGTGGGTCCCAAGAGTGCCTGAAGTGGTAGCAGGAGGAAGGAAAGTTGGGAAATGGAAGCAGTCTGCTACCGCAGTGTTTCTAGATCCGATGAGTGAAGCTCTTTACTCAGAATCACTCGAAAGCTCTTGCCGGTAATTGTTACCAACTCCACAATTGCTCACTAAATAGCAGAAGCGAGTAGAAGTCATCTGAAGTTGTTTGCTGTTGGAGAAAGTCTCCTGAACAAAGGAGATGTAACATGCATGCAATTAAAGCAAGTTGAAGTGCTTGCGTGTATTAAAAAGCTTTTTGTTTCCATTGTTAAACTTTATAAACATACCAAAGGGGTTGTGAGTCTTCAATTGAGAAGGGACAAGCGCTGCAAACAAGGCATTCTTTTTGTTTTAATTCGCAGGGTTTTCAATCCTGTGCCCCCCTTTACTCCTTGCCACCCCATGCCCCGATGCCCCACCGCATACACACGCACACAGAGACACACAGACACTTACTTCTCTGTCACTCTCTTGGCTCATCCACTCAGTCTCTCTGTGTCTGTCAGCACCTGCGCACACTTGTGTGCTTCGCAGGGGCTGACAGTTTGATTTAGAAAGACCGCCATGTGCTGTCACAGAGCGGTCTTTCTAAATGAATCTTTTTGTACTTGATTTTTATAGAACTATTTTTGGACTCAGTACCATAAAAACCCACCCCTGTAAGAGAGCACACAGAATATGCAATAGATAGAAGGATGCCGCACTCTGGGCAATGAAACAGGGATGAACCAATAATCAATCACAATGAATATTAAGGATATGTCTTTTAGTGGAAAAAGTAGCAAATATGACCAAACAAGCCTATAGGCACCAAAGAAGAACCACAGTGCAGTTATTGGCCAATACTACCTTTCCTTTGTTCATAGAGAGTGCTGCAGCATTGAACCAGGCTTTGAGCTGTACTGCATTGCAGGTTGACCCAGGTTCTGGTGAGGCGTGCTGCGCTGGGTCAAACAGCCAGTTGACATTTAGTCGGTTCAAATCAGGCACTTGGTGCATCTCGAGTGCACTGTTTGGGTCCGGAATTTGGAATGGTTCACAAGGGTCAGATTGGGAGTGGAGTTGGCTCTAGATATTGTTAACCACTCCTTCAGGTCAGCGTGTGATGCAATGCTACAGCAGTTCAAGTCAGGATCTGTCTTTTCGATGAGGTGACCTTGGTGCTCTGATGCAGGCTTGATGAGACTGTGTTTCGAGATGTTTCACAGTGGCAGGCAGGTAGTTCAAGCTGAACAGGTGATATCCTCTGCTTGGCACAATGCAGTAGTGAGCTAGTTTGACCGGGGTGATGTAACAGTAGTTCAAGTTCACTGGAGTGTCTCCCAGCTCAGTGAGGCTGGGTGCAAAGTGCCAGGTCCTGTTCCTCAGCAAGAGTCTCTCTCATGTGCCCTGGTAGTGGATAGAAAGCTGAGCTTGCGCCTTCTTCACGTCATTGGAAGAGGGCTTTGGAAAGGTCAACCCTCCCAAAAGAGGTCCAAATAAATTCTTCCTTAAGTGGTGGTCCAGGTGATTGGACTTGCTATAAGTGGTCCAGTCCCTATCCTTGAGACAAGTGGTCTTTGCCTTCTGAGATCACTCCAAAAAATTATTTGTGCTAAATGAAGTGGAGGGGGCCAGAAGGAAAAAGAGATGTAGAGAAAAACAAGATGGTACAATATTCCTGCAGCTATGCTGAGCTCCCTTTGTTTACAAAAACTCAGCACAAAGGATCAAAGGAGAGGCCCAGACATTCGGTCTCCTGCCATGCAAGCTGGCAGAGCCAGGCTGTCTGACCAGAATACACCCTTCCTGAGCTGGACACATAGTGCTGACAGATGTATGATATCAAATGTATGTGGCATTAAAAAGTTTGAGACATACTATACACCATACCTTAAAGTCAGGTATGGCTTTTATTTAAAGTTTACAACTGTCACCTGAATAATAACTCTCGTAATGTGGTCCAAAGTCCAAAAACTTTTCAAGATTTTAAAAGAACTTGAAAATCCTGTCCCCAAGGATCAGGGTGAACTCAAGAAAGATGTTTTATGGTGTACATCAATACAAGAGGTCATAGTGGGGAAAGTGATTTTGATCAAACACAATATCGACATTCAGAGGAAGGCATTAGGCCACCTACTAACGCATCTGTGGAGAAAGATGCTGAGCATACGTTCCGCTTCAGCCCTATTAGTGAAGCAGAGCTATTTGATATTATTGGCAGACTAAAGTCAACAAATTGTGAAAGGGATATAGGTCCAGCATTAACAATCAACGTCTGTACCCCTTCTCTCAAACCGACCTTGACTAGGTTTTTGAATGCCTCATTTAAGGAGAGTCTTGTCACGGATCAGTAAAAAAACGCTTTGACCAACCCTCTTTAAAAAATAAAAAAAAACAGGATCAAGCCCCTTGGTACCAACAAATTACAGGCCCATCACCAATATGCCATTTTTGATAAAAAATATTAGATTGAGTGGCTTATAATCAAATACAATATTTGAATAAGCAGAACATCCTAAATAAATGGCAGTCAAGTTTCAGCCAAGGACACAGAACAGAAACAGCGCTACTGGATTCAATATCCAGATTGCTGCAAATAATGGCCTAAGGACAAACAGCTTTGCTCATGTTGCTGGACCTGTCTGCGGCTTTTGATTTAGTGGACCACCCTCTCCTGGTTTCAAGGCTAAAAGAGGTGGCCGTCTTCTCGGATATAGCCACAGCCTAGATAGTCTTTCCTCATTAGGGTATCTAGCGACTCTGCTGAGGCTCTCCCAACCCGGTCACATTTTGGGGTTCCTCAAGTGGCATGTCTTTCGTTGTCCCCTCATAATATTTGTACAGTCCCTCTTTTTAACATGCTGGTAGAAAAAGGTGTGTGGATCTCGAATTATGCAGATGACACACAATGTGTCATCTCCTTATCAGGCAGCGATGAGGAGGATCTCAAGAATGTCAACAATGTTTGTGGTTTACTACAGGATTGGGTGGTCAACTGTGGATTAACACTCAATGATGAAAAGACCATTCTGATGGTTGGAGGCACAGAAAATAAAATTGCTATGCTAGGAGCAGACTACTTGTGTTTAAAAGTGGCCGGGTGCACAATTGCCACTTAAACAAAAGTAAAAACTCTAGGCATATCCCTAGATCACAACCTCAATATGCGGGCTCAGTTGAATGGTCTGGCCTCGGCATCCTTTTATTATACGAAGCTACTAGGGCGAGTAAAGCCCTTTCCCACAAAAGCTAATAGTGAGATGGTAGCTGGGGCCATTATTGGCCCTAAAATAGGTTATTGCAGCAGTCTCCTAACTGGAATTTGTAAAAAAAGGACTCTACCAGGCTACAATTGGTACAAAATAGTGCCAGAAGGATTATATCAAGCCTAAAACAAAGAACCCATATTTCAGATCCTAGACGAGAACTGTACTGGCTCCCCATAGAGGCCAGGATCGAACATCGTTTACTCTTGATCACTCACAAATGCCTGGCAGGTGCTACCCAGCATATCTGGTGCAGGCCCTAAAAAGAAAACCAGTTGCGAGAGCACTGAGATCCGACACCACTGGTCAGTTGACGGTACCTAGATGTAAGCTCACACATGTTAGCAGGTGCACATTTTTTGCAGCTGCACCGAAAGAATGGCATGTCATCCCTCTGGATCTGAGAGAGACAGATTGCAAAGATGTGTTTAAGAAGAAGCTTAAAAAACGGCTATTCAGATAAAATGCCCCTGACTGAGGTGACTTGGCTGTCACTGAAGCTGTCAAGAGGGCATCTGTGACCCCTGAACCTGCTCAGTACTGCTCAGAGCAGGAGCTACAGATCAGGATCTCATTCAATAGGGCACGTTGAATACAATGTTTTTGCCATGGAGTTTGCTGAAAGGGAGGCCTTGTTTGCAGGCTACCCTTTCTGAGACAGAATTACCCACATTATTTTATCATTTAATAAAAATAAAAAAAAGCCAGGTCTTCTACACCATCGACAGATGGCAACCCTTCATAGTGTTAGGTTAAGGGTCTAATGTATGTGGATGATGTGAATGTGTTGTGTGGATGTGTTTTCTGTTCCTAAGTCTTTGTCACATACAACTGTGGTTTTTGAGGCATCTGGTAGTAAGTTAAACATGGCTAGCAGCCCATGCATGATATATGGAATGGGCAAACAGTTAAGCATTGTATGTGACAGTATAACAATGTCAGAGGTTCATTTTGACAGAACTGGCATCAATTCAAAGATATTGGTCTGAGAAAATTATAAAGGTAGCCAAAAAGCTGGGTATTGGAGTTTGAGACATATGAAGAAGATGTGTTAATTCTGAAGTCTGTAATTGCGCATCTATTACTGTATGTGTTAACAGTATTTCCAGTCCATCGATATGACATCTTACACTTTACACAAAAAATGGTGTCGTTTTGTGAAGCGATAAACTTGAAAAGTTAAGGAGAGTTGTGTTCATTAGAACACAGAACATGGGGTAAGGGTGTTCCAAATTGCATATGCTGTTGGTTTTATGGGTAGATGTTTGAAACTTTTTTTCTTGTTCGAAAACAAAGCATCCCTCTTTGTAAAATATGTATTGGGTGGGATTTATCATAGTATAAAAATGTTTAGTCCTGATCTTACGGTGCTTATATGTTTTGTTTACCTGACTAGTTAAAAAAGTTTGCTTCCCTATAATATATTCAAACAGTATCTTGATTTTTAAAAAGAAAGTAAATGTGTGATTTTATTTGTCCTTGACAGAGCTGAAATATCCCGAGTGAGACAGATGTCATTGGAGAAAGTGCAGGTGACTTGGAACATGGTGTCTGGCCCCAGGCTCTTGAATTCTCACCAGGATTTGAACTGGCAGGCTGCACACAAAATCCTCCCAAGTAAGCGCACTGTGTCTCATTGCTCATTGGCCTGCAATCCGTGCTGTCCACATGAATGCTGTACAGAATAGGAATCAGCTGCACACCTTATGTTGGACTGTCCAGAGTGTGGAGTGAAGTATATGAGGCTCTATTGCTATTTGCTTGCAATCATGGACAATGGAAAACGTCTCCGCTATTTATCATAAGGTGTTTATTGACATCTATTGAACAAAATTATTGGTCAGAAAGAAATGTGTTGGTACTTGGGAACAGGTCACTTACATCTGAGTCTGTTTTGTAAGTTGTAGCCAGGACTACCTCTCCACATAGATGAGGACATATGGATTGAACTAAGCACAATATAATTGAAAAGAGGACTGCAAATAATTATATTAAGGGTGATTCCAGACCCTTAACTGGATGTAGTGAACATGTTGAGACTGTATATTTGTGACCTGTTGTTCATTCTGTACCTGGTTATCAGATGCTGTAATCCATTTAATGTCTCTCCCATGGTGCAGATAATCATCGTTGGTATGTGGAGTGGCTGATGGACACAGTAATATGATATTCTACTTCTGCAAATACTGGGAAACACCCGGGATATGACATTATCGGAACAGCTTTTGAAGCAGGCTGTGTTACAGCCGGCTGGTTGGGATCTTGGCTAGAATTCAGACGCCTTTTTGGGGTGAAGGTAGCTTTTTAGGAGGCTTATGTTGATAATTGCACGAAGTGCCTATGCTTGTGTTTTATGATAAGGTTTAAGTTGTTTTCATCCTTTGTCATTCCGTTGTTTTTTATGTGGGTATTTTTTTCGTATACAAATATGCTTCCTTCATATTTTTTAACAATGGCACCTTTCCTTTTAGAAGTCAGTAAATGTTTAGACTTTTAAAGAGAAGAATATTTTAAAACATTGGACCTCATTTTATTTTCGGTGCCCGAGACCGGGCAATAACCGGTTCATTATGACCCCGCCGGACCAAGTAATTGCCCATTCCCAGGCGCCGGAAAAAATGCTCGCCATTCCCATTGAACCTGCTAGGGCTCAATGGGAATGGGGAGGCCGGATGCACCGGCACCTTTCTGAATGTTACCGGTGCATCCGACATGGTCTGCTCGCAGGTGCCGGTCCCCCGCCCGGTCAGACCTGGTGAGCGTAAACGCACCCACGAGCAGAACTCATAGTTTGCCGGTCCGATAACTACGGTACCGGCAACCTTACCACTACCATAGTTACTGGACCGGCAAACTTATAATGAGCCCCACTGTCTACTGCTGAGACGCTTTTTTCTCTCTCTTTGCATATTTTATCACTGAAAGGATTGTTTAGTCAGGTAATTAATTATGGTAGAATTAAGCAATAATCCTGCGTTCTGTGGGCTTCACCGACTGGTAACGTCCCAGGACCACACTGATAGGCCCGAGCGAAGCAAGGGCCTTAACGCTGTGCCCCGGTGCCGTTGCAGGACGTTGAAGCCCGCAGAATGTGGGATTATTTCTATTAGCACTCCAACTTTTGAGGTGCTAACAGCTATTTTTTTTTATAAATGCCTGCTTCGCTTCATTCACAGCAGTGGCAAGGGCGAGTCAGGGTTGCCATGGGAATGAAAGGAGGGGCTCCGCTCGAAGCCCCTATCCCATTTACATGGCAATAACCAGGAGGTTTTGAGTAACGATGGTGCGGCCCAGCCAGAGGAGACCATTAAAGGTACGGAGCTAGCGATGGTGGGGGTGAGGGGTGCTGAGAGGCAACAGTTGGGGGCCAGAGGAAGGGGAGGATGGCAAACAGCAGCAGAGGGCACAGCAACCACTCGGGTTTGCTCCAGTACGTTTTATCGCAGGTTTGAAGCAACCTCATTGGCTGCCACACCTGCAGATGGTACTAATGTAGTATCATAACTTTTATACAATAGGTTTTGCACAAAGACAACTTGAGCTTTTGATATATGTATGTAATTTTTCCCCAATCAAACTCATTGGAGCCGATGTTTAAAACCTGTTTGATAAAGATATATCTGTAAAATGTTTCTATGTATAATGTTCATGCTACAACATTTTAATATGTATCATGAAATGTTTCAATAAATATTATAAATAAAATCTGTGGTTGCTTGGGGTCCTGTGCAGAAGAAATATGACCTTGCAGTTTGCGGTGCACCGCTTGGGGAAGTACCAAGCTTGGTTTGCATATGAACCTTCCTATTCTGTGATGGCATGGAGGCTGAAAAACGATGGTCTGGAGGGTTGACTAGGGATATGCCTGTGGTTATGATTAATTCAAAACCTTCCAGTGACCACTCTTCAGTTTTGCTCTAGTTGTTGGTAATCAGAGAGAGCAAGGTGAGCAGTGTTACCAGTGTTACCACGAAATGATAAAAAGCTATGTCTGGCAGTATAACTAGGGAGGCGTGATTCTGAAGGTTCAAGGTGTAGTTCCAGCCCAGCTAGAGAGGGATAATAGAGGGATTATGGAGGGGCTGATAACTTACAAGTGAGGAAACACACACATGGGAACGTTAGATATGGATGAATTGAATTGCTGCCCTGAAATGGATGGGGGAATACATGGTTTTTATGTCTGGTCTTTTAGAGTTAGTGAGGATGCAACAGACATCTAAAGACACAACTAACTCCACCTTTTTTTCTTGTGGCAGGGGTTGGAGCATTTCCTTCAGAATCTATTTTTTTTATTTAATGGACCAGTGGTCATAAAGCTTTGTCCAAATATACCACCATTGGTTCAAAGACACTTTCTGTCCCTGCCATTATGAGACGGAACAGTGGATTAGTGTGGTTTTTATGTACCTTGGGAAGTGCATAAAAAACTGGTGTCACTGGATGTTTTTTCATTAGATAGTCTGCTGTACGTGGTGTGATCCATTCAAGATCACTAGCCTTGTTGACAATCACTTCAATTGCAACTTTGATCATACCGATAGGGTTGTGATCCAGTACCAGATATGTCATAGGATCTTGTAGTAGGGTCATACAACTTCAGTGGTAGAGGAGAGTATCCATTATCACCAAGGCTCCACCCTTGTTTGCTGGTTTCATAATAAAAGACATATCCTCTGCCAGTTCTTTCAAAAGCTGTATCTGGTGTCCCCTGATGGTGCAATGATGATAAGGACTATAGTTGATCTTTTTCAGGTCCCTTGTGGTTTTACGTCTGAACATGTCAATCACTGAATGATTAATTTGGGGATGAAAGGAGCTCTTGGATTTCTATCTAAGTAGTCAAAAGAGATGGATCTCTCTTGTACTTTCGGTAGTGCCTCAAATAAACCCTTTAATTCCATTTTCCTAACCAATCTAAACAGATTGAGCTCTTCATGTAAGGATGCTGCTCGAGCTATAATGAATGTAACAGCTGCTAGAGGAAATGTTGTCACCCACAGAATGTGCGCCCTACAGGGGACAAGGACAAGACACCCAGATAAAGGTTGGCATTATAGTGACACACCCAGAGTGTTATATATGTTTCTTTTGCCTCGGTATGTCACTGGTGATGGAATATGATTCTGGAGTCTCAAGAGATTCCAGAATCATATGATGTAGATACCAAGTTACTGAAAGGCAGCTACCACTCTGAGGGGGACCTCATTACTTGTATTCATATAATTTAAAAGAAAAAAGAAAATATATATATATATATATATATATATCACAACAAGAGTCAGAGCGAGTGAATTATATGACACAGACTGGCACGGGATGGGGTTAAATGAAAGTTATATTCCCAAATGTATCTCTACATAATACCTCTATTAAGACCATCCGAGTCCAGATGGGAACCCATTCAAGTGATTAGAAATAATTACTACAAAATATCGAGTTACTAGGATTATTGATATCTAACGGGGTATACATCGCTAACCATGTTGAGACTACACCTCACTTATGGGGCAGACTAATGTAGGTATTGACTGAATATTGGAAGTTACGCTGCAGTTTTGGGCTTATTAACAAATATGACATCATTGCCATCATTACGGCATTACATCATAATGCGATCAGCAGGCATTTACAGATCGTACACACCTGCAATGGGTTTATTTACAGATGTGATATCATTGCTGTCATTACGGCATGACGTCATGACACGATCAGCCAGCAGACGTCACTGTTTGAAGAGGCCATCTTGCCCAGCTGTTTTTTCAAACAGTGGGGAGAGACCGTGGATCACAAGGACTGCTCCTTGCCTGGTGTAAAAGATGTAAATGACACAAAAGGAATTAGGTAAAACCTTTGACTTCTCGCCATTTGTCAATTCTTTATATTTGGTCTTTGACCATTAAACGATCAGAGGGGAACATATCCCTTAAGAACCTACACTTACTGACCATTATTCTCATTTTTTTAATACCTAGGGTACCACATCTGAATACCCTAGTATCCAACGCTCAAATAGGAGAAGACAAATAGGGATTACATAACCTCACTTTTCATCTAATATCTTCTACCAGAAACACATAAACTCAACCACAGGGTGTGTACACATGATTTTAATTTCATCTTTTAATATAAGGTGACTTATATTCAACCAGAATCTGAAACCTCACCTCCTGATTTACAATATTTTCGGAGGAAAATCACATCCACACATGGTTGACATTTTATTAGGAACTCAATACCCTATCTCAAGCTTGAATCATGTTGTGGAATGAATAGAATTCTGTTCTTCATGATTAAGATGAGACCTTACAAAATTGCATTGTACATTAGATTCAGTTATCATTTCGTAGGTGGAGGAACACAGACCTGATACCAGTGTTATCATTTTCCAGGTGAACAGGGAATGATCGCTTCTTACGTAAATCACTTAGTTCTTGATTGGAGCTACATTTGAGCACCAATGTGACCAAGATTATGAGACTTTGAAGGTATTTTCTCATTGAAATTGATTACGGAAGAATGATATTACTAATGATTGTTGTTATTTAATAATTGATAATCACAAAGAAACTGATTCATTTTTTGTTTATTTGATCATTTATAGAATCAATATCTTGTCAAGACCCCTGAAGAAAAGATTTTCTCTCAAAACGTGTTGGATCACTGCATTAAATGTACTTACTAAACTTAACTAAATTGTGGACTACGGTTGAGATATCTCGTACAATGACTACATTTCAATATTGAATTACTTTACTTGTTTATGTACAATCTAAAGATTTTTTCTTAGTGTATTTGGCTGATTTATTGGCTTGTGAAAGTGTGCAGGGGATCGGAGGTTCCCTTGCTATGTGAACCTTCTTTTGCTCAGATTCCTAAACGAACAAGTCCCAATTCTCCAGATAGTAAACAGATTCAGATCTCGACTAATGAGGACAGGTGTCTTTCTTACCCGCTGTTTTTTCAATGTTAAAATGTTCTCCTCTGTGCTCACATTGTTTGTAGTGTCCATATTCTGATACGTATGCTTTAATTATGTCACACTGTGTGATTGGCTGATATTTCCATTGGCCTGCCCTATAGTTACAAACTTCCATTGAATGCACATACCCAATCTTCATTTGGGTTTCATATTTTTATATTTGTGATCCAAAAAATGTGGGGGCCAAAACCAACTCCTAGTATTTTTACCAGCAAATACATTTTTGTAAATTAATTCATGGCAGCAATCTTTAAATTTAATGAAATTGCAATTCTTATAATCCTTTGGTGTAGACGCATGTCTAGAGAACTGACATGACTATTTAGCCTGTGGCTTGATACAGTTACACATTTTTCTTTTTTTAATCATTTCTGATTTATGTATAAAACTCCTTTGTGGTTGGGTTGTAAAATAGATAATATGGCCACTCTAGATGTTAATCTACTGTTAAGCCTACATATTTCATATTCTTAATATATCAGTTTGTTTTTATAAGAATATCAACCCAAAGATTCCCAAAGTTGGGGGGGGGGGCGGATTAGGTTTCTCCAAGTTAACACTAAGGTCGACTTGAAGTTAGCACAATATAGGGCTGACAATAATACAAGTGTCATTCAAGCCAAAATTCAACCATTTTTTTCTTCATATGTACACTGTAAAACATTATTTAAAAATCTGCTGTATTAATAGAAGATTTGCACAATCTGAAATTTGTGAGAGAACTTAACTGTTTATATTGAAATATTGGTGACACCTTGAGGCTTTGAATGCAAAGTGTTTATTCTGGCATTGGCAAAACCCCAGTCTTTGGGTGAAATGTACTCAAAAGCCCAATGTTGTTCTTGGGATTGGTTAGTATGTGGCAGTATTCCCATGTGTTGAGTTCTATCTCTTAGGTGCCAACCTTGTCATGGTAGTGAGTAAGAGGTGGAAATCATAGCTACAATTGGGCATGTTTCTGGTGCCTCTCTTACTTAAACTAGAAACAATCTCCATTTGTCTTTGATGCTCCACACTCTAAGCCCTCTGCTTCACATGCAAAAGAAGCAACATGGGCACAACGTTTATTTTGGCATCAGTTTGCTTTAGGGAAACAGTCTTGAATTGCATTCATAGTCTCAAAGGGACAATAGGAAGTGATGAAGGAAAGCAGGTGAGCCACTAGCATAGTAAAGACTTCAGAAATGCATTCAAAATGTTGGCAAAAGGAAGAGCTACAGTGAGAATACCAAACTCCTGGCTCTCACTTTTCAGCTATTTTCTGCAACATATGTCAAACCACAGGTAAACGCCCCTCAATAACTTGGAGGAGAAATTTCTAACTGGTAGATTACAACTAAACAGTATTCATCAAAACATATCATTAGGTATGTGAATGATTGTTGCAGCCATACTTATTATGTTAACCTGTATTTGCAAAACAAACATTCACCATGTAGCCCTGATGGCAGTCACTGAGGTGTGACCTTTTTTCACCAGGGATGTGATGCAATCAGATATGGTTTCTTCAGGGAGGAAGTGCTACAGCCCCAACACCGTAGATTATGCTTTGACTATGTCTTGGGAGGATAGCTAAGGGGCAACATCCTCGCCTTGAAGCAAAACGACACAGAGCAACACAGGTTTGATCCCCAAGTTCGTGCTTAGAAGCCTCTGGGTATTTAGCACGTTATAAATAACATATCATTAGCTCAGAGGTAGTCATTGCTTGAGGCCTTTTGTGATGGCTAGAGTCTGTGTTGGTGTTGATTCTTGAAAACAGTGGGTTGAGGAAGTGTGGATTCATGACTTAGTAACCTGACATTGTGCGGTGTTCAGAGCGTGTGTGGACTTATAAAAATTATGTGCTGAGAGATCTTTTGGTTGTTTGAGTGTTGTTTGGTAGTTTAGGTGTTACAAAGTTGAGCAGGTTGTAGTGTGTTATTGCATATATTAGTGGGTTGTTATATGTATTGATCATTAATTGTGATGCTGAAAGTTTTTTTTTAAAACATTTTGTGTGGCAGATATTAAGCAAAACGAAGTTCACCATCTGATTTTGAACTTGATTCCTGAACAATCTATTGATTATGTGAAATGGCAATTATGATTTCAGGTGTGAGAAAAATCAACTTTAGTAAAATATGTGTTCAAATTCACCAATCAGCCATTGGCTTGCCTGATAAATAAGAATATGTATGTTCAAGTGCTCACCTACATGAGACCCTTTACCCGTGACATTTGAGCTCCTGATAAAGAAAAATAAATGAGTGCAGTTTTTGGAATTTCAATGTCAGTGAACCCCCACTTAATCAGGAATGAATTAAGGAGGCTGTTTTGGCATCATGTATACATTACACAATAAAACAAAATATATAATAAGAACAAGAATGGCACTACAAAGTGGATTGAATGTATGCAAAACATGCACATTTGATGAGAATACTTTGGATAACAGCTTTCAATTTTAGAATCCATAGCACAGTTCACTTCCACGGTGTATGTTTAATTATTAACAGTGTTAAGGTTCTCTATTAAGACCCATTTGCATGCTTAAATAATTGGCCTTATTTTTAAGATGGTGTAAATTCCCATTGGCACATCCTCAGGTGACCCCTTTATCTTCTGTTCAAGATTTTCCTCCATCCTCTGGCTACTATAATATGTATAGGTACAGCCATGAAAGAATTCAGTATATGCCAGAGGTTACATAGAATTTTGCTGTAACCAAATAGCATGATGGCCTTACTTTCTTTCCAGACTAATTTGATTTCAAAGATAACGTGCAAAGGCGATTAACATGGTTTAAACATTGAATTGACCAAATAAAGCCTTGCAATCCATAACAAAAGGGGTAAACATATACAACTCGAAAGATTCGTATTTAGGTGGGAAACACAACACATTTTGTGGCATGGCATGGGCATCACGAGGTCTCCTGGTAAAATTGTAGTCATCATTAAAGTATGTATTTACATGTTTTATTTATCTGTGGGTATTTATTGAGTGCAGAAGTAGCAGTAGTTCATTACAATTAAGCAACCAGATAAGTAATCAGGGGTAAGATAGGGTCGTCCAGTGGGAGGGCTCAAGGATGTCTATGGTGCATACAAAGTTGCTCTTTGAAGAGGAAGGATTTGAGATAATTTCAGAATTGCATGAGAGTGGTTCTAAGCTAAATTGTGTTGGGTATATGGTTCCACGGCCTGGGACACAACATTCGATATCCTGTTTACTTTGTATTTGGCTTTTCAAACCTATTATTACGCCAGGTCCTGGCTTCTTGCGAAGTGTTGACCGTCAGAAGGTGCACCCTGCCAACTAGGTACGAGGGCACATAGAAAGTCTTTGATTTGTAAATGGTGCAGCTGGTCTTGAAGGCAAGGGGGGGGGGCATTTGCTCCGTCTAGTTGAGAAAGGACTGGGGCCTGTACTGTGGATCTGATGTCTTGTATCGAAGGAAGGCTATAATGCTCTGCAAAAGAGAGGGTTGATACTAAGCTGTCTGGGTTTTTTTCTTTGCTAAGTGTATTTTGAAAGAGACATGGCTGTCAATACGGAACCCCAGTCAGCTGGTGCATGGTCTCAGCAGTGGGGTGAATGACTCAAAGTTCATAGTAGTTTTCTGAATGCCTAGTGAGATCCCGTATGTTTTCATTATGATTAATCCCATGAAACGTGCCCCTATCTACTTGTAAACATTAACTACACTCTTTACATGGCAATTCACAGAACCCCATGACATGTTAGAGAACCTTGGGCAGCTGAAGGGGTTGGTCTTCCTCGTGGAATCCTTGAGGGAGCATCATAATAAAAACCTGCAAAGGTGCATTTCTTCAACTATTAAGGCCACATGACTGCATGGTGCTTAATGCAGTGGCTAGACAAATAAGCAATGGTAGGCTGTTTTTACACCCTTCATTAGACACAGACATTTCTGATCATCAGACTTCCATATGTAGTCTCGGAGTGATAGCTCAGAGGCAACGTGCTCACCTTAGAAGCAAGACAACACGGAACACCACAGGTTCGACCCTGGGTCCGCGTTTAGAAACCTCTGGTTATTAAGCGTGTTATAAATAACCTATCATATCATATCAAATTATGTTCCACCCACCTTTAAGCAATGTCATCATAACATAACATTATAAGTTAAACCTTATATTTAAAACAACATGTCCATTACTCAAATAAGTTGACAGACTGTGCTGCCCTTTCCCAGGTACTCACGGTATAGGTCAGGTGGTGGAATAAAGTGCAAGTATTGTCATCAAGTGCCCAGATACCTAAAATACATGGTCAGGTTCTGCAACATAATGGCAGGAATTGGCCAAAAATACCCATTTACTCGCCAAATATGGAGGTAGTGCCACCAGATGCCCAAACACTAGGGGTGGTGTATCGGGGAATAGCAGACAGGCAGATTAGTGAGGGTGCATTGTTTCACTGTAGGAGGACAATTTATTGGCATCTAATAGCTTAGTCACTTAGAGTTGTTGGAGGCCTATGCGTGCTTGCATTTGGCCATCCATCATTGGCACAGCTACTGTGATCAAACACCGAGTAATTGTCATCAAATAGCTTTGACGTCGAACAGCAGGTGTAGTAAGCGGATATGTGGCTTGGTGAACTCATTCATCCACTGCAGGGATCTGTCTGTGCTGGACTCTATAGTCACATGTTTGAATGCTTTAGGTGGATAAAATAAGTACCTACGAGTTGGGCAACAATGAGCATCTTTTATCAGTGCCAATATGCATATATATCGGTGAGGGTGCTCTATTTGCAAGAGTTATGTTAACTTAGGTTATGCAATGCAATCACGCACATGCTACACACACGCTACGGCAGGTAGTGCAGTCATACGCCTCAATGCGCCCAATATGTTGTGCAATCAAATGTTCAGATTCTACTATAAAACGTGAATGACTGCCCCCAGAATGCCAGAAGTTGCCTCCCTTTGTGTGACTCCGTGCAAGGGAGAGGACAGTGGACTAGGAGGCGATGGCAACTCAAAGGGTGGGCCGAAGGACACAGACGATGGGTTATGAGAGTAGGGTGCAGGAGAAGTCTGGTCTCCTAGAACAGAGCAATATCACGGTAGCCCCACCAAACGACTTGATCTTCAATCCGCTTTTTGGTTCATCACAGGTGGGAAGTTCTAGGATGGGGCACTAATGAAGCTGTCGCATTACAAAGTTGAAGGTCTGTTGTTGTATCTGTTTGTTACTCTTTGGCAAACGCCTTAATGAAGCTTGATGACTGATTGCAAAGTTGAAGCACCATCCATCCACGCTCATTCACAGTGACTGTTCAGGGAATGGCCAGTGTGTTGCTGTACCATCAGTAAAACATAGGGAGATGGGGACTTCAGGGACAACCTGATGGGCAGCCAAGGAAATAATAGAGACCCAATACTCAAGGGAATGCAGCACCTACACTTGTCGAATTCTAGAGTTCTCCCCCGACCCCACACACAGAATAAAAGCCAAAAGGCCAGATCAATGTATCCTGGGGGAAGAAAACCCCAACCAACCCGATGCCCCTGACCATCTTTCCTGCAGTAGGATTCACAGTGGTATCAGGTAATATTGTCCCCATGTATAATGTCGCCATACATATAGTCGCCGGAAAACGGCAGAGGTGACATTCTATCTGGGGACAATATATGGGGTAAATGAGAGCGGGGGTTGCGCGGGCGTCCCATGCTCCCTTTAAAAAAATCTGGGTTGTTGCGGGGGTGTCCCCCGCAGGTTCCATATGATAATATTGCCACAAAATAATGGCGCCATTCTTGCAGGAATATTATCACATGGAACCTTCACAGTGTGGTGTACCTCAGGGCAGGGGTTTGCAACTTGTGGCTCTCCGGATTTTTTGAACTCCGACTATTGACTGTGCTGAATGGTGTTGATGGGTGTTGTAGTCCAAAGTATTTGGGGAGTCAAAGCTTGCAGGCCATTGCCCCAAGGGTACAACGTGAATGGAGGACAAGAATACTTCTAAGAGAAGCTATGATGAATAATAGGTGCTGGACACCAAAGCAGTAGAAAATTGGGAAGGAAAGTGTGGAGCTAAGAAGGTGACAGTACTTACTTGTGAGTGAGTGCCTGTAAAACAGCTGGATAGGATTAACTGGGGCAGCTACCTCACAAAACTCACAGAGAACAGCAAAACATTGCCCAGGAAATTGAAGCCACCTGCTGCCAAAGAGGCAGCCATCTTTCCCACAGAGAGGAAAGCAGAATATAGTGTGAGTCGTGCTTTGCTGTGGGAGGCGAGCCAGCTAATGATCATATCTCATCATCCATGCCCTTCCAACTAGGGAGCATGTGCAGGGTGCAGTGCCAACCATACAGCACCAAAGAGGGGAGGAGTGTGCGAAGGCACAGGAACCCAACAGCACACAGTGGCTGGATGGGGAGCTGAAATGCGAGTAGGGAAGTGGGAGACAGTAGCTGCAGTATTTTACTAAGATGGCCACTTGAGTCACTACCCATGTGGCGCGCGCGCGCGCACACACACACGCGTGCCAAGTCATGACATGTGGGCGAACAGAAGAAAATAAAGTACCATGCTTATTTAAGCGGATCATTGTGCCTCCTATCGAAACAAGAAGCTATATATATAGTACAAAGTCAAGAAAGAGAGATCACTGATGGGGAAAAGGCAATGGAAGGAAAGCGAAGGGAGAGGAAGGGAACTGTAGTGAACAAGCAAAGAGAGTGAAACGAAATGAAAGAGAAATGGCAGAGTGGAGAATACATGTAGATGAGATGGGAGGAGAAAAGAGAAAACAAAAGTGAAGAAATAAAAAAAACATAAAAAAGAAATAACAGACGAAAATAAAGGATGTAAGGAAGAGCAGAGAAAGGAATAAAGAAAAGAAAGGAATTCATAATGAAACACAGGAGAGATGAGGGAAGAAGGAAGGAACCAATGAAGTGTGGAAGCGTTGGGGGGCTGGGAGGAGGAGAATGAAAGAAAAGAAAGTGTAATGCTAGAGTGGAGAAAGAAATGACAAGAAGAGGGAAGACATGGACAGCGGGTCTGCATACAGTAAACATATTTCTATGTTTGATAATGTGCCTAGTTACAAGTAAACTGTAATTGGCCAGATACTTTAGATGAGGTACTTCGCTTAAATATGTCGATTTGTGATGATGGATCGATGTGTGCATTCGCCCCACAAGCTAAATAAGTTAAAAGCCATTTGTACAGTACTTGAATCAAACGCTGCTAATACTACTAAAGGGCAGAGAGCAACAGCTGGGACCAAGCTCCCCCCCTCCCCGCCCACACCTCCTGTTTTGCAAAGGTCTTAATCCAGTTGAGCTGCGGCACTGGGGACCCTTTTGGCCACAGGTGAGGTTCCCAGCCATCTGCAATACTCAGAAGGCCAATCAGGCTCGCCCTGCGTGAGGCAAGATGGATAGGCTCGCTGTGGGCCCCCGGCTCCCTCGGAAATTTCTGCAAGATCAATGTCACCGTGGCTTTTAATTACCCCTCTGCTTCATCATTATTTCATGGGCTTTAATATGCCCTGCAGGACAGCATCAACGGTGTGCAGATAAACAACTCGCAAGCACTATTCCCTCTGGAAACACCTTCTGAGCGCAACAGCAACAACACATATTTACCTCTCTAAACTGACCTCGGCCAATAGGTGGTGGTGTGCTGCTTGGCTGAGCTTCCATTTTATGCTTCTAAAGTTTTAAGTTTGCAGAGGAAGGCGTGTGCAGAGTTTTCAAGTGTATTTTTGAAGGGCCCCCTTATATTTCTAAAAACTCGCCCAGAGGCGACACTAAGGTCAGCGGTCTCCTGAGAGAGATAGGCCGTTTAAAGAGGCTGACACTTTGCAGTTCTTGGCCCTAAAGACTGGAACGCAATCCCCAAGCACTACGTTCGCACTGTGCCCGGCACCTAATAACATTCGTCTATCTCTTAAAATACCATTGGTCTTTCTCGCGGGCCCCAACTCTTATTCACGTTGCTCTGCACACTTTAGAAAAATGCCTGGACATGGTGCAGTTTATCATTTCAGTTCATCTGTCCATCCATGGGTGACTTTGATTCTGATTTGCATATATTGAAATTTTACAAGAACCGACAGAAGAAGCCAAGTAACTGAGCAGACGCCCTAACAACAAAACACCATCAATGGCGGCAAGGTACGTATCATACACCACTGCACTGGCAGCGGGCATGGCTATCCACACATATCAGTATACAGCAAGGACTATGACAACATTTGGTCGTGCTGTTCACATCATTCTCTGCCCACTTACACCAGACTACGCCACAAAACCTCTGACAGCAGAATGCAGCGTAGACCTATGACAAATTCGGGAACACTGAGCACATAGCGAGTCGCTAGCACTAACGCCACCCAACTCCTCTCGGCACCCATCCACATGCGTGACCACATGGGTTGTTTCTCTACTGGAGCCTGGCCAGCCCTCCAAAGCCTTTTTTGGCCAAATGTACACTTGCATCCTATTCGTATTCCATGACCTCCAACACTCTGGACTTCGGTCCTCCAAGGGTGTACCCACTAACAGCGCATTGAAACTATTATAATGGTATGAGGTGCTATACAAATGAGAAGTACAATACAATACACTAATATGTCGGAGAATCAGCACACTCAGATAAACAACACAACTGCTAGATGTGTCACACACACCACTCCTGAGTACCAAAGATGGTTGCAAAACAGGATTGACCTGACGAAAAATATGTGCCCCAACTGCGACACTCAGCCTGGCCACCATGTGCCCACAGCCATACAGGACAACTGCTTCAGAGTTTTGTGGAAGGGGCAACACAGATTCCCTACACACACTATCACCCTTAGAACCTTTCCTGAGTATAACCCATCTTGCGCCAAAAAACCCCTCACCCACCCAAGCACTCATCCGAGCAATGAGGCCATGAAAATGCCAAACGAACTGCTCCACAAATGCATTTCGTTATTTAAGAAAGTGGGCCCATGCATTAGTCATAACATGTCTTCCCACCCACAATGATCATTGCAAGCTCTCTATTGGTATGTTAATGGTTTTCATCTTTGTGCACACGCTCAAAAACGTGCTCACCACTTGCTCTCATTCTTGTGCTACACTGTACAGGCACCCTTTCTGAGAAAGACCTCTGCCATCTGTAAATGGGTGTTAAGGAAAAGTTTATTTTTCAACATAACAGGAATAAAATGGCTCTTTACAAAGACTGCCTAGAGATCACTCAGAGTGGACTTTCTAAAGTGGCCTGTCATGGCCCTTGCCTCACACGAGTGTACATTGGAGCCAACAGGCATGGGTGGGCTGGGAAACTGAAGTAGTTGATGAGGAAGGTAAGTGTGTGTGTGTGTCTATGTGTCTGTGTGTCTGTTTTAGGGGAATGTTTGCCTTGAGGGAAGGGGAGGAGGCAGGAGAAGATGGGTGTCAGTGTGTTTTTGTCTGTGTGGTGAAAGGGGATGGGGGAGTGAGTACGTTTCTCTGTGCTTGTGTATGTGTGTATATTATTTTGGGGGAGGAGGCGACTGTATATTTTGGAAAATGGAAAGGGCGAGGGAGGGATGAGGGGCTCAGGAGTGAAAACCCCAAATTTAATAGAACTGCCCACCAGCATGGGAGATGACAGGCAGGGTAAAGGCCTTAGAGTTCAGGTGGGGGTAAATCCCCACCCGAAATCATGATATTTTCATTCATTTTATTCAGAAATTGTTCAAAGAACTCTATAAACGTAGTATAAGTCATTTATGATAGAAATTGACATCCTTTCTCTTCATATAAATATGAAAATACAATGTTTTTTTGTTGTTAAGTGCACTGATACCACTGAAGTGACTTTATAGGGCAAAGGAACACGCTTTGGTAATTCCATATCAGTTATGCGACGCAGGAAAGACTATCTAATGCGGTTGCAGATACGTCTCAAAGGCATTTCTAAACTGTAACAGCACTTAAGGCTCCTCACTATTTGTACCCCAGGACTTTCACTTGTTTGTAAATATTGATAAAGTATGTTTTACAGGAAATAGATGCTGTGCATAGTCCTCATCTCCAATTTCCCAGAACAAAAGAGAAACAAAGATGGCTGCAGACATGCAAAACAGAAAAGGGAATACGTCCCTTTTCTATTTCCATGGTGACAGCATTGAGGAGGAGCTGTTAAAGGTAAATTGTCAGGATTGTGTCTTGCAGAGCCATGAACAGGGGTTTGGGGACAGGGAAAAGGGCCCAGTGAGTGGAAGGTGAATAAATGGATCGGCCTGGTGAGGAGGAATCAGAGGCCAGAAGCAAACGCAGGTGGTGATCATTGATTCACGCCCTCTGTTCCTGGCCTCATGTTTGGTCGGTGCTTCTTTCCCTAGTGAGACTATTAAACATCCTTTTTTATTAATAAGCAAACACACAAATTGCTAAATGGAAAGAATTTAAAACAACATTTCTTGGACCTGCGTAAGGGCTCTGGTCCAGTAAAATAGCTTAGTGAGTCTAGTGCTTGCTGAAAAATCTGTTGGTGTTTCTGTCATTCAGTCATCTCACATCAGTCACTTGATCACCATTGAGTTCATTAATGGTAACAACTGTTATTACAATGCCTAGAAGTAAAAAGAATTGTGCATGAAGCACCTTTATAGGCACAATATTCTTTTAAGCACAATGGGCCTCTTTACGACCCTGGCGGTATGGGGTCCGCTCGTGGGACCCGCTCAGGATGCCTGGTTTTACCAGACGTCCTTAGCGGGTCCCGCGAGCGGCCCAGCATGCTAACAACGGCATGCTATTCCCCTGAATGGGGAAATACCAGGCCCTCCAAGGTCGGAATGGCCCAGTATTAAGGGCATGGCTACCTCCAAACTCGTAATGAGGCCCAATGTATTTCCACCCTAATCATATGGGTGAACAAATCTATCAGTCAATAGATTCCCACCAAAAAATGTGACCCAATGGAGACTATTATGTTGCAGTCCCCATTGAGTGTGAGTGGTTTGTATTCCATTTGTTTTTCATTTTATGTATCTGACATGTTTGGTCATTCTTATCGTTATTGCTAGACATTCAAATAAAACAATGCTTTCTACTAAGATAGCCCAAATTGTATACATGTAGCTAATCATGGAAAATCATGGAACTGATGTTGCAAAGAAGGTCTGCAAGATTGCTTGCCACAATGTCAATATCAGGGTTCAAAATTGAGGGGAGAGGGGAGTTGTTTAGCTCCAGGTTGCAGCCTAAAAGAGCCTGGGTAGCTTGACAGCAAAAGGTACCAGGAGCTACGATTGGCTCC
Source organism: Ambystoma mexicanum (assembly GCF_040938575.1). NCBI lineage: Eukaryota > Metazoa > Chordata > Amphibia > Caudata > Ambystomatidae > Ambystoma > Ambystoma mexicanum. The sequence continues at coordinate 498,885,912 of NC_090940.1, read as the reverse complement.
CCAGCCACACAAATGCCAGACCAACACACATGTATGAATTTAACTGTGGACATTTGGGACAATCTAAAGATAAACATTAGAACACATCTATAGACCATATACATCATAAGGGGGTATAAATAATGGACAACGTTACATGGTTGCATCTTATGTGGAAGTTGCATTTTGGGGATGCTACACTCTAGTTCCTCGTTCCCCAGTGGTAGCTCATAGGCACTGGTTAATGCTTGATAACCAGGAGCTCCTTTTAGCTCCTGCTAATCCATCTTAAATTCGAGGCTTGCGATATATTTCTTTAATTCTAGAAAAATACTTTAAAATTCTGGCCAATAGGTATTGTGCACAGATGGAGTAACTACACTTTCCAGACAAAAAGTTTAAAAAGATGAGGGACATGCTGTGCTATAACTTGGTCGCAGCTGTTCCAAGTACATGCAAGTGGGCTGAAAGACTTAGTGGTTTACCAGGAAAGGTTACATTGCATGGGGACTTAAATGCAATGCACACATTTGCACTGGCCTTGTTGCATTTTAACAGTTTATGTGCCTTAGGACATATCAATACACCTTAAAAAAATATATATATTTTCTAATTTGGATGGGGGTCAAAAGACAAAAAGACTACGCCTATCAAACGTCCTGGTGAACCCGGAGTGGCAAAACATTTTTTGGGCCAGCATTTTGGGCACCTGGCAAATTGGGATTTAAAAGGTTACTCTCTATTGTAATAACGATAGCTTCACTTTGCATATTGGCACATAGGAAAATCTGGTGTTCACTACCAGCAAATAAAGGGGGATTGACCTATACTGAAATTTGCGGATTATCAACATTTTTCCTGCATATTCACTGTGGAAAATGGAAAAACATGTCTGGATTTTACTATTTAGTGGATCAGCAAGCCCAATTCACATTAGCAGTGGGAGCCATTAGTTGAGTACAGCTTGCAACAATGTTCACTGTTATCAAAATTGTAAAAATATCTATTGGCCCATCGATTAAGATAATATTTGCATCCTCTAACAAGCTCAGTAGTTATAAAGTCTGCAATGTCCATTGCATGGGCTGGTAGGGACCTAGCATTGATAAGGGCTGCCTTGATCAAGGAGTCCTTCGTGCTAGTATTGAGCGTGGATGGGTGACTAGCAGACATAGCATTGGTGACAGGGGCGGTACCTGCATCGGCAATGTTTGTAGGATTGGTGCAATGGTGTTTGCTTCTCTTACGTAGGTGAGGGAGTGGAGTTTTTATGCACAGTCTAGATCCTAGTCTTAAGTTTCTGTGGAAAGTGCTAGGGTGGTTAGGTGATGGTTTAGCCACGATAATGTCACATTTAGCGGTATCATGATATGAGGGCATACTGCTATTCGTCCCCAAGCATGAGCACCATTTTGCTGGGATAACTCTAGATCTTAATCTAGTATTTCTGATGGGGCTAGAACCAGGTTGATTGGGTGTTGGTTTTGTGGTGAAATGTTGAAGACAGAGGGCAGGGTCGTTCAAGTAGGGGTAAATACGAGACATGGTGACTGTGTTAAGGCAAGGCATGTGGGTGCTGACTGTTGTATGAGTAAGAGGAAAAGTATGTGGCCTGATAGATGTTCTGATGGTGAACGGGGATGTATTAGGCTGGAAGGTCCTATTACTAGTACTAGTTGCAGGGCTAGTCAAAATACTGATATGCAGTATATGAATGAAAGAGGTCAAGATCCAATACATAGTGGTGTATGATTAGCGTGCGTGGTAAGCAACTAGGATGCTCCTAAGCATGGATTAAATAGAGGTAGTGATGAGGTGAGAGTATGTTGTAGCTGCTGATGTTGGCACACAAATCAGCATGTAGTAGGAAGGTAATAGGAACGGCAGGTACCAGCTAATAAGTAGCTGGCAAAATCATGGGCTGGTGCTAGTGTAATAGAACATAGTAAATGTGCTGAGGCATGTTAGAGCCATGGCATAAATGCAAAGGTAAGTCCAAGGACACTGAATAACAGCATATGTAATTACGCTGGTATAAGACCGTGTCAAAGTAGCTAGTGGCCAGATATCATAGCTAGTACAATACAGTAACAAAGGTGGTGGATGAGCAAAGACATATGCGAATTAAGATCCCAATGCAGGGTAGAGAGAGCAGTAGAGATAGTACACTACACAGGCTGATGTACCGGTTTCAGAATGGGCGCAAAATGAGGCACATGCATGTGTTAACTTTTGGGTAACTTTTGGGTATAACTGGGTATGTAGAGTTAGGGCAGAGAATTCAAGTTACAAGGCCAGTTACACTAAAGCAGACAACATTTTGAGTTATACAGATAGGCGTTGTGATCGACAGGTTGTACCACACATAGGTAAACAGTTGGCTGCAGTGGTACTGAGGTAAACGTTGGTTGCCTGGGGCAGGGTAGCTTCAATCACAGTGCTAATGTCAGTCACTGTGTGGTTAAAAAAGTGAAGCTACACAGGCATGTTCGACTGGAATGGAATGCATTAAAAAACACAATACAGGACAAAAATGCAACAGAGGGGATCTAGAAAATAACAGGATGCAAGGTCACGTATGGTGGGATACCGCCCGAGGGCATAGTGCTGCAGACAGATAGGTTGTTTAAGCTAGGTGCAACGAAAGACATCGGCACAATCACAACAAATGCAGTGAAGCGATATTCTCATACGATATAAGACTTTAGACAGGTAATGAAGACTGTAGGTAGCGCCATACAATGAATTTACAGTAATTATGAATTGGAGCAGCTATGATCACATTAAAATAGCAGCACGAGGGAAATTGCAATATTACGTGTGACAATAAAGCAAATCAACAAGTGAGAATTTGGCAGGTCATACAAAGCAAGTTTAAAGTCAGGTAGCACTTCCGTGCGTGTGGGAAGATAGCTGGCTGTTAAGACAAGAAGATTATCAGAGTACACCTGAAAACGGTGCGAAATGGAGTTGAGTAAGACAAGGGAGTGTCAGTGTGATGCTGTTAATGGGCCATAGTATTGGCGCAGGAGTTGGTCCGAAAAGGGAGGTGGCTTACCAGTAATCAGATGTCAGCGAAGGAAGGGGGGGAGCAGGACACAAACAGGCAGGGGTTCCGGCTCTGGCCACTTTAGTCACTTGACAAGCACACGACAGGGAAGGTGCCTTATTCCGTGTGCCTTGGAATGTGGGTTGGCTTCAGCCTGCCGGCTCGCTATTGGGTACAATAAAGATGCTGGTGACCAATCAGGACGTGCCTTAGGCCTGTTGTTGTTATTCAAGGCAATGAAGATTGGGAAATATGGCGAGTGGCCAATTTGGAGTGGCTTCAAGCCTCGTGGCAAGCACAGTAATATATTACACTAAAGTGTAATCGTGGCAAATTACAGTGGATTTTCAATTGCAAAAGGGCATGTGGGGAGCAGGCGCGAATTGTTGAAGGGATCCAGCGGTTTAAATGATAGGATCGCAAGATCAAGCTGCAGCCCTCGGAATACAGAGGTAAAAGAAGTATTCGGGGAGGGAAGGTTGGATGTATCAGGGTCCCAGGTTCGAGAAAGTCTAGTGAATGATCAATTGTAAATGATCAGTGTTGGATTATTCATTAGGCCAAGTAGGCACCAGCCAATGGGCACCACTCCTTTTAGGGGGCGTGGGAAGGCAGAGGCCTTGATGCACTGCAGTGCTGTGCAATGAGCCACGTTAGCATTGTTATAATTTGCGAGAGGGGCATGCGATTCTCTCTCTCTCTCTATTCAGCTGTCTGTCCTGTCTCACTCTGCAGGGCACATCTTGGATGTTCTGATCTCCTCAGATCTCCCCCTCTCTAACCCTCTCACCACTCCTGTCTCCTGGAGTGATCACTTTCTCCTTTTTCTCATTCTCTCTCTCTACCCCTCATGCCAAGCCAACTCCATTTCTGCCACCCACATTCTCGGTCATCCAACCCAGGAAGCATGTGTCAGGCTTTTGCTGCCACTTTCTCTCCTCCTTCTGCACCTTTGACTGACTCACACCCTGACAAAGTCCTTTCTAACCTTCACTGTTCGATCTCTGACACTCTTGATGTACTTGTCCCTGCCATGAGGAGCTGCTTGAAGCCCAAATCCAAGTGCAACTATTGGTATGACTCAGATCTCGTCACCCTTAAACTCAAGTCTAAGGTGGCTGAAAGGAAGTGGAGGGCAAAAGGAACACCCTCTGACCAACTGGCCTGTCACCTCCTCCAAAGGCAAAGGAGACTCTCTGTCTTTGCTAAGAAGAGAGCACACATCCAAGCCAGCATCTCTGCGGCATCTAACAACTTGTCCAAACTCTTTAAAATCTGCATGGAGCTGGCCAATCCTGCTGCAGTCTCTACTTCTTCTGTTCCTTCCCAGGCCCTGGCATCTCATTTCATCACTAAAACTCAGGACATCCTGTCCACCCTCTCCTCCTCTTCATCCTCCTTGCCTGGTCTTCCTGCAGCCGTCTCTCCTCCTTCCTTCTCCTCCTTTCCTTTGTTCACCCCCTGACAATGTTTCTAGACAGGTCTGATCAATGAAAGTCTTGTCAGAACAGGTTCTTCCCTCTTCTTCCAAAATCATCAAGGACCACATTGACACTCTGACTCCAGCCTTGGCCAATGTCTGCAGTCACTCTTTCACCACTGGAATCTTCCCGTCCCCTCTGAAGCATTCCCCTTTGCACCCCCTTCTTAAGAAACCCTCTGCTCATCCCTCCCGTCCTGCCACCTACTGCCCGATCTCCTTTCCTGGGCAAACTCCTGCAAAGGCTGGCCATCACCTAGCTTAACCTTCGCACTGAATATGTTGGCTGTCTCCATGCCCATCAGTCTGGCTTCAGAGCAGCAATAAACACTGAAACTGCTCTCCTGAACATCCGTGAAGGCCTGCTCTCAAATCTCGATTCTAACCTTACTTCTGTCCTCATTCTCCTCGATCTTACCTCTGCTTTTGATACAGTCAACCATGCCATGCTGCTCAACTGCCTCTGTGATAATCTGGGTATCACTGATCAGGCCCTGGCCTGCCTGACCTCTTTTCTCACTGATAGACCCTCGCAAGTCCAACTGGAATCCTTCCTCTCTTCTATATAATTCTCTACCTGTGGTGTCCCCCAGTGGTCTCATCTTTCTCCCTGGCAGTTCGACCAATACCTGGTACCTCTTGCCCACTGCAAAGCTGCCCTCAGCTCCAACTTTCAGTGTTATGCGGAGGACACTCAGCCCTCCTTCAGGCTCCCCTCAGCCGCCTCTACTCCTTCTCTCATTCCTGACCGCCTTTCCACAATTCAGGAGTTGTGTGCCGCCAATGATCTATGCCCTAATACTATTAAGTCTGAGATCCTCCTCATTGGAACACCAGCTCTCTCCTTTCCTCTCACTCTCTGCCTGCCCAAACTGGGCCCTCTTCCAGCTCCTAACTGTGAGGCTAAGAACCTCAGGGTCATCTTCGATTCCACACTCTCATTCTCTCCTCACATCTCTGATGTCTCTAAGAAGTCAAACTACCAGCCTCACCTCTTCAGAGATATTTTTCCCTTCCTCACTTTCCCCCGGAAGCTCACTGTCTCCAGAGCTTTGGTCCTTTCTACTGGACGTATGCAACAGCCTCTTTCTAAATCTTCCTGCTTCTATTCCCCGTCCTCTACAACTCATCCAGGACAGGACTGCAAAACTTGACCTCAGCCTCAAGCCCAGAGATCATATATTTCCAGCTCTGAAATCTCTTCACTGGCTCCCAGTGGCAACAAGGATCAAGAACAAGGCCATCACCATTGTCCAGAAGGCTTTCTGGGGCCTGGGACCACACTACCTCCAACTCTCTCTTCCCAAATATCTGCCTTCTTGAGCTCTCCACTCATCCACTTCCAACTCTCTGAGGGTCAGTCACTTTTCCAAGCAAAGAGTTGGGACAGATCTCTTTCTTCGGCTAGGGCCTCCCTCTGGAACAGCCTTCCTACCTCTATGAAACTTGAGCAGAACCATCTCTGATTCTGAAACTAACTCAAGACCTTTCTCTTGGCTTCTGCCTTCTCTCTTCCTCTCCCTTGCTGATCACCTGCCTGATCCTTGCACTGGTCACCCTTTGAACTTGGGCCCAGGTCCCTGCCTGTCAAGCTGCAATCCTGCCCTTTCTCTTGGCTCCTCTTCACTTGTGGTCTGTTTTTGTAACCCTACAGTCCCCTCTCTTGCACTTGTTGCCAGGCGTTGGCTGCATTTAAAAGTACCCGTACTTCCCACCCATTGGCTGCACTCTTGTTTTTTTGTTGTCCGGCACTTCTCCATCCTCATCCCGCCTTCTGCACTTTTACCCTCCCCCCTTTGCTATACTTGTGCAATCTGAATGACACAAGGCCTAATAAGATTGTTGTTTTGTCCTTCCTTTTTCTCCCTCTCCTTGTCTTGTCACACCTAGAAACACTTGTATACAAGCGTTTTAAAAATGCCATATCATATCATATCATATAATATTGGAATAGTTGAAGCAGGCGAAGGCAGGAGTTAGGGAGATTGACGAAGATGCTGTTGCAGTAGTCCAGCCTGGAGAGGACCAGAGCTCTGGAGACTTTGAGTTTCTGGGGGAAGGTGAGGAAAGGGAGAATGCCTCTGAGGAGGTGCAGCTGAAAGTGGGCCTTCTTGGCAAGGTCCATGATGTGAGGAGAGGAGGAGAGAGAGGAGTCTAAGATGACACCAAGTTTTTTGGCTTCACAGAAGGGTCTATAAGTCAGGTGTTTCCAACTCAGGGGCCGGATCCATGCTGCGTTTTCAGTATACCCCTCATTAATATTCATGAGATACATTTGCATACAATGATTCTAAATGTAAGCACATTTGTCCTCATGAACATTAATGAGGGATATCCTGAAAACCTGTCAGGATCCCGGCCTTTGAGGCCCAAATTTGGACAGCACTGCTCTAAGCTGTTTTACCAGCTTGTGGAGGCTTATTTATGCATCATCACAAAAGGTTTAGTATACGTGCACCTTTAGCACAGTTTTCACTTTTAATTTGCTGTGGGTTATTCAGGCAGAAGGTCTGCTGTGCTGGCCAATTGTCCGCTATTGGGATCTTGGTGTGGTTTTCATTATAAAATCTGATGTATAGAACAATCGAAAAAAATATTGTTTTATCATCTCCAGTACAACTGGGACTTGGGGGAAAAACGTTTAATGGGTTGAAGAGGGTGAACGAAGGTAGAAAGTTGCAATGCAATACTACTGAGACAGTAGGAGAATGTGGTCAGCATTAAACAATCATGCACACATGTTTGTGTAGGTTTGTAAAAATCAAATACTGCTCTGGATAGTTCCAAAATAAAAGCTGTAACAGTATGCACATGTGTCTGTGTGTGTAATGGTATGCACCAGTGTCTGTGTGTGTAACGGTATGCACCTGTGCCTGCGTGTGTAATACCAAAATCATTTTGTATGCAGTATTCAAGCCAGGTCAAGCCTCAAAATGCATTAACAAAATATGATATTCTCTACTAAGTGGACGTCACTCAATATATTGACCACAGATTGATCAATGGGTGAGTTATCTGTAGTGACACTTGAACCTGCGATTGCTGTTTGCAGTGAGATCTCAGATACAAACGCTGAACCTGCTGAGCTACATTACTAGCAGATTCTGACCTGTGCTGTGTTAAGCAGAATCCGGTGCAGTGCCCTTAGGGACCACTATACACAACTAAGACTACAGGTGGCAATACAAGTTTTAGCTTTGGTACAAGCCTGTACTACTGTGTCAGAGTGGTAACAGTGGCGGAGCAGCTAGGCTTACCTCAAGAGTATATGAGCAGTAGCAGAGATTACACAAAGGGACCACAATTACTGTGGCTCAAGCAAACACTGACTCAAGGTTTCAGGTAGAAAAATATAAGTGCATTTATTTTTAAACCATTCGTATTAAACAAAACACTTCTATTAAACTTAAATAAAAACCACACGTTAAATATACTACAACTAACCAATTCACTTTGTACAGTAAGTCTCAAGGTAAGTACCATGTGTTTGAATGAACCGGTGTTACGAACAAAACATGTTACCGCGAAAAAGATTGCGATCACGTTTTGACAGTTCAGTCTACAAAATAAACGTGTATCCGTGACATTAAATGCTACCAGGGCAATACACAATTAGCACCTGAGATACCCAGAGGGAGTTGGAGGCAAAAATCACAGGCAATATTTTGGTTAGGCAGGCAGAATCAAGAAACACTCAGAGACAGGAGTTCAAAAGACAAAGGGCCGGAGCCAGGGTCGAAAGACACCGGGCCTGTTGCCGAAGATCACACAGTCTGACAGTTCACGATTCAACGTAGCCAAAGTTGTCAATGTTCGGAAGCAAAGGTTATAAGAAGGAGGGAAGACAAGGGCAAGCCTTGGAAATGAAGGAAATGGATTCACCCAGTTTCCTCAAGTAGAACACAGTACCTTGTTCCAATGGTGCAGCTGGTGCACTGGCAGTTGTTCCTGTTGGTTTCCCGCAGACCCACGACACCTGGAGCTTCGTTGTGAAGGAGGACGTCTGAAGCGGGTCTGCACCACACAGGGAGGAAGCCAGCAGCAGCGACGAGGAATGAAAGGGGTGCTCCTTAAAAACAGGAGAGGCTCTTCAGATGGCTATCCGGACCACTACAGCAGCGTGCAGCGATTTCGACCAAGGAAGAGGATCCTCTGGCTATAGAAGATGAGCTAGTTATCCCCACCAAGCTCAAGGGAAGATGAATCTGGGCTGGATCTTCTCTAAGTCGTTGAAGGGAAGATAGCTCAGGACTGCAGCAGGGCTTCACCGGGATGGGATAGTTGCAGCAGCCGACGTTCTCTCTGCTTCTGTTCGGTTCCTTGTAGTTCCAGTGGTGACTCTTTGTCTTCTAGCCCAAGAGACCTGCCTTTTATGGAAAAACCACCATTCACACAGCCTGGCTGTCAATCACCCAACAGGGGGTTTGTCCAGCCCGGACAACTACCCTGGCCAATCATGAAAAAGTGTGACTTGGGTTTCCTATGATACCCTGTGCAGGGGGCGATTACACCCCTCCCTCTCATTCAACCCACCTAGACACCCAGGCGCGTTGAGGAGTGCTTCTGAGCAGAAGCCCGCCAAAATACAGTGAACAAAAAAGGCGAACCTAGTTTGCTGCGCAAAGTAAAACACAATAAGGACTTTAACAAAAAGAAATGGTGAATAAACCCAACTGGAGCTAAGAGAAAGACGATTTGGTCAAGTGGGTTTATGTTCGAGGCTAATATAAAAGCCAAGAACAGTTCCACGTTTATCTAATGTAATTGCGGTAGAAAAGTTAGGGTAGATACCACTGCCACCAGCCAAGTCTAAATGTTAAAAGAGCGAAACAATGCTCTAGGAGGTACAGATAAAAAGGGATACAAATTAACCCTTTCCAGTACTCCGTGGAAGATGGGGTGTACTGGAACTGTGGTAGATTGACTAAGTAAAGTTAATGGTAACTTTACCCTTTTCTGGGGGATGGTAGTCGCCTCAGAAATGAAGTTGAGGGAAGTCTCAAAGACAACCCTGTGCCACAGCACTGAAAGTGCTGTGTGACACACAAAAAGAAGGGGGCTACTGAAGTGGTGTACTTCAGAGTCGACAATCACAAAAACAGGTAGAAACACATAGCAAAACACAGGTAAGAGTGGGGGAAAAGCTCTCACTCTTACCAAGTGGAAAAAAAATAAACTCCAGAAGTCCAGCAAAGCTGCTAAGCTGCTGGGGGACTCACTAGGTGAGGGAAATTAGCCATAGATGAAAATTCTCCCTAACACTCACCCCCCCCAGACTAAGGGACAGGAGGATTTAATCCACTCCTGGATGGACCTCATACCTCTAGTCGGTTACAAACATCCTAGAGAGACCATCAGCATTTTGGTGGTGACTTCCTGCTCTGTGCTCAATGGAAAAATCAAATCCTTGCAGGCAGATTAACCATCTGAGTAATTTGGGGTTTTCCCCTTTCATTTGCATCAGCCATCAAAAGGGTTGGTGGTCAGTCTGAATAGTGAAGGTAGATCCATGCAAGTATGGCCTAACCTATTCAGTGCACACACAATAGCAAATCATTCTCTTTCTATTGTTGTCCACCTTGTCTCAGCATCCTTTAACTTCCTGCTGATGAAACAAATGGGGTGTTCCCTACCTTTTTCATCCAGTTGACTAAGGACTGCACCTATACCTACATTAGAAGCATCAGTTTGTACAATGAAGGGTTGGTGATAGTCAGGAGCTCTTAGGAATGGAGCTTGACAAAGGGCTTTCTTTAGACCTTCAAAGGCTTGATTGCACTCCTCATTCCACCTGACCTTTTTAGGAAATTTGGGAAAAGAGATGACATTCAAGGGAGAAGTTATGGTTCCATAGTTCTCTATGAAGTTCCTATAATACGCAATGAGACCTAGGAAGGCTCTCACTTGGGTTTGATTAGTAGGGGTGGCCAAGTTTTATACAGCTTGTACTTTGCTAGGCAATGGCCTTATTTCACCTCCTCCTACCTCATGTCCAAGGTAGACCACTGAACTCTGACAAATTTGACATTTGCTTGCCTTTATGGTCAGATGGGCCTGTTCAAGAGCCTGCAATACATAACATAGGTGTTCAACATGTTCTTTCCATGTAGGGCTGAACACTGCAATGTCATCCAAGTATGCTATGAAGAAGTCCTCCATCCCATTCAGAACTTGATTGACCATCCTCTGAAATGTAGCAGGTCATTCTTTAATGCAAAAGGCATTACCTTGAATCGGTGAAGGCCAGCTGGGGTGGAAAATGCAGTTTTCTCCTTGGCATGGTCGGTCAGGGCTATTTGCCAATAGTCTGACGTTAGGTCAAATGTGCTGAGGTACTTGGCTGCACCAAGTTTGTCCATCAGCTCATCTGTCCTAGGCAAAGGATGGGCACAGTCGTGGTGACTGCATTTAGAGCTCTATAGTCCACGCAGAATCTCAACTGCTTGGATCCTGCCTTTGTTACAAGCACAACTGGGCTAGACCATGGTTCTAGTAGAGGTCTCTATCTCCCCGAGTTCAAGTATCTTCTTGACCTCATTCCTTATGTGGGATCTGACATTGTCTGACATGATGTACCCCCTGCTTTTGACAGGCAAACAGTCACCAGTGTGTATGTCATGCTGGCCCCAAGGGGTCCAGCCTGGTGAAAGTGAGAACAGGGAGGCAAACTGATTTAACAGTAACTTGCACTCATCCTGCTGGTCAGATGTGAGACTGGAAGAGAGATTAACTCCTTCCACTTGCTCATCTAAAGGTAAGCCTCTGAGGAGGTCAGGCAGAGTTTCACTCTCCTCCTCCTCCTGAGCTGAAGCTAGAAGCAAAGCTCCTATGTCAGGTCTAGAGACATAAGCCTTTAAACGGTTGGTGTGAAAGACTCTGGGAGCCTCCTTATAATTTGCCTAAGTCCACCAGATAGTTCACCTCTCCAAGTTTACCCACAACCTTGAAGGGTCCTATCCATTTGTCCTGCAAAGCCCTCTGCCTTGTCGGGACCATAACAAGAACAAGCTGGTCTTGAGAAAACTCAACCATGTTAGCCTTCTGGTCATGCCAATGTTTGACCAGAGCTTGACCAGCCTTAAGTTATCACTTGCCTCTGCCATCATGTGTGACATTCTCCTCCAGGGACCTATCACATAGTCAGTCACTCTGATTGGCTTGGGGGAAGGAACACTCTCCAACCCCTCCTTAATCAGGGCCAATGGACCTCTGACTGGATGGCCATAGAGAAGTTCGAAGGGACTGAATCCACCTCCCTCCTGAGGGACTTCTCCATATGCAAAGAGAAGGCATGGCAGTAGAAAGTCCCACTTTCTTCTAAGGGGTTCTTCTAAAGCACCTATCATGCTCTTCATTGTTCTGTTAAAACTCTCTATCAGTCCATTGGTTTGGGGTGGTAGGCAGTTGAGAACTTGTAGGTGACTCCACAGGTTTTCCACATAGATTGCATGTAGTGGGACATAAAATTTGATCCCCTGTCAGATATCACCTCCTTATGAAAACTTACTCCGGTAAAAATACCAAGTAGGGCCTTAGCCACAGCCGGAGCCGTAACAGTCCTCATAGGTATGGCTTCAGGAAATCTAGTGGTATGGTCCACTACAACCAGGATAAACCTGCTGCCTGAAGTTGTGGGAGGGTCAAGAGGACCAACAATGTCAATCCCAACCCTCCCAAAAGGAATTCCCACCACTGGGAGAGACACTAAGGGTGCCACATTCTTGGATCCACTCTTGCCAGAGGTTTGGCAAGTGTGGCAGCTTCTGCAGAATTTGTCTACTTCTGTACACATCTTAGGCCTGTAGAAGTGCAGATATAGCCTTTCTTTGGTCTTCTTAAAACTTAAGTGACCAGCCAAAGGTACCTCATGGGCTTACTGCAGAAACTGGAGTTGGTTCACTAGAGATACTACAAGTCTTTTGTATTCTCCAGGGGTTGACTCAGTTGGTTCACTGTTGAAGAGGCCATCTTCCCAGTGCAACCTATACTTCCCAGGCTCAGTCCCATTGAGCTGAGAAGCTGCCTGTTGGCGAAGACCTTCCAAGGTAGGACACTGTCTTTGTCCCTTACTGAAATCTTCATTGTTGGGCCCACCTTCTGCTAGTAAAGACTGCAGCTCAGGATGGTCAACAGTGTCAAGATCTCCTACCAAGGTAAGATCCTCTTCTAGATCTGATTCCTCAGTATCTAGTTTGACCATACAGGGTTGAACCTCACACTCAGCCTCAGCTGGTGTGGGAGTCACAGGTGTGGCTTTGGAAAGTCCCAGAGATGTCCTTCTGTGCACAGGAGTGCTTGTTGGTTTCTTGCTGGCAGACTTAGGTTTCCCCTTTGTCCTTTCTTGTCCTGCAATAGCAGTATGTAAGTCCTGTGGACTTGGGGTGTTAGATTCCTCTATCATGTCCCCAGGAGAGCCTCTTAGGTTTCTCTCCCTTGCAGACCATGTGATTTCCTGCTTCCTTCTGCTGGAGGGTCTGGGGGTGCTAGACACAACTCTAATAGTTTTAAGGTCATTTACCAACAGGACCCTCCCAGGTATGTTATTTTGCACACTTACAGGTATTCTGACAGTCATGTCATTTCACTGGATGAGAGCTGGTAACTGGGGAACCATTTGCACAGGGCCTCCAGCTAACTTGGTTAAGTGTTTGGGTGCCTTAGCAACATCCTCCACTTTGAAAAAACATTAATCAACCACAGTTATGCTGGCTCCAGTTTCTCTGATGGCAGGGGTCTCCTGACCATTCACAAGAACACTATCTTTATAATACTCTTTAGTATTATCTGGGATTGAGTTATAGACATCTAAGTTCTGTTGTTCCCAAAGACCCAAGGACACTAAAGAAACACTAGCTGAGACTCTCATGGGCTCATCAGCAAGCAGCTAAAAGTTTCCACTGGTCATAGGTAATTCATCCACCTGGCAGAAGGCTAAGGAGACAGTGTTGATCCCTGAAGGTTTACCCTTACACTTGGGATCTCCTTTCACATGGCCAGACAACCCACAAACAAAGCATTTTCCAAATGCTCTCTGGAATGGGGTTTGCCATCTGGTGTGGAACAAGGTAGTACACTAGCCTGATTCGGTTTACATTGTGACTTACCCTGGTTATGTTTGGGACACTTTTTTGGATTGGAATTATTGGAATTCTCTTTGTTGTCTTTCTTTGGCTGCTTCCCCTCATCCTTCTTCTGAGTAGCCCCAGAATCCTTGTGAGCCCTGTTGGCGACCCACAAGTCAGCAGCCTTAGCTAGCTGCTTAGGCTCTATCTCCTTCGATTCAGCCAAGTGCTGTCTAAGCTCAGGAAAGCAGACATCAAAAATAGACTCCAACATTACAATATTCCTCAAACCTTCATAAGTGTTCACTTTGTAACCCTTAACCCAACCATCTAAGTTTTTCAAACATTCACACACCTAGGTAGCCCAAGGGGTACCATCATGCTTTTTGAGGGTTCTAATCCTCTTAAGATACTGGGAAGGGGTCTTCCCAAACCTAGTTATTAATGCTAGTTTCACACACTCATAATCCTGTTTATCCTCCTCCCCCAACTCCATTACAGCATCACTTGCAACAGGGTGGAGCCTAGAAAAAAGCCAAGGAATCAACTGATTCCCTGAGATACCTTGAATCCCATGATTCTACACACACATTGCTAACCAATCCAAAATATCAAGTTTAGTCTCATACATACTAATCATTTCCTTTGGCATACGGGGTCTCTTAGGGCTGGAAGACCTAGAGGACTCTGGGAGAGAAGCATTTTCTAGAGACAATTTATTGATTTCTAGTTCATGGTTCAGCTCCATTTCTCTGAGCCTTAACTCTTGATTTTTCATGGCAGCTTGTGCATCAATACGTTTCACTTCCAATTCAAGTCTCATTTTCTCAAGTGCAATAAACTCAGGAGTAAGTGTAGGACCTGTGGGGGTCCCTGTGGACAGAGGTTGTGCATTCTCAGCAGGCAAGGGAGTTGCAGGGTTTCCTAGAAAGGACTCATCTACTTCTTCACAATTAACACTCTGAAACATCAAAATCCACATTTGCTGGAGTGGTAGGTCCTTCTGACCCACTCTCCAGGCTTTTTCCCATTAACTGTGCAACCAGTTCAGATTTTGTTTTCCTTTACCAGAGATATTCTTATCCCTACACATGGTTCTCAGAACCTCAGCAGTATAGAGTAAAACACTCTCTTCAGTGTAGCTTTCCATATTTGACATGATTTCTTAGTTAAATAGAATTAGTGGTGTTAGCCTTGTGGTTAGTTGAACCCAAGCAATAGCAGCACTCTAGGTGTAATCACTCTACTTCCAAATCCTCACCGCTGTACACCAGTGTTAGGCAGAATCCTGTGCAGTGCCAGGACCACTACACACAATTAAGACTACAGGTGGCAATACAAGTTTTACCTTTGGTACAAGCCTGTACTACTATGTCAGAGTGGTAGCAGTGGCGGAGCAGCCAGGCTTATCTCAAGAGTATGTGAGCAGTAGCAGAGATTACACAAAGGAACCACAATTACTGTGGCTCAAGCAAACACTGACTCAAGGTTCAAGGAAGAAAAATATAAGTACATTTATTTTTAAACCATTCTTGTAAACACAACACTTCTATTAAACTTAAATAAAAACAATATGTTAAATATACTACAACTAACCATTTCACTTTGTACAGTAAGTCTCAAGGTAAGTACCCTGTGTTTGAATGAACCAGTGTTACGAACAAAACATGTTACCGCGAATACGATTGCAATCATTTTTTGACAGTTCGGTCTACTAAATAAACGTGTATCCGTGACATGAAATGCTACCGGGGCAAAAACACACTTAGCACCTGAGATACCCAGAGGGAGTTGGAGGCAGAAATCACAGGCAATATTTTGGTTAGGCAGGCAGAATAAAGAAACACTCAGAGACAGGAGTTCAAAAGTCAAAGGGCCCAAGCCAGGGTCGAAAGACACTAAGGCCTGTTGCCGAAGATCACACAGTCAGACAGTTCATGATTCAACGTAGCCAAAAGTACTTCAATATTGTCAATGTTCGGAATCACAAGTTATAAGAAGGAGGGAAGACAAAGGCAAGCCTTGGAAATGAAGAAAAGGGAGTCACCCAGTTTCATCAAGTAGAACACAGTACCTTCTTCCAATGGTGCAGCTGGTGCCCTGGTAGTTTTTCCAGTTGGTTTCCCGCAGACCCACGACTCCTGGAGCTTTGTTATGAAGGAGGACGTCTGAAGGGGGTCTGCACCACACAGGGAAGAAGCCGGCAGCAGCGACGAGGAATAAAAGGGGTGCTCCTTAAAAACAGGAGAGGCTCTTCAGGTGCTATCGGGACCACTACATCAGCGTGCAGCGATTTCGACCAAGGTAGAGGTTCCTCTGGCTGTAGAAGATGAGCTGGTTATCCCTACTAAGGTCAAGGGAAGAAGACTCCGGACTGGATCTTCTCTAAGTCGTTGAAGGGAAGATAGCTCAGGACTGCAGCAGGGCTTCACCGGGACGGGATAGTTGCAGCAGCCGTCGTTCTCTCAGCTTCTCTTCGGTTCCTTGTAGTTCCAGTGGCAACTCTCTGACTTCTAGCCCAAGAGACTTGCCTTCTATGCGAAACAAAAACCCCATTCACACACCCTGGCTGTCAATCACCCAGCAGGGGGTTGTCCGGCCGGGACAACTACCCTGGCCAATCATGACAAAGTGTGACTTGGGCTACCCTGTGCAGGGGGTGACTACACCCCTCCCTCACATTCAGCCCACTTAGACACCAGGTGCCTTGAGGAGGGCTTCTGAGCAGAAGCCTGCCAAAAGACAGTGAACAAAGAAGGCAAACCTAGTTTGCCGCACAAAGTAAAACACAAGAAGGGCTTTAACAAAAAGAAATGTCGAATAAACCCAACCTGAGCCAAAAGAAAGACGATTTGGTCAAGCGGGTTTATGTTCGAGGCTAATATAATAGCCAAGAACAGTACCACGTTTGTCTAATATAATTGCGGTAGAAAAGTTAAGGTAGATACCACTGCCACCTGCCAAGTCTAAATGTTAAAAGAGCGAAACAATGTTCTAGGAAGTACAGATAAAAAGGGATACAAATTAACCCTTTCCAGTACTCCATGGAAGATGGGGTGTACTGGATCTGTGATAGATTGACTAAGTAAAGTTAATGGTAACTTTACCCTTTTCTGGGGGACGGTAGTCGCCTCCGAAATGGAGTCGAGGGAAGTCTCAAAGACAACCCTGTGCCACGGCACTGAAGGTGCAGTGTGACACCAAAAAGAAGGGGGCTACTGAAGTGGTGTATTTTAGAGTCCACAATCACAAAAACAGGTAGAAACACATAGCAAAACACAGGTAAGAGTGCGGGAAAAGCTCTCACTCTTACCAAGTGGAGAAAAAAAAATTACTCCAGAAGTCCAGCAAAGCTGCTGCAGGACTCACTAGGTAAGGGAAATTAGCTATAGAGGAGAATTCTCCCTAACATGCTGTAGGTGGAAAATGTTGGCCATCTGCTGTGCCTAATGAATTCAGGTGGGAATCGCAGTGGTTTGACATTTTCCTACGCCCACAACATGCACATTGAGTTCGGACTGCATTGGCCTGCTCCTATGCATCATAAATGCATGTGGGCTTCTCACTGAATTGGCCTTCTCTTACGCCTACAAAATGCAAGTGTGTTTTGCTGAACCTCCAATCACAACTCACACCCATCAACAAATTTTGCACTCAGAACCCCCCCTCTGCCCCCAAAGCATCGCTACCTAAAACCCTGACTCTACTGAGGCTGTATTATCAATTCTATTCTATCCCACATTCTCTTAGCTACACTCTCCTAGCCTCTTGCCTAATAACCCGTAACCACTGCTGCCTCTTCCAATGCCAACAGGGGACTCCCTCGAGTTTCTACACATCTGTCTTTATAGAGACACACGTTTGAATTCAGTGGAACCTCGTATCTCAAGCCTCAGGGACAACCCATACAGTTCGATCTGTTCGAACCATTCTAAATTCTACCTGTTCGAGTTTTAGAAATGTAAATTTGATCAAATGTGGTTAGCTTCATACATTTTGAGGATTCTATTTGTTCCACCTTATGTATATATAAGTCACTAATTTCAATTATTTAATTATTTAATTATTGGCATTATTATTATTTGTATATCCATGTGTTACAGACCTTTTCATATGACAATCACAAAACTTCTATGATTGTATCGTTTTGAGTGTTTTAGCAATGTTTATAACTATGTTTTGCATTGTTGATGTGTTTAATAAGCTGTACAATTAGGTCACTGCAATGGTAACCCCCATCCTTTAAGACTATTTTGTTGATAGTCTTGGCTTTTGCTGGCAGTGTTGGATGGCATGTCAAGGACAGAGGATGAGGTATGGCCCTCTTTGCTGGTCCAACCTGATTGGTCTCAGGCTTTTGCCGCTGTTGGTCTCCATATAGAGTGTAAGCGCCCCCAAACTCGGGTTTATACTTCCTATATAGTCCCTGCTAGGCTTCCTTCTCACCTGTAAGCCAGGGTGCTGACTGGGGCTTTGGGCAGCTTCTTTCCTCGTCCATCTTTTCATATGTATGAAGCCGTAGAGAAGCCCTGGTTGCCCCCTGGCGTTATATCATTTTTATGACTCCATTTTTGCATCTGATTCGTAGTCCCATTGTTTCGATTCACTGTACAGAAATATATTCAATTCTATGGGAGGATTAATGGGTTCACTCTGTCTCATAGTTCCCCGGGGCTATGTCTCCATGGCATTGAGACCTGGGGGAAACAGAACTAGTTGAAACTTAATGACACACAGACCAATACCCTTATCACCTGCCCCAGAAAACTCATTAAGTGAGGAAACCATTCTCTCCCTGTATCTCTTTTTGTGGGATTTGGTTTCAGGAGTGACTGATGGCTTTTTTTGCTTGTTGCCAAATTAGGCTTGATGTGTGTGCCTTAGACATATCCTCACTCACTCAAATCAGCATCTCGTGCTGAATTAATGAAGCATGGTTCAAAGAGGCTGCTCTTCCATAAAGCATTGTGACTTGGAGACTATGCGACAATGCAGAGATGGTTATTAATTTTCAAAAGCATCACTCATTTTCTTCTTTTTAGACTCCAGATGGGGTGATTTTTTTTTCCTTTCAAGCTGCAGAGAAAAAAAAAACAGTGTACATGCGGTAATCCCTTTTAATGTATGCGAATATAAAAACGAATGATAGTACTGATGCCAGGATAAAGTTTGAGAAATACAGCCGTACACCACACAAAGTGCACCTATGTGTGCAGTGCAGATGTCATATCCATTCATTAAGTCATTTTAGCGCCTAATTCACAGAAGCGCTTTATAATGGGAAAAACAGCATTGGAAAACGTTCTGTGAGTTAGGACCTCAGTGTCTTAGAAATGCATGTCCACGCTGAACATGTGCACAACTCATTAAAGAGACACTGCACCATCCCAACACATAGATTATTGAAAAAACAAATAATTTATGCAAGCTAGGGATGGATGTGCAAATGATGGAAATAGAACATTCACTGGCGAACATACCACAGGAATGCAGATGCTCTACCTTCGCTATACTGAGCCAATTAGAACTGAGCATTTACGCTTGTTCCGTTTCCATGACCTGCTTCCATGCTGACCCGTTGCAAACATGAGTGCTCTTTGATATTTCCTCTAGTAACATGGTAGCTTGCCTGACCCGACTTGTCAATCACAACCAACAGCCTTATCCAATCACAACAAACGGCCATTTTGTTCAGAAAAGACAAACGTGCATGACCGTCCAATTGGCCCTAGGTTGCCTTTGACCTGCCCAAGTTCTTGCTTCCCAGAACCCTTTGCACCTAGCGTATGGTAATAAGTGGTTTCTCCAGACAGCGCTCGACCCGCATCTACTAGTTTCTAGATCCTTGTAGCACTAACGGTAAAATATACCTACGGGAGGGAGGGAGGGAGAGGGAGAGGGAGAGAGAGAGAGAGAGAGAGAGAGAGAGACTGTATGCATTAACAAAACAGCAAAACTAACTTGCTGGTTCCCCTCTCTCGCTCCCACTATGCCTCCTCTCTTTTGGATCTGCCAGAGTGCCCGGAGACTATGCAAATGGCAGCATAGTGTTGTATAAAAAACCCACTAACACAACATAAATCCCAATAATGTTACTCCTATGCTAGGACCCCTGCCCAATACATGAATAAAGAAGATTTCTGGCCGAAATGCAATGTTGAGCAGCGGTGAATCATGTCTGTTAGCATGAACTCACTTAGCTTCAACCCCCTAAATCTCCTTGGGCAAACGGCATAACGAGCAATGTGCCAGAGCAGACTTGGGGCAAACGGCATAACGAGCAATGTGCCAGAGCATACTTGGGGCAAACGGCATAACGAGCAATGTGCCAGAGCAGACTTGGGGCAAACGGCATAACGAGCAATGTGCAGGAGCAGACTTGGGGCAAACGGCATAACGAGCAATGTGCCGGAGCAGACTTGGGGCAAACGGCATAACGAGCAATGTGCCAGAGCAGACTTGGGGCAAACGGCATAACGAGCAATGTGCCAGAGCATAGTTGGGGCAAACGGCATAACGAGCAATGTGCCAGAGCATAGTTGGGGCAAACGGCATAACGAGCAATGTGCAGGAGCAGACTTGTCAAAAAAGCCTTCCAACATTCAGCTCATGAACTGGTCAAGGACCAGAATTAGCATACGCTGCATTATAGCGCCTAAGTGGTATGCAGTGATTACATCGAATCACAAAATAATGAAGCCAATTACAACACATGCAAAATAACAAATTCCAAAATAACGAATTTGGACTAAACTAAAAAAGGTGTTGGGGGTGGGAATAGTGGTTTTGGGGGTTGGGAAAAAGTATTAGGAAAAATAAGGGTGACTTTCGAGGGGGGACCCCCCAAAAAAACGAAAAAGGAATTTGTTATGTTGGAATTCGTTATTTTGGTATTAGTTGTAATTGGATTAGTTATTTTAGATTCAATTAAATCACATGTAAGAGGCCTAATTAGATCCAAGCAGAAGGTGTTGTTAACCCTTACCTTAGCCCTCAATATCAGAATGTTTTACCACAATTTTGCGTGCAGTATTTACTAATTACTGAGTAATTAGTTGTTACCACATACCCCCTGATTAGCTTTCTACCAATTTACTGACTGTAAAGTCTGTGGACTTCCTGAAAATACTGCATGCTGCATTTCAGAAAATCCTTCAATTATTTTTTTCAGCATTTAAAAAAAACGATTTTCATTCCCGTTTGTGGGGTAAACAATTGATTGGAGACCATGGTGTATCATACTGCAATTGCACTATGTGCACGAACGTACACAAGGATCATCCTTGCCCTTTTGCACATTAGATTGACTTTGAAGGTCCGCCTGCAGATTTCTTTCTCTTATAGTGAAGTATGCATAGGTGCACCACTTCAGCTAAAGTGCAAACAAAAAGATAGACATTGGAGCACATTGGAGTAAATCCGTTGTAGATGTACACACACAGGAATTCCTGTATGTGGTATTCCATGGAATACTGCATAAGATAAACACTTCATTTGCTTTAATAAGGTGGACGGAGAAACAGGCTGCATTTGGTATGTTGCCTTTTTTACTGTTTCTGCTTAACCATTAATGAAGTCCCATGGATATTCAAACTCCATAGGAATATGTTTGCATGGCTACTTACACAGCCGGTGAGATAGATCAGCAGGTTGATCACTCATTGATGTGATCCATGTTTGATCTGGAGGTCACAGGTTCAAATCCCTGCAAGATTGACTCAGCCTTTCATCCTTCTGAGGTCAATAAAGTGAGCACAACTTCTGATTGTGTTACGATAAAGTATGCAAATATGTTCT